>NC_048269.2:30870504-31529004 GCF_005286985.2 Setaria viridis | reverse complement strand
TGGGAATTCTTCTTGGAATGTTAATCTTCCATATGACTGGTTATGATGATAGCAATCCAAATGCCTTAATAATGGAAGGGATTCTTGGTTCACTTTCTGCCGGAGTCCTTATTTATATGGCGCTTGTGGATCTCATTTCTCTTGATTTTTTCCATAACAAGATGATGTCAGCATCCAATAAACTGAAGAAGGCATGTTACATTGCATTGGTGCTTGGATCTGCTTCTATGTCAATATTAGCTCTCTGGGCATAGGTCATAGTCAATTTGCAGAATAACGATATGTACAATCTTCAGAGAAATATGATGTATTGCTCCTGAGCTCCTCTGATATCTTGTGTAGGCAGGAATGGTTACTCTGGGGGCCAACACTCCCCTCATGTAAATTTTAACGCAATAGAAACTGAAAATTCACGACAGCTGGTTGTGAATCGGTTGTGAATTGTGCATACTGAATACTGCAAGTGTAGTAGGAACATGTTTCGAGCGATGAGGTTGGCCGTGCTGCTTGTACTGTGGTCAGATCTGTAAGTCATAATAGGAAGGAATGCTTATCAATGCAGGCTGATAACTAAGCATTTGCGAAGGAGGCATTTGGTAATTTGCAAAATTATGCCTTGCATATTAAAGAATGTGCGTTATCTCTTCTATATCCTTCCTGATGCTGTGGATTTCTTTCAGAATTCTTGTTTACTTGTCTGCTCGTAATGGTAATAATCTCCAACATTGCATTCTTCGTCCTCTTCTTGCGAGGAAAGGCTGCCATGATTACTCATCCAGGGATAAAATTACTATCATTTTTGAGAAGCAGCAAATCACACGCATTTTGGGAGAGTTATTATACATAAAGTAAGGAATCGTAGAGAATTATAGGGTCCGTTTGGAAGCTTTGCAGGCTAAGCGAGAAATTGGATAGCGGCAGAAGTTTGGACGGTCCAAGTCTTTCTCGGAGCTTGCGCTAGCAAGAATTTTGCTTGCTTCTCCACGAGCAAATTTGGCTCGCCGGTGCCGGTAAGGCAAGCTTGCTCAGGCAAGCGAGGCAAGGTAAGATTGCTTCTGAAACCAAACGTGCCCATAATCAATCGAGATTGCCTACTGAGGTTTACCTGTAAGCTGTAACACGACGACTAGCCGCGGCGGCTCTTGGGCCTCTCCGCCCATTTTTCTCAGGCCCAAAGCCGTATGGCCCAATCTTCTGCCGGTCACCCACAGCATGCAGCAGTGACGACCCACATAAGAACCCACGGCGGAACGGCCCATTCCGCGTCCGCTCTCGTCCGTGTAAATTTCCTCGTCGCTCCCCCTCCCAACCCTAGCCGCAGTACCCGTTCTTCGTTTCCTCCCCTCGCCGCCCGCCGACGCTGCCGCCGACGCCGTCGCCATGGGCAGAAGTAAGTTCGCGTTTCCAGTTCTTCAGATCGGATTGCGCCCTTGAATGTTTGATGCGACCGGTTGTTTCAGTAGGGCCTTTTATTTTTCCGGTGTAAATCTCGACTAGATCCGTGATTCTTGTGCGAAATCTGTTTGGTTTGTTTTTGTGGTTCCGGTGGGTTAATGGCACGCGCTTAGTATTTGTACTTGTTGAGTAGATTAGTGAAGCTCGCAAGTATTCCTGTTACTTGATCAGTCAAGTTGTGTTCTCATAGAAACGGCTGTTCATTTGCTAGACTAGGAGGAAGCGCGGGCTCTGGGTATTAGAGCACCCAGATTTCCTTTGTTCGTTCATATTATAATGAATTGGTATTCTGTTCCGAGATGACATGCTCATAGTTTGTAACAACCACTTCCATAGTTCATTATCTGTGGTAGAAGTAGAACAATGCATCAATTGGTTTACTGTTGGTAGTTGGAAAATCTTGTTTTGGTCAGGGTTAATGCTTGTAGACCTTAGAGGTATGCTTTCCCTTATCAAAATGGAGTACTAATGGATTTTTAACTTTGTATTTGATTGGCCTCGTTTTGTTTCATGAATTAGCGCTACTATTGCACAATCTGCCTACAGTGCTTATGCTCGTTCTGCATGCTTCTTGTAAGCACTGTTGTTTATGCTCTGAAACTTGAGGTGGTCCTTGTGTCTAGTTTGTGATATTTGTTTCTTTGCACTGACTATTTTTGTTGTATCCCTAACTTTAGTTTATTACTATGTTAACTGGTTAATTACAACCTTTGGTGTGTTTGAACCTTTGGCCAGGGCCTGCGAGGTGCTATCGCCAGATCAAGAACAAGCCGTATCCCAAGTCCAGGTATTGCCGTGGTGTACCTGATCCCAAGATCAGGATCTATGATGTTGGAATGAAGAGGAAGGGAGTTGATGAGTTCCCCTACTGTGTTCACCTTGTCTCCTGGGAGAAGGAGAATGTGTCCAGTGAGGCTCTTGAGGCTGCCCGTATCGCGTGCAACAAGTACATGACCAAGTCTGCAGGAAAGGATGCCTTCCACCTGAGGGTCCGGGTTCACCCGTTCCATGTGCTCCGCATCAACAAGATGCTTTCGTGTGCTGGGGCTGATAGGCTCCAGACTGGAATGAGGGGTGCCTTTGGCAAGCCCCAGGGTACCTGTGCTAGGGTGGACATTGGCCAGGTCCTCCTTTCTGTGCGGTGCAAGGACAGCAATGCTGCCCATGCCAGCGAAGCTCTGCGTCGGGCCAAGTTCAAGTTCCCTGGCCGCCAAAAGATCATTGAGAGCAGAAAGTGGTGAGTGCAAAAGAAATTTACTCAAGCTGTTGGACCAGAGTGTTATTATTAAATCTGATTGCTCACATGTTCTTATTGCATCAAGTTTTGTGTGTTAACTCTGTTACTCTGCACTTCTTCAGGGGCTTCACCAAGTTCAGCCGTGCTGATTACCTGAAGTACAAGAGTGAGGGTAGAATTATGCCTGATGGTGTTAACGCTAAGGTATAGCTATAGTTTTTCTTTTCCTCTGGTTGTTTGTAATTATGACTCTGAATTTGTTTTATGTACGGTAGATATTTCTTTTTAACATTTCTTATGTCATCTTGATGTGTGTGACAATATGAGCATATGTTTTAGGCAAAAGTAGTTACTATAATTTTTCTTATCCACGGTGTATGTCTAGACGTGAGCATATTTTAGGCAATGTAGTCACAATTTTCCTTGGCCACTGTTTTTTCCTTCATTTGTCTGAGTATGCTTCATGTACTGTATTTCTTTGATCATCTCAAGAACAATGCCCTGGCCAGTCAACATAATCTAATGTCTGTCTTTTACCCCTGTTCAGCTGCTTGGTAACCATGGCCGACTTGAGAAGCGTGCTCCCGGGAAGGCTTTCCTCGAAGCCGTCGCTTAAGCTGCCTGGGCTTCTACAGCGGGATGTTTTGCTTTAGCTTATCTTGTTTTGCTTTCTGGAACAGGAACTAAGTGTTTTTGGTATTACAGAGCCCTGTTTGAATTGGCGTTATGCGGTTGAATTAGTTATCTTGTGTCGTATTTGATTGAGAATGTGCTGCTGCTGAATGCCCCTATCGAGGATTATGGTTCTGAATCTATCGTTAATGCGGTGGTGTTTATGGTGCCACGTTAGCATGACAATTGGAATGGTCCAAAGGTTTGAGGACGAATGCTCATTTTCTGAGAATTGTTTCTGTGACATTAGCATCCGTAGGGTGGTGTGGTCACTACTATAAAATTGTGGTGCTGATAGGAGCAACTACAAACAGGTCCTTATTAGCACAATCCTGTTAAAAACCAGACACTTGACCGGTGATTGTGCTCTCGCTGTGTGCTGGTTTTTGCGTACATTGGTTTCGAAGTTAGAATTTGGAAGTTCTTTAATATATTTTAAGGACCTTAAAATTAGTTTGGGGGTCGTGCGGGCTCCACTAACGGCGAGTTTAGAGGAGACAGAAAGACTAATCTGATCATTGTGATTGGACGTGGTGGTGGAAGGCAGAGAGGGCTGGGTAGGAGTAAGGGGAAGGAGGAAAATAATAAATTAGATAAAGAGACGTGTAGGATGATTTCTATAACAATTCTATAAGACATGTTCTAATAATCATAATTTAGATACAAATTAATTAAACTAATATAAGTGTACGTGGAATATATTTGTATATTATTGTTGACCATATGGGAGAGATACTTTCCTACACTCTAGTTAAATAGCATGCTATAAGTTGCACGTTAGAAACATAGTATGAGGATATATAGAATTAATTTTCATCTCCCACCCCCATGAATTTAAGATAGGTTTATATCTAAACTTTGAAAGTTGTGGAATGACACATTCCAGAATAAATAGCCTACTCCATTAAGTAGATTCCAATTTCATCAAAATGATGGGATCCAAATGGGCCTAAGAGGAAATGTTACTAAACGTAACATTGAAAACGATTGTACGAGGCATATGTGTAATTGAGCATGAATATGTGGAGCTAAATGAATCGTACCCTCTGAATTTGTGCACTTGATGTCTTGTGGTTGTGGCTGGTTGGTCATTTCACGGGATGCTACTCATGCATGTTAATTCTTCTGGCCTCTTGGGCGCAGAAAGTTAATTAGTAGCTCCCATGAAAGATGTGCTCCGATCCTATAAGAGAGCAATACAGAGCCTACAACTCCCATGAAGATGGATGTGCGGTCTTGCCCATACGGAGTTTTGGAAGCTTGATTTGGTTAAGGGTTCTGTTGGATTTTGGCCCACGTGGTCCAATTTAAAAATTTCAAAGCATGCACAACCTTTAGTTCCATACTGCTAGTTTAATGAGAAGTTACCTTACTTAAATATTTAAATCTTCTCTCTATACAAAATAGGTGCAAATGAGAGAGAAGGAGGTTGTTCCTACACGCACGCGCAGCTCGTGCGTGACTTGGCGCGACGCGTACATGTATAGTAGGCTTTTTTTTATGCTGAGCTTAATGGCGTTTCAATTCTCCATTTTCGCTATGCTGAACCTCTTGCTGCTGCGCCTTGTCGACCTTCGGATTCGGCGTGCACCGGACTTGAAGTAAAGCGGGATCTCCGAACCACTGCAGCGTCTACACGCGACCGTTTGGTGATTCTGCAACATCTACTTCAACATGTTCCACTTTGTTCTGCGCAGGAGCATTGAGTAATTTCCTTGCGCAATTATGTTCTAGTTAGTCAGTATGTTGCCTGTTTACATGTGTTATATGCTTGCATATTTTTATCTATATATTTCTCCAAACTGCTTCTGCATTTTGACTAATTGTATTACCTTTTTTTCTTTCTAAGTTGGTTAGGTGGCTCTAGTACCAATCCTCAGGTTCTGAGTTCGACTCCTCGTAGAAGCGAATTTTAGATTGGGGTTAAAAAAATCCCCTCGTCTGTTCCACACCCTGTCCCACACCAAAGTATAGGTTTAAGGGCCGATCCAGGTTGTTGGTCGTCTCACACGGACTACGATGCCCCTATGTAAGGGTGGGGCAGGGGTTTGGGGGTTTTCTCGACCCGCGTGAGAAGGTCTTCTTCTTAGCAAAATGCCCGGGGGTTGTCTTACCCCTGCACGTCGAGTTTTTTTTGTAAATAGAGAACAATCACAACACAAACGCTCACATGCACACATGCAGAGCAGCTCTATCTATAACCATCTCGAAAGACTAACCCGACAAATCTTGTAATCATAAATGTCTGTTGTCGACGAGCACATCGTTGTCGGCTAATTTCTGAAATAAATTTAGAAAAATACGAGCACATTTGCCGAGTCGAGAACTTGAACTCAGGTGGGCAGGTTGCACCACAAGAAATCTGAGTCCGTGCTCACATTTTGCTGAATTTAACCGATGTTATTCTTTCAATGCCAATGGTGACTACATCAATCTTGAGGATCTGCCGACTCAGTTTTTAGAGGTGCTTGTAAGAGTAGGATTGCGCACGTGTATCCGTAGGGTTAAGTGTGCGAGAAGCTTACAACTCTCAGGTACAAGGGTAACCTTCTCGCTTAGATACTCTCAGTTGTATAGTGATCTTCGTTTACACCCTATGGAAATTCCTCCACGATTTCATCCATTTCGAGACACGTAGGCTGGCGAGGTATCAGGGGCCATGCTGTTGAACAATTCCGTAATCAGGATACTTTCTTTAGTGCACCATCTGCCTTGCATGGGTCCACCGGAGCTAACGTGTCCACAGCCGGCCGGAGTTGCCGTTTGCACGCCGCTGGACCGGGTACACACCAAACTAAGGTGGCGTTTGTTCCCTTTGCTTATTTTTAGCACTTGTCACATCGAATATTTAGATACTAATTAGAGGTATTAAACGTAGACTATTTACAAAACCCATTACATAAGTGGAGGCTAAACGGCGAGATGAATCTATTAAGCCTAATTAATCCATAATTAGCAAATGTTTACTGTAGCAATACATTATCAAATCATGGACTAATTAGGCTTAATAGATTCGTCTCGCCGTTTAGCCTCCACTTATGTAATCGGTTTTGTAAATAGTCTACGTTTAATACTCCTAATTAATATCTAAACATTCGATGTGACGGGTGCTTAAATTTAAGTCATTGAACCAAACCAGGCCCAAGAGACTCCAGGGAGGTCCAGCTGACTCGTTCCTTAGGTCATCCAGATTGAACTTCACTTGCCCAGGCAGCCTGTTAGTTCTGAAGAAGACTACACATAAGAGTGTACTGCTCGTCCTGAACAAGTGACGATCACAATTAATTGGCAATCTCCAAGCAACCTAGCTATCATATAATATGGTAATATATAGGAGTCCAATATTTAAAAAATTTCTGGTGGACACAAAGTTGTTCAGGCCATATCCAAATTGGCCTACTTTGATCATACAATTTGGGATGCTAAATAACGACGAAATCTTAGAATTAGTCATAGTGAACTCTCCCATTGAAGGGTTATCATCCGGGGCCATTAGTCGACGCGCGTTCGTCGCGACGGGTTAGCGGCGACTGAACGGTCCTCCTACTGTTCGTCTTCTTCGTTCTTCTTTCTTTTTCTTTCCATGTTCCTCCACCACAGTCCGCGGCCAGCGGCGACCACGCCGCCGTGCCGCTCCGCCCGCCTCCCACCCCGCCCTTCCCTAACCGTTGCCGTGATTCGCCCCCGCCGCCGGCACCGCCCACCGGGGATCCTTCACCACCCGGCCGGCGGCGCCATCGCCGCCCGGCAACCCGCAACCACCGCCGGGCCGTCGCCACCCCCGACCATCCTCTAAGGCCGCCGGCGGCCACCGGCCCGCGGCCGCTGAATCCACCTCCCGCCGCGGCCGCCTTCACCCGGCCATCCTGGTCCTTGAGCGGTCGCCGTCTGAAGGAAGGGGACGGAGGGGCGGCAGCCTGGAACGTATAGGGTCGCACGTGTGTCGAGTCTTTGCACGACGCGTGTCCGTTCGCTGTAGTTGGGTAGCGGCGCGCGTACCAGGATTTTGGTTATCATCACACACAGGTGGAGTTTACATGCATCTTCCCTGCAAGTAGAGGCCAGCCATGAACACACATTTTATGATTGCTGGTCAATATCTGAATTAGCTATCCTGTAGAATTTGGCATAGCATGGTTGGAAGATAGGTGTTAGTTGCATTTTTTCCACAATATCTATTCTAAACCTAAATCAGTGTCGTTGCGAAAAATCACTAGGCCCTCGCTTAGAGCCTAGGGGGCTCGACATACGTGGGCAGGAGGCAGGGCGATAAGAGTAGGATTTGTGGCATAAAGGCCATGGAAAATTGCAGGGGCGAACAAGATCTTGGTACACATTCACAGCTAATTTTTTTCTTGAACACTAGGTTCTTGCATAATGCACTATGAACTTTGCATGTGTCGAGCTATCGTGCTGGCGTACTACAAAATGGTATCGCGGTAGAATCACATTACTGCACCGAATCGAAATGAAATATGTGAACTCAATGAGCTGTAACGCCCAATCATGTGAGCAATTAAGTGAAAAAGACTACTCCAATGAATCGTGTGTGCTGGGTGTATCATGCACTTGCAGCCTTTGTGTGGGCTCCTATGGCCTCTTGGTTGAGCATGTTGATGAATAGTATCTCCCATGGAAAATGTGCGCCTAGCTATAAAAGGCATACTAAGTTTACAATACCTTCCCATATCATCACACCCGGCCACCTACACCTACACGTTTACGTACATTGGAAATCTCTTCGTTTCATCAATTTTTTTCTCCTTGGGAGATACATTCAGCTTAGGCCTGTGAGGCATCGGGAGACGATGTTGCTCAGCAACTCTTCGGTACTGCTATTTCACACCACCTCCTGGCTTGTGTGGATTCAGCACGGCTAACGGAACGGGCCACGGACCATATGTGTTGAGATCATACTTGGGTGAGATGCTCTTGCGCAGCAAGCACATCCTCTGGCGTGGACGTGTGTTCCTTCCTGCACGTAGTGGGAGGCTAAGCGCTTCCAGACTGTGACTCCACACTAGCAGCGGGGATTGTGCATGGGAAGTGGCAAGGGCAAAGGTTGTGACAACGCGACCACAATACGGACGATCAACTGGACGGTGCCGTGGTTCGTCGCGACCAACAGAGATACGTGTGGTTTGCTGGGGTTTGAACTTCCTGTCCCGTTAATCAAAACGAGATTACAATATATAGTCTGATCTCCACGAGTACTGAACTGACAAGATTCCAAACTAACCCCAATTCTATCTCTAATAACTTTCCTGAACCAACTCAATCTTAACCGAGGAAAGCTTCCAAACTATAACAAGGTAGCTAGACGATGAATCCTGCACCTCCTGACGTCGCCGACGCTGATACTGCTGACCGAGGATGACAGACAATTACAAGGACTGCACTGCACTACGCACTGGAAATGCTGAGCCATCGTGTAGTACACCGGTACAATCACAATAACCGACTGAATCAGAATTCCATGTGAAAATCAAATGAATGGCAGCGCCCACTGTAATTGAGCATGAATATGTCGCGCGCGCTAAATGAATGTCGAATAATGCTACTCATGTTCCTCCGTCCTGTCGTCTGCGCAGCAAGTTTTTTACTGCCATGAAAAATGCATGCGTGCCTATAAAGAGCAACGCAAAGCTTACAAACTCGCAAAGTCACAAGGGTTACCTTCTCGCTTAGCTACTCTCAGTTGTATATGGAAATTCCTCCTTGATCCCATCCATTTTCTTCTCCCGAGATATTCATAGGCTTGCGAGGCATCAGGGGACCACGTTGTCGAGCAAATCATCGATATAGATACTTCAGTGCATTATCTTCCTAGCGTGGGTTTAGTGTTGCCACCAGGCGTGAATGTGATGTGCGCAAATAAAGAGTAGCGTGCAGTACACTCTGCGTCCGCAAAGAACCTCCACATTTAATTTGTTGAACGATTGTGTTAGACATTTAGCTGGTGTGATCAGACTGCATGAATGAATCAAGTTTCTGGTACAAATTCAGATAACCTCTAGTGTAAAAGATGTTCTAATATGGTCGTGCATTTCCAAGACCAAATATCGTGCATAGGCTTAGAGCTCTTAAATTTTGGTTCCTCTTGAGAACTAGGTTCCTCAGTTCATGCATAATGCACTGTAAGCATCACATTTGCGTACTCTACAATATGGTATTGTGGTACAGTAGTCAGATGGGTTGTTCATCTTGGCAGAGCATGTTAATTCTCTCCCATGGAAAACGTGCGCCTATAAAAGCCATATCAACTCCTGAGTCACAAGGGTTACCTATCTCATGTAGTCATGTCATCACTCTCGGTTCTCACTTTAGCCTACTCTAAAAGAGCCCGTGATATATCCTCCACGTACACGTTTACATGCCTTGGAAATCTCTTAATTTCATCAGTTCTCCATAGGAGAGATACGCATGCATAGGCCTGTGAGGCATCGGGAGACGATTTAGTTGAGCAACGCTTCACACCGGCTCTGTCGATGCACCACCCGGCTTGTGTGGATTCAGAAGCTTAAGTTGCTCCAGGGTTCCCGGTCCTGGCCTGACGGTACTGGAGAAGAAATCGGAACGATTCAGGTCAAGAATGAACCACAGGATCACCAACACACCAGGAATCGGAACAAGAACAAGCGATGAGCAGATAAACGCCATGTGTTTTCCTCGGAATCATCTCCTGCCTCCGGTGCAGTGCAGGTTCCTCCCTTTCTTTAGCTTATGCGTCATGTTGAAAACAGAAATTCTCTTCTGTCTCACAGAGCTTGTCGAGAACAAATGGCTTGGCTAATCGCCAATGTGCTAGCCTGCTGGACATTCTGATCAAAGAGAAATGACAGATATAGACGATTTGTATCTTCAGAGAGAGAGCATGGATGCGCAAATATCAGTCTGATTTTTCAATAAAAGAAACTTGAGGGGAACTGCAATGACGATTACTGTCAATCTGTCATCTCTGTTACGCTTATCTTGATCTCAGTTGTGAACTGATTTTTTTTCATCTGACCTTCCACCTGGAATTCTTGACAGCTGTAGCACATTTTTTTTCTCTGAAAAGTTAGTAGCACGTTTGCTTGTTCAAGAATTCAGCCTAGCATTAGCATAGCTCAATCATGAATCATGCCAAAGCTATAGTTCAGTGAAGCACTGACCATGCTATATTCAATTGATCCGTCGCTGAATTGTTGATTGGGTTGGCGATCGGCCCCTGATGATCTGTCCAGCGATCCAACTTCAGAATCACAGAAATCCCTCACCATGACAACGGAAAATCTGTCGAGTTAATGGAGGTACCGCGGAAAGGCAGGCGATGGCTGGCGGCGGATCGCGTGTGCTGCCACTGCAACCGCGAGTGCGGTGGCTGCGATTCGTCGATGGCATGTGATCTTCTTCAGCAGCTGTTGCGCAACAATGAATGAGCGTGATGCCCTGGTCATACTCGTCCCCCTTGCAAGCTTTGATTGGAGAAAAAAAAAAAGGCTGCTTGTTAATTATCTCCAATGGAAGATGTGTGCCTATATAAAAGTAAAACAAAGCTTACAGCTCTCAACTTCTCAAGTCGTCACAAGGGTTATCTTCTCACTTAGCTATTCACGGTTACACAGTGATCTCGCTCCTCCACTCGCACACCTTGGAGAGCTCCTAGATTCCGTTCATTTCTCTGCACGAGGCGTAGTCATTGGCTTGCGATGCATCAGGAGACAATGTTGTCGTCCAATATAAAAAACTAGATAACAAAGAGCACGATGTGGCCAACGTAGACAGGACACAAACAATTTGTGTTCCATCATACTTACTGAGATGATGAAGCCCCGTTCCACCTCTATTCACTACGCTCTGCTTCATCCGCAGGCCGCAGCACCTTGCAGATATTCCCCACGTACACGTCTGCATACTTTTGCGATCTTTAAGGTTCATCGATCCTCCATGGGAGATACACATAGGCCTGTGACTGGGAGGCATCGGGAGGCGATGTTGTTGTGCAACGCTTCACCATAGTCCTGTCACTTCAGCGGCATGCTTGTGCGGATTCAGCGTGTCCAACGGAACGGGGGCGCAGACCAATGCGCGTTAAGATCATACGCACCGAGAGGTATCCATAGCTCAGCTTCTCCTAGCCAGCGAGATGCTCCGCGGCAGCAAGGGGTTTGCGTTCCATCGTGTAGGGAATTTCGGAAGGTCATGTTGCTCAAGGGGTCTTTTGATTCTGAGACTTCAGACTAGCAGCAGAAGATGCCAACAAATTTAATGATCATTACAAGAGTGACAATTGATGATATATTATCTTCTTATCAATAACTGGTACAATGTTTAACAACAAAGAGGGGCAGCACTATGGGTTGTGATTGGAGAGGATATACACATGCTAAGCCATGGAAGAAGTAGCTGTGTACTTTTAATTTTACACGACATGCTTTGATTTTCAGAATACTATCCTGCAATATGTAATCAGTTGTGCTTCAAATGTCTCAGTATAATTTTAGTTCAGCATCACATTTTTCAGTATAGTACACTAGCACATGACCAAAGGAAACACCAAACATGCACGGCTCCTAATAACAAGTGATGTCAGAAAAGGAGAAAAAGTCCGTCTTTATTCATTTTTATTATTTAAAATTGGTAATTTTTCTCTAGAAAAGTGTTTTCGTGTCTGTGACACTCATATGAAATTAATTAAACCCCATGACATGTCGAAATCGTGGTGAGGAGTAAGGGAGACTATTATAATCGATGCATAGAGGAAAAAGAATGAGGTGTAACTCTAAGGGGGCACAATGGTCTTTCTCCAATCGCCCAAGATTTTTCAAAGGTCAATATCAACATATAGATATCCCATAGGTAAAATCATGTTATCCTTATGTCCTCATATACAAAAATTCAAATTCATTCAATAATATTTTTTATGTATAGAACTAAGACTAATTGGATAGCAGCTTGGGTAGCAGCTTCGACAGCCCCAAGCTCCTCAACCAAGTCAAAGTGAACATTCTCTTGTGCCATCTCCTAATGCATAAAGGTATATGTAAATAAAATCAATTAATCATCATAGCAACTTGTCCAATGCCTCATGTATTTGTAAATAAAAGCAATTAATCATCACAACAACTTGTCCAATGCCTCAGGTATATGTAAATAAAAGCAATTATTCATCACAGCAACTTATCCAATGCATGCATAGTCAAAGCAGGATACAAAGTTTAGAGCTGAATACAAAGTTCATTATCTAGAATACAAAGGGAAATAGCCTAGTACATGATTCTAGATGTAAGCATGACTTCTATTGGCCCACATGTGATTAGCCCATTCATCCCTCATTGTAGCCCATGTTGAGTTGTCATCCATGGGAACCCATGGCCATGAGAGCCATTATTGTTGGGCTCCCAAGATGACTCAGGAGGAATAACCTCATCTGTTCCATGCCCAAGTATCCAGTTGTGTAAAATGCAACATGCAAGTACCAATTTGACTTGTGTCTTGAATGGATGAAATGATTTGTTGTCAATAATGCGAAAATCAATTTTTCAAAGCCCCAAATGCCCTCTCAACTGTTACACGCAGACTTGAATGCCTCAAATTGAACAACTCTCTTGAATTGGTTGGATAGTTTCTACCACCAAACTCATTAAGATGGTATCTAGTGCCTCTGTAAGGAGGAAGGAATCCAGGACGACATGCATATCCAGCATCTACTAGGTAGAATTTCCCTAGAAAAAGTGTATACAAGTGCATTAGTCCTAAAGTTTTGTAGGTTGTAACTTTTTTTACCTGTGCTAAGTTAATTACCTTGTGGGATCCTCTATGATTTATTCATTACCTTAAAATATGGATACTATCTGTGGCAGTTTGTGATCTTAAGTGGTGTCTCATTAGATGGAGGCTTAATCATCTCATGCCTAAGTTCCCCAATAGCGTAGAGCACCTCCTTGAAATATCTAAGCACGGTTTCCATAGACCTCCTCCAATTTTAGTGTATAACTCTAAAACGTTGGTTGTGGCCAACAACATGAAAAAATATTGCAACTTGCTCTTCAACGCTGCTATGCATGCTATCTCTAAGCAAGTTTCTATCCCTAAGCAAATTGCATAAAGAAAGGGGCTCTTCTCATGCGAAGCATATTTACACACTCAACATCATTGCAGTTATAAATTTTATCCAAGTTTTTTTGCCTTTCTCATCCATAGCACTCATTGGGGCATAGGTAATCCGAGGTCGTGAAAGTTGACCCATTCTAATCCTACTCACGAAGAATGCATACATATCATTGACTAGAGAAGCTACCTAAATAATTAGCATGCGCCTCTTGTCTTCCCAAGCCATCTATATAAATGAAAACAAGTAGCATAGCCTAATTGTATGCACAAAAAATAATCTACTACTATGATTAACATGAAGCACCATCACATGCATGGACAAGTGCTCATTTCAACATAAAAAATATCATTGACATGGCCAAGTATGCTCAGATTAATAGGAGATGCATCATTGACATGGATAAGTATGCTCAAATTAAATAGTTAAGTCATCATTGATATGGACAAGTATGCTCAGAATTATAGGAAAGGCATCACTGACATGGACAAATGCTCAGATTAACAGAACAAACAAGGCATCACTGAATAAGCTTTTCCCATCAAGCATGAATATAGCAAATCCAACAGAGCACCGCACAATAATATAAGCGTGACCACAAAACTTGTGAGAGGAGATAGGAGGATGGGTTAATGCTTTATGTACCACAACAACAGCAGGGAGCCGGTCAACCAACAGATCAGATGGGAAGTGAGGGAGGAATAGCAGATCTGAAGCCCTGCACAAAAAAATAGACTCGATTTTAACCATGGTGCATATCAGAAACTATTATGGATCTATAGAAATCAAAATCCAAGGCCACAGAATTTAGATCTTTACCTTGAAACAACCAAAGAATGCAAATCCAGCGAGGATCTACACATTTGAGATGGTACAATTAGCGAATCGATGGTATTTTCACAGGATCTAGGGTTAGGTAAACAAGAACTCAAGAGAGGAGGGGGGAGGGGGGAATTACTTGCCTTGCAGCACAGATTTGCAAGAAATCTCCATTGCAAATCAAAGAATAGGAGGAGGAATGGTTAGCCGTGCTCGGGGATGAAGAGGAAAACAGAGCAAACATATCTGAGAGGAGAGGAAGAAGCTCACCTGCTTGGTGACAATGAAAATGGCGAGTGAGCGTGAGGGAGGGGGAGAGGTGAGGATATATAGCCGGCGAATGGTGTGAAATCGGGGCGGTAACCCAATCCTTTCCGCGCTCCTTCCCGCCTGCACGCGCGTGACCATTTTCGCCACCCGCGTGCCCACTGCCGTACCAAGCGAGCCTGGCTCTGGGGAAACGAGGATTTTTGCTACATCCCGGGAGCCAGGCTTAGGGTCCCCTTTTGCACGCCACGGGCTAGGCCCACTGCCAAGACCAGGCAACCAATCACCCCAAGGTTGTATGCCGGGAGCCTGGATAGGTGGTGATGCGCCCAACCAATCACGCCCTATATTGGGGCACCGATCGGGACGAACGCCACGAGGGCTCGACCTCGTCTCCATCTAGTCTCGATGGCCTTGGTCCGCTGAGCTTCTATGGCGCGGCATGGGACACGGTCAGACCTACAGTCTCACGAACGCCTTCTTCCATGCCAGTGAAGTTCAGCTTGAGAGAATCAACCACTCATATAGCGCGATCATCCCCAAGCGAGCGATAAGACGCAATCACATTCACATCAGAAACAAACCCCCCAATTTGCCTTCAAAACACTGCAGCCGTGACTTGATAAATTTTGATAGTGATTAGCATATACTCCCTCCATTCCAAATTATACATCATCTTTTGTTTTCTAAGTTCATATCTTTTACTGTACAGCATATATATAAGTAAAATTATGAATCTAGAAATATTGAAATGATTTATAATTTGAGAGGGATTGGTTAGGAGTATGTGTGGTGTGTGACACTTAGTGTGGTGCGTTCGTCTTCTTCGTGCTCTTTGGAAAGGAAAATTAGTTCTACAAGAGAAGAGGACATTTGACATCAAAATTGTGAGTGTTTATAATTTCTTTTTTTAGGATCCGCGTATTTTGCTAGGCGGGCGACGGGCCTAAATAAATTGGGCTTTCGAGAAACGAAGGCCTCTATTACCTTCGAGCCCACCAGAACCTCATGGGCGGGCATTCGCTAACGACACAGGTGCCAGCCACGTGTCGTGCCGTTCCCTTTGCCTGATGGACGTGGACTTGATGATCCTCCTCGGCAAGCCGCCGCCCGCCGCCTCGGACTCGTTTCCCCATCGGAGAGGGAAACCGACCTTCTTCCCCCGGCCAAACCTACATACATCTCCCATCAAATCCCGCGACCTCAGGCTTGGCACCCATCGAATCGAGAGGTGCTCTCGCACAAAGGGGAAAACAGGTGGGGGCTCAAGTGAACAGAAGATGGCACAGAAAAGCTATAGAAAGGAGAGGACTGGGCCTTCTCAGCAGTTGCGTCATCCATCGGGCACCCAAAGAGCTGGCTCCATCACAGAACTACCAACTGCAAGACAGGACCACCCTACGTGCTAATGAGAAGCTCAGAAGAACAAGCTCCAATGATGCTCGTGCTGGTCTTTCTTTGGGTGGCAACTCTGCTGCCCATCATAGCGAAGAACTTACTGATGACGAAAAAAAGACATCTTACAGAGGAAATGATGATAAAGGTTTCAAGAAGCGGACCTTTTAATCCAGCAACTGAATGAATTGGGTGTGGGAGAGGACATCGACCAAGAGGAGTTACAACGTTACTATGAACAGCTGCCCTGCGAACCTCCTCGTGTTGACACTTCTCTTCAACTGGACGATGAGCAGATAAAAAAGCTTCAAGTTCACCATGTTTTGTGCCGTATCAAATATTACAAGGTTCCATCCATATTCCTATCTACCATTACATGTTACGACTTGTTCTACATATCCACATTCATGTTGCTCGTCTGAATATCGCTTCACTTGTTCTATTAGACATACATGTTGGTTTGATTAACCCCTGCTTCCTATTTGATTTACCTCATTGCTCATCAGTGATCCCATCGTGTACAGGTGACACAACAAGGGCGAAAGGATGACCCGCATGATGCTGAATTGGAAGATGATTATCATCTATGCCGTCTCAAGGAAAAGCATAAGTGCTTTGTGGAAGATGAAACTAAACTGGATGGGGATCACATTCTGGACTATCTTGACAATGAGGGTTTACTTGTCTACATTGAAAAAGATTACACATTTGATTGGTCCTTCAAGTACCTCACAGTTGCTGCCTTGGATAACTACCAACGCTTGGTCCCTCAGAATTGCGTATGTATTATTATATTAACTCCTGAGTAACCCTGCAATTATTGATTCTGATCTGTTGTGTTAATATGGCTCGGAGCTGATTACAATGACTTAGGCCTCCAAAATTAGGATTTGATGACGATTCTAGCTACTAGCCTAGAACTTTATGACATGAACTAAACGGGAATCTCAGTGTGTGCTCTGGTTTTACAAAAAATTAAACTGTATGTAGGCTGAGCATTAATTAAAATGTGAAACACTTAAAGCACAATTCATGACGCGATACGCAAACAAGTGACTTTATGGCATTGCATGACATGTTCACCTTGTTGCTCTTCTAGCTGGTCATTACCTTCTTTCATGAAATTGGTTGTTCAGAATGGCAGACACCTATTATTGACCATAGGTGAATTAGTTTAAAGAGAAAGGAAATTGTTTTTGATGAATACTGGTACATTTTTTTTGTGTTGCTATTGAGCCGCATTTTATAATAAGATAATCGGCATACTTTTTATAGCTTTAAGGTCATAATTAAAATTACTTATTGCTTGTCCTTAAAAGAAGTTCTAAACTATATGTTCTTCATCCATTTTTATGTAGGGTGGCTGAGAGTATGTCCATTGGGATGATTACTGCAATTATTTTCATAAATATGAGATTGAACTAGAATATCTCGATTTCTGGGAAGAGTTATCGAAGCAGCTTAAGGTATGTGTTATAGAAAATGTTGAGCAAAGCTCAAAATTTTGTACAGTTCTCCTTTTGTTCTGGTCTAACAACCCTTTTACATTGTGCCAATGGATGGAAGACTATATACATACTGGGTGGCCAACTCTTAGTAAGTGTGACCATACAAAAACCATAGATTGACGTTGTTTCTCTATGTTTTGTATTTGTATTGCCATAATTACTCTTATCTTGTATAGTGGAGGAGGATATGCAGCAGAGGAGAATCCCAAGCAATCAACACCGCTACTGGCTTTTCCAATATAACCGTCAGATTAGCTCATGCCGCCTATTATGTAGGATCTCTGGCACAGCCTTCAGTTTGATTTTGCCAGTTTGTATCTAACAATTGCATCGACTACTTCTGTTTCAAAATTGATAGCATGAATGTGGAGTTCTGTTGGTATAAGGAGTTAGATGGTGTTTACTTTGAGATTTGGAAGCGGGTCACCAAGCTAAGGTTTGCAGTTTTTGCAGTGTTTTGCACAACTAAGCACCTATGGAATACTGGTTTATTATGCTAATAATCCATGCCTTCTCTTTTGCAACATGTTCAGAAGAGTTTTAGAGAGGCTTTGGATGATGTCTATAAATTGGACAAGTTTCCACTACGCCACCATCTAATGAAATATGCACTGGAGAGTAATTGCTTTGAGATGGAAATGGAGGTTGTTTTTTTTCCTGCACAGCTAATTTACAAATTAATGCAGTCTTCTCATTAATATTTCTGTTTGATGCTTATCCATTTCACATCTTTCCTTTTCAGTTCCGCAATTGCACGGAAGGCATTACTGAAGTAAGTATTTGTCTTTGTTTGACATTCAAAATGAGATCCACTGTTACGATATATTTCAGTATTTGAAACCTTTGTTCCTGCCTTTAGGTTACAGAGGAGAAAGCTCAGGAGTTGATTGCAGATGCCATTACAAAGCTGGTACTGTACTTTCTAAAATTTCATCTGCATGCTTCATAGTTTGCTGTTGTGAAAATCATTTCCCTGTTTTTTTTTTCAGAGGACCAGGCCAAAGTTCTATGCACAGTATATCAGGAAGAAGATGGAGATTGCCAGAGCTATTGGAATTATCCCCCCAGTGTCACATTGATTATTTTATAGATATGATCACATCCTTTTCATTTGTTGACAACCAAAACAGATGCGGCATAACAGGATGCGCTTTTCTTGTTGTACTCTTCATAAATCTATAATTATATCATGAAATTTGAGCTATCGACGGGCTGTTTTCTTCTTTTTGTTGTCCACTATTTGGACAAGTTATTTTTCCCATGCTTTTTAAGAGCTTGCTATACGATGCCGATATGCAGTACAATTGTACAAATGGAAAGGTTATCTGTCTGTTTGTACTACATAGTCAGCATTGTACTATACGAACCTTTTTCTTTTTCTTTTTAGCATAACAAACGCATGAATAGGACGCCCTGATAGTGCTGGCGCTGGTGGTCTAGTTTGTCGATCCAGTTTACTGTAATTCACACTAACTATATACCCCCGTGCTGCCGTGACACACCTAGAAAATTCACAGGTGCAACACAAGTGTGATCACACGGTAGGTAGGAACTGAGTTAAAAACACAGTGCATAAAATCTTGTACCAGCAACCCCTATGTATACCCCCGTTGCGCCATGCCACACCTGGAAAATTCATAGGTGCAGCACAAGTGTGATCATACAGTAGGCAGGTAGGAACCGAGTTAAAAACACAGTGCATAAATCTTGTACCAGCAAGCGCTAGTGCGGTTATCTTGAGTTAAACATCATTCAAGTTAAATCATACAGAAAATACATAAATAGGTATGTCAAACGCTTGCTAGACAACCTCCTGTCATCTCTTGTATCACAGCCAATCTTGATTGTCATATTGTAGAAGATTTCTCAGGAGTAAACATATACAAGGATGAATATTGCATTGGTTACTATTTCATCAACTTTCTTGCCACTTGTAAGAAGTGGAGGCTCATGCTCATGAGCGTACAGACCACAGATAAAGAGCACGAAATCACATCTACTAAAAACTATTGTAAGCATACTCCTTAATCTTTGCCCTGAACTAGTTCATGATCTGAAGAAGCCCGTTGTGACCATTAGCATACCATGGCAAGCTACACAGAGTTTAACAATTCTGGACTTTGGTCCTGAAGTTTTGGTATTTCATTTTTATTTTCACTGCCACACGGTAAATGAAGAACCTATTCTTTTCATGAACCTTCCAAAAGAAAGAGGGTTTCTTTATCACCTCATAAAATTTATCCAGATTTATTCTATGTTCCTAATACCCACTAATCTAAGGAACTAGACCTAGGACACCAACTCACTTTGGACTCGGTTAGCCTTTTTAATTTCTAGTTACTTAAGTGCGACGAGTCCTTTCAACGGTAGATCTGTCTTCTCACTTCTAGTGGCAGATCCGCCTCAGATGAGGCTTATTTCCGGGTGGCAGAGCCAACCTACGATGAAGTCTAGATGCTTGTGATCCCAAGTGACAGAGCTAACCTTCAATGGATCACAACTTATGCACTAAGTACTTAGAAACTATATAGCCCAACCGGGAGACTAACACTTGTAAGAAATAGAACTTTATTACAACACAACAATATTACACAAGAATGTACAATACCCTCTCTTTAGGGGATAGCCTAGCACTCACCCTTTAATTCTACCATACTTCGTTCATCTACCATGCTCATGGTTGAATGGCATGGCAAGGAAGGGGGCCTTTATTTATAGGCCAAAGGAGTTCATAGGATGATGACATGTGTCCCCTTCTAGAGTTTTCATTGGATAAATATCTATGTTCTACACTATTCTAATTTCTTCATGGCAACAACCTCTAGTGTCTTCATGAAAAATATCATGGATCATGAGTGTGGGGAAGACTCTAGAAGTTTGTATTGGTTCCCTTCAATATTCTACAAAAAGGTCAGAGATATGATATGTGCTTTCCTTCAATATTCTACTAGGTTGGTTTATCTTGAGCACTAAGTTCCCCACTTCCTGCATAATGCACTGTAAACATCGCATTTATCAGCTATCGTGTTTCCGTACTCTATAACATGGTATTGTGGTACAGTCATATGGGTTGGTCATTTTGGGGGATGCCACTCATACTCACCTGGCATCTTGGCAGAGCATGTTAATTCGGTTCTATGGAAAATGTGCGCCTATAAAAGCCATACTAAGTTATCAACTCGACAACTCTTGAGTCACAAGGGTTACCTGCCTTCTCATGTCATCACTCTCGGTTCTCACTTTAGGCTACTCAAAAGCTGTAGGAGAGATATACATAGGCTTGTGGGGCATCAGGAGACGATGTTGTTGAGCAACGCTTCGCACAGGCTCTGTTGCTGCACCACCTGGCTGGTGTGGATTCGGCTTGGCTAACGGAACGGGGCACGGACAATATGTGTCAAGGACGAACAGCACGAATCTGAGCAAACAAGCGATGAGCGGATAAACGGCAGGTGTTTTCCTCGGAAGCGATGATTCAGATAAGCGCCGCCATGGAGGTAGGTCGAGCTATTAACTTTACTCTAGGGTTTACGACTGTTTCTAATTCAACCACCCTTACAGAGGGTGACCAGGGCCGTCGGATGACAGCTGGACGACGATGACGACTCTGCTTCTACCTCGCTTACTGACGAAACTGAAGAATGGACACCGCAGGACTGATTGCATATTCAGAGATCCTCAGTCCGATTTTTCGATAAAAGAAACTTGAGGGGAACTGCAATAACTATTACTGTCAATCTGTCATCTCTGCTACACTTATCTTGATCTCAATTGTGAACTGATTTTTTTCATCTGACCTTCCACCTGGACTGGATGGCGGAGGAAGCACCGATGGAGCCGAGATCTTGGGCTCCATGCCACCCGACGAGGAGCATGGTGAAGATCTTGCTACCCCACCTAGGTGCAGCTCCGAGGCCGTGGCGGAGGGGAGCAACGGCAGGGCCGGGAGGGCCTTGGGCTCGACGGAGGAGTCCAGGGCGGCGCCATCACGTTTGGGTGGAGCCAAGGAGGAGCGGCGGCGCATTCGGGAGGAGCAGCGGTAGTCGTGGCGTGGAAAATAGAAGGGCAAAAGGGTAAAATCACTTTTTTCTTAATTTCGTCAAACTAATCGGGAACGACATCTAAATCGATACAGAGGGAGTATAATGCTATGTGCTTCTTTTAGATTGCATGTTTTCTTGAGCACGAGGTTCTTGCATAATGCACTATATAATAAGTGTCCGCGCGCGCGTAGTACAATAGGGGTAGTATATATGATGGCCCAGAACCATTATTTAAAAACCGAATCAAAACAAAATATGGGGATTGAATGAGCTGCAACGCCCAATCGATATACTACTCCAATGAATTGTGTGCGCTGGATGCATCATGCACTTGATGACTTGCAGCCTTGTGGATGGTGTTGGTGATTTTGGGGGATGCCACTCATGCTCCTCTGGCCTCCTGGCAGAGCATGTTTAATTCATCACTCTCATGGAAATTGTGGGCCTATATGTAGAAGTCATACCGAGTTTGCAACTCTTTGGGTCACGAGGGTTACCTTCTCATACCATGAACAATCGGTCCTCACTTTAGGCTACTCATCAAAAGCTGTATAGACATATACTGACTAGGTAGTATGTATTCTCCACGTGCACACGTTTACATACTTTAGAAATCTATAGATTTCATCATCAGTTCTCCACGGGAGATACACATAGGCCTGTGGGGCATCAGGGAGACGATGCTGTTCATAGATGTGCTACACACTTGTTATGTTACTGCATGGACCACCTGGCTTGTGTGGATTCAGCATGGCCAACGGAACGGGGCAGGAACATCTGTGTCCAGATCTACGCGCCGAGAGGTTGTGCTTGAGTTGAGCTTCTCCTAGTAGATGCTCTGCGGCAGCAAGCACATTGTCTCATGTTGATCTGGTTGATGCAGTTGAAGGACACGACCATGTGCCTACTGAAAAACAACATAAGAATGTACTTCTTGGCAGAGCATGTTAATATATAGGAGCATCTCCCATGGAAAATGCGCGCCTATAAAAGTCATACTTAAGCTTACTACTATTGAGTCATAAGGGCTACCTTCTCATGTCATCACACTCGGTTCTAGCTTTAGGCTTCCACTCAGAAGACGTACTCCATAGGAGAGATACACATAGGCCTGTGAGGCATCGGGAGACGATGCTGTTGAGAAATGTTGGACTCTGGTTTTGTTACAGCAATCATTTGTCCAAGGTGGATTCAGCATGGCCAACGGAACGAGGCACCAACTATATGTGTTCAGATTATACACACCGAGAGCTTCCAGTGTGGCTCTACCCCGATGTGCTGTGGTCGCCGCGGAAGACCTCTGGACAGCAGAGTCTCCTGCAATGCAACGCTGGACAGTTTGGTCGTCTGCCAATCCTTCCTTAGCCTCTGCAGGTTGACAATTAGTGTCTGACTAATAACTGATACAGTGTTTAACAAGGGTGACAATTAGCCTCTGCAGGGTGACTGTCGATAATTTATGTGCACTGGAGTTGTCCAATTATCTATTCCTGAACTTTTGCTGCTCAATGCTCATGACAAGAACGCGTCACAGAAATGACAAGAATTTTCTTACTCAACAAAACTCATACTAGATCTATTGTGCAAAAACATACAATTCAAGATCAAATTTAAGAGAGGAAATGGATTAAGGACATCACGGAGAACTACAGCTTCATTGCTAGTTAACAATCAGTAGGTAGTGGAAAGATACAACAAATATGAACTGTGAAAAAACATGCATAAACATAAAGTCAATTGAGTTATCTCCACTTCAAGTACAAGCTGAGAAACATAACAAACTTCACAGATCAATACAGCAGTTAAATATTTTTATTATAAAAAACTGAAACAATAACAAACTTGCGTTCGGAGGTCAATACAACATAAGATCTCACAGCAGACAGCACTCACAAGCATTCTCAAATACACTAGAACAAACACACCCAACCTTAAGACATTTCTGAGAAGTACACATAACCGAGGGTGCCTCTTCGTTATGATCTTGTCAACTTTGTTGGTTTCATTCTTAAGCAAATGCTCATGTACGTATAGTCCAATGATAACTTTACAAAAGATCATCTACTAAACTCATTGTACACCTTTTTGTTGATATTCCTACCATGCTTGTTCAGCTTGTTCATCTTTGACAAAAAGCCACCATAATCATCCTTAGCGTAACCCTTGTGACTTAAGGACTCATAAGCGTAACCCTGGCACCATCACAGAACTACCAACTGCCAGAGAGAAGCAGCAGCCAAAAGGCTATCCATCTTCTCCAACTCCAAGGGAGTCCACCCTGCGAGCTAGTCAGAATCTCAGAAGAACAGGCTCCAACAATGCCCGTGCTGGTCGTCGTTCCTTGAGCGGCAACTCTGCTGGCGAAGAACTCACCGCGGACGAGAAAAGACGTCTTACATAGGAGATGATGAAGAAGGTGCAAGAAGCGGACCTTCTAATCCAGCAGCTGAGTGAATTGGGTGTGGGAGAGGACATCAGCCATGAGGAGCTGCAACCTCGATTTCATTCTTGATAACATTTGATGCAAATCTATTTTCTTGTTCGATGGGGAATTTGATTTCTTTGATCTTAGAACATTTAGAGAGCAGAAGGAGATCTTGCCGGCGACAACCGCGGTCGCAAGGAGCGATGGTGATCGTCGCAAGCAGTTGGGTACACCAAATTTACATATGTTTTGCTCATTTTTAAAACACCATCCTACAATATATTATTAATTGTGCTCCAAAAGTCTTGCATAAGAAATATCTAGTTATATAATTAAATGCGATCCAGTTCTATTACGCATGTTTTAGTTCTTCATTACATTTTTCAGTAGTACATGACCAAAGGGAATACGCTTTTTAAAATTGGCAAATTTATCTTATAGATGGTTACCATAGTTCCAAATTATTCACATAACACTATGAAACCGTCACTTTTGTCTAAAGGATGATGGGGGAAGGTTGCAGAGCTATACAAAACTTCCGAGAATTTCGACAAAAAAAACCCCATATGAATGGAGAATGGAGCATTGCATCCTTCTACAAAACAGTCGGGATACACTTAAACATATATCATCTACGTCGTCTCAAGGAAAAGCTAAAGCGCTTTGTGGAACATGAAACCGAACTGGAAGGGGATCAAATTCTGGACTATCTTGACAAGGAGGGTTTGCTGGTGTACATTGAAAAAGACGACACATTTGATTGGTCCTTCCAGTACCGCACAGTTACCGCCTTGGATGACTACCAACGCTTGGTCCCTCAAAATGGCGTACGTATTTTTTATATTAATCCATGAGTAACCCTGCAATAATTTTATCCTGATCCAAGGTGATTAATAGTGTTTTGAGTTGTTTTACCTCCTCGATGTATGGGTTTCAGACCCGGTTTTCCCCTTAAAACTGGGTTGTTTCTTCTAACAAATCACGCGGCAAAGCTTTTGCTGCCCTTTCAGAAAAGAGAGAGAGAGAGAGAGAGTGCGGCTAGGTGCTGATTACAATGACTTAGGGTGTTTGGCACACAGGGCTAAAGCCCCTATCACATCGAATGTTTGACACTAATTAAGAGTATTAAACATTAGTTAATTACAAAACTAATTGTACAACCCCTAGGCTAAATCGCTAGACGAATCTATTAAGCCTAATTAGTCCATGATTTGACAATATGGTGCTACAGTAACTATTCACTAATGATGGATTAATTAGGCTTAATAGATTCGTCTTGCAATTTAGCCTAGGGGTTCTGCTATTAGTTTTGTAATTAGCTCATATTTAGTCATCCTAATTAGTATCCGAACATCCGATGTCACAGGGCTAAAGTTTAGCTCCTGTCTCCCAAACACCCCCTTAGGCCTCCAAAACTAAGATTTATGCCTAGAACTTTATGATACAAACTAAATGGAAATCTCAGTGTGTGCTCCAATTTCATGAAAAGTAAAAAGTTACTAAAGTGTGTGTATATGAGTTCATGTTATGTAGGCTAAGCATTAATTAAATTTTAAAACACTTCAAACGCAATGCATGCTGTGATATGCCAACAAGTGTGTTTATGGCACTGCAGGACATTTTCTTTCACCTAGTTGCCCTTCTAGCTGGTCATTATCTTCTTCATGAAATTGTTCAAGGCTTTTTTTCCCGCTGTTGAGAATGGCAGACACTTATGATCGGCCATAGATGAATCAGTTTAAACGGAGAAAGGATTTTCTATTGAAATACTGGTACATTTTTTCTGTATTGCTAATATAGAGCGGTTTTTATAATAAAATAATTGAGATATTTATTTTGTAGCTTTAAGGTCATAATTGAAGTTACCTATTGCTTGTCATAAAGAAGTTTGTAATTAAATTACATATTCTCCGTCCATTTTTATGTAGGGTGGCTGTGAGTATGTCCATTGGGATGATTACCGCGAGTATTTTCATAAATATGAGATTGAACTAGAATATCTCAATTTCTGGGAAGAGTTATCAAAGAAGCTTAAGGTAATGCATCGTAGAGTATGTTGAGCAAAGCTCAAAATTTTGTACATTGCTTCTTTTTGTTCTGTCTAACAACCCTTTCAATTTGAGCCAGTGGATGGAAGATTATATACATATTGGATGGCCAACTCTTAAGGTAAGTGTGACCATACAAAAACCATAGACTGGCATTCTTTATCTATGTTTTGTATTACCATAATTACTCTTATCTTGTTCAGTGGAGAAGGATAAACAGCAGAGGAGAATCCCAAGCAATCAAGATCGCTACTGGCTTTTCCAATATAACCATCACTTTAGCTCATGCTGCCTAATATGTAGGATCTCTGGCACAACCTTCAGTTTGGTTTTGGCGGTTTGTTCTAACAATTGCATCGACTTCTTTCGGTTCAGGAATGCACTGATAGCATGAACGTGGAATTTTGTTGGTATAAGGAGTTAGATGGTGTCTACTTTGAGATTTGGAAGCGGGTCTCCAAGCTCAAGGTTAGCAGTTTGCACTATTTTTCAGTCTTTTGCGCAACTAAGTAACTATGGAGTGTTGGTTTCTTGTGTTGATAAATGCTAGTAATCCGTGCATTTTCTTTTGAAACATGTTCAGAAGAGTTTTAGAGAGGCTCTGGATGAAGTCTATAAATTGGACGTTTCCACTTCGCCAACATGTAATGAAATATGCACTGGAGAGTGGTGGCTTTGAGTTGGAAAGGGAGGTTGGTTTTTTCCCCTGCGCACATAATTTGCTAACTAGTGCAATCTTCTCGTTAATCTTTCTGTTTGATGCTTATCCGTTTTACCTCTTTCCTTCTCAGTTCCGCAATTGCACAGAAGACGTTACTGAAGAAGTAAGTACTTGTCTTCCTCTGACATGCAAAATTGGATCAACTGTTATGTCATATTTGAGATCTTTGTTCCTGCCTTTAGGTTACAGAGGAGAAAGCTCAGGCCTTGATTGCAGATGGTATCACAAAGCTGGTGCGCTACTTTCTGAAATCTCCTCTGCATGCTTATCATAGTTGATGTGGTGAACATCATTTCCCTGTGTTTGTTTTTTCAGAGGACCAGGCCGAAGTTCTGTGCGCAGTATATCAAAAAGAAGATAGAGATTGCCAGAGTCACCTTAAGTACATTTATTAATATATGTCCATATCTTCCATTTGTGGACGATCAAAATAGTTGCAGCCTCAACATCCTTGTAAGATATGTTTAACCCATTGGATGTGCTTCTTCATATAAATCTTTTACTAGATCATGAATCTGAGCTATCAAAAGCATGTTTTCTACCTTGCTTGTCCAAATGTGGTTCTATTTGGACAAGTTATTTGTCTGTTGCTTTTAAGGAGCTAATTACACCATGCAGTACAAATAGGAAAGCTATCCGTCTCTTTGTACGACATTGTCGTCATGTGGCAAGCGTTTAAACTATGCTTCCGTTGGGAAGGGAGCAAGCTTGCCCTAAGCTCATGTATGATGCTAGTTCCAAGATAGCGTCCGTGTTAATGTGCTCTGCTGTATTGTAGTTTATGCTAATGAGCCTGTCCGTTTGGAAACCATTTCAAACGTGACAATGATTTGGACAGCCGTGGCCTTTAAGCACCGCTCGATGTTGCCAAAACTAATGCATGAATAGGACGCCCTGATAATGCCGGGGCTGCTGGTCCATTTGGTCAGTCCACTTTGAAGTAATTCACACAAATTATGTTCGAGAAAAGCATATCCGAAAGACAAACGTCTCCATTTTGGAATGAAGTTGATTAAAATTAGAATAATTTAGCTTATGATAAAACTAAAACGACTTGCATGTCAGAATTAAAATAGATGCAGCACAGTTTTACCTTAATGCTTTTCTTTTGGCTAATTAACCTTACAGCTACATTTTTTTCCCTTCGGTGGATAACTAAATAGAAACGCAGCTTAAGAATATACCATTGTAGGATGGTAGAATTTTCTGTCTTATACTATAGTATCGAAACCACTATATGAAAATTCTTAAAAAAATATTCTGTTAGATCAGGAATTCAATCCGTAATTACATATTTTCTGCCTGTGATATAGCAGCAGCATCTACGCAGGAATGTTAGGCATTATTCCGAGCTAGGAGCATTTTGCAACACGAAAATGACCACATACACCATCTGAAAAAACTGACGATGCAAATAATAATAATCTTCTGTTGCTCTTATTCCCAATCATGAGAATATACAAGGCGGATGTCTATTGTGTTCACTGTAGCTTCCTCTGTAAGAGGAAAAGAAGAGAACTTCACAAGCGTGATTTCGTTACCACAGCAGGTTTGAAGCTCGCGATCCCAGTAATCTCTCTGCCCGTCACCAGGCTGTTAATGTCATAGGTGCCCTCGTAAGAAAATATTGGCTCCAAATCACAGAATGCCTGCACAGATAAGGACCGTTACAGACACTTTCTTTCTTCATGAAAGATTGAAATTTGAATCACACTGTTTACACAGTGCAATGAGCCTATCACAAACAAGCAAGTAGTAGAAAAGCTTTGAGGTGATCTTAAATTTTCTAACAATTTCAACATGTCTGGAGAAGATCAAAAGATGAAATCTCAGTAAATGTTGGGTCCCTCTTACCTTGGCAACCAGAAAATCAGCCAAAATGCCATTGCCGCCCAATAGCTCTCGGCCAAGAGAAACTACCTCCCTGGCCTTCCTAGACGTCCACGCCTGCATCCAATTGGTCTCAGTAGATTGTACAAGATACAAATAATGATGCAAATTTCGTGGGACCCAAGAGGAGAAAACGATTGCTAGCTATATTGCAGTTTACCTACCTTTCCTAAACTAGCATGGCCTGGCGTCATTTTGCCTGACTCGTACAGCTTGCATAGTCGCCAGCCAATGAGAAGCATGGCCTGAATGTTGCCAAGCATTCGGACAAGCTTCTCTTGGTTGAGCTGAAAGGCCGCCAGCGGGGCTCCAAATTGTTTCCTTTCTTTCAAATACCTGTTCAGTAAAAGAATGTGATAAAGTGGAAATCTTAAACATATCAGGCTGAATAAACTGAATATAGATGTCGTAAGGTGATTCCCACCGATGGCAGATGTCAAAAACTCCCATTGATATGCCTATCGGTTGCCACGCCACCATAATGCGAGACATAGCGAGAACCTGTTTCAGAAGTTAAAACTTTAACCAAATCAAGTTCTGATTATCCGACAAAGCACAGAGTGTGAGAGGTTGTAAAAGATGTATCAAATACCTTGTTTATATCCTGAAATGAATTGATACCTGTTAATCTGTCTTCCTCAGGGACAAATACTTTATTTAGAATTATGTCTCCATTTTGAACCATTCTGAGTCCAATTTTGTTTTCAATTTTTGTGGCTTTTAGACCGGGAGCTCCTTTCTTCACAATAAATCTAAAATAGTGTATCACATTCATTGTCAGCAAGCAAGGTATTCCTTTCACTGATCAGCAATAGACATAGCTTCATACTGAGATGAACAAGAATAATATTAACAGTACCAGCAACACAAGGCTAGGGAGAGGGGGGGGGGTGCGGAAGATGATTACCCGTTTAGTTGGTTTGTATCTGCATTCCTAGCTAAAATGATGAGCACATCTGCAAAAGTGCTGTTACCTATCCAGCGCTTTTGGCCATCTAAATGCCAACCACCAGGAACCTTCCAAAATAAAAACCAACATGATAAGTTAGTGTGAAAAGGCCACACTGTTATCATCAATAGAAATATCCAAATTTATATTCAGAAAAAAAATCATGCTTCCAAATAAAATACACCTTGGTTGCTGCAGTCCTTAAGGAGCTTGCATCACTTCCATAATCTGGTTCTGTCAATGCCTGCAGGAAGCAGACAGTTGTCAGAGGAAGGTGAAATATCAAACAGCATGCTCAATACTGAGATGCCGAGTGGTGGGTGCTGACATTACAAAACAAATGGTTAAAAAGTAAATTGGACAGTGTAACTCACCCAACAACCAACAGTTTTGAACTGCGCAAGAGATGGTAAGTATTTCTGCTTTTGAGCCTCAGATCCACAAAGAGCTACACTTTCAAAGAAATGAAACACTGAGCTTTAGTGCACAAAGTTGTTTTCTTAGCCAAGATCAAATGGAACATAATGTATAAAATGTTCTGAAGCAATGCTAGATTTACCAATCGTGGACATAGCCAAAGAGGAGTGTACTAAAATAAATGTGGAGCAACTCGCATCAACCCGTGCAACTTCTGCTATCGAAATAGCGCTAGCTGTAAGCGACAATCCTGGGCAACCATACCCCTGTACATTTGAAGGGGAAATCAATGAAATGTTGTGTACGTAGGCCTGACATTCGAAAATAAAGCACAAATTGTTTGGTCTGTACCTTTATTGTACCTCCAGCTAAGCCAAGAGATGCAAGGTTGGGAATGGCATGAAATGGGAATTCTGCCTTCTCCCAATACTGCAGAGTGAAATGAAACCATGTAAATTTATGTCAAGATGAGGCAGTATCGCAGACTTGCAGTGCATCAGCAAGTCAAAATGTCATGGTAGAGAAGAAGCATGGCACCTACTACACCACCACAAGATTTCAGCACACAAGACATGTCTTACAAAGAAGCTACTCCATATTAAAAAATTTGTGAGAAAATCAGAACTATTGCATATGCTGCATATGTTGTTTATGAAGTCTTGCTAAGGGAAACTCTAGACAGATAATTATATTCTTAACAAGTCTGAGTCAAGCAGTTCTTCTCTAGCAGCATAAGACCTTTTTATTGATCTTATCTGGCTACTTCAGTAACCCAGTATGTACATGTGAACTATTTTTATCTTCTTCAGCTCGATGAAGAATATATCTCCTACCATTACTCGTTAAAAAAAAAGGTAAATGTATTTAGCAAGAACGTACTTCAGTCATAATGGGTGCGATTTCCTTTTCCATAATACCTCGGACCTTCTTCCTGAGTGCCTTCTCTTCATCAGTAAGCAAATCATCAAACTGATAGTAGTCCGACACTGCAACCAAAAACAGGTGAGCTCAAAAATAGATAAAAATGCCAAGTCATAATTCACCTGCTGCAAATTATGATACAGTAATCCAAGCTTGTAACACTATGCCATGCTAATGAACCTAACTGCCACCGGCATTTAGTTACAAAGTAAGCCTAGAGGAGATGGAGATTGAAAAAAAAAAATCTAGTTCTTTCTGACAATGACAGAACATAACAAAATAGGTCCACATCACTTGTGGTTTAATGCAAATTGTACGAGTGAGCCGCCCAATTATTATCGAATCAGAAGCACTCTTGTCACAAAGAAAAGAACAAGGAAAGTCAATTGTTATTGTCGAAAGCTACCCATCAGATCAGATGGACCATTAGTTGACGCTACTGTTTTTAATGCACACCAAAGACTTCTTTTAGTTCCTACATAACCACGCCACAAGAAATCCATATCCTTCTAAGAAGCATTTAGCCTTTGTAATTTAACTCTGAATCCAACCAAACTCCACTGAGCATAACCATGGATAAGAGGGAAAAATCATAAACACAATCCAACAATTTTTTGGTAAATGGAAATTCCAAAACATGGTTGCAGCCTCCGGATGCCCAACTAATACATCATATTCTCTGCCTATAGCATCTCTAAGAACCTAGGAAACACAGGAGCGCTGCCAATCTGCACCCAATCAAGCAACACAAGACTAGAGAGATTACTTAAAAAGGATGAACAGGAAAGTCAATCCTCCACTCTAAAAGCAATGAGAAAGACATTGCTCTCAATCCCTTTCTCCACGCAGAAGCAAGGAGAATTTGCAGCTTACGCAACTTTAATTGATTGAACCGAAACTACTCCGACCTCTCCAATCAGAACCAAAAACAACCAAACAACGGGCACGACAGAAACAGCGGGAGCGGAGGCAGCGAGGGGACATCTCACCGGCGGGCGGGAAGAGCGACGCCGGCGTTGCCTGAGGGAACGCGAGCGCCACGTCCAGCGCCGGCAGCCCGACCTTGCTGCCGGCCCCGGCGCCACCGCTACCTGCAGCAGCAGCAGCAGTGAAAGGAACTGGTCAGCCACGGCGAGATCAAAAAAAACAACCCACCACCCGATTCCCCCAACCGGATCCTGCCGTCGGGGAGCTCGGTCCGCCACCCACCTCCCAAGCTTCCCATCGCCGCCCCGCGCCGCGCTCGAGGGCCCCGCGAACTTCCCCTCGTGGATCCGGCGAGCTCCCGATCAAGACGGAGCAGTAGGTGGAAAGAGGAGGAAGAGGAAGAGGAAGAGCGGCACGACACGATACGAAACGATTTGGAGGGTCGGAGAGACTGGGCTGGAGAGCCTTTAACGTGCTGGAACGTCCGGGGGGCCACCTGTCATAGGAAGTGAGCTGCGCAGGCGGTGACATCGCCTGTGGATATGGATGGGATGGGCATGGGCTCCCACGTCCAATCATCAGCCGCTGATGATGACGGCAACAGGCTCGCAGGCCCACATGGCGGTGGAAGGGCCGGGCTGGGCTGGCGCCTTGCCTGGAGTTGACGGGTCGCGTTTGCGTTGCAGCCGTTGCGTGGCGTGTCCGTCGGCTTGGCAGCAATTGGCATGCGTTGCGTGCCCGTTGACACGTCACGGATAGTACGGATTATCTTTGGGTCCAAGGCCTTTTTTTCCCTTCCCCTAACAAGGTGTCAAAGGTTTCACGTCGATTTCCTGTTAAGGACTTGATCAGCACGAGATCGAGATGCCGATGAATGCCAATGGTCTAATACTCTAACGGAGCAGCACAACTTTGCGTAGGTGCTAATAGAAGGTAAAGGCTATATCTCACTCAAGTGAAATATGGTCTTCCCTCACTCGAATTTTTCTCACCGGAATTTAAGCTCTGGCAAGATGAGGAGGTTCGGGGGTTAGTGTTTTGGGGTTGCTGAGGTTGGGAACTCACCGGCAACCTTAGAGGGAGGACCAGCGGCGATAGGCCGGACCAGCGGAGGTGGCGGGCATGGGGCGGTGAGGCGCGGCGACGGGGGCGCCACCGGCCGGGCGGCGGTGGATGGCGGTTGGGCGGTGCCAGGGCGGGAGCAGCGTAGCCTACGGCGGTGGCGGTCGAGATGGCGGTGGTGTCTTTGGCGGCGCCAGCCGGCGGAGACGGAGAGGGTGGCGGCGGACAGCGAGGCGGAGGAGGGAGGAGGGAGCGGCGGCGGTGGGAGGGCGGACCTCGCCGGCGCCGATGAGGTATCAAGGAGGAGGAAGGAGGTGGGGGCGGATGAGGGAGGGACGGCGTTGGGGTTGGTGGGGGGGGGGAGTGGGGAGGGGGAGGGGGAGATAAAGGTAGAGAGAGGGAGTTGATCCGAGCCGTCAATTTTAAATCTAATATCTGAGAAATTCGAGTAAAAAAATCTTTCATTTCACTTGAGTGAGGGATAGACAATCCCACATGAAAATATAACGTGCGGTAACAAGCCGTACTTCCTGTCCTTTGGCCTGCACTCCTGCTGAGGGAGAGACATGAAAGACCAAGCTGGCTGAGTCGAACATGTTTGAAGTTGTAGGCAATTTTTTTTCAAATAGTAAAACTCACCCGAGCAACCGTTTCTCACTTAGTCTGATGACAACGTTCAAACTCTCATTAAGAATTCTTTTGGTGATAAACCCCCCCCCCCCCCCCAAAAAAAAAAAAAAAGTTGAGAATGTACTCGCAACATTTTGCAAGGTAAAAATGACTACTCCAATGAACGTTAGCTGAGAAACTGACACTTAAATATCAACATCACTCTTTTGCTTCTCGTATTCCTACACTTTGGGGCTACAAATCACAAATTGGGCATCGCAACGGACACAAATGACACAAACCGTTTACAGCACCAATTGGGCATTCAGCCAAAGTTTGCAGGCATTCAAGCACACAAACCATCCTATTGCAGTTCCAGCCACTACTTAACACATCAACTCAAGGGAAACGGGAAAATAACTTCAGAGGCGTGATTTCGCTAACATGGCAGGCTTGAAGCTCGCCACCCCAGTGATCTCTCTGCCGGTCACCAGGCTGTTTATGTCATAGGTGCCCTCGTACGAGAAAATCGGCTCAAGATCACAGAACGCCTGCAAAGACAAGGATTGTTACGGACATATCCATCAGGGAAGGACGATTTGACTCAGTTTTCAAGGTGCAATGAGCCCATGACAAACAAGCAGCTAGGAGAGAATCTTAAAGAAAATATTGGACTTTGCAATTATTTTCCCATGTTAGGTGAATATCAAAAGAAGTAGTCTCAGTAAGACAGTAATGTTGGCTTTTTGGGTCCCTTCTTACCTTTGCGACTAGAAAATCAGCCAAAATGCCGTTGCCACCCAATAGCTCTCGTCCAAGAGAAACTACCTCCCTGGCCTTCCTGGATGTCCATGCCTGCATTCAGTTGCTGTCAGTAGATTGCACATGAAAACAGTAATGATGAAATCATTAAGATGAGGGAACCGTTCAACCAATGCTGGCTATTGTGTATTGCAACTTACGAACCTTGCCTAAACTACTATGACCTGATGTCATTTTGCCTGACTCGTAGAGCTTGCACAGTCTCCAGCCAACGAGAACCATGGCCTGAATGTTGCCGAGCATTCGAACAAGCTTTTCTTGGTTGAGCTGAAAAGCAGCCAGCGGAGCTCCAAATTGCTTCCTTTCTTTCAAATACCTAGTTAGTGACAGATTGTGAGATAGTGGAAGTTTAATGCTATCAGATCGAATAAACTAAAGCCAGATGTGCTGATGTGATACACACCTATGGCACATGTCAAAAACTCCCATTGATATGCCTATTGGCTGCCATGCCACCATAACGCGAGACATGGCAAACACCTGCTTAGGAAGTTTAAAACTTAATAAAAATCTTCATCCAAAAAATGGGGCAGAGGAGGTGGTAAAAGATGTATCCAGCACCTTGTTTATATCCTTAAATGAATTGATGCCAGGTAATCTGTCTTCCTCAGGGACAAATACTTTATTTAGAACTATGTCTCCATTTTGTACCATTCTCAGTCCAATTTTGTTTTCAATTTTTGTGGCTTTCAGACCGGGAGCTCCTTTCTTTACAATAAATCTAGAGCAAGTGTCTCATATTCAGTATCAGCGAGCAGGATAATATTTTCATTGACAAACAAAAGATATAGCTTCATACTGACATTTAGGGGCAATAGAAACAGTGCCGGCAACATAAAGACAGGAAAAAAAAAGGAAAAGACGATTACCCATTTAGTTGGTTTGTATCTGCATTCCTCGCTAAAATGATGAGCATATCTGCAAAAGTGCTGTTACCTATCCACCGCTTTTGACCATCTAAATGCCAACCACCAGGTACCTTCCAAAATAAAAACCAACATTATAAGGTAGTGCGGAAAGGTCATGTTGTCATCTCACCTAATATTTGCAAATTGATCTTTCAGAAAAATGTTACGCTTCCAAACTAATTTAACCTTGGTTGCTGCAGTCCTTAAGGAGCTTGCATCACTTCCATAATCTGGTTCTGTCAATGCCTGCAGAAAGCAGACAATCCTCTCAGAGAGGTGAAGTGTCAAATAGCATGCTCAATACTGAAGTGCTGACAGTATAAGCACAAAGCGCTAAAATATAAATTGGACAATGGAACTCACCCAACAACCGAGAGTTTTAAACTCAGCAAGAGATGGTAAGTACTTCTGCTTTTGAACCTCTGACCCACAAAGATCTACGCTTGACCAAAAATAAGAATTGAAACACTTAGCTTGGGTGTACAAAGTTATTGTTCTTGGTATCCCATGGAACATAAAGTATAAATGGTAACGAAACAAAGCTAGATTACCAATCGTGGGCATTACAAGAGAGGCATGCACTAGAATAAACGTGGAGCAGCTTGCATCGACCCGTGCAACTTCTGCTGTTGAAATAGCACTAGCTGTAAGTGATAGTCCTGGGCACCCATATCCCTGAAATTCCCAAGCACAAATAACAACAATAAAATTTCAGTCACATGTTGAGCATATGGGTGAGAGCTGACAATCGAAGATGGAGCACAGATAGAACTAGTTTGGTTTGTACCTTTGTTGTACCTCCAGCTAGGCCAAGAGTTGCAAGTTTAGGAATGGCATGAAATGGGAATTCCGCCTTCTCCCAGTACTGCAGAAGTAAAATGACACCGTGACAAGATACGGCTTGCAGCACATCAGCAAGTCAGAACTATGGAGTAAACAACCGTATCTCACAGCAAAAAAACCAGAAGCGTAGTGCACTACTACAAGGTTTGCACAAATGATATGTTTCACAAAAAAGCTACTCCATGTCATGCATATTGTGACATGTGAGAAATCAGAAAGGCTTGTAACTGTCTTTAGCAAGAACTTACTTCAGGCATAATGGGTGCGATTTCCTTTTCCATAATACCTCGGACCTTCTTCCTGAGTGCCTTGTCTTCATCAGTCAGCAAATCATCAAACTGGTAGTAGTCCGACACTGCAACCAACAACAGGTCAGATCGAGGCTCGAGGGTAAGTAAATGGCAACTCATAATTGAAATGCTGCAAATTTGCAGTAATCCAAGTTTGTAGTTTGTAAGCAACACTGTGGAATGCTGAAGAACCTAACTGCCAAAGCAACCCATCTGATGGTATATCTGTTCAAGTGTTCAATTACAGATTGCAAAAAACAATCGAGTTCTTTTCTGAAAAACAACAGAACTACAGAACATAAGAAAACAGATCCACATCAATAGTGGTTTAATGTAAGTTGCCCAAGTGAACCGCCCAACTATTATCCAATCAGAAGACTCTATTGTCGCAAGGCAAACTATTTTTTTTTTGAGCGATTCGAGGGGGAGAGCATCCCCACCTACTTTGTATTACTTCAGAGCTTATCGCAAGCTCAACAAAACAATGAGTTTCAGCATTTTACAATTGATGGGGGAGGGGGATGCGTGTCGCATTTTACATATTGAAACTAAATGGTGCACACCAGGCTTCAGCTACCAATCGATCGGCCCTCGGTAGTCGGCAAGACCATAAGCGAGCTTCCTCTTTGCAGGAGAGCAGGAGGCGTGGCAGAGAGGGCTCCAATCCTCTGAACACAACATCATGCCTGTGCTTCCACAGCTGCCAAGAGCACAGGAGGAGGTACGTAGAGTAGAAAGCGTCTGGGACGGTGGGCGGCCGTTGAAGCTCCCACAGTGTTGATACAGAGGCTGTACCACTGATTTCCACCCCAATTGCTGCCCAGAACTGAGTGGCGAAGGAGCAGTGCAGGATCAAGTGGTCTGTGGATTCACTTCCAGAGTTGCAAACCTCACAAAGACATTGTCGACGATGTTCTTGTGCAGTAGGTTTGTTTTGCACTGTATCCTGTGCTGGACCAGCAGCCATGCGAAGAAACGTACCCGAGGCGGCGCATGGTTTAGCCACACAAACTTGTAGAAGGTGCAGTTCTCGTCAGGGCGGACCTGCATTGCCGTGGAGTACACAGGGCCAGCACGCAGCACGCCGTCCGTTGCTGCGAGAGAGCAGCGTCGTTGGTCAGGTGCATCAGAGAGGGCAACATCATCCAGGAGTCCGTCCAGAGCTGCAAGTTCGGCGGCCGCCGCTCTGGTCAGGCGTGACACAAAGTGCGTGCGGAGCGGCTGGGACAATGCTTCAGCAACAGAAGCAGTCTCCTTGGTTGCATGGCTGTGGAGGGCCGGGAAAGCCTCGACGAGTTGGCCTGTGGGCAGCCAGTTGTCAAACCAAAAGGAGGTTGATAAGCCGTCGCCAATAACAGAGACCGCGATGGCCCTGTAAACCGGCAGGAGTTCACGCAGGTCGTCCCAGTGCGAGCCCCTCACTTCCCCTTGCAGCGAGGCAAGAGTGATCTGATCTTGGATCCATTTTGCCCAGGACTAGTCACCAGGATGATGTAGGCGATGCAGGAGCTTCAGCACGAGGCACTGATTGAACGTCCGTAGGTCCTTGACGCCAAGTCCTCCTTGTTCCTTGGGAACACAGACACGCTCCCAAGCAATCAGGCATTGGGCACCGAGAAGTAGAGGATTCACCTGACCATAAGAAGGCACGTCTCCGTTTGTCAAGCTCATCGATGGTCCCTTGAGGAAGAAGCATTGCAGAGAGGATGTAAAACAGGGCGCTGTCGAGCACAGCATTTACCAACACAGTTGTACCCATTGCATTAAGCAGCGACGCTTGCCAACCTACCAGATACCTGTCTGCTCGGGCAATCAAGGGGGCAAAAGCATTCAGGTTAAGTTTCACATTGGATAATGGCATCCCCAGGTACTTCTGTGGGAACTGTTCTTGCCAGCAGCCAAGGATGGAAATAAGATGCGGCAGTTCCTCAGCATCCACGTTCCTGGGAACCACCGTGCTCTTATGAAAGTTGATCTGTAACCCAGTGGCCTCTGCAAACTGGTCCAGCAGTTGTTTCAGTCGGAGGACGTCAGTTGTAGCCGCTTTGAGGACGATCAACGTGCCGTCCGCGTACTGAAGAACCGGGCATGCAATGCTGTCTGCAGCCGGGTGGTGGACGCCGCCGTCGGACTTGATTAACATCTGCAGAACATCAGCAACCAGTAGGAAGAGGTAGGGCGAAAGGGGATCGCCTTGCCTTAGTCCACGTTTACAGGTGAACCATTTTCCAGGGCACCCATTCAGGAGAATTGCAGACTTGGAGGTGCTTAAGATATGTTGGATCCAGGAACACCAGGTTGAAGGGAAGCCTCTGTGGTCGAGGATGCGTAGTAAGCTGTCCGGAGTCAAAAGCTTTTGCGAAGCCCAGCTTAAGAACGAGAGCCGGCAGCTTACGTTTATGGCAACATTGGACAAGTTCCATGGCATAGATGAAGTTTTCCGATATTGAGCGTCCCTTGATGAAGCCCGTCTTGTCCAAATCAATGAGCTTGGCAATCTCTTGCTGGAGCCGGGTGGTAAGCATTTTTGCTAGGATTTTCATTGGGCAGTTCTGCAGACAAATCGGGCGGAAATCTCCTGGCTTGACTGCACCAGTCTTTTTAGGCAACAAGACAATGTATGCTCTGTTGATTCTGTCCAAGTCGACCTCCCCAGTGGCAAAGGCCTGCACGAGGTTCATGACCTTATCTTTGACAGTGTCCCAAGCCGCAGCATAGAAGCCTGGCCCAAATCCGTCAGGCCCCGGAGCACTGTGTCGATTCATTTGCTGGATTGCCAGTTTGGCTTCAAGACAGGTGAAGGGCGCCTATTTGTAATTATTGAAAGCAACCCATCTGATGGTCTATCAGTTCAAGTGTTCAACTACTGTTCAAGACTTGAAGGTACAGTTCCTAAACAAGAAGGCATCCAAGTCACAAGAAATCTGTATCTTTCTAATCGCTTATTAACCGTGGATAAAAGGAAGAAAAAATAATAGCAGTAAACTCAAATTTCAGAGCACGTTTGCAGCCTCCGTATGCCCAACAGATCCCTCGTATATATTCTCCTTCTGACAGATCTAGGGGACTAGGACACACCAGAGAGTTGCTGATTTGCGCCGAATCGAGGCAACGCGAGACGAGACATCACTGCAAGTCTGCAAAAGGATGGATAGGACGGCACATTCTCCATTCAAAACTCTAAAGGCGATGAGCATGGCATTGCTACAAATTCCTTTTCCAGATGGAAAGCAAGGAGCATTTGCAGTTTAAACCACCGTAATTGTTACCTTTCCAACTTGAACGGGGAGGGAGCTACACTAGCACGAGTGAAACAGCGGAGAGCGAGCCAGCCATGGCAGGGGCTCACCAGCGGGCGGGAAGAGGGACGCCGGCGTGGCCTGGGGGAACGCGAGCGTCACGTCTAGCGCCGGCAGCCCGACCTTGGCGCCAGCCCCGCCGCCGCCGCCACCGCCACCGCCTCCGCCTGCAAGCACGATGTGCGAAGCAGCAAATCAGCCACCTCGAAAATCGAAACCCAACCGGGAGGTTCGGTTTCCACGCCGGATCCCGGCCGCCGTTCCAGAGACCAGAGGTGCGTTCGCCACCCACCTCCCAAGCTGCCCATCGCCGTGCCGCACTCGAGAGCCCGCGTGGTCGTGGAGCCGCTGAGCTCCCGACCAAAGGAGTACGAGGAGAGGAGGAAGACGCGAACTCGAGACGAGGAAACGAAACGCTTCGGACGAACGAAGCCTTCACGTGTGCGGGAACAGGGGTCGTTGGGTCGTTCAGGGCCCACTTGTCATCGAGTGATGTCGCAGGAGCGGCGCGGCGCGGGTGATTACCTGGCAGAGGACAGAGGTGGATGGATCGGTGCGCACCAACTGCACGGTGGTCCCGCGGGCCGCGGCACATTATTCAACAGATCGGACCGGAGTGAACCACCAGACCCGCGGTACTCTATGTTTAAGGTTTAGCGGTCCAACAACACCAGTCTTAATGGAAGATTTCATGAAAGTTTCATATGCATTAAATTCTATATCACATCAGAAAATTTGTTAACAGCAAAGTCATTACGAGGAGAGAGAAGGAAGAGTTTCATCAAATGTCAGAGGAGTTTTATCCCCATGACACTCATCAGTCACCAAATTCTCAGTCTTGGTAAATGTGCAATAAGGGTCCCTTTGGTAGGGCTATTTCAACAGCTCCACCACCGGCTTCAGGAGGAGCTATACCAAACGCCTAAATCTAAAACGGCTTTGGGGGCGGAGCACTGAAGGAGCCGTTCGCACAAATGAACTAAGGCAACGGAGCCGAAAATAGCAGCTCTGCCCGACTCCTCCTCATCTCCACAAGCACGAGTACCCCTCAAGTTTCGTAGCTATTACAACAGAAATGGCACCGTGTCTCTCCATCCCTCGTCCCCCTCTCTTACCGGCAGCGTGGCGACATGCAGCCGGCCAAAGGACCACCAATGACTGGTCTAAGTGCTTCACGCCTCGTTCCTGCCCTAGCTGGCGCTAGCACGATTGTGCCGCCCGGCGGGGCCCGGGCACCTGGCTCTGCGGTCTAGCCTCGCCTGACAGCAACGGATGCCTTATGCAGCTCGGGCCAGCAGCTGCGGAGTGCCGGAGTAGCAGCACAAGCGCCCGAGCAGCACCAGATACGATGCGACAGCAACACGCCAGCACACATGGGGATGGACGGAGGAGCGACGCGATGTGTCGCAGAGCAAAAGAGGATGGAGCTAGAGTGCGCCACCGTGGAGAAAGGATAAGGAAGAGTCAAAGGACAAGGAGCAATAAAGAAAGGAGAAAAGGATAAAAAACGAAGGGAGAAAAATGGAGGAAAAAAGAGGGAAAGAGAAACTATTAGTTTAATCTATAATTATATATGTTAATCCTTTTCTATTTCATATGAAATTACAAATATAAATTGAAGAAAAGTACAAATTCATTTGTACAACAAGTGAAATAGCTAGGGGCACATTGGACATTTGACATCTTTCATTCATTTATGAAAAATAGGAGAAGTCGTTTTGCCAAACGGTTTACTAAAACGGTTTCAACTCCACCGTAGAAGCCACTTCACCAACGGAGCTAGAGCCGGAGCCGTTTGCGGAGGAGCTGAAGCCCTTCCAAAGGGACCCTCAAACTGTGCGTTGAGATTGGCCTTAGACCGTCGAACCATCAGCTCTATTGTTACTTCATAGCCGTTGACGTGTAATATGATTCTGTTAGGATTTCGTGACTTTAGGAGATACAAATCGCCAGCTCAATAGGACCGTACCTTGGTCCAATTGCGCGGATGAATTTATAATCAAACAAGATTGGATGTCCATATTTTCAATTTAGTTTGTTCTAATCTGGTTTTAACAACCACTGCTACAGCCCACGGCCGCTGAGGGGTAGGGGGTGCTTTTCAAGTGGAACAAGTCGGTTTCATATGTCAGAGATGCATTATGTTTTTGGGTGGTTGGTTGCCCGCTAGCGGAGAGAGTCGCCACGCATCCAGCTTCAGCTGTGTAGGAGAAGAGGGTTAGAGCGCAAGGATGCCTGGACGGTCATGTCATGTTTGCTTAACATACCGGGAAGCATAATTTTTTAGAAACTAGTTGTAAATTTTGCCAATTAGAGTTCACTCAGTTGTTGGAAGAAAAAAAGGGCTCTTTCAACATCTAGGAACCAAGCCCTAGGGACGGAGCTAGTTTTGTTGAGGCCAACATGGGCAATGGTACAGTACACTCAGGTTTTGTGAACTTCGTTAGATGTGTACACTATCAAAGATTTTGGATGAAGAGATTCGTCTCGGAATCAAAGACAATAATCGCACACATAACCTCCAATTTTCTGGTTCATCCCGTGACCCACCGTAAAGCCCAAACCTCCCAAGATTATTTAGGTCCTGTTTGGATACAAACTCCTAAAATTTAGTAGTGTACTAAAGTTTAGGACCCTCAAATTGCTAGTCCTAAAATTTAGAATAGAGCTATTTGGATGGACTACTAAAGAGACCTTAGAGGGAAAATATTATTTTTACCCCCCAATTACTCCTCTAAACTACCCCTGTACTGTTCACGACATTAATGCATGCGAGGGCAATAGGGGTAGAGGGGACTTGGGGACCACTTTTAGGAGAAATAGGATCCATTAGTATCCCCTGATCCTCCTAATGAAAATGACCCTTCTAAAGTTTAGGAGTGCACTTTTAGGATCCATGTTTAGATGCACAAATACTAAAAAAGTATCCTAAAAATGGACTCTTAATTTTTAGGAGGGTGTATCCAAACAAAACCTTAAGACTTTTTCAGTCGAAAAGGTAAGATTATTGAACATTAATTTCCGACACACAAGCAGCACTGTTCTCCCTTTGTTTTTGGGCGGCTGGTCTACACGAAGTCCCGATGCATGGACCGGGAAGAAAGAGTGCCAGTCCAAGGGCTGGCTCCGTCGTCCAGATCAAAGATGTCAGTGATAATAACTTAACACGTGTCGCTCCCTCGTTGGCCGGTCAAAGGAAACCCTCTCGTGCGCCGCATCCGCTGAGACGATATCTTCTCTGGATCCCAAGAGGATTTCCCTCCCCCTGCTTTTCTTCAACCCGATGCCTTTGTTTATTGTTTTTGCCAACCCCCCGCCACCCCCCCCCCCCCCCCCCCCCCCCAACAATATGCCGCAGGCTAAGCACGTGCGCGAACAAAAGCTTGCCGTACCTGTGGCGGCGGCGGACGGGTCCAAGACAAGAGGCGCCCTGTGTGAAGCCGCAAAGCGTGGCGTGATGTGAAAGCGGAGGGCGGCGGCACGCAGCTACGCGACACGCCCAAGCCGTCCTCCCGGCCGCACTCGCCGTTGGACGCACGCACCGTGTCCCACTCCCACCCGGCCACCCGAGCATGCTACGTCATATCGTTTGTGTTCTCACTTCTCAGCAAAACATAATCACTCCCACCGATAATAATGATCGTTCATGTTAAAATTTCTGGCGGCACGTACCCTACAAATGATGATCCGATAATAATTGAGCGAGTTGGGATATGTGATAGAGTATTCTTTTTCGAAACCAAATCTTTCATCAAATATGGCTCACTCCTACCTTTTGACCAATTGAGCCTACTGCCCATCCATCGTCTCACCCAAAAAAGAGGAGAATAATGAATAAAAAGAGGTGTGGTTCTAGTGCCCATGTCAGTCCCAAGATCACAAGCATCCATGCTGATCCAAAAGGACGGAGCGTTCCCTAGTAGGGAACAAATGTGGGAAAAAAAAGAGATTTTTGGGGTAGTTGGTCAACAGTGGCTCACATGCACAAAATCAAGTACTATATCATGATCGAGGTGACAATCCGGTTCGCAAGCACATCCATCTACCCTAGAAACGCTGTTGCTGTTCTTGTTGCATACTCCCCCCTGCTAGGTTTAAGTGGACCATAGCAGCTGGCCAGCTGCATACTGCAGTGGTTTAAGTAGCCTTTGGCCTCTTCACTTGCTTCACTCACACTCGCACTGACACACCAAGCTTCTCGAAGATATAGGTAAGGAGAATGTAATCCTTCTTCAATCTGACAGCATTTATGCATTCATCTGTCTCATCTTTTGATCTTCATGTTCCTGCTGTTTCGTGAGATTTTCGCTGTTTGTGGCATCATGATGAGATCTTCTGGCTTTTCTTTTCTTGCAGCTTTTGAGGTTTCACTAGTGAGAGAGGACTCGGTTGTTCAGAAGTCAGAACAGATGGCTACTGCATCTGCATGCCAACCGTTTCAAGAAGGGAAGCAGCGACGGCAGCATCCGCCACTGCACCATGGCGGTTCTGTTCTTCCTCCAGTGTACAAAGGCACGGCTCTGCCTCTGCGACAGGCCAGCTCGGTGCCGCATCCGGCCGCGCAGGAGCTGCCGCCGTCGTTGTCGGGGAGGAGCGCGACGGAGGCGCAGGCCATGAAGGTACACAGCGAGGCCGAGAGGCGGCGGCGGGAGAGGATCAACGCCCATCTCGCTGCCTTGAGGAGGATGATCCCTGATGCTCGGCAGGTCTGCATGAACTCTGCACTTCTTGCCATTTCAGAGTTTTGCCAAAAAATGATTAACAGAAATGTTACTGTCTGCTCATGAACAGATGGACAAGGCCACCTTGCTAGCCAGGGTGGTTTGCCAGCTGAAGGACCTGAAGAGGAAAGCGGCCGAAACCACACATCCACTGCCCATCCCTGCAGAGGCCAACGGCATCACCGTCAACTGCCACACGGGCGGCGGCGCCGCCGGCTACGGGAGGCCGGCAGCGTACATCAGGGCCTCCGTCAGCTGCGACGACCGGCCGGGCCTCCTCGCCGACCTCGCCGGAGCGCTCCGTGGTCTGAGGCTGAGGCCGCTGAGAGCAGACATGGCCTCCCTCGGAGGCAGGGCGCGGTGTGAGTTCGTGCTGTGCGGGGAGGAGGGCGGTGCGGCGATTGCCGGCCGCGTGAAGGCTCTGGAGGAGGGTGTCAGGCGGGCGCTGGTCAGTGCCGCGTTCCCGGAGACGGCGTATGGATGCAACTATAGGAGCAGGAGGCAGAGGGTTTTGGAATCTCATTGTGTGCTTGGACATGAGCTCGATCTCGGTGATCAGGGGTGGTGATTTTGGAGATCAAGGGATGAATGTAGTGACTTTTTATTTTTAATACATATCCGCCAAAGGGTTTGTCGTGTACTCCCTCCATTCCGCTATGTGTTCTTCCTTGTATTGGAAGAAAACGGTTCATAATATCTGTCCATTAAAAATATCAAAAGTGGAGTTATTGCAATATTTCCACTAGTTTGGGGGAAAAAAGAAATATCAAATACTTTGGGGGGAAAAAAGAAATTATGGTACATATACTCCTATCATATTACTCTACTTAATAGGGGTATGGATGGTCATTTTACATTGACTTTTTACTTGAGAATTGGAGGCTTTGATTGCAAAGTGTTAGTTTGGAAGGGAAAAAGACCGGTGCATGTAGAGCGCTCATCGGAAATGCACAACCACATTCCACTGTCACGTCACGGACGGTGAGGCCGCGAGTGTCGCGGCCTGGGACGACGTCCTGGTCGTGCACCCCGACCGCGCCGCCGCGATGCGGACGACGCGCACGCGGCACGCCGGACTTCCTGGGGCAGAGGGCGGCGCCGGGCGTGGGCGGGCACGGCCACGGCGCGTGCCGCGTGGGACGGGCCCGGGCGCATGGGCGAAGGCACGGGTATGGGCAGTCATCGATTCGACGTTGACTTGAGGCACGTCTCGTTCCGCGGAGACGGCTTGCCGGTCCCGCCGCCCTGGTGGCGCGGCAAGTGCGAGGAGCCGGCGGGCGGAGGTGACGCGCGCGTGCAACAGGAACGTTGTCCGCGTGGGGTACGACTCCACCGCGCTGCTGCCGAGGCCCGGCGAGGTCAGGGAGATCGGCCACGGGACGCACGCGGCGACCACGGCCGCCGGGAGCTCGGTGCGCGGCGCCAGCGTGCTTGGCGCCGACGACCAAGTGGAGTCCGTCATGCACAAGAGGAACACGTGCCGGAGCACGAGCAAGATCACCGGCGCCGAGCTGAACTACCCGTCCTTAGTGGCGCCGGCGGCGGCCGGCCCGATCACGGCCAACCGGACGCTGACGAACGCCGACGACACACGTCAGGTGCGCGGCGGGCGTCGGCTTGCCTGCCGGGGTCAGGGCCCAGGTCTTGCCGCCGGCGTTAGAGTTTGGCGGGCGGAACGACAAGAGGAGCTTCACGGTGAAGCTGAGTTGGGACGCTGGCGGCCTGGCAAGACAACGCATGCCGAAGGGAGCTTGAAATGGGTGTCAACGATAAGAAATAATTGCAACGTTTCAAGGGTGGAAAAACCTCTCATATTTCCATTGTGTTTACAGGCACAAGCAGATTCAGTAAACAAATCCTGATTCCCAGCTGGACAAAGCTGAAGATCCGACGTCCTACTTAAAATTCGTTGAGATCCTCACAAAACATATATTAAGAACCAGAAACGCATCCATCAAGTGATCCAGGACAGAAACAGCATCGATATGATGAAGCTTGTAGTCTTGTTGCAAATGGCGTTGTTCTGCAATCCTCTGCCGAACAGCAGAAGTGGGCACTTTGAGAACATTTGATTCAACCAGATCGATGATACATCATAAGGAAGAGGCAAATAGTACATTTACAAATCAAAATCCATGTAAAGAGAACTTACAGATAGTTGAGGTTCTTGAGATGTCCAAATGAACTTAGGATGGTCCCAGTGAGCCTGTTGTTTGACATGTCAAGGGTATCTAGCATCACAAGCCTTCCTACGCTATGAGGAATATGGCCGGAAATGACGTTGTTCTGCAATGCTCTACCAAACAGCAAAGCAGATCACTTTAGAACCTATGGTTCAATCGGATTGATTCTGCAGAATACAATAAAGAGTGCAGCTGCATATCAAAATTCAAGTAAAGGGAACTTACAGATTGTTGAGGTTTTTGAGATTTCCGAGCGAACTTGGGATAGTCCCATTGAGTTTGTTGCTTGACATGTCAAGGATTTCTAGCATCCTAAGCCTCCCTATGCTGTCAGGAATAGGCCCGGAAATGGTATTGGCCTGCAATACCCTGCCGAATAGCACGTTGATGATACATCTCAAAGAAGCCTAAACTTTGAAGTGGCATGCGCCGTCAGTAAACAGAGGGAGTGAATCGGAGCTTACAAGGTCTGCAGGCTGGTGAGGTCCCGATCCTGGGCGACAATGTCCCAGACAAGCGTTTGTTCCATAGCTCCCTGCAGATAGAGTTATGCATTGCGCGTAAGAAATAAGAAGATGATACATCGATCCGAACTTTCGAATCAGGCACGGTTGGAGCTAGTGCTGAACGGAAGCGGCATCAGCAAAGAAAGGTACATGGCGTACAGATGGGAGACGTGGGCGTCCTCGGTGCACACGACGCCCTTCCAGTGGCAGGGGCATGGGTTGTCGGCGTGGATGAACCAGTTATGGAGGACGTTGTCGGGGTCTTTGAGCTCCGCCTTGATGGCCAACAGCGCCGCCACTGCGGTACAACCACAAAAGATAGGCCCGCAGGCAGCTAATCAGCTTCAATTTACAGGAGCTTATTACAGCAACTTAGAATTGGGAACTCGTGCCCAAAAAAATTACCGTCTGGTGGAGCTGATCTTTCAGAGCAGCAGCAAGATTTTGAAAAAGAAGGAAGAGTGCGTGTTTCGTACTTTCATCTTCGACCCAAGACGGGTACGGCTCGGAGGCGTAGGTCCAGAGGTCGGGGAGATCGCCGCGGGACGACGACGGCTCGATCAGGCCGAGCAGGCCGGCAATTAACGCCACCCGCCACCACCGCGTGCACATCGCCCCATCCATATCCATAGACACTGCAGATTACAGACATGGAGTGAGAGAAAGTAGAGGAGACTACGAGGTTTCAGCATCACACGGCTAAACCCGATCGTCGTTAAGAGCAGAATGCTGGTCGGCTTCGCACGAAAACCCCAAACACACCACCCGTCAAAAACCCCAAAACGCCATAGACGCGTGGAGCGGCGCAAAGCTTTCGCCTTGGATCGCGATTTCTCGAGACTTGGAATTTGGAACCACTCCAGGTCAGGCATTAACGCGAGCAACCGAATCGTGACTGGGAACGAAGCTCCAACCTTTTTGCGCTGCGGAAGCAGGTTGGCGGAGGGAGCGAGGTGGCGGGCGAGCACGTACGGGCGGCCGCCGCAGGAGTGCGCGTGGAGAGGGCGAGCTGGCACGGCTGGAGTGGATCCGAAAGGTGCGGGCGCAGAGCAGCCTAGCTTGGATGGCGCAGGGAGAGCACGCCGGCGAGCAGAGGAATTGGCTCAGGGGAGGGCGAAAATGTTGGGGTTTTTTGGGCTCCGCTCGATCTTGGTCGGCCGTAGAGATGAGCAGCTGAGGATGGGTAAATCAGGGAATCTTTTTAGTAGACGTATTGTTGTTCTTTTTCTTAAATGAAGTAAAGTGTAGAGAATTTTGAATTTTCTCCCGTATGCGTGTATTGAAACTCCCTCCTGTCATAATTCAAAAATACAAAAGAATTAACAGGGCATGGATTATTTGTAAAATAATTTAGTGTTGAGATTACACAAAAAGACAACTATTATATTTTCAAGTCTAACTTAAATCACCATCATCTAGGACAAACCACCACAAGTGCGGACGGATAAAAAAAATACGTACAATAGACCTACCAAAATATAAGAAAAATAAATTTTCAAAATAAAATAAAATAAAAAGGCGAATTGAGCATAGCTCAGTTGATAAGATTACGTACAGTGGAACCTACCCACTTGGATTCGAGTTCTCAACTCGGCACGCGGCACGGTTACTCGCATTTTTCTTAACTTATTTTAGGATTTAACCGGCGCTATTCTCGAGGATTTGCCTCAATCTTTTGGAGATGCTTATAGAGGTAGGCCGGTTGCATACTTATGTTTATAGAAGTGAATGTACATACGTATATGTGAGTGTCTATATCTATACTGTGTAATTCGAAAAAGATAAAATAAAAAAGTTCAAAACCTTGGAACGCCGTGCCCATAACTCCATAGAGATGCATGCAGGGTGAGCGTAACTTCAACACTAACCTACTCCGACACCAGCAATGTGTTTGTGGAGAAGCATCGACTACCAATTTTGTTTAACTGAAAATGAGTAGGCTGTTGAAAAAAACTAGCGTTGACAATTAAAATATCGACAAACTAGACAAAAGAACACACAAAATCAAGAGAGTAGAAGTCCAAAAAACTACTCCCCCCGTTCCAAATTATAGGTCGTTTTGACTTTTATAGATACATAGATATTATTATGTATCTAGACATAAGGTATATCTAAGTTCATAATAAAGTTTATGAATCTAATAAAGTCAAAACGACCTATAATTTGGGACGGAGGGAGTAGTTCACAACAATGATGAAAAGCAAACCTTCCAGTGGAGAACTTGCACAAACCACCTTTTCTAGTAAATACATTCAAGGAACAAAACTCTTCGTGCACCCTCGTTGCTATGGAAAAGCAAAACCCTAATCATAGAAGAGATCTAAACAGCTAGAAAAGTTTCTTCGAGGATCAGACTGTCATAATACTTAGTGATTAGTGATTAGATATCTCATTCCTACTGTTTGTGGAAATGTCTTGTAGAGAACATGTTTGAAGAAAACTTTGAAAATTTTTGTTATGAATAAGTTTTCAAAGATTCATTTGAATAGTTTTTCAAAGAATTTTTAATAAATTTTATGCAAAACTTATTTGAATGAATATTTCATAAAAAAGTTATCTAAAAAATGGTTTCAAAAGTTATCTAGAAAGTTTTTCATTAAAGTTGAAATTTTTTTTGTGTGATCCGGATGGTAAAGTTTTTTCTTTAACTTCCCAATAATGTAAAGTCGTGATTCGTCATTTCTGATTGGATGCAATGCAATGCATACATCCTTACTGCTAAAGAAAAGTGAAGCCTCTAAGGCCTATGCACACTGTTGGCTAGTGACCGTTAGTTGCTAGGAATCACCGTGAAAACATTGACTACAGTAGGGTCTCATGTGTTTTGAAATTGGAACTGGAGCACCTCACTAACTGTGGGTCCCACGAGAATAGTCCATCTACCACAGAATATATTAATCAACATACTGAAAGTATTTCAATAAATTATTTTGCAAACTAATATTTTTGTACATGCTCCATAATTTTTCTCTTTCATTTAATCCGGATTGTTTCGTCGTGCGTATGTTACAAAAATTAGTTACTTTTAGACTTTTTCTTTTTGCTAATTTTCTTAATCTGAAAGCACATTTGATGTTTTTTCACCCACATTTTTTCAACGTTGCAGCGTTAGGTGCTATTCCTTTTCAAGTGGCTTAAACAATTACATGTCTCCTATAAACCACTTTAGTTATCTTCTTCCGTTTGTCCCACTTATATTTATTATAGAATAAATAATATATTTGATTAGCTATCATCATCAAATCTTATAGAATATCAGAATCTATTGATATGCCACATATATTCATTCCATAGCTAACATTTGTTTTCAAAATGTCTTTCTTAACAAAGGTTTTTTGAAATGTTTCTTCATTTTACAAAAGAGAAATCACATTTCTGTTCTTCCTTATAATTAAGAAGGATTACCACAGTAACAAACGATCATTTTGGGATAATGGAAAAAGTAGGCTATTTTAGGTTGAATATAACAAGTTGTTATATCTCGACGTGACCCTAGGTGTTTTCCTGTATCATCTGTCCTTTGTAGCAAATGCAAAGATATTCAAGTTGGTTAATCTTGTTAGGTTTTATTCAAATACATTTACAAGTAAATATCATTTTTTTCGAGAAAAATAAATATCATTCTAAACTACATGATTGGTGTTTAAAACACTGTATGGTACACGTATTGTGACATGGTATAGAGATTATGTTGGTAAAAGAAAAATCTTAGATGAAGGCCATTGTGAAGGAAAATGACCATAACAGATAACAAAATGAAAGGAGAAAGTGATCAAATAAATCCTAACACAACGCTGAGAAAAATTACAATACTACGCCTTTCTAAGATAATATATATTTGAAAAAGGAAAAGATAAATAAAGTATTTTACAAGACACACATCTTTCTTAGAAGAGCAACGTCAAAGCTCCACTGTCACTTTCTTAAGAAAAAAAATTCAAATTACTCCCCTCAAGTATAACCAAAGTCTGGACAATATTTCTATATCATATGGTTCAATTTACTCGTTAACACAATTTATCTTTTTTCTTTCTCCATGCACAAGTGGAGTCTTAAATTCAAATTTTACAAGATGATAGCAGACATCACAAGACATAAGACATGTTAGAAAATATATCATGTTTTTATCATTATTTTGATAAGGTAGGATATTTAATAATAAAATTTATCCTTGAGATACAAAATTATATAAAAAACAATGATGAAAAATTAATAAAATCTTTTTTAGTATAGATTATGATGCCTACTACAACCATGTAAAGTTTCAAATTAAAATTCAACTTGTGGAGAAATAAAAAGGATAAATTACATTATGGATTAGTTGAAAACAAAAACATAGTTCAGAAAGTTACGTAGACTTTCGCTATATTTGAAGGGAGTAATCAGAACTTTTTCCTTTTCTTTATAACGATAGTGATTTAAAACAGGAATTTTAAACCGGAGCATTAAAAAAACAGAGGAGTTAGGGCATTAGGCAAGCACGGGCATGCTTGGTTCGTGACCATGACGCGCCACGCCAAACGGCGACGCGTCAGACTAGATTCTCTCTGCTTTGGTTGCTTGCCACGCTACATAAAGCTACTAGGTAATTCACAAGTGTTTTTCCCACCGTAACTTAGTAAGGTGTTTGGATCCGGGATTAAATTTTAATGAATGTTTAGATACTAATTAGAAATATTAAATATAGACTATTTACAAAATCCATTGCATAGATGGAGGTTAAACGATGAGACGAATCTATTAAGCCTAATTAGTTCATGATTTGACACTGTACTGCTACAGTAACCATTTGTTAATGATGGATTAATCAGACTTAATAGATTCGTCTCGCCGTTTAGTTTCTATCTGTGTAATTAATTTTATAATTAATTCATATTTAATCCTCCTAATTAAACTTCAAATATTTGCAACTTCGAATATTCGATGTGATGCCTCGGATCAAACACCCCTTTAGACGTCGAATTCCTGCACCACATGTTGGTGGCGGCCGCACGCTTGGCGTGGGCGCCAGGCCACGAACCAAGCAGCCCGGGCCCCGCGCAGACGCGGCGGAGCCGCCGCCGCAGCAACGCGGAGGACGACGCTGCCACGCTGGCAGGCGGCCCCCCTTGCTTATCCCCTCCGGCGGGCCCCGCCCTCTCCGCTCCTTGCGGGTTCCAAGGCCTCCGGCTCCACAGCATCACTCCCATCGCTCTCCCGATTGCATTCGCCCCAATCCAAACGGCCTCCCTCCATTAAAACCCCCTCCGCCACCACCACGTCCACCACCACCGCCCCAATTCCACGCCCGCGCGCTTGTGCCGCTCCACTTGTGCTAGTAGCCATGGGGACGTCGGGGTCCAAGGGCATCGACGGCGTGGGTGGCCTCGGCTCTCAGGCGGCGGGGGTCGGGGCGGCGGGCGGCGACGGGGAGGCGGGCGAGGGCGGTGGCGCCGCGGAGGCGTGGCACGGCGGGGCGCAGCTCTACGTGTCGCTCAAGATGGAAAACGCGCGGATCAGCGGCGACCTCGTCCCGCACGTCTACGGCTCCGAGCCCATCATCGGCTCCTGGGACCCCGCCCGCGCAGTACGCACGCATGGCAGCCGAATTCTTCTGCTCTGTTTGCTCCCGCTTCTAGTTTTCCTGCCGCGGGGAATGATTCGCGTTGCTGCTGTTTGGTTTTATGCAGCTCGCCATGGAGAGGGAGCTCGCGTCCATGTGGGAGCTCAGCTTCGTCGTCCCGCCGGACCATGGTGCGTTGCCTCTCGTGGCTGTCCTGTTCCACTAAGTTAACATCATGGATTTCAATTGGGCGTTAAGTTTCCTGTTCCTGTTCCCTAATTGTTTCATTACACTTTTTTGTAGTTTTGTTTGACCTTTTGAGTTCTCCATGGGCTCCTAGTAGATTTTAAACAATGGGTTCTGCTAACGTTTTTCCTTTGTCTTTTGTACCATTCTGATTCCCATTTGTTCGTTCATTGGGACAGACTTGTTTGATTCGACTAGAAACTGAAATGTCGAGCTATGATGCATATTGCTGCATGCATTGCTCTGAATATTTGAACCTGTGGATGTTACCGTAGAAACACTGGACTTCAATCGAGCAGAGTTGTTTGGTTCAATTAGAATCAGAAATGTCAATCTCTGATGCAAATTTCTCCATGCACTGTTCTGAATATTTCAACCTGTGGGTGTTGCTGTAGAAACGGTGGAGTTCAAATTCTTGCTGAAGCCCAAAGACACAGCAACCCCGTGCATCATTGAGGAAGGGCCAACGCGGCTCCTTACTGGAGGCATGCTTGAGGGCGATGTGAGGGTTGCACTTTTCAAGCTTAATGGAGATGATGAGGTGCTCGAGTTCAGGGTGTTCAACAAGGCGGACATCGTGTCACCGCTCGAACTCGCTGCGAGCTGGAGGGTGTACAAGGAGAACTTTCAACCCTCCAGAGTCCGGGGAATCCCTGATATCAGTATCAATGTCGCACCCACTCATGCAACTGAGGTGAGAGCATTTAATCTTGATGCTTAATGCTTCCCTGTGATGCTCTGTAAGTTGCATTTGGTTGCATAGTTCCATGTGATCCTTGTAAAACATTCTTAAACTGCTTTATCAATATTCTAGATTCTCTACAGCCATACAGGTAGAAGGGGTTATCTGCTTTTCCAAATGGCATCTTATTTGATAGTAAGAATGCTAGCAGGTTTATTACTTGGTTTTTCCTCCCATGCCTTTTGCCAAACCCTCTTGGTATTGTCTGTAACCTGAGACCTACAAAAACAATATCTCCTTATCATTTCCTCATCCTTTTCTAGTAATTATCCACACGCTCATTGCTGTAATTGCACACAGATGCCAAGCTAATCTGTAATGTGGTTTCTCACAGGTTGCTGTTTCCTGTCTTTCTACAGGAAGGATCAGCGGCTACTTTGGAACTTGACTTGGAGCATTATGTTGTTCCAGCCCCAACTGCACCACCAAATGAATACGCTGCAAACCTTACTGCGACTCCTGCATCCTTGATTCAAACTGGAGCATCGTGGACAAATGATATGCTTCTTAGTGATGGGATTCAGAGTCCAAGTACTGTTTCTGCGGATTTTGAAGGCTGTAATAACCTCAAAAAGGTTGGCTGTTAGCTGGAGAAGTTGGTGTAAAATATTTGTCTGTTAATGCATTCTATTGATATATTTTCTTTAGAACGGAAGTCCATATATTTAAGTCTCGTACATCAATTACAGAGGACCATACATTTTTCTTGAATTTCTTCGTTTTCCTTTCTCTTATTGGGAAATTTTAAGTTCTATACCTGAAATTTATCCTCCTACCACCATGGAACCAGTCTGGTCTTGGTTATCGTTTCATACAACATTTGTTCATATGTTTGATTCCTTTATGGTTGTATCACACGTTTCTTTTTTTTAACATAATTATATTCTGCTTTTCTGTAAATCAAAACAGAATTGAAAATTGACATATTTCTTTTGTAGAATATTGAGGCCTGGGCAACAGATTCTTCTAAAAAATTACAAGGTTCTGGACTCATTGAGTCAAAATCAGTTGGTACCTTTACACCACTGCAAAAGCCAGATGGTCAAAAGGGGCTGTTCATTGACAGGGGCGTTGGCTCTCCTAAGCTTCCAAAATCAGCCAGTGCATACTCCCTGGCATCTGGGCTTAGTTCAAAGGTCAGTATTCCCTCCATCCCAGAATATAGCTGTGTTTAGACTTTTTCAGACAGATTATGGAGGGTGATGAAAAGACTAAATTGTCCCTGTTTACTTGGTGGCTATCTTGCGTGTTAATCGTGACTTTGCGGCTGATTTAAGCAGTGCTGCATGCTTGAATGTGCCAGATTTCCTGCCGCATTTTCCTTGTGTCATCCTAATCAACACTAGCTGTGCACTTCCTACCGATGAGGGCGTAAATGTAGGAAGGACATTTTGGTCAGTTGACATTTAAAAAATAGAGTTGGAAGTCCAGATGTAGCTATATTTTGGGACAAAATTTGAATGCTAAACGTAGCTATATTCTGGGATGGAGAGAGTATTATTTATCCTTTACTAACAGTATATGTAGAAGGGATAGATAGTAGGCATGAATCTGCATATGCATAATGATATTGTAGTATTGGACTAATAGAGATAATATTTAGATGTCAATACCCATAGTTGTCCAGTTGAATTGATTAAACGGTTCTAGATGTGGTGTGAGAAATGTTTAAGAATGAGGTTTGTATTTTTCATCTTGACTATTGTTGACAATCTACAGACCATGCCAGAAGCAGCAGGAGCTGTTGCAGCTGCAGCTGTAGCTGATCGCTTACATGGGTCAAAGGAGGACCGGAAGCTGGCCATTGTTTTGGTAAATAGTTGAAATTGTGTGATAATTTAAACATTTTCATCTTGTATATAATCCCAGTGTTTAGTGTTTATTTGTGATCCTTTCGTCAACAAGACAAGTAAACTTTGCCTGTTGCATTTTTGCTACCTACCTGTCCTTTTTAGTGTTTGGATGGATTTAAACCGATGGGTTCCTATGGAAAACTAAATTGAATCCTGAGTAGTATTGTTAGTAGTATTGCACTGGTGGGTGGTTGTCAATAAGACGATCAACATGCTTTTAATTTTATGCTTTTTGCTGTTGGGTACAGGACTGAAGCATTGCCCTTTTAAGCATATATAAGTGCTTTTAATTCAGAGAACTAACAATCTAAATCTCCTTCAGTTGCAATCCCGAAACAGAACTTGCCAGCCCCCTTGACAAAGTATATTTGTCTTCCTGCTGAGCATAATGTCACCTTTGTGTTCAAAAACCCTTATCTGCCTGAACACATCCCAATATGTATTGAATGCTTGTTCCAGAAGATGGATCTCCTTCTGAATATATTTACTCCTAAATCAGGTTGGCTTGCCAGCTCGTGGTAAAACCTTCACTGCAGTTAAGCTTACAAGGTACCTTCGTTGGTTGGGTCATGAAACTAGACATTTCAATGTTGGGAAGGTAATGTTATTCTTACTCTGATAGACTAGCTTGCATAGTTAATATGTATACTTTTGTTGCTTGCAAAATTAACTGACCTTCCTTTTGTCGAAAATGTATGTGCAGTATCGCCGTCTGAAGCATGGAGCAAACCAGGTAACAACTATGATTTGCTGCAAGTTCCATTAGTGGAGCATATGTGATCTATGCTTTGCTAAATGTTATCATGGCAAAGAAAATGCGAGTCAAGTTTTTTCGCTATATTACTATACTTAAGTGTATTAAAGCCAATCATATTGTGGCTATTTATTCTTAGGTTCACTTTATTTCATGATTTACATTATGCTTGGAACACATTTTAATGGAATAACTTTAGCATGGGTGCAGCATGGATCTGGGATGGTTATAGGGTGGAAGTCACCATGTTGATATTTACCGTTACCATGATTAATGATGTTCTCATATTGGTTGACCCAGTTAATGTGTAGACTTTTAATTTTATGGACTTTTTAGGGCATAGCCACTCCCCTAATCTGAGTTTCAGGACATGCCGCTTCTATCTCTTATGGATGTGTGGTTCCAAGACCCTCATGTCATTGGCACATGAATGGCCTATCTTTATTTCTTTATACTTGCTTAGGGGAGTGGCAAATCCTCAAAACTACCTTATTTTAGTTATAGTACTTTCTACAATTGTTACTGTATGTTCTTTACATCTTTGGCTCTGATTATTGTCCCTTCTTGTGATTTCTGATAAGGCTACTATGCTTGCGCATATTCTACTTGTACATCTTGCTGGATTTTTCAATGCCGTTATTTGAGCCTATGTCAATAAACCTAATATCCTGTTCTAGAGTGATCTAACAGGTTTGTATTTTTGTTGATTCAGGCTGCAGATTTTTTCCGTGATGATAATCCTGAAGGTATTGAGGCACGTAATGAGGTTAGCACGCTTATTGACTACTATGCATTTTCCTAATTAGTAGTTCAAAATACTATTACATCCATTCAAAATAGGTGTCATCATAGACCATCTTCTGATTCACCAGTATATGCTCTTCTATGTTTTCAAGAAAGATGTCTTGCAATCTTTTCACTGGCCCCCTTTGAACAGCACTTTGGTAATCATAACTGGAACACAGTAGTTTTTCAGATTCCTGCTGGAATTGAACTGTATTCTCTGAAGGTGACGTGAAATTTCTCAAAACCTTCTTTGTTCTAAACTGGATATTAGGTAGGATTACCCTGGTAATTTTGAGCCACAAATCAATGGGTTAGGAATAGAAGTAGAATTTTATTAATGGCTTCTATAAAAACTTCTTGTAGGGTTTGAGTGCTTCAAGTCTGTATTTTATATCCAGTACAATGTGTCCCCTGCCTCTTTTTCAATTTAGTCACACTTTGCCATTAACTATAGTTTTATGACTTAGGGTTAGCTCCTAGATTCTTCTCATGAAGGTTCTACCATGGTCAGAATATCAAATTAGCATCCTACATTTTTAGAAGTCTAATGTGATTTTATGACAACCACCTTTAGAAGGAGAATATTAAAGCATAACTGTGTCTTTGTTTCAGTATATTACTTGCAACTTGCTACATTATTCTTCTGGCGTAAATTTTGCCAGGTGGCTGCTTTAGCAATGGAGGACATGATAGATTGGATGCATGGTGGAGGTCAGGTAAGTTAGCTTTGCATACTTGCATAGCCTGCTTGAAATAATAAAATGTTATACTCGATCTGACTAGATCAAGTTGTCTATAGGTCGGTATATTTGATGCAACAAACAGCACAAGAAAACGAAGACATATGCTAATGAAAATGGCTGAAGGTAACTGTAAGGTAATTGATAGATTAGCACTTGTATTCACATCAGTTATAAATCTTTTATATTTTCTTACTTAAATCTTGAGCTAAAATTATCTCATATATATGAAAGTCACTAGAATATAATGCTGCAATGTGTAAGTTTATCAAATAATTTAATGTGCATTGGTGCATTTGGTACATTGCCACCTTGCATTTGTAATCTTGATCTTCTCTCTTCCTGATTGAAGTCATTTTCTGCAGATTATATTTTTGGAGACAATATGTAATGATCCCAGAATAATTGAAACAAATATACGGCTGAAGATACAACAAAGTCCTGACTATGCTGACCAGTGAGTTTCCCAAAATTTACCCTTTCCTAGATAGAAGTTAAAAAAAAACTTGTGTCATATCATTAAAGAAGAGGAAAGAAACACATTTACAACCATACACCCAGACTCACACAAACTCAACCCTAACACCCCCACAATTTAGGATGAATTTCAGCCTGAATACTGTTAAAATTTTTGCAGGCCAGATTATGAAGCTGGACTGCAGGACTTCAAGGAACGCTTGACGAATTATGAGAAGGTTTCAACCATTTATGCTCTGTTGAAATGCTGCCTAAGTAGAATTCTTGAGTTTTGTGAACTATTTGGTCTTAAATGAAGTAGCATTCCTTTGTAGGTCTATGAGCCAGTGGGGGAAGGTTCTTACATCAAAATGATTGACATGGTAAAGGGGCAGGGTGGTCAGTTACAGGTAAGCTCTTCCATACCTTTGCATATTGTACAACACATGACTCAACATTAGGAATTTTGCATCCCTAGGTGGCAGAAGGATCAATGGTATGGGTACAAGTTTTATGTAATTGAATATCTCTGGAAACACTTGAACATGCATGTTATGTAAAATGAGGACTTATTTAGATAAGTTATTTACACAAAACAAGTCAATTTTTTTCATTGTATGTTTTCATTTTTTGAAACTTGAGATGCTATGTTTTGTTCAGTGATACTTCATTTGAAAATTCTTCTTTTATGATCTTTTACCCAGGTAAATAATATCAGTGGTTATCTCCCTGGGCGGATTGTCTTTTTCTTGGTATGTACCTTTAAGCTCATATACAATATATGATTGCTTGCTCTTTCTGAGTAGGCGTAATATCTGCATGTTCTAACAATGCACATATTTACTTTCTGTTTCAAGTTTATTTCCATTGGTGTATTCAAAATTAATTGATGGCACATCTTCTCGCACTATGCAACTGCAGGTGAACTCTCATCTTACACCACGGCCTATTTTGCTTACCAGGCATGGTGAGAGTTTACATAATGTAAGAGGACGAGTTGGTGGTGATTCAGTCCTAAGGTATGCTTTCCCTAAATTTCAACCTGATTCCTTCATATGATACTTTCCACACTTAGTATGCCATTTTGAGTTTGGCAAGTAAAATATTAAAATCCATGGTAATTTTTCAATTAGAAGTTTAGTTATTGCACCATAAAAAAAGCAGCATGTAAATGTATTGATCTTACAGGAATTATCTTGCTGTATTGAACTAATAATTCCTCTTTTAAATGGCTGACAATGGCGCTCAGTGAAGCTGGAGAGCTGTATGCAAATAAACTAGCCAACTTTATAGAAAAGCGGCTCAAATCTGAGAAAACAGCAACTGTAAGTAATTTCCCATGATTGAATGGTGGATTTAATCATCAGAACGTGGGCTGACAGAGGGAAATGTTTTAAATTTGTACTATCCAATTATTTAGATATGGACTAGCACCCTTCAGAGAACAATTTTGACAGCAAGTCCAATTATTGGATTCCCAAAGGTATTTGGTTAGATATTCCAGGAATCGTCTTTCAGAACTCTTGCAAGCTAGGCACATTGACATTGCTTGACTTTGTTGTTCATAGATACAATGGCGTGCTCTTGATGAGATCAATTCTGGAGTTTGTGATGGGATGACATATGAAGAGATAAAGAAAATTATGCCCGAGGAGTATGAGTACGTACGATAATTCTTTTCATTGGCACCGTGTAAATCCCTCAGTAGTTGTTTGTTCATCTGAGGTGTCAGACCTATCTGTTAATTTTTATTCGTGTCTTGTGCAAATTAAGCTAAGCTAAAATAAAATAAACAGTATATTTTTTACACTTTTGAGTTGCAAAACTTGCACTGTGGTACAGTACCTAATATCTGGATCTGAAGTCACCACTATGAACCCTTGTTGCAACCAGGTCACGCAGGAAGGACAAGCTTAGATATCGCTACCCTCGTGGAGAGTCTTACCTCGACGTGATACAGAGGTTAAAATTATAATGCATAATCATTCAGCCAAACTATCTATATGTTTCCCTGACTTTTCTGTACATCAAACTACGAAATTTTCAGTATTTTTGTAACTAAAGCCTAACTGCTGATGTCGTGATAACCCTCAGGTTGGAACCCGTCATCATCGAGCTAGAACGCCAGCAGGCACCAGTGGTGGTCATATCTCACCAGGTAAATTGCTACGGTTGCTGAAAGTTGGTGTGCAGGGACAGTGATTTCTGAACTACCTTTCCAATTGATTGATAGGCTGTACTGCGAGCACTATACGCATATTTCGCAGACAGGCCTTTGAGAGAAGTTCCAAACATAGAGGTGACAACATCTGATGTATTAACAGTGTACTAAGAAACAATAAAAAATGCTGCTAATTTGAACTAATACCATTTGTTCGTCGGCAGATGCCACTACATACCATAATCGAGATACAGATGGGAGTCACTGGTGTCGAAGAGAAGAGGTACAAGCTCATGGACTGAATTGTGAATACACATAAAGGCAGCAGGCTGGCTGTTTTGTATAGTCATACACAGCAAATATAGATAACACAAATACTGGAGTACAGTTACCCGATTTTTAACTTTGCCCAGACGGTGTTAAACCAAGTCCGTTGTAAATTTTATTGAAAATACGTATTTGATCATTGTAAAGGCAAACATATTACTAATAAGGAACTGTAAAAATAACACGCTTACTGCCACAACTGGCAAGTGAAGAATGCAGACAAACTTGAAATAAACAACTCCAGACCCTGTTCATAAGATATATGAGCAGCCAAATCAGTTGGTCATGTACTCCTGTGGCTGATGTCCTGACCAGTAAACCATCAGTGCTTGTCAATGTTTTTTAGTGCTTGTCAATTTTCTTTGAAAGAACGATGCACAAGATAGTGTGTTTCATTGGTATAGTAGAAAATAAGGACTGTATTCCTGGGAGGTTATAGATAGGAAAAAGGAAGAGAAAAGAAGAAACAACGAATGAGGACTGTATTCCTGGGAGGTTATAGATAGGAAAAAGGAAGAGAAAAGAAGAAACAACGAATAGCAGAAAATACAAGACTACAACCCTGAGAGGTCATAAGGAAGAGAAAAGAAGAAACAAAGAAAGACTCACTCGGTTGGATTAGGACATCAACACGGGTGACCACTCAACTCAAAGCCGCCACACCCGACTGGTTGGATTGAGGCGTCAACGTGGCCTCCCCACTTCACTCTCCACGACGGCACCCACCAACTTACACGCTCGTTTATTTGCCGAAACCTCCAGGCGTGGCCCTGTGTCAACAGGAAACCGATAGAAGCAGACTGCACCGCACCGAAAAGGCCACCGCCATGCGAGACCATCCGTTGTAGTGCCGCTGCAACACTACCCTCCACCTGATGGAGTGAAACCACCAAATCCGGGCCTCTCGCAGGTTGCCTCGCAGTCGCCATCATGATAATACAACGCCCGGGGGCCTCGCCACATCCACCGTTGGACTCCACCTCGCTCTCGTCGCCTCGAAGAAACATCGTACGCGGGGCCTCACCTCTCCCGCCACGGTACTCCACGTCACGGATTCGTTTCTTTTGTCGTCGTCAGAGTGGTGAGCAAAGTTGCCCCGCTCGTCCAGATTTCCATCGATCAACCAAGCCGCCACCGCAGGTCGACTTCGCCTCATTGCTTCGCCCACACAAAAGCCTCCACTGCCAAGTCAGCAAACCAGAGAAGTTGCTTGCGTTGTCTTCTGACGATGTACCACACCGGGTAGCCTAGCCAAACTGAGGAACCCGCCACAATTCGCTGCAAGCCTAGTTGTCCCTCGATGCCGTTGCCGCAAGCGCCGTCCACCGATGCAGTCCCACGCCGCACTAGCCATTGCCAAGCAATGCTAGCCGCCACAGTCCGCTGCAAGTAGCCAAAACCGACACCATGCGAGAACCCCTAGCCGCCGTCATAATTGCGATCGCCTCCACATAGCCTCGACAACACCCATCAAGCTTGCCACGTGGCAGAAATGCCACCACCAGCTGCTACCGCCCATGACCAATGGACCAGCAATGCCACCAACCGAGATGGGTCTCTAAAGACGACCTCCAAGGAGGACATGACGCCAATAGCGCCGCCGTCGCTGTCCATGGACTGGACAGGGTTTTCACCTAAAGTACCCCGTGCAGTAGGGTTATAGCTCAGACATGACGCCCTCAATAGGAAGAACGACGCCTTAGGGCGCCGCCGTCATCTCCACCAGCAAACACCAGTGAGGGCTTTCGCCCAAAGCATCCCAACCCCTCGTTGCACGCTCACGGCTCGGCACTCCCGAACTGCAGTCACATCACCCCATCTGAGCAGCATCGCCGCCGCACCTCCACGCACCACGCCATCGTACCTTCGCCTCCGCTTGCTTACCACCGCGTCCACCGAACCCCCACTCCTCACGGCCTCCTCCACTCCGCGCGAGCACCCACCAGTGCTCAGCCGCCTTCCTCTCCTGTCGCCGCCTCCGAAACTCCTCAACCGAGGAGAGGTGGCCCGACGACGCCTGCAGCACCACCTTGGTGCCACCAGTGCGCCCCTGCGCCAGGTGTGCCTACCGCGCCTCCATGGCGTCGCTAACACACCTTGCACAGGCCACCCCGGCTACGACACCACGCCGCCGCCGTTGAAAGCACAAGAGCTACCATGCCCCGACCTGTCGTGCACCCTACTTGGCCGCCATCACGGTGACGTCGTGCAACCACGCACTAGATCGGCCGCCCTCCGTCCGCCGCCGCTGGCCGGTCCTCTCCTTCCCCCACTCGGCGCCACCTCCCTCTGCTCCATGGGCCAGCCTCTGCGGGCCGTGCCGCTCAACCTCCTTCGCGTTGACGCCGTGGAGCCACACGCCGACCTCCGTCCGTATGCCGCCGCCGGTCGGTCCTCTCCTTCCCCCGCACGGAGCCTCCTCACCTCCACGTTGTTGCTGCCCCCCACGCTGTCGCCGTCGGCCCCGGCCACCACGGCCTTGACCTCCGCCGCCGCTTGGGCTCGTCGGTCCCCCCACCGGGCAACGAGGCAGAACCACCGCCCACCACACCAACACGTCGGCCCCCACCAAGCCCATCCCCGCGACGCCTGCGGCCGCCCACGCCGCCCTTCCATCTCGCTCTGCCGCCCGCTCCCCTCCAACGCCACCGGCGAGGCATCATCCTTGGCATCCCGATCGTCATCGCCCTCCTCCTCGTCGGCGGGCTGTCGCCCCCGTCATCGGCAGATCCACCCTCAAGGCCACCGAATCCGCACCCGCCGGTGCTGGATTCGACCGCCCACGCCGGCACCGCCATGGCCATCCTCTCCATTGACCAGGCGGCCGTGTCCGCCTGGACCCGAAGAGGGGGGGAAGAGCCACCCCGCCGCCGCCGTCATTGCGGCCGCTCGGGCTTCCGACGGACGGCTCGGCCGGCGGCGCGGCGAAGGGAGGAGGGAGAGGAGTGGAAGGTGGCGGTGGCAGTTGCCCGCTATCGCCCACGCGGGGCGACGTGAGGGGAGCTGCTTGCTCTAAGGCTTGTCATGGTTGTACTCTAATTAGACTTGTGCAACGACCTGCCAAACTCTGAACTGTCGAATGTCAAAAAAAAAAAAAAACTCTGAACTGCCATGTTCCTCCTGTGCCCATGTGAGGACACACGGCAGGCAGTTTTCTTGCTCCAGAAACCCTGCTCAAATGATGGCACGGCCGTCAACACTTCAGCAGCGTGCCAAAACTTCCCTCGATTCCATGCGGCATCCATGAACACTCCCTCTTGTCCTCGTCTTCCTGCAAGTATATAGCTAATACTTCTCAGTCCTCGCTCGCTGGTGTGATCAACTGATCATCATGTGTGCATGATTGAAGTCGGAGATTTGCATCGCCTGCACCGGCCATGTCATCGTCGTCGTCGTCGCTTGCTCGTTACGACGCCAACGTCCTGCTGGCCGCGGTGGCCGCGCTCTCCGGGGCGGTGGCCTTCGTCGCCGCGCTCCACCTCTACGCGCGGTGCCTCCTGCAGCGGCGCGTCGCCCTCGCGGAGGGCAACCCCCGCGTGCTCGTGCTGCGGCGCCCGCCGCCGGACGACTACGAGCTGGAGGTCGTCGTCCGCGCCGGTGGTCACGGCGCGTGCGGCCAGGGCGCCGCCGGGCTGGACGCTAAGACGCTGCGCGCGCTGCCGGTGTTCATGTGGGAATCGTCCAACGTCACCGCGGCGGAGCACGACGGGCAGTGCGCGGTGTGCCTGGGGGAGATGGAGGACGGCGAGCTGGGGAGGCTGCTCCCGGCGTGCAGCCACATGTTCCACGTTGAGTGCATCGACGCGTGGCTCGGGGTGAGCTCGACGTGCCCGGTGTGCCGGACGGTCGCGGCGGCGGCGGCTCTGGCTGCCACCGTGCCCGTGGCACCCGATGACTAGTATATACGCATGGTAAAAAAAATGTTTAGAAGGATGGCTGAAATGCTTTATCTGCCTTTCATTGTTTTTTTGAAGCAAATTGGCAGGAGCTCTGCCTAGAAATAGAGTTTAGTACTACAACATCACATGCCAAAGATGTTGGCATGGATTCTCCACTTAATAGACCGCCCGATAAAAATTAATTAGCTAGGGAATTGCTATATCACACCCGAGTGTTTTATCTATATCCCATATTCCCACACTCGAATTTTTTCGAACCCTTCTCTTCCCCTTCGTTTTCAACTCCGGTGAGCTTTTAGGGTTGGGGGGTTTGGGGGAGGGGGCTTACCTTTGTCCGGCGGACCTAGAGGGCGCTCCGAGCGGCAGGGTAGCGGTCGGTGGTGGTGGGAGAGACGGCGGCGAGGGCGCCGCCCGCCGGGCAGCGGTGGACCCCCGGTTGGGAGGTGGAGGCGGCGGGGGTGTGGAGCTTCAAGCGGTTAGCGTCGGCGGCGTCGGTGGGAGGCGACGGAGGCGGCGTTGCGCTGCCGAAGCCGGGAGGGGAGCCGTCGGCGGCGGGGGAGCACGACCGGATTCGAAGAAGAAGAAGATGGTGGAGATAGGGGCAATGCCAAGAAAGAGTTTAGCGCGGGGCCGTGGTGGAGGGCGGCTCCGACGGCGGCAGGCGGTGCGGCGTGGGGGCGAGCCGGCGGCCTGCAGGAGACGAGCGTCTGGTCTCCTCCAGCGAGCGGACGAGGGAGATGCTAAAGAGACAAGGAGGAAAGAGAAGGATTGATCTGAGCCATCGGGATCCTACGGACACAAAAATCGAGTGCAGGGGAGAGGTTCCAGCACTTGAGCGTGCGGTAGACAGTCCCATCAAATATGCCATGAAAAAAAATCACAAGTCATTAGAAGTTATAGCTTACAGCTCGAAATTCGCAAATCAGATGCAAAAAGTGTGCTCCGATCTTGCGGTGCCGCGTCGCCAACTTGCCGCCGTCCGGCTACCGGCTGGCTGCAGCCACCGCAACCGCCCGCCACTGATGAGCAGTGGAACGCAGTGGTGATGAGATATTGGGCAACAGGTGGAAGCATGGGCTGGTCGTGCCTCCTGGATCGAAGCAGAAATGGGCCTGGGCCATTGGGCTGCTAACCACCTACTCCTATAACTTGGGCCTCCACAGTTTCCACCCAAAAAGTCAAAGCAGCTCATCGCCTCTTCAAGTCGTCTCGTTTCCGTTACTCAGAAAAAAAAAAAAGTCGTCTCGTTTCCCTCCTACTCCAGCGAACTTCAACTCCAGCGCCGGCCCCGGCGCTCGATCCCCGCTAACCATGACGGGCTGACGGCAGTGGCTTCTTGCAAGTCGCAACGAACCCAATCCAGTCTCTCTACCAAGACACCCAACGAACTCTCGGAACTAGACGATCGATCGCACAACGGATTGCGCCGGATCCAACAAATTATTACCTTCGACGTCAGTCGCGTCGACGTTGGCTTGGAAATCCTTGATCAGGAGCCTGCACATCTCCACCTTCCCCGCCGCCGCGCCCAGGTTTAGCGGCCCGTGACGCTTGCTCCCCAGGTCGCCGACGGCCGCCACCGCCTCGTCCACGCCCTTCCCCGCCTTAACCAGCTTCATCGCCGACTCTGCAATCCGAAATCACCCCACCACCACAGGGAAGAAGAAAAGATTGAGCAGCATCAGATGGTCGATCCGTCAAACAAAACGCTCGCGGATGTGTTGGAGGTTTTGCGACCAATTACTCCTCGCGCGAGGGATGTAGCCGTCGAACGCCGCGCCGAGGAGATCCGCCACCGCGCGATCGACGTCGTCGCTGTCGGAGTGATCCGGCACTTGTGGCGGCTGGAGGTCCAGTTGCGGCGCAGGGATGACTTGCCGAAGGTGGAGAGGTCGTCGGGGATGGCGGCGGGTGAGCCCATGGCGGTGAGCTCCAGGAGAGCACCAAGCGGAGGAGGGTGACCGCGCGTGGAAGAAGGAAGGAATGCAGGGATCAATATGTATAGATTGCTTCTCACTAATGATGATCGAGTTATATAAGGTTGGTGCTGCAATGCAAGGCATGTCCACGTCGATTAATTGGGATTAAGGGCATGACAACCAGTGTTCATCTCTGAGAGCCTCAAATTTATCATACAGACATGTATATAGACATGTCATACAACTCACATATAAGGGTATGTCTCTGAACTGTTTAATACTTTGCATGCAGTTAGGATCAACTATAAATAAATTTTTGTATACCATCATGTGGCTATTTTATAGAAAATGTATCAAGGATAAATAAGAGCAACATGATTACAATATTTTTAAAAACCATCAATATAATAATTATATTTCATATAGATGCAACATCTTTTATCTAATTTCCTTTGTTTCCATAGCGTTGCCATATGTGCTCGATTAGATCCTTCTTGAGTTTCCTATGTGTTGGTCGAGCTTTGATAGTGGAATTTCTACGAAGTACCTCTGCGAAGGTATGATTAGGGTTGTTCTTGCACTAATTTAGCAAACAAAAATTAAATGACTAATCAATCAAACAGTAAGTTGCAGTGACAATCCAAAAATGAACACAAGTACTGCCAAGACTCCATTTCAACAGCAGAAAACAACTAAACCATAGGCAACTCTGTGTTGCTAGCATAAATCATACCAAACTTGTAGTCACAGATCTGAGTTTTGAGTGATTACCATGATCCAGGAGAAGAGGGATCGTTGCCGGCCGCATCAAACCAAGCTTGAGACGGTGAATGAGGGAACGGAAATCCATCTATGCTGGGGAAGCCACCAACGTTGGATCCATTAATGGAGGATGGCGCCGTCGCCGCGCCCTTGTCGACACCACCGGTGGTTGGACGGGTGCCTGCTGCCGCCGAGCCGCCACCACGTCCCAGAGAGCGGGCTGTCACCACTGAGCCGCCGCCACGACCTAGAGAGAGAGACGTCGACGCCGAGAAGCCACCGCGACCGAGGGTACGGGCTGGGGCCGCCGCCGCCGCATCCAACGCCAATGGTGTGGTCCCCTTCTTCTTCCTAGCTGCGGCCGCCATGGAGTTCGGAGGTGGAGATGGGGGCGGAATGAGGGAGCTGGGAGATATGGCGGGGAAGATGGATTGGGCGGGAGTTTGGAGATGGGGGCGGAATGGGGGAGCTGGGAGATATGGTGGGGAAGATGGATTGGGTGTGGAAAACTCCCGCGTGCGCCCAAATCTCCTGCCACCGTGCGCCTCCCGCGCGGGATCCGAGCGTGCCGTCGACTCTCGAAGACGAGGCCGTACAACGGAGCCACCGCCGTCGGTTCCGCCTCGGAGCATGGGAGATGCCCGTCGCCTCTCGAGGCGACGGGGCACGCGTCGCTCAGCTCGACGGGGGGCTTCATGAAAAATAACCTCGCGAAGAGACGAGAAAAAGACACCGTTGTACATGCCCTAAGGATTCTATATGCTAGAATTGAGGCGCTAATTACCTCTGTACTAGATTTCTTTTAAGGCTTTGACTCAAATAGGCTACGGAGGAATGCCAAGCAGCGGGAAGACTCGTTTTGTCAGGTAGGCATTAAATCCTATGCCACATCAGCAGTTTTGTTGACTTGCCAATCTAATTACGAGGAGAGAGAAGAAGGGAGTTTCCTCCCCATGAAATCCAGCTGGCACGGTTACATAGTCCCATAAAATCCAATGAAAGTTGCACTGAGAATGTTATAGTTTCATCGCATGACACAATTGATCATAACTCTATGCAAAAATTAATTGCTACATGTTGTCTATGAAACTGTGCAATGAAATTGTACACTAAAAGTGACAGTTTTATTTCATTAAAAAGATGGCATCACAATTTTAGTAACATGCGACGAAACCGTGCACTAAGACTAACCCTCAAATCAATTTCCATAAATCTCAGTTTAGCGGCGACTCCAACAAACAATTGAGTAATTAAATATGAGTATGTAAAAAACAGGAATTGGATTTGAGCATTTACTAGGTTGCAATAGTGGCTGCTTACCCGAATATACTCTTAGCGTTTGGAATGGCTTGTCGTAAAACGGTTTCAGCTTGGCGGACTGCAGATGTTGAGTGTTGCCGCTGTGGGAGGCAGAGACATTATTATTCAGGCTGCGGATTGCACTTGCACTCATGCTCTGTCCTCCCTCCATTCTCTTCCGACAGAACTCCCTTCATTTATATTTATAAGATGCGGTATTTATAAGATGTGGTATGATATAGCACGATCTTTTAACTAAATTTTGATCATTTATTTATCTTATATTATATTGTTTATGGCTATAAAATTATGATCATTGGAGAGTATGTTTGATTATAAATCCAACCACATCAAATTTACATGGAAAAAATAAAAATAATGTTGGCTAAATTATTGGTCAAAGATTGTAAACTTTGAATCTTGGTACGTGTGCTCTTACGTGTGCTCTAGCACAATGATCAAGGAAAACAATTCTGCCTATCATCCTACTTAGGCTATTCCCAATAGGGGGTTTCATCTCGTGGTTTCCAAGCGTGACATGTCATAAAAAAAAAAGTTTAAGTAGATGAATGAAACATTGTCTCCCAACATAGAGTTTCATTTCGCAGTTTCATAGGGTGGACATATCATTTAATTGCAAGGCATATGATTGGACGTGATGAGATGAGATGAAACTCTCTAGCCCCAATGCTAGTTTCATCAGGTTTCATAGTCTTAGAAGCAGTGTATACAGACTTTCATCTTGATGAAACTCCTTCCCTCTCTCTCCTCTTAAATTTTCTATCATGTCACCATATTAGCTTATGTGTCAATGTATTTAATGTGCATAAAACTCCTATAAAACTACCACTGGGAATAACCTTATCATCCATTTAATCAGACCATTAACTAGTCTTCATAAACAAATGATTTATTAAGGTCTAACTTCTTGATACCCATGTAGTCAATCTCGATTAAAAGAATGAAGAGTCACGTATCATATCCGAGACAACCAAAGTGGATGGATAGTTGGACTGAAATAAAATTATCAAAAGAATTTTCAGATTTGGAAATATACCTATTAAAAGAGAATGGAAGGTGTAGTGGCGATGAAGGTGAGGAACAGGGGAGGAAAGAAATGCAGACGGGACTTGAGAAAATTGAACACAGTTTCTCTTTGCCCAGTCAAACAGGGAGGGCAAAACAATTTTTCCACAAAACTCGTGCTAACAAAACTGCCCCCCTCTATTCCAAATTATCAGCTTTATCTCAAATCTAGAAAGATGAAAAATGGGGCCACATAAGCTATAAAGTTAGATACAAAGATTCCAGATTATGAGAATTACATGTTAGGATCTCATACAAATTATAAAAATGCAGAATCTAATTATAAAATTATTAGTACAAATGCGAGAAGAAAAGGTATCACCGTGGAAGACTCATCCAATTACTGTCTTGTCTTGCCTCACCTGATTTCGTTGGATAAGGCTAGCCTCGCCAATGGAGGCGAGCCAAATTAGCTCTCACTGGAACAAGGGAAAATCTCGAAAGCCTAGTTAACGAGGCAGCCAACAGAGGACCCAAACGTTACGAGGCTAAGTTACGAGCCTTGTTTAGCCAGGCCACGCGAGCGCTGGTAAGGGTACTAAAATGGACCCTAAGAATAAACCATATCTGTTGGCTTTGCTCTAAATTCATTGAGTAATTTTGGAGGAGAGCATAATTTGTTTTTGCCGCTAGTGAATCGAGAGAGTATTCGAAGAGGTCGCCAGCAGCCCAGCACCACGATCCATGGGCTGAGAGGACACAGAAGAAAGAGATGGACGAGGATGTCCTCCTTGTTGAAACTGCACAAAGCACATCAATTATTGCTTTAGAGTCATACTTTTTTTTTCTTCGCTACAAGTTTATATGACTATAAATGCATTCTGGAGGGAAGTTACACGTTTGATCCGAAGCATCAAATTTTGTTGAATTGATCTAGTACTTGTACATGGAAGAAGATTTGGATGTATAGCAAAAATATACCACGGCATGCAATGCGTGTGCAATGGCAGCGACGCAGTGGGTCAAACCTTGAAGACAGAGAAAAACGTGAAAGAAGTAGAGCCACCGAGCCAGGACACGAGAGAACGTGCCGCGCCGTGGTCATCCGTTCACCGGGACCGCCGCCGAGGCCACGTTGGCCGTGTCCATTGCGGCACGATTCCACTTTCCACACACGACCCATCTCACTGGTGGTCTAGCCGTGCCCGAGCCAGCTCGCGGGCCCCACCCGTACCATCCTGACACGTGGGCCCGCCGCTCCGGGCCCAAAGTCCACCGAAAATGCACCCACGTGCCACAGATCGGCGGGCCCAGCCGCCTTTCCCACCTCCCGCTCCGACTTATAAATAGCCCCGCCTCCCTCCCCCACCCCCTTTCCCCCGGAACGAGATCCTCTGCTTTGATCCCTCTGCCTGGAAGAAGCCACAGCAACAATTCCTCCGCTCTCTGGAGAGGCAAACAGGGGCGGTTGCGTGCTCGCGAGAAGAAGGCCAGGGAGGCGGTGCGGGGAGCGCCCCCCCCCCCCCCCCTCCCCCCTCCGTCCCGCCGGGGAGGGAGGCGCCGATTCGACCAGCCGATCGGCCGTCCGCGAAGGTATACCCCTCCGATTCGGCCCCCTCATCCCCCCTTAGTCCGTCTGGTACTGGTGTGCATTCGATTTGGTCGGGGGCACTGTGCGGTTTGATCAGGGGTTTTTTTGGGGGGCACAGTGACCCTCGCTGGTGGGTTGATGCTCGTGGATTTGGGAGGAATCGGAGGATCGGTGCGCGAGGTTTGGTGTTCTTTCGCTGCTGCGTCGCGGTCAAAGTAATCGTAATGGGGGATTTGGGTCGCTGATCGTTCGGCGCCGTCTTAATTACCTGGATTAGTGCGATTTGAGCGGCATGGTGCAACGATTCTGCGCGGGGAAGCGTGGTGGTTGCTGGGGTCTGCAAGTGCCCCGAATCTCCTAATTCACGGTGGTCTCTTCACCTCATTTTTTTTTATAAAAAAATTGCAGTCCTGACTCCCGTTTCCTCTGCCTGCAATGGTTCCCGAAAAAAGGCGTGCTGCAATCACAGTTGATTGCTCAGTGATCGGTCTGCAGAGCTGTTTGCTTCCTCTCCATCATCTAATCCCACCGGCTTTTTTATGGAATAATTCAAATCCCAGCGATGCGCCCCTTGTACCTCTTCAGTGAATTGATACAATCCCAAATCCATTGCTAACTTCAGCTTCTGCAGATAGGTCGTGAATATGACTTGGTATGGTTGGTCTTTGATTAGACTGAGCTATTAAGGTCATGTTGTTTACGTGGAAACACATTCTCTGCAAATGGGGAATGCTCCTGATCCTGCTGATCTCAGTTTCGAAGCTTGTTTTGTCTTATGGTCATGTTTAGTTGATATCAATCAAACAATCCTTAGTGTCAGATGGTACTTGCATCACTATGTCTCAGCTATCTACATGTTATCAATCTGTTTTAACCCATTGCTTCTTTTACCCCATCTGTGAATGGCCATTCTCCACTTGCAACAATATGTCACTATGGTTCAGCTTATACCTGGATCTTCCTTTCCAACTGAAGCTCTCTGACTGTATGGATGGCTAGTTGGCGTCTAACTGTTTAAGGAATCGGTTTCCCTGTCCCAGTTTTACTTACTATTAGTTTAGGGACTCCACACACATATTTGACATACCAGTGAAAGTGTTTGAGACTTACTTTCAATCCACCTTGAAGCACATTCATGGGCGGTGCTTTTGACCTCTAGAGTTAATAGTTTGGAAATTCTTTTCTGCATCTCCCTTTCTGTTTATTAGCAACGCATCTTTGGTAACAGAAGCCAGCAAATATATTTACTCTCAATCTGAACGTCATGTATCTCCACTTATCTATCTGTGATGTGAGGATTTATGATTATGTTGATATTTTTTGTCACAGTTCCTTGTAAACAACATGAATACTCATAATTTAGATTTTAGAAGCTATCCACTAGGAATATAGTTCATGCACCTCTTAACATATATTGGATCACAAGATAAAAATCATATGTATGACTCGCGCTATGTCTCAGACTTCAAATGTACCTTCTTCCTGTGACTCTTCTACAGCCATTAAATTATTGAAGACACCCTTTGATGGTTCAATCCATGTTGGGACTCTATAAGTTCCATCAGGCAAAGAACATATAAGTTCTACATTCAGTTTTTCTTTAGAAGTGGAAGTGTTGAATCTGTTAAAGGTACAACACTGTTTGTCCTTTGCTTTGATGGTAATGCATGAAATTCGAAGTTACTAGCACCAACATGTCTTCCGCATCTTCAGGTATTCTTTATTGGTATTTATAAGACCATATGTCTACAATATTGAATATTCTATTTGTCAGAAATGGCACAAAAACCGTTCTGTCTTATGGGAATGCAGGTTAGTGAGATCTGGCCTCCACAATAGTCCACCTTGAAAGCAGAGAGGCTTATTAGAGTTGGAGTTCAATCTTTGGGGACATATTGATTCTGTTATTTGTTTTGACTTCAATTTGGGGGCATATGCGGGCTTTAGATTGGGAGGAACTTCCGTTTCAACGATAAATATGATGGTGAGGTACTCAGGTTAGTGAATAGTTTCAGAATATTGCAGCTACATATTTGTGCTGGTGAATAAGGTATCAAGTCCTGGTGAGATTTTCTCTCCCCTGGAGTCCATGCCTGATGTGAGCATTTCCTTCTCTCTAGCTCCTCCAGTTTGTTTCTCTTCCATGGTCCAAATAAATCTTGAACCAAGGTTATTCCAAAAAAAAACTTGAAACAAGGAAAGTGTGCTTCTTTTGGAGAATCATCTAGCTATCAGTTCAGGTATTTGTAGTGTATTATTACTTCGATAATTTGAATTGTGCTACTAATGACATTGCAGGTACTAGTTGAACGCTGCACTAAAAATGGAGTTTCTTTTCTTGTTTGACATCTTGATTTCAAGCTCTCATTAAATGTCAAACAAATGGGCAAAATTTTGGGCTGCTTGATTAGTGTGTTGCAGTGTTAAGTGATGGATACTGATGCGGCAAATGAGATCCAGTTGGTCTAGGCCTTCTGAGGACCAATGTTTTGTCCGCAGTAAGAGCATATGTTCAACATCGCTGTTGGACTTGTGTTACCCTTAGGGTGAGAGATGGTGACTTCTCTTACGAGATTGTAACAGCTTTTTAACTGCAGAAGAGAGGCCCTCTAATGTGATTTTTTGAAGACCCATTGCTGCTAACTAAACATCATTCTGAGGACTGGAAAAGGTGGACCAGTGCCACTCTTAGCACCTACCGCCTCTTTAGCCCATTGGTGGTTTGTATGGTGAAATACATTGCTCAAGTATAAAGACGAGAAGCGTAGTCGCATGGCACACTGTTAACTTATGCGAGAGCTGGAGAGGGATATCGTGATTCGTGGAAGTATTGGCCAGAGCAGCATGATCACCCACTAGTCCTGATTTGGGTGATCGACTTACGGATAGATTGGTGTAAATTTTGGAAAAGAACCTTAAACGGTTGTGTTTCATATCAAATTAGTTGATCTGAAGATCCTTTCCAAGTAAAAAAAAAACAGCTTATCACGTAGAACGGGCTGGTGCAAGGGTAGCTGGGCCCATGAAGTACCAGTTTATTTTGATCACTGGGAGAACACCATTTGCAGATAGCCATTCAATGTCATTGAAAGGAAAAGGAGGCTAGTTGAAATAGGTCAATTGATGGTGTTGGAAACAAGGTGCATTTATTCTAAGCAGAACAAAAAGGCACCACAATATCAAGGCGGAACCTTAGCAATCTTGTGCATCTGGCATTTATTTACATGGCATTTGTGCACCTGACATGCTAATGCAATGTCTACCTGTCTTCATGAATACTGGGGCTTCTGGAGCTGATAGCTAGCACTATAACTTTCTGCCTTACATATCCATTTTCCTTCTCATTTTAGAGTTGTATAATTTATTAATTTCTCTCCCTGTGACTTAGCTCATTCTGATGGGCCTTTTTCATGGCATGTAAAGATCGAAGATCTGACTGGATTTTTATCCTTAATAGAATGTAATATGAACTGTATTGTTTGAGAAGTGCTGCCATATAATTTAGTTGTACATTTTTTTTACTTCTTTGCCTAGCTGTATTACCACTGGTACAGATGCTTTCAGTAGGGTTTTGCCATTTAAGATTGGTCCTTTCACTTGGTCAGAGTCCTGATGTATGTTTGTACTGCTTTGCTTAAAAATGTTGCAAGGCTAGTATCTTTATAGGTTAGGTATTAGGATTTTCGTAGTTCATACTGAACCATTGCAATATCATCTGTAATTTGACCCTAATATCAATAAATCATATAGCTGTTTATCTAGTGTTTGTTCTATCGTTTGGAGATAAAATGGTTGCAGTCTTGATATGCTCCTTATAACTATTTTGTCTAAAACCTGTCTAACTTTGAAATAGTGAGGTATCAATTCATCTCTTTGTTATCTTCAAACAACCATACTTTTGTTTATAAAATAATCATGAACAACCATAATAGCAACAGTTACTAGTCAATTATTTCACTAAATTTATGTTGCTACATTTCTGATTGGCCTTTTAGTTTCTTTTTTCTTCCATTATTTGAATGCAAATAAACTTTTACAAAAGATGAAATTTAAGTGTGGCTTTAGCTGAAGTATAATATTTTAGGTAGACTTCAGATGATACACAGAGTTTCTCTTCAACTTACATATACATTATTAGCATAACATAAGTATCCAACAAATCAGTTGCAGAACTTGGTAATCTAAAAGTTAATAGATTATTTTGTTGTATTAAAAGGTAGAAATTTCAACTATTCATATGGCCTATCATTACCTACCAGGCTCAGATATTGCCATTCCTAAAGCTCTAGGAAAACATTTCTGCTACTTGTATTGAGGGCTAATGTCGGGTTTCCATTGGGCTTTTGACATCTAAAATGTGTGACTAATATCACATCTTGCGGTTCTAAGGTTTGAATTATCCTTAATCTATTCCATGAGCTTAAGCATTTGTAATTATATGTATAATTTATTTTCTTTTTTATTAGCAGCTACATCATCATATGCCCCCTGCAATTTATTTCACTGGAACACTAATACTGTATCTATGTAATTTTCCAGGTTAAAGGAAATCTAATCCTGCTGTTCATGTGCTATGGCGGGACATCATCATAACAACACACATATGCCCAGGATGGATCAGGTGAACCGGTTTCAGAATGAACCACCGCCTTTTGGTATATGGACTTCACCGATAATACCACCTTATTACTTATTATACATCTCAATTATCGTGAACTCATTTAATTATACCCTGCTGCCTCAGGTCCAAAGCTATTTATGCACCCTAGAAGTGATGCAGCAAATGCATCAAGTTATGGGGGTGCAACAATAAGATCAAATGAGCTTCCATCCTCAAGTCACATTGGGCAACCTCATACCCAGCCGATTGAAGCCCCTGGAACCATGCTTGCATCCTATGCTGGCTATCCTCATGCTGGAAGCTCCAGTAGCACCTATGCACCACATAATACTCATCACCCGCCTGCTTTGAGCTATCCACATAGGTCTGAGGATTGCTTCATTCCAAGTTCCCATATGGATGACAGAAGGGTTGCACAGAAGCGGAGAAACCCAATTATTCATCCAATGGATGGAGCCAGTGTTGGGAGCTGTTATGCTGCTAGTTCATCCAATCCTCAGTTCCCTCGCTACATGCCTCCAAATCCTATTCCTGTTCCTGAACCCTGCCCTCCTCGAATACCCCCAAATATGGGTTCAAGCTATTGGAGTGATCATTGCTTTGGTAATCATGGAGGATCTCAGAGGAATGTAAGAGGGCGACATGATCACAATTCTATTCATTTGGGATACAGTCCTGCTGCAGCTTGCTCATCAAGCAGCACTCATGGACCACCACGCCATGCTAATGCAATTGGTCCTTCTCTAAGTACAGCAGCGCCTCATGATAGAGCTCCTTTTTCTGTACCTCCAAGAGTTGTTCCCCCAGGTTAATTTTGTTCCCTGCTCTACTAACTTTAGTTTTGTGAGTTTATATTATATTCAGGTCTTTTTGCTATACACAGTAACAATAATATTGTACCATTAATTGCAGTATAGTTTTTGAGTTAATTTCGGTCTAGTACTATTCAAAATGAAGTAATGGATTGCATATAATACCAATTTTCTCCACTTTTTTTATGTTCTCCAAGAAGTCACTAACTTTATTGTGGCTCTGCAGGGACTGATGGTAACTCTAGCATGGCATTCAGAGAGAGGCCATACTATCCTGCTCCACAGAGGACCAACGTAAATGTCCCCCCTGTTCCGACACTTCCCGGTTCTTCTGATAGCATACCCTTTTCGCATGGGGGATATGCCCCCAGGGCAGTTCCTCGTAACACCATCCGCTCTTATCCCGCCCCAGCATTTGGGTCTTCCTCCAACTCTGCTGCGGTCTCTCATGAGCCTGCTATCCCTAGCTACCCACCTGCTGTCACTAGCTACCCACCTGCTACCTCAGCAGCAACATCAAGTGCCCCTCCATTTCATGCTGAAGTTGCTGCATCTTCGAGACATCTGGGGCATGTGGCTCTAGGCCCCAGTGGTAGTGCTAGAAGTAGAAGGCTGAGGGATTCCTACCATGCTTTCCATCCGTTGATCATCGAGGAAAATAATTTGAGAGGATCAGCAGCCGAGGTAGATGTTAATTCTTTTCTCATGATTATGCTAATGACATCAATTTGGAGCACGTAACTAATTTAGTTGCACTCTGTGTAGCGGTTTATGATGCTGGACCAGTTAGTTATCCATGAATCAAGAGAAGATTCTGATCCTCACTGGGACATGAGATTGGACATTGATGACATGAGTTACGAGGTTAGGAAGAATCTAGATATATGTTATCGCAAACCAGCATGAAAATGTCCTGTCAGGAATGTAACTTTCTATGTTGTCATATGCAGGAACTGCTGGCTCTGGAAGAACGAATAGGCAATGTCAACACTGGTTTGGCTGACGAAAAAATTTCAAGCTGTGTGATGGAGTTATCCTGCTGCAGCTCTGCTCTTGCCCAGGATGCTAAGGAGAACGAAAGATGCGTAATTTGCCTGGTAAGATTTTATACCCATGTAGAATAACAGAGTTCACAGTACATCTACAAATCGCTGGCATCAGTAATTTCGATGATCCTTAACTGGCGGACATTGCAGGAGGAATACGAATTCAAGGACTCCATGGGGAAGCTGAAATGCGGTCATGACTATCACGCCGACTGCATCAAGAAGTGGCTGCAGGTGAAGAACATCTGCCCAATCTGCAAAGCTTCTGCGGCTGATGACAGCGGAGGGACTGAATGAAACGTCCCTTTTGCGCCATTTATCCTAGCTCAGGCCCAACTGTATCTATTCACTGATCCACTTTGTCTGTGTAAATAAATGGTCCCTAAACGGAATTATTTGTGAGCCGGATTTGAACTCGACATTGTGCCCAGATGTAAATCTTAATCCTCAAGCTAGTTGTTTATCCATGGCTGCGTTGCATTGTTCAGAGATTCACATCCCTGTATCGTTCCTGGAGATTCTGAGGGGTTTGTTCTGCTGGAGGGCGCGGCCGTTAAGAGGTTGTTCTCTTGGCAGCTTGGCCTCTGCTCCATGGATGGTTCGTTGTTCAAATCAGTGACAAGACGTGCGATCTCGTAAGTTGGTTGCCTCGAATTCGAATCGTCCCATGCTGGATGGCCAGTTTTATTTGCTGCCGATGGATGCACCACCCTCCTGATCCAGATGGTTGGGTCTAATGTTAGCATCTGCATCTTGCTCGATAGTAACTACAGCTGAGAAGAATCTACGCATGTTAATCGCAAACTTTTTGTATCGGAAAACACTTCTTTTCACCTGAAAGTAGACCTGACGGCCACAAGACAGGCAGGTAGCAAACACATTTTCTTCAGCACGTTTAGATGCAGAACTATGTCTTAAGTCGTTTAGGACAAAGGTAATGCTTTACGTACAACGATTTGAGCACAACTGTTTTTTAGACCGTGCCTCAGCACGTTTTTCATTAAGAGGAAGAGAATTACAGCGACGCAACTACGAGAGAATCCTCGTAGCGCAGAGTTACAAAACACCATCAAAGAAGGTGGTAAGCAACCCAACACAACACGAGCCGGAGCAGCAAGAAAAAGGATAGGAAATCACCAACCCGGCAGATCCAAAAACAACCTAAACATCTTGACCTGCAAAAGATAGATCGTCTATAGGGTTGCCTAAATGCGCCCGTCTACATAGTTGTGTTGAGCACAACTATGTCTAATACATATATGAGCTCAGCTTTCAACTGAAATGGTTGTACGCGTAACAGAAGTGCAGAACTCGGGTAAGGGGATACTTCATTGTCTGTTATCGATTCGACTCATTTTGAGAAATTGTTCATTGCCTTTCTTTATTCCTTCGGGATTCGGTCTCAAGTCGTGCTCGAGAATTGTCCCATCGTGATCGAGATCACGGCGAGGGCATCATCACGTACGCGAGGCACCATACACACAGTGACAGGAAATCTTCCTGTGTAGGCTCCATTGCTCATCTTGCCTTGCATGTCTCACTGAATCCAGGCATGCAAACCTCATCTCGATTCACCATACACACAGCTCCAGCTCGGACGGAAAGCTCCACACCGATGCGATGCGATGCGAGCTGTTATCGTTAGCAACTCTTTACCCGATCACGCTGCCCCGGTTTAATTAGTTAAGCCATCTTTTACGACGTCCATCGCCACCTAATTAAGTTATCACACAACTCTCTCAGAGCAGGAAATGGAGATCCGACCCCAATCCCTCAACCCAAACCCCACGCCAGTGGAATTGCTGCTCCGCGAAGCAAACCGCGCACCTGCTAATCAACGTGCCATCTATTTCCCAGCTCGACGTCTCGCCCATGGCGGCAGCAGCTAGGCACCCCCGGCCCCACCATCTCTCTTCATCCCTCTCACTCCTCAGCAGCTTCCTTCTTCCTTCCTTATATAACCCACTCACCCTCCATTGATCAAGAATACCCAACCAGAAGAAGCTACAAGCTACCACTAGCAGCTAGCGCCGTCAGGCCACGCAGACACAATACAGCTAACCCATGGCGGCGTCGCACCTCGCAGCGCTTCTGATGCTCGCCGCCGCCGTCCTGTCCGCCGCCCCGGCGGTGCGCGGCCAGGCGGCGTCGGCGCCGGCGCCGGCACCGGCGGCGCCGAAGACGATCACGGCCATCCTGACCAAGGCCGGGCAGTTCACCAAGTTCCTCCAGCTCCTCCAGTCGACGCGCGAGGCCGAGCAGATCACCAACCAGCTCAAGGGCAAGTCCTCCAACGGCGGGCTCACGGTGTTCGCGCCGCCCGACAACGCCTTCACGGCGCTCCCCGTCGGCACCCTCAACTCCCTCTCCGACCAGCAGAAGACGTCGCTGGTGCAGTTCCACGTCGTGTCCATGGTGATGCCGGCGTCGCAGCTCGAGACCGTCAGCAACCCGCTGCGGACGCAGGCGGGCGACACGGGCCCCGGGAAGTACCCGCTCAACATCACGGCGGACGGCACCAACGTCAACGTCTCCACGGGGGTCGTCAACGCCACGCTCGACGGCACGCCGCTCTACGCCGGCGACAGGCTCGTCGTGTACCAGGTCAACAAGGTGCTGCTGCCGTGGGCGCTCTACGGGCCGGCGCTTCCGCCGGCGCCGGCGCCCGCGCCGACGCCGAGCAAGAAGAAGAAGGCCGCGACGGACGCCGCGGCGGATGCGCCGGCGGCGGACACCGCGGCGGGGACGACGGCGTCGGAGGCCGCGGCCCGGGGGATCCGGGGCGTCGGGGCTGGATCCTGCGTGGCGGTCGCCGTGGCAGCGGCTCTGTGGTGGGGCATGTGACCACAGTAAGAATGCATGCGTGTCTTGTCGTGGATGGCGTTTCTAAATTTCCCTGAGAGGTGGTTCTAATTCATCAGTTCCTTTTTTTTGTTTTAATTTGTATTTCGGATGTACTTGGCTTCATTTCGTAATGTTTATGTTGTACTTTCAAATTGTACATGATATTGTGAGCACGCGTATTGTTATCCCAATTGTTTTGAACATTATTTACCTTCAAATTTACTAGGTTACCAACTTTGCAGTGAACGCATGGGATTGTTTTTATTAGTCATCTATCATCACTAAGGCTCAATTTAAAGGGTCATAGTTAAACTCAAGAAAACAAATCTAAAAGGACTCATATAGAAATAAACTATTTTTAGGGAAAATTATCTGTGAGACTAAAAAATTCAGAAGACACGGTGCTAATCTCTCTTTGTTGGTTATATTATGTGTATAATACTGAATTTGGTTTTCCATCCGAGAGATCTTTTCCAAAAGAAAACATCTATCTATTTTGCCTTAATATATTCCCACTTTTAAATTGTCATATGGTAGCCTTTCCATTGTTAGTCTGATTGGGCTATTCTTATATATTAAGTTAAAGGAAATAAATTCCTTTCCTCTAACTCTAATATCTACTTTCTAGAGTACTGCATCAGTTATTTTTTACTTTCATGATCTCCATGGTGTGAATATATGTCTCTCAAGTATCTATATTGACAATATACTCCCTCCGTCTCAGAATATAGCTACGTTTAGACTTTTTGAAAGTCAAATATTTTCAACTTTGACTGCGAATATCTCTATAATCATAGAGACTAGTAACATAAAAAATAATGTTAGTAGACTATTATTAACTTTTTCTATTTGAAATGAATTATTTTTGGAGTTGACTTTTAAAAATGCCAAATGTAACTATATTTTGGGACAGAGGGAGTAGTAAATGTGTAGATTACAGGAATAAACTATATGACCCACCAAGTAGAGGCTACCCAAAAGATTTCTTTTGTTAGGCATGCCAAAAAATTTCATTCCGCACGGTACAAAATTCTTCCTACAAAGATTTGCTATTATTGAATGTTACTTAGATGATCCAACACCTTGAAAATCAAATCTTCCGTATTTACTTTTCGACATGTTGCTCAAAATTAAAACTTCATTTAGAGCGATGTTTACATTAAATCTGTACATAATTCACCATTTACATATCTGCTACTCTTACTTGAGAAAATAAATAATAAAACACAGATTATAATAGCGACCTACCCATTTCGAATCAAGAATTTGAACCGTTTCATGTAAAATTTGCATGAAATTTGAGTCCACGCTGCAAGACGGGTTTATTTCGCAAATAATCACCTTTGCAGGGACCCACACGAAAAACCGCAAGATCTTACACGTCTCCCCCTTTTACCCCGCATCACTCGTGTCCTCGTGTACTACTCGTCGCTCCGCTCCCGACCGCATCGCGATCAGTCACCTCCTCTCCGCCTCGCCGGAGATCAGACGAGGCGCCGACCGGAGATGGACGCATCCTACCGCCGCGCCGGCGCCGGGGGCGGCTCCGCGCCGCGCACCGTCGAGGACATCTTCAAGGACTACCGCGCCCGCCGCTCCGCCATCCTCCGCGCCCTCACCCACGGTACGCGCCCGCGCCCCTCGCAGTTCCTGCTTCCCGCCATGCCCCGAGCATCGAGACCTAACCCTAACCCCCTTCATCTCGCTTCGCAGAAGTGGAGGACTTCTACGCGCAGTGCGATCCAGGTGAGCCCCTTCCCTCCCTTCCTCGCGCGATCTCTCCGCGTTGTGGATGTCGCATGCGATTTCGATTTGGGTACGGCGAGCTGATGCGGCCTGGGATTCGACTTGGGTAGAGAAGGAGAACCTGTGCCTGTACGGGTACGCGAACGAGGTGTGGGAGGTGGCGCTGCCGGCGGAGGAGGTGCCCACGGAGCTGCCAGAGCCGGCGCTCGGGATCAACTTCGCTCGCGACGGGATGAACCGCCGCGACTGGCTCGCGCTCGTCGCCGTCCACTCCGACTCGTGGCTCGTCTCCGTCGCATTCTACTACGCCGCGCGGCTCAACCGCAACGAACGGTACGATTTGCGATCTCCACCCAATTTCGCCTCTGTTTTGCGATCTCCACCCAATTTTGCCTCTGTTTCTCGAGGTCCGATGCTTTTGTTGTTGCTGCTACTTGTTCCTAGTTAGTGTGCTGTCTCTGTTGATTGAGACATAGATGTGTCAGGCCCTTTTCAGGAGTATTCTGTGAGTTGAAGTGGATGTCTGAGGATACACATGATGTCCTGTGTCCTCTGTTTGCATGTCATTGGTGTGTCTGGATTCAGCACTTGCTTTGATAAGTACAGGTTCAGATTTGGGCCTTTTGCAAAAGTCTGTGGAATAGAAATAATTTTCTGATTAAGTTTATTCCCGTATAGCAATATGAGTCGTACATGTTTGCCTGTGTTGTTCAATTGTTTGCTTGTGTGAATTAATTTATAGTTGCTTACAGAGTGACATTTTAGTGAAAAGCATGGAGCATCTGTGTTTATAACTTTATATGTGCTTATATGTGCTGTAGTAAGCATGATGGGAACTGACCTTGCATGTGTGTTTTGAAGTTCTATTCTTCCCTAAGCTGATTATAGCTATAATGTCCTAATGAAAAGTAGTGTTCTCTGTTCCTATGGAAAGCTGAGGGGCAGCACTTCATTGTTATCAGAACGTTTGTATTCTGCGGAACTACGGATCCCTCCAAAGTGTGCAGATGCTTAAAGCATGCTTTTTGGTTCTAAGTTGGTTCTGTTTTGGAAATGAATTTCTCCCGTGCCGTATTTCATTTATTGCAGCGTAAAGATATGATCGCACCTCCATGTGAGGAATTTCCAGTTTTATGATTCTTGATAGACTTTTTACTCTGATCTCGATTTCATGATTTTTGGGATTGAAACTTGTCCGTGATGGATATACAAACTTTTTAGTTGGAAAATGTAAGCGTAAATTTATGATCACTTTTGACATTCACGTTTCATTAGTACTTATATTGCATACACACAGTCACCACATTTAAGCTCACTATGCCTCCTCCTGCTTTCAATAGCCAGTTTTCACTAAGATAGCAGCTATGTTTGGATTTGGTGGATGGTTTTCTGATTATGGAGTTTGCTTAACATTTACTAACCTTACTGCATAAGTATCTAGTGATGACCATGGCCAAATCTGTACTAACAACAACAACAAACCTTTTAGTTGCAAGCAAGTTGGGTTAGGCTAGAGATGAAACCCAGCAATATCCACATGAAAAAACATAAAAAAGAGGTAGTGGCAGGGTAGTAGTAAGAGCCACAGGTCAAATATGTACTAACTGCTAACTAATTTGATTTGACAAAATTATTCTTTATGGTTTGAAACTGTGCAGTCCTGCAGTATCTCACATGCAAGAATGCTGTCTTTATTGCTGGTTTGTTAAGATCATTTGTTGGTCTTTCAACAGTGGATAGAAAGAACAATGATGAATAGAGGAGATAGGGTGGGTATAATTGTGTGAAATCCAACTAATAATATGTATTTTCCCATAGGCAGTAATCACTTCTGCTTTAAGATCTGCATTTTTTTCCTCAAAGAGTAACATGCCCTCCTAATTATGTGTTGCAATGATACATAATAATGTTTACTTAAGAGTTGCAACTGTTAGATACCTACGTTTTACTTCTTGTAGCCAACACATTACTGTGTAATCAGCACCTTTCTGTACAGCCTGAATCTACTCTGCATTTGGCATAAACAACAAGGATACTGACTTCTGGACAACGCTTTGTGCACTACAGCAGTGACAACGCTTTGTGCACTACAGCAGTGCTTTTACAAATAGCATGTTCTGCTCAACTCCCATGCAATTTTGCGAAATTAAATTTATGTTTTAGCTAAACTTCATGATTTGTTAAATGTAGAGTATCTTTTGATATTTCCAGTACTTGATTTGGTGGAGCCTTTATGGACCAAGGGTATCTTTTAAGACTTACAGAGTAATCAGTGACTAATTGAATTCTTATTTCTTTGATACAATAATGAGTATTGGAATCTTAGTCAGCAAGTAAGTTCACTTGTAGGTAGTAAGCCACTAAAACAGGCTTGTATCCTATGGCTCTTGTTTTGTAACGATAAATGTGCCACTGTCTTTATAAAATATTGATACAGTTAACTTTGTCTGGTCAATCATACTAAGCAGTTCTGACTTAGCTTACATAGAAGCTAAGCATTTCATATTCCACTCTATGCAACATTTTACATGGTTAAAGTTGCAGTAATCCAGCGTGGCACAAGTATAAAGGAAGTTACTGTAGTATAATAGCATTTTGTTAACTAAACAGAGAAAGAAATACTATTTTTGTAATAGTTTTGTGTTTTCTTTAATCGCTCTCTCTAAAATCCAACAGGAAGCGTTTGTTTAGCATGATGAACGATCTGCCGACTGTTTTTGAAGTTGTCTCTGGTGGGGTGAAACAATCCAGAGAGAGGGACAGATCCGCTTCCGACAACAGTGGTAGAAATAAACTGTCAGTGAAGGTAAGAAGAATTTGTCACTTTTTTTACCACCTCTTGTCTCATGTTATGATACTGAACTTCCTCCTATCTCTCCAGCAAACAAGCGAGCCACGCATAGAAAATAACACCAGGGAGCCCGACGAGGGCTATGACGAAGACGACGGCGACCACAGCGAAACCCTATGCGGGACTTGCGGCGGGATATACAGCGCGGACGAGTTCTGGATTGGGTGCGACATGTGCGAGAAGTGGTACCACGGCAAGTGCGTGAAGATCACCCCCGCGAAGGCGGAGAGCATAAAGCAGTACAAGTGCCCAAGCTGCTCAAAGAGACCTAGGCCGATGTAGCACCTCGTCCTCCGCGCTAGAGGAGGAGGGGCTGGGCGGGAGCGCCCGCCATAGATGGAAACCTGAACAAGCAGGAGGGTCCGGAGTTACTCCTTGTGCAAGAGTCAATACCGGTCTTGCGACGTTTACTGTATCTTTTCGATTTAGCTTACGTGTGACGACGATGGTGATGCTAATGTGATCACACATATTGATTATAGTCTTTCTTGTGGTTTCTCCATGCCCTGGAGAGAGTTAACGGTAGTCTGTATGTTGCCGGAGAAGAAAATAGGGGCAGTAAGGAAGCCTTTGTAATGTGCCTAAAGTGAATTGACCACCTTATGCGACAATAATCCGAGAGGTTTATGTTCATATTTACTCAAGCATGGTGTTTTGTTTCGCGAGCCATGTGAGATTGCTACAGTAAGCTACCAAGTTTGTGATAATCCGTGTCATGATATCATCGGCCGCTCTGAACGCATATTCAAAAGGTGAATACGCCACCAAACACGTAGCTCGTAGCCAATCCATCTACCACCAAAACGGAAGCACCGCAGCTCCTAAACACGCTTGATCATACAGCATCAGTGATGTCTGAGGAGCTGCGCACGCGAGACAAACAAAAAACAAATGCAAGAGATCAATTCTCTGCAAGCATATTTTGCTACAACCTTGAATCCCTTCGGCTTTCAAACCGGGCAGTGGATTAGAGTATGTTAGCTGCCTGGACTAGGTTACAAGACCAAAACTGCAACCATGATGAATAAGGTTTCTACGTGAACTGATTTTCGAAGATAAACTGAACACAGGGCCGGTCACAGCTTGTAGACCGGTGTAATTCCGAGCAGCTGGAAGCACTGACGCATGACAACGGCAGTCGCTTGGCAAAGCAGCAGCCGGCTTGTCTCCTCCGGTGACCCGACCACCTGTTAGGTTCAACGTAAAATAAGACAGCAGTTTGAAAGCATCAGATTTTCAGTGGGGCATTGCTACCCTATGAAAATAGTGGCAGTTTCTGTAATTTGTATGAGTTGTTGCCAATCTAAATACCCAAGAAATGATGTGAGATTCATTTTAAGGGGGGAAGAGTGATGCAAATGGAAAGAAATATACCTGACAGTTGGTATAGAATTTTGTGAACATTTCGGATAGATTGTACAAGTATTCACAAACAACATTTGGAAGGAGATTTGTGCAAGCCTCTTCAACAACCTGAAACAGATTAGAGCCATTAAAAAAAAAGCAAACTGATGCACCTTGCTTAGTTTTTACAAGTTAGACCGCCCCCCCAAGAAAAACATTATTGGAGTATCCAGCAAGGCCAAAACACATACAGCTAAAGATCCAAACACACCCAAAATGCCCCTCTAATTAACTGATAATTCATCATTCGTGTGGGGTTTCTGACTCCCGGAACCTTACAAAATAAAATTCACTAATTAGTTACCTCTGCAAATCGGATCAGATACAGCCCCAAGACACGCTCATCTGGATGGTCAAGACAAATGGCTCCACTCTGAGAAGAAAGCAGAAAACAAAAATTCAGCTCATGTCTGAGACATGAAAAGTGGGGCTAAACCTTCACAAAACCAAAGAGAGCTAAACCTGCACCAAACCGATGAAAAAAAAACTGCACGAGTTAAAGACAAGGCTTACCATTTTCAGCTCTTCCACATCCTTGTTGGATTTCCGAATAATGGAACAAATGCGAGCATGAGCATACTGAAGGTACACAGCAGTATTTCCCTGTTCACAGAGAGATTGAATATCTAAGCAGAATGACAATTAATAAAAGTTGCGAGAAGATGAACTGAGCTTGAAATATGTGCAAAGCCAAGACTAGATAAAATAATAGACTTAAGTAAGAGTTTGCATGAAGATGAACTGAGCTCAAAATACGTGCAAAGCCAAGATCAGATAAAAGAATAGTGACAGTAACAGGATCACTAGGAGCAACGTTTTCACTCAAAAGGACCATAATTGATAGTAAAATATGAAACATACTATAGAAACTAGATAAATCATCAGGATAACAAGATTCCTACACAACCAACCACATGAATATTGGAGTCTGATTTTACCTTATCGCTTAGCATCTGTTCAAAACTAAATGTGTAATTGGTAAGCCGATTGTTCTTCAGATCAGCATACCTGAAGCAAAAGTTTTACAAACACATTACAATAAAGATTGTCAATTAAATAATGAGTTATTCATATTTCAATTCAAGACATGATGTATCTTTCAGAATTAAGATATTTCAGTACATACTTCACGGCGCCATATCCAACTGCCTCTGAAGTTTGTTCTAATTCCTCATCAGTCCAGTCAACAATTTTACCTTAATAAAATAAGGATCATATTTAGCTGAAGTATTAATAAAGAAAGCAACGTTCCAAAGTAGTGCAATTTACCATTTTCGGTAAGCCGCTGTAGTAGTTCTGATTTACTCCGAGATTTAGCCTCATCAAGCAGCTCTACCAATCGAACAACCTCAGTACTACGAGTGCGGAAGCGCTTGCCGTCTGACCCAAGAACGAGACCAAATCCAACATGACTCGTTTTTGGAAACTTCTTTTCATTTGGATCTGGGAGCCAACCAGCCATCCTTGCAGCCTATAGAAGACAACGAAAGATTCAATAAAAGCACGGTAAAGGGAAAACCTCTCTTTTGGTGCTACTCTGTGCTTACTTTGAAAAACATTTCAAAGTGCTGCTGCTGGCCAACATCTGTTACATATATTATCCATTCTGCCTTCTCAACATTGAGCCGATACCTCCATAAAACCAGACAAAAAAATGTTAAATCTCACTAAGTATATTACAGTGAAATGCATCAACTACAAAAATGTGTTCAGTTTGCTTCCATAGAGGAAGCTGAATGAGACCTCAAAAGCACAACATATAGAACACATATCAATTATTATTTAGCACTTACCAAAGAGCAGATAAATCTGTTGAGGCATAGTTGAACCCACCATCCCTTTTAACCACAATCAAAGGGATCTGATAACCTTCAATAAATATTACTTGAGCACCCTCACTCTCCTGGATCAATCCTTTGCTACTCAATTCCGCCAGCACTTTGGGTATATAAGGATTATAGAAACTCTCCCCCTGAAAGGATACATAATTGGCTTCCTCAGCGTGTCAAAGCATAAATCAGTGGCATGGTCGGGTGCTCCAGTACAGTGGCAGACAACATGAACTTAAGCATTTAACACTACTAATAGACCATGTACATTCTTTGTGAATAAATTGAACATGGCAGAAGTTAATGCAGCAAATATCGTAGACATTTTCGATTATAAAAGATGCATAGAAACCAAAATGTTGATGTTAATCTGAAGTCCAGAATATTCTCACAGTAATTTCAGCTTGCACCTAAATTCTGTTCACGATCAACCTTCTCAAAAATGAGTTTCACCTACTAGGAAGTGGTGTACCTTTTCTTCAAGCTCCACATTTAGGCGCTTGTACACCAAGTCAAATTCGCTCCTGCTGATGTCACAAATCTTTTTCCATGCTTCTCGATATTTCTCCTCCCCTCCCTACAGATTAATACATTGGTTGGATGAGAATATGCCAACCTACCCAGACTCGACATCCAAGATGATCACTCACCTGTAGCCGAACAACTCCTTGTTGAGCCCTCTCTTTAAACTCAGGATCATTGTCAAACCTATTCTTGGATGCTTTATAGAAAATCTGTCATATAACCAAATTGAAATATGTCAGTCCAAATGGTAGGCACAAGACGCGTTGTCACATGCCAAAAGCGCAAAATGTCCAGAAGGGTCCATTGATTTTGAAACTCACTGGCATTCTTCGATGGACTATGAAGAAGGAAAACAGACAACCAACTAGGAAGCAGGATACTGCTCGATTTGGAACATGAAGGTACCAACGAAAAGCAAAATTATTGTACTGACCCTCACGAATACACGCATTGAAGACAGATAAGGCAATGTAGTGGAATTCAGCACAACACCGCAATACCATCACATGCTTCACTAATTTATGCAAAAACAGACAAGGCACAAACCACTATAGCAATAATAGTGTGCACAGGTTAACAGCTTAAGACACTGAATTAGTGATAGAATCATTTGAATAGGATCAAACCATATTTATATTGATCAAAGATTATTGTTTGGTCTTTGGATGTATGGTTTGAGTTCATATTTCATGGAAATTATTGATATTATCTAAAATACTATTTTAAATATATGATCACAAAACATAACGGTCAATTTGGCATCATAATTGACTTAGGAAAGTAAAAATTTTCCGTTTCTTAACTGGAGGAAGTATTTCAATATTCTTCCAGGCAAGTAGCTCTTACATGAACATCTAGGATCAAATTCAACCATCTCAAATCATGCTTGTATATGTTTGCATGTTTCCTATGCAGGAGAGGTAGGTTACAAAAATTTGCGTCATTGCATTGAACAACACCTTACCTGGAGGTCACCAATGGCCTGGCTACCTATTTCCTGCCAATTTGGGAATTTTTCAAACAGATACTCTATGAGCATCCCAAACTGCATGAACAAACAGAAACACAGTAGTTAGTACGTGCAGCTGTAAATGGTCTCAATCTTTCAGGCATCCTACATGGAAGCAGTAGATATATTTCTGCTAATAGTAAGATACCGAGGCATAACTCCAGCAGTCCAGCCACACACAAAATCATTTGATTTAAGCATAATTTTAATTACGAGACGGAAAATGTGTAGACAGGAAAGCCTAGATACAGAAAGTTGCACATATATAACAGAAGTCATACAGTTAAGGCAAACAAGGTCCATAAAAAGAATCACATATAACAATCAGATCGCCTCAAAAGGTGGAAACAAATTCAAGGTATCAGGCTACAAAACCGAATGCACAGTGCAGGAAATGATAATGCAGGTTGTTTAAGGTAGTAGGCATATAGCTCGTATGAAATGACACCATCCGAACCTGCCCATTTGGTGGCACAAAGAACAGCACCACCTGAACCTTTTGCCCAAGGAAGACATACAAAATTGCAGGTTTATGAAGAAACAATAGGCTAGCATAGAAAAGGGTGAGCCCGAGAGAGAGTACTTTTCACCTAAACTAAGTAAAAAAGCAGTTCAACCATAAGTATGTAAATTCATTTCATTTCACACAAGGCAAGTAATAAATGTTTAGATTACAGTGCAAGGCTTGCTACCTGTGTACCCCAATCTCCCACATGGTTTCGCCGCAGAACATCAACATTTGAGAACTCAAACATGCGTGCTAATGTATCTCCAATAATTGTAGACCTTAAATGCCCAACATGCATTTCTTTTGCGATATTAGGTGATGAAAAATCAATCACTGCCCTCTTTACTGGTAGAATAGGTGCCCAAGTATTGATACCATTGACAAGCATGTCTTGTATTCTCTGTAATAATGTATATAATTAATACGCAGGCATAAATAGTACCATGGGTAGTACAAGCATATTTTATAGATTAAAAGTATCAGACCTTTGCAACCCAGCTGTTTGATAAGGTAATATTCACAAAACCAGGTCCAGCAACAGATGTGGACTCAATAATGTCAGAGGAAGGCAAGTTCTTTGCAATGGCCTGGGAAAATGTGAAGAGAGCACAGAGCAGTATGTCAATAGTGTAAAAGTGCTTGAGCACGAATGATAAAGGTGAAGTGGATGAGCAAGTAAATAAATAATTCCAGATCACATGGAAAAGTCTCCTACTCCCAATTCTATAAAGAGAAAAGGTAGACACATATACACATACCTGTCCAATAGCATTAGGGTTTTTGAAACTTGTTCCAGATCCTTTAATCTTTGACCATAATCCCATAGCATTGTTGCTGCAGATGGTTTAGGAGGAATCAATTGACGAGCACGTTGAAGCAGCATTGACAGCTAAAGGAGCTAAGAGTGTATGTATAATGTAAAGTAAAATGCGAACAACATACCACTGGTAGTCAGCAAACTTTGCTGAAACTTCAACCATTGGTTCTACCTCCACTTCAGGGACCGTAGCCCGGAGGGACGAAATGACCAGCCTGGAAAGCTGTTGCTTGACACTCCCAGCACCCTGCACAGTCGAACCAAAATCAAGCAGGGAAAGCAGAAAAGGTAAGGAATGCGATCGTCTGCAGAGTCAGCAGATCAACACTCACAACAGCAGGTTCCTGCCCCTGGGCGGGAACCGATGTCGATGTCTCATCTCCCATGGTGGTGGCGCTGCAGGGTAACCGCAGAAGCCTGGAGGAAGAAGCTGCTCTACAGTGACCTGGCTAGGTAGACAACACCAGAGCAACAATACAAATCCAAATTAAGCAATGAAATAAGCATAAGTAATCGATTTGAAAACATGACAAGTGCAGTGTTCCTGACAGGGTATCCCAATCCACCGACACAATCCAAACCTAGTGTGCCCCTTGGTTAATTCGAAGCAAAATTGGTGATAAACCCTCAACCATTTCTTTTTGCACCGAAAATCAGACGTGAGCACTCGCGTAACGGTATAAGTGCAAACGAAACGGATTATAGAGCGCGAGCCCCAATTTACCTGAGCAAATCTATGAACATTCAAACCCCGAGCCTCACTAAAAAAACCAAAGGGAACCCACCCGCCGCTCCTACCAGATTCTAACATCACTCGGACTACCAAACCCTAAACCCAACGTCGCGTCACACCCAGACCGACCCTAAAATTCCCCCGTTTTCCCGGGGCAAAATTGGGAGTAGCGACCGTGGGAGGCGGTCGGAGCAGGGGATTCGGGGAGGAGAGGCGAGATGAAATGGAGGGCGGGCTCACCGGAGCGCGGGGGGCGGGGGGCGAGCGGGAGGCGGAGACGGAGGCGCGCGGGGGTAGGCGCCGCCACTGCAGTTGCTGCTGCCGCGAGAGCTCGCATCCTCGCCTCGCCTCGCCCCGTCAGTTAAATACTCTACCCCTCTCACGGTCAGGTGCGACCGCAGGGTAGCGTGGCGAGCGCGAGGGTTTTGCCTTTTCCTTTCCTTACTTATCGGGCCGCCCCGGTCCCGGCTCTGTGCGGGACGGGCGGGTTTTGGATTGGGCCCGGAGCGCGCTCCACCGTCGATTCCCTCCCGGCCACCCTCATTCTTAGGGGTGTTTGTCACATTGGATGTTTGAATGCTAATTAGGAGAACTAAATATGAGCTAATTATAAAAATAATTGCAGAACCCTATGCTAATTCACGAGACGAATCTATTAAACCTAATTAATCCATCATTAGCAAATGGTTATTGTAGCACCACGTTGTCAAATCATGGACTAATTAGGCTTAATAGATTCGTCTCGTGAATTACACTCCATCTGTGCAATTAGTTTTGTAATTAACCTATATTTAATACTCGTAATTAGTATCCAAACATCCGATGTGACGGGTGTTAAATTTTAACACCCTATTACCAAACAGCCCCTTACTGATCGTAAAGTTTGCACTTGCAGAATAGGTGTCGCGACGCGCTAGTTGAAGGTGTACATAACCCTTTATAAAAAAAAGTGTACATAACGACATACGGATTATGTAGTTGGGATCGATTTCTTGCTATATAGTCTTAGATAATAGTTCTTTTTTCTTTTAAAACATGGATACATTATACTACATGGTTTTAAAATGTAAGTCGAACTTTCATAAAATAGCTAAAACGATCTACATTTTAAAATAGAGGTAATACTTAACTCTTAACTTGATGTAGACATCCGATAACCCACATGTTTGAAATAAGAAAAATGTTCATTTTTGACCATCCAGCTATTGTCTTCGTTTAAGTTTGACCATACAATTTCAAAATCAAGAATCTTCAACCACTCGACTGTCAAAACCGTTTGCAATTGATCATCTAATTATTTTGATAGATGGTTTTGCTGATGTGGACCACACATGACAGTGGGTCCATATGGCCGAGGCGACGGGTGGCAGCGGCATTAGGAAGACAAGAAAAAAGAGTAGAATAGTTTTGACAGTTGGGTGGCCAAAGATTCCTAAATTTGAAATTAAATAGCCAAATACAAACGGAGGAAAAAGAATAAATAGGTGATATTTGATCCAATGGCTCGGACTCCGGAGCCATCACCCATCAGCAGTGTCACCGAGCTAGTACGACCTACCACTACCAGTACAGCAGCGCAAGCGTTGGCCGTTTCGGAAACGCCATCGTTTTCCCCCGGCCCCGGCCGCTCTCCTCCCTGCAGGCCTGCTGTGTCTGGAGACCGTCTGTTCCCATAGCGGAGAGCGCCCGTCTTCGTCTTCCCCACGATGGAAGCGATATGGACCGGTGTTCTATGCCGAGATGTGTGCCCTTCTATCTCTAGTTAATATATTTTACCTCTAGTTAATATATTTTACCTTGTATTTTGATTTTTTCCAACGTGTATCTACAACACGTCTGCATTCACTGTGGATGAGACATAAAGATGCTTTATGCCATATTCAGTATGACCTAAAGCGTCTTGAGAACAGCTAAAGCTGTGTTATATGTGCTAAAGCTGTACTCAAGGCACCCCAACGGCTCTCTCTGCCATATGTGCTAAAGCTGTACTCAAGGCACCCCAACGCCTCTCTCTGCCATATGTGCTAAAGCTGTACTCAAGTCACCCCAACGGCTCTCTCTGCCATATGTGCTGCAGCTTTTCTAGCCCCATTAATTTTTGGTGATATTCACCCTCCAACGGCTCTATCTCCCATGCAACTTTTCCTCTCCCATTAATTTTTTGTGACATTTTTTTACAACAATCACGTGTAACAATAATATTTTTTTACAACAATCACGTGTAACAAGATCATACACTACCTGACTACCTGACTACCATACGATCTCATACCGATCACCGTTACATCACCATTGCACCATATGCACATCTTTACACATCCTATGTATCATCACCAGTACATCACCATTACACCATATGCATAGCTTTGCACACCCTATGACCATTGCTGGAATATCAATGTCCAGTCAAGGTATAACACCATTTCACCAAATGTATTGCACACCCTATGTACTCTAACTTCTATGTTATCACTTTGGCCTCAGCTAGTACATCACAAATCTAAATTACAAAAAATTAAATTGTTGCATATAAGAAATAAGAAAACATTCACTTCGGAAGAAAACAACCAGCTAACAGAGAACCGAGCCAACAACTATGAACTTTTCTTTTTCTAGTTTTGTTCTGATCAACTTATGTGTTCCACCAAGCCAATAATTACGAATATATTTCATAAAACAACTTATCAAGAGCTTTCGTACAAATGTGCTAAAACCTATTGTACACCATTGCCATTCACCTTCACAAAAAAGTAAGAAGATGGAAGGAAGGAAAATAAATAGTTTGCAATAAGCATAAATGTCGGGGCACAATCCAACAACAGAGGGAGGAGCTGGGGGAAAAAAACAAGAAAGGTTAATTGGTAATGAGAAAAAGTGAGAAAGAAATAAGAAACCCATGAAATAAGAAACCCATTTCACGGCTGCCTAGAGAGTAGCTTTCTTGCGTGCACTTTCCTTCTCCTCGACGCTTCTTGCTCCTGGTGTTGGAGTAGTCTTCCAGGCTTATCCACGCATGCTTGGCGTGATATTGTAAAAGCATGGGACTTCTATTGTAACCACCAGTAGGCAGTTGCTTGTAGTCATTGTTGTGCACTTTTGTTGTACGCTTGACATTCCAACTTCTTGAGACGGAAGTATTTGGTGTATTCTGCAAGATTCGTTAACACAAAAAATGCATGTGTGAGATAAATAGTCGAAACAAGCAGTTTGTGTACTTTTCTTGTCGACTTGTTGGCCTTTTACGCCGTTGGTTGGCTCGTGGTAGCTGCTGACCCATCTTTGCGAGTCATTGGGTGAGTTGAATAACTCAAGATGACTTGTTTCTACAAGTCGGTACTGGGACGCTAAGGCCCTAAGAACTGAATAGCTCATAGTTTGCAGCTAACCTGCCTTTACGAGCCACTTGGTGAGTTGACTAACTCAGGTAGACTTGTGAATACAAATCGAAACTGGGGCACTGAGGTCCAGAGAGCTGAATAGCTCGTGATTGCAGCTGACCCGCCTTTGCGAGCCGCTAATGGAGGCGAGGACAAGTAGTTGACTACCGCCGAAAAGTAATTGTATATAAAAGAAAAGTTGAGGCCAGTGGCCTGTGTACAATGTCCCGTAGTCTGCTGATTAGAGGTAGAAACGACAGAGATGCTCGATGTTCCACGCGTTCTCAACGTCTTCGCTAGAGAAATGCTACAGCCTATAGGATCCTGGGCCTGTGACCTTGGATACGATGTAAGGCCCATCCATGGCGAATTGAGTTTGTGCAGCCCTGTGGTGTCTTGGATACGCTTGAGGATCATGTCACCGATGTTGAAGGAACATCCTTTGACGTTGCGAACATGATAACGGTGGAGTCCTTTAAGGTACCTTGCTGACTGGACGAGTGCCGCATAGCGGGCTTCTTCTACACTGTCTATGTCTAGGCGCCTTGTTTCTTCTGCCACGCCTTCATCGTATTTGTTCGACTGTGGGAGATTTTCACATGACGTCGGCAGGAAGTATGGCTTCTGATCCATGTACTAGGAAGTAGGGTGACTGCCCCGTAGGTTTGCAAGGCTGAGTACGTAGCCACCAAAGTACATTGGGTAGTTATTTGAGCTACTTACCTCCCTTGGTGTTGCCAATGTCGTGCAGCCCTGAGTCACCGATCAGGAGAAAGACACAAGTTTGAATCAGGTGTGATACTGCGTTTGCATGATTTCTTCTAGATGGTCCATTGGTTTTTTTTTTTTGAAAGGTCGATTGGTTTGTTGGCTCCCGCCGCTTCCTCCATCCGTCCATCGGCCTAAACACCACCCCTCGCGGCGGCTGCCACTTCGCAGATAGCGACGTGAGCTTAGCTAGCTCTCCAGGTACAAAGCCGCCGCACAACAGGCACGTGCGCATTCTGACACGTGCGGCCTAGCTAATCCCTCACGTGGAGCACGCCGGCCGTGTGTTCTTCATGCCAAACGCGCGCGGCCTCGATCGACCTCGGCTCGATCTGTCGCGCGTTGCCACCGGCACCATATATGTTTACTACACAGTACACACTCGCAAGAACTAGCAGTTCAATCAGTGTGCGTGCTCGATCCATCTGCTCTCCAAAAGAGGAGGATAGAGAAGGTTAGGTGACGATGGTGGCGGCGAGGAACAGCTCGGCCGGGATGCCGGCGGCGGGGAAGAAGCCCCGGAAGCCGTACAAGATCACGCGGCCGCGGGAGAGAAGAGGGCCGCCGACGAGCACGACCGCTTCCTCCACGCCCTCTTGCTGTGACCGGCCCCATTATTCTCCCCAACTCACTCTCGATCACCATACCTGACGGGCTGACATGCTCCATGTATCTCTTCCAGAGTTGAGACAGATCACTGACGGAGCAACCATGTCTCTTGTGGCTTGCAGATTCGGCCGCGACTGGAAACGCATCGAGCAGTTCGTTGCCACCAAGACGGCCACTCAGGTACCTGAGATTATTTGCATTTTTATATATAATATAATAATATAAATATGCAACCCAGAGCTTGACGATTAATCGATCGTCTGTCCATGGCTCAATTCAACTAGCTTGTTGCGTGTTCCAGATCCGCAGCCACGCGCAGAAGTACTTCCTCAAGGCTCAGAAGCTGGGCTTCGAGGCGGCGCTGCCGCCGCGCCGTCCTTCTTGCCGCTTACGCTCCCTGCAGCAGTCAGAGCCACCCTGACGGCAATGCCGCGGCGGCCATGGCGGCACAGCAGGTGTGGCCGACGGCCACCACTCCGTCGATGATGAGCTCCATGGATTTCGCGTCTCCGTCCGGCGCCGCGCAGCAGAGCGCCGACTGGGCGCGCGCCTCAGCCGGAGTCGTGACTGCTGGCCGAGCCGCAGCGGCGGCGAACCGGGCGGCGCCAGCTGGGCTGCCGCTGCCACGCTGGCGCAGGAGGACGAGATGATCCAGCTGCCGTTGCCGCCAGGTACTAGACGCTGCTGAACAATTCACCTGCTTTGCTTAGTTGGTGTGATCGTGCAACAGGCCAAGGAATAACAATTCGTAGCTGAAAATACAATCTGTTCCCGTGCCGCAGGCCATCCGCGCTTCGCCCTGGTGTACAGGTTCGTCGGCGACGTCTTCGCTCCGGCGCGGCGGCGCGGCCGATCGAGGCGCAGCTGCGGCGGCTGCAGGGCATCGTGGATCCTGTCGTCGTGGACACGGTGAGCCCGCGCTGCATGCCCTTCTTCTCAGTCGTCAGCAGATAATCAGTTTGGTCTCGTTTACATTTACACATTGCAATTCCATCTGCAGCTACTTGCGCTCGCACGTTCTCTGTTTTGTTCTGATGAGCAGATCTTGCTGGTGCTGAGGAACCTCCAGGACAACCTATTTGCTTAGCCTTAGGACTTGAGATTAGGTGGTATATGCTGACAGGTTAGCTGAACAAAGAACACAGGAAAGAGATCCTTTCACAATTTTTTTTTTGAGATGGGTTAGGACCCCTACTGTGCTTTTTTTTTTTGAAAAAACTCTACTGTGCATTATTTTTCACTCTTTTTTACATCTGGATACTTTTGAAAGATGTACAGAGGATTCTCGGGCTGAATTTCTTGGCTGCTTTTGAAAGATGTAGATGAATATCCATAGGGTCCTTTGGCACACGGCTGACCGGCAGTGGCTGATTAGTCAGTTGGCAGTGTGGAAGCGGATTATGCGTGACGCGAGAAATAGGATATTACGATAATTGGTTTTATTAAAAATCGACGTTGCTGGAACTCAGTTTTTCGATTTTACGGGTAATTGTTTTACTTATACCGTTATACGGAAATTTGTTACACTACCCAAACATCGATATGAAAATACGTACTGGGACGATTGGCTTGACGATGTCGCTAGATGGCGTGAGTGCAAGAGTACAATGATGTGGTAACAATAAGTAAACCGGGAGGTGTACTGAATACTCCATCCTCATGGGCGGAGGCACGTTGATGCATCCCGGGAATACTCAAGATTTTTAAGTAAAAATCAAGTATGTACGTGCTATATATACATGTGTATATTTATTAATTGGAAGACACTCAGCAATTCTTATTAGCCCGATACATACAGCTTGAACCAACCAGCATCATCCGTGCTAAGACCTAATTTGTTCCACCCAAAAGTCCCAACTACCATAAACACGAAGGATTCTTTCACAATAGCTGGCATCGCATCCCGCTCAAGCTTAGGCTCTCACCTCTTCCTCTTTGATTTCTCTCAAAATCCATTCTCCTTTATCAAATCCCTAACCCTGGCTACAATTTCCCAACTTCATGCATCTTTAGACGGAGTTGTAGCGCACTCGTACGTAGTGGTATCCTCAGGCAACCTCACAGCGATGGACCAAATAGAGGTGCACCTTCGGTGAGCTGTGGAAGCGCATTAGTGAGTAGTGAAACCAAAGATTCCAATCTTATTCCATGCTGACCCTTTTACCTTAACTTAGTAATTAACCAGCCCTGCATTGTAAGATGAATGTTTCTCAATTGCTAATTCTAGCCATGTTCCGGCGACAGCGATACACACGATGATTAAGTTGTGAAAGACATATACCCGGGATGAAGTTGGGCAAAAGGTTACCTCTAAACTATACCATTTGGTTCAGTTTACCCCCTAAACTATGCTATTTGGTTCAATTTACCCCTTAACATAATTTATCTTTTTTTTCTCCGTGCACAAGTGGAGTCTTAAGTTCAAATTTCGCAAGATGATAGCAGCCATCATAAGCCATGCTAAAAAAATATATCATGGAATTTCTATCATTATTTGATAGGGTACAATATTTAATAATACAATTTATCCTTCAGCTACAAAATTATATAAACACTAATGATGAAAAATTAATAAAATATTTTTAAATGTAGATTATGATGTCCACTACCACCATGGAAAATCTCAAATTAAAATTCAACTTCTGTATGGAGGAAAAAAATGACAAATTGCACTATGGGTAAGTTGAACCAAATAGCATAGTTTAGGGGATAAATTGAAACAAAACATAGTTTGGGGAGTAATTTGAATTTTTTCCTTATTTATTTACACTTTCCTATCACGACATCACCAATGCCAAAGTTAAAGATCTGGTGGTGGCCGTAGAAACAAGCATACCTAGCATGAAAAAAGGAATATCCTGCAACATAATATGTGTAGGTGTCCTATGTCGTGTGCAATTGCAATGATGCATATTCTATTTTACCCACTGTATTTAAGCTCTCTGTTTTCGTTGTTGATGTGTATGTAACTACGTGTTGGTTTATTTAATTACACGCATTGCAAGTTTGGTGTCCAAGCCTTTGCTATCTGCCTGCCGTGCTATTATGGCAGTTGCACACTTGCACATCCCATGCAGTGCAGGTTGTTATTCTATCTATATAATAAGATCATTAGTAAAAAAACTTTTTCAATAGACACGTGCATGTCACATACGTACATGTCTGGTTTACTTGTGTTCACAATTCACACACGTGAATCTGTGTACATGCCGAGCGCGAGAACTTCGTTCGGAAAAAATCTCGAGAAAATAAATAGATGAATGGGAAGAAGAATCTGAAACCGTGTCGGCCATTCGGCCCATGTCAATCGCGGGCCCATCAACCCCCACCCAGTCCCGGCGGCCGTGCCACGGCTGTCGGCCGTCGCATAAACCCGGGACGCGGGCGCATCGCCAATCAGTGTATCACTCTCTCTTTTCATCTTTTGCCTCGCCGTCGCCGGGGCCGCCGCCTCCTCGCCGGCTAGGGTTCCCGCGGCACCGCTCCGCTCGCATCCTCGGGGGGTGCGTGCTCTCCGCCGACCCGAACCTTCCGCCTTCGATGATTACTCCCGTTTGTATATACCGCCCGCGTAACATTCACGGGGAGCCAGCGGGTTGGTGCGTGGGTTCTTCTCGCTTTTTTTTAGCTGTCGCGTGTTGTTCGTGGCTTGATTTGCCTCATGATCATCGTTTGCCTGTTCGTTCGTGTGATCCTAACGGTCGTACCGTCGTAGCACAGGCTCGCGTTGGAATGCGCGATCTTTTTTGGCGTGGTTTGGTTGCAAAATGCTGCATTTTTTTTTCTTTTTCCGTTGTCTGTCAGACCGTATTAGGATGGAGGGAAATTTGCCGCTGGTAGGAGGCCTAGGTGTGGGAGGGGTTATGCAAATTAGGGTTTTGATTTGCATTTTTTTATATATTGTCTTAGCGTTCTGTGAAATTTGTAGTGGCCTGATTATTGTCCCAGTAATTCTAGTCTACGGCACGTTTAGTCTCTGTTGTTTCCAGAACCATTTGAAATGCGATAGTTGATTAGTTGCTGTGGTGTATGAGAATTTTTGTGTGCGCGATCATCTAAAGTTGACAGATTTTGGCATGATTTGTTGGGGGTCTTTATGCTGCATTTTCTTTTCCTTTTTCTTTGCCAATGCCAAGGAGCCTCGGTGTGAAAGGGGCCTTTCTAACTAGAGTTTCAAATGCATCATCCGGTAGGTCTAATCTTAGGGGTTTTGGGATGTTTGATTGATGGAAGTATGATCTTTGGCTCGCTAGTCTCTAGTTCAAGTTTTTCCCCCCTCGAAAGAGAGCTGCATATCATTATATTAAGGCATTTGTGTGGCCTTGTTCTTACGGGGATCATCTGAAATGATAAGAGTTCAAGAGTTTTCCTGGTTCTGTGTGAGATTATCTTGATCTTTGAATTACCTTTTGCTGCGAAGCTTGGCACAATCTTTGTAACTTGTCTTGTGCCATCCATAGCATGTATCCGACCACTACACTGTTGTACTGCTGAAATGGTGTGCAGTAAATAGAAAAATAATATTTACAGAAGTAATTACTCTACTGCATAGGAGTGGCCTGATTAGGGGAAGGTAGGATAATTAATTGAGTTCTGCTGCACCAGGTCCATGCAAGTTTATTTGCATCTCTGTCGCACAAATGTTCTCTGTATAGTTATTGTATCCTGACATTTTCTTGTCCTGCAGTGCAAAATGCCTCGATATGATGACCGCTATGATTACGATGATCGATACGACCACTATGGTCGACATGGTGGTAACACTAAGTTGTACGTGGGTCAGATTTCTCCACATACTCGGATACATGATCTTGAAGACCTTTTCAGCAAATATGGGAGGTGAGCAAATCAGTTCTGAACTTTGACTTTCTATATTTGTGTTTGGAGTTGCTCCTGAAATGAAATTGTGCTGCTTGGTTTAACTTGCTTTCTGGAAATATGTTATATACAAGTGATCCCCATTCCCAACTGCAATTGGTTCTCTAAATGTTGGCTAAAAGTGAGCCATGCCATTATAAAATATAAATATACTGCAAGCTTCAAGGCAATTTTCTCAAGCTGTTCATTCAGTGACTTGCAATCTGCAGATTAGTTAAAGTACACCAAATTCGTTCTTGATTATCAAAATATTAGGGTTCTTTATCATTGGTGAAATTGTAAGCTTAGTTCTATTGATGATCTTTATTTGGCTCATTAATAGATATAAATGATGTTTTCTGTAGCTACATCAGTGCTTCACAATTTGGATCCCATCTGGTCTTCTGGATATGTTCTTCATAATAGAAGTTATTTCTTTGTAGGCTGATGCCCCTTACATTCTCTGCATTGTGACATAATGCAAATCATTGTGTACAGTGTATAATGGGAGTTGATTCTGGTTTGTCTCTCTTTGCTAACACAAGTGGAGACCAAAAGTTCAGGTTTTGTTTTTCTTTTTCCTGAGGATTCTGGCTTTCAAACTTTTTACATTGTGCTGTCTGATCGAGTATGTTGCGCTCCTCCTTGGCCTTTCGTTTCCCTTTCTCTGTTGCCAATTTTCCATCACATGCCACAGTCCCTTATGAGTTTTATTAACTAATAATTTTGTTGAAGGTTTTATGGATTGTCACCCTAACTCGGTGTCCATGGTGGGAGTGTGCCATTGGCGGAATTGGTGTCTGTTGCACCAAAGTTTTGAGCAGATTTTAGAAACCCTTTTGAAAAGTTCTGCCCTTTTTTTGTCGAAAAATTACACTTATGGCAAAGTAATGTTCAATTTGACTACTGGCTGGGGATACATTTTCATTACTTGGGTCTTGACGGAGTTACTGTTACTGTCAACCATTCTCGCAGACTGAGGAAAGTGGATCTGAAGAGGGACTTTGGCTTTGTTGTAAGTAGATCTCGTCACTCCTTTGATGTGCAAGATGTGCTCCTGTAATCTTTATAGTTGATAATCAGTACTTCATTATCCTCTTCACATTTAAGGCCAGCCATGTGTTTTGGTTTGCTGGATGTACTGCAGGAATTTAGTGATCCCCGGGATGCAGATGATGCAAGGTATGACCTTGATGGCCGAAAATTTGATGGGAGTCGCATCATTGTTGAGTTTGCAAGAGGGGTAAGCTTTTGCTGTTATCATCGTTACTTACTTCATGTGAGCTTTTCTATACGCTTCGTTTGTTGTATGTTGTGGACAATAGAGCTTTGTTGAACTACTGCCCCAGATGATAGTGTTAATTGGCTGTATTTGTTGGTTGCTCGTTAATTCGCTGTAATTGTTGGTTGCTCTATTCATTTATACTTCAGCGCCCTTTTATTGTTCTCTTCCCTATTGACATGTTTGTTGATTTCCCTAGGTGCCACGTGGTCCAGGAGGTGTCCGTCAATATGACAAAGGACCTCCTCCTGGCCGCTGCTATAACTGTGGGATGGATGGCCACTGGGTTCGTGATTGCAAAGCTGGTGACTGGAGAGATAGATGCTACCGCTGTGGAGAAATGGGCCATACAGAAAGAAACTGCCAGAACAGTCCAAAGGATCTAAAGTATTTCCTTGAATTCTCTAGGTACCTTGCATGTGCCCTTATTTTTTAGTATACATTTGATTTGGAAGTTCACAAATACAGGCGAGGGAGAGGCAACTCAAGGTCTCCATCTCCTCACCCTGGAAAGGGCCGAGGGAGAAGCTACTCAAGGTCTCCGTCTGCTCGTCATGGAAGGGACCAAAACTGGAGTTACAGGTATTGCATTAAACCTTGGTTGGTTATATGCTGCAGTTGTACCATCTGCAATGCTAGTTGCTTCTGCTTCTTAAGGATGAAAATGAAGTGTGGTCATATAATGTTATTGTAACCTGCAAGAGGTTGCAATTGTTATGTTCCACTCATGCTGTATATGTTGATGTGATAAGGAAATATGTTGATTTGACCAATCTTTACGGTATTCTAATTGGTAATCGGTGCTCCTAAGAAATGTTCTAAATTGCTTTGTTATACTTGTAGCCTGTTAGAAACAGCTACATTACCTCTAGAGGAGTTTCCATTTAAAAATATGTCTTGCAAGAAAATGACTGCTGAATTATTTTATGCAATGCTAAGCATGTGAAAGTCAGTGCTTTCCAACCCTTCCCTTGACATTTGCTTACGTAACAAAGTTATTAACTGTGTTCTCTCTAACAGTCGGCCTCCATCGCCAAGGAGGGATTACTATCACGCTGGTGGTGAAGAGTTGCCACCAAGAAGCCCCCATCACAGCCCCATCCCCAGGAGGAACCTCCCACCAAGGGAACAAGCTGAACGCAATGGCTCATATCATGGTGGGAGCCCCAGGAAAGGTGAAGCTCGGGGGAAGCGCCAGTGACCCGGAACTTGATTCTGGGGTTGTGAATTCTCAAACTTTCTCTCCTGAACCTTGATGGCTATGGACTTGAGATTCTGGGGTTGTGAATTCTCAAACTCTCTCCTGAACCTTGATGACTATGCGTAGGCATTGTCTTAAGAATCTTAGCTTTAGTGAAGATTGGGTCCCTGGATCCTCAAAAAGCTCACCTCAATGCTGCAAATTTTGCCGAGGCATTGGGACCTCATATCTGAAGGATCTTTATGGGAGATGGTGCTCTGTTTCGAATATTGCCTGCACTGAATTATGTTTCTGTGACCTTGATGATCGTGTTGCCTTAGCTTACAATTTGTTTTTATGAGGAGATGCCATCTGCAGAATGCATCCGTTTATTCTTATGCTTAACCTCAGTACTTAGCGAACATGACACATCAAATGTGAGGTTTTGGTATGTAAATTGCAACTTCAGATTCTAGTGAACCAGGGTGCATAGCCTGCAACTTGCACCTTCAGATACACACATACATGCACGACCGTACCGTATTTTATCCATCACGTGAATGTGTTGAGCATGTTGCTGAACTATCGCAGCAAATCAGGGCCCTCGGCAGTTTGCACTTTAAAAACTGGCCTGCAACTGTCTTTTTATCTTCTACTCCCTCCGTCCCGTCCCAAATTAGGTATAGTTTTAAATGTCTATATGTACATAGCAAAAAGCTATGTACTTTAAATTTGGGATGGATGGAAGCGGCAAAATCAGGGCAAAGAGGTACAGCAATATCCAGCAAAAACAAACAGGGTACACGAGTAAAATTATTTAACGAACAGCCTGTAATTCCAGCAGAATTATACTTCCAAGAATACTAGTAATTACATGGGCAAGCAAAATTTCAATTCAATTCAGAACTCGGTGTTGTATGTCAGGGGATGAAGGGATAGACAGTATAGTCAACCAAGAGGCATCTGTTCCCCTCTGAAAAAAAGAAAAGAAATGAGAGGCACCTGCTTCTAGTTCTTGTAACATTTTTCAGCGACTCTGGAACAATTGAGTCCAGCTCACCTTCCCTCAGCATTGATCAGCTGCGAGAAGGCATTACTCGTCGACATGTCGGAGTAATCGATCCCTGTGTTGCTTTCATCTGCAGTGCTGAGCTCTAGGGAGCTTACTACTCTCTTGGTGTTTGAAGGGAGTTCAGAGATCTGATTCATGCTGTCGATGTTGGACATGTCTGGGCCAGCCTCCTGCAGCTGCAGCACAAACTCCAGGTTCCACAGCACATCGCCCATCGTGGGACGCTCGACGCCATACTCTGCAAGGCATTTCTCCACTGTCTCCCCGAATTTTCTTAGTGCTTCAGGCCTGACTGTTTCGGCAATGTGCTGGTCCACTATCTGATCAAGCTCTCCCCTCTTTTGCCACTTGATAGCCCACTCAGCAAGGTTAATCATGTCCCTTGGAAGAGTTGGGTCGATAACCGGTCTTGCACAGATTACCTCAAGCAGAACCACACCAAATGAGTACACATCTGATTTGTCTGTCAGCTTCTGTCTCCGGAAGTACTCAGGATCAAGGTACCCAAAGCTCCCTTTTACTGCCGTGCTGACATGCGTTTGATCGAATTCAGGCCCGACCTTTGAGAGGCCAAAATCAGAAACCTTGGCCAGGAGATTTTCATCGAGGAGGATGTTTGCTGACTTGACGTCACGGTGTATGATTGATTTGGCAAAACCAGTGTGAAGGTAGTGGAGCCCTCTTGCTGCTCCTATGCAGATTTCCAGCCTTTTCTTCCAGCTGAGAGGCGGCATATCACCACCATACAGATGGCTCTTCAGAGTGCCTTTCTCCATGTACTCGTACACCAAGATCATCTCATTGTGTTCATCGCAGTAACCAATGAGTGACACGAGATGACGGTGGCGTAGCCCTGACAGCAGTTCAATCTCCGTCCGGAACTCCCTCAACCCTTGGTGAGACTTCTGGTTGCCCCGCTTTACTGCAAGTTTGCTGCCATCCTGCATCACTGCTTTGTAGACCTTGCCAAAGCCTCCAATTCCAATGACCATCTGCTCATCAAAGTGGTTTGTCGCATCTTGCAGCACGACAAAAGGAATCCTGTAGCTTGTATCACCGCTAGTTCCAGATGTAAGAGTGGTCCGGCTGGTTGTTCGGCTACCTGTGGTAAGGAAGCTAAGACCATTCAGGGGTGTCCAAGAACTTGAGGGCCGGCTTGTCAGTGGTGCACGTGGCTTCTTCTTTCTTCTGCAGCAGATGCAGAGAACAGTACCAATTATGACAGCAGCAAGGCCTCCAAGAACAGAGCCCAATATGACGGCAAGATGGCTCTTTGCCCCTGGTGGTGGTGCCACGACGACAACAGACCCGGTACTAATGTTCATCTTCATGATCTCCAGGCCATTCAAGATGCCATCTGGTGCACTATTCTTTAAGCTAGAAGGCCCAATGCTGATGCTGAGCTTACCAGATGGGTCACTTGATGGCAAGACAATATCCATGTAAAATGGCACTGCCAGGATACCGGAACTCTTAGCGGAGAGATCAAGATCTTTTGACGCTGGCAAGCTATCCACATATACATCAAAATAGAGCTGATACTCAGCCTTGCTCACTATGTCACAGAAATGGAACCGGATGAGATAGCTCGACCGACCGTCGACATCGAATTGCCATGTCATATTGGACATGGTGCTTGTGTTTTTCTGCACAAGCAATTGCCTTGCAGTATTGTATATGCTGTCTGGTGCATCCTCTTGTCTCGCTAATCCGTCTTGGTAATTCAGCTTTCCTGGGAAATTAACAACTTTAGTGGCAGTCGAATTCAAGAAGGAACTCTGATCGGTAACCCATGTTCGCCAGAGCGTGTCATTGTCAGGAGTCACCTTCGGCCCCCCCACATTGATCCTGTAGAATGTCTGCAATGGCTGCACCGACAGGCCGAGATACTGACCAGGGTTCAGAGTTTGCGCCGAATTAGTAATTAAATCATCAGGAACTGAGATGACTTCGATAGCATTGATGAAGGCCTGTGTGTTGTTGCCAAGAGGCACAAATGTCAGGATGAGCATGTCCCTAGTGATGTTGAGAGAATACTCCTTGAACACAGGCGCAGAACTGCTCGGCGCAGTGAAATTGTCGAGGAGCACAATGTCTTGCGTCGACACCTTGAAGTTCGCCGTGGTAAGATCATACTTCTGGTATTTGAAGGGGAACAAGTGAAGCCGGACAAAATGCCGGCCGCGGCTCTTGAGCTTGAAGGCGTAGGACGATGGCTCGTTGAATATTCTGGCACTCTGATACAGCATAGCACTGTCGAAACCCGAGACCAAATTCGGCGAGGTGGTTGCTGCGGTGCTTTGGGAGGATGTCAATATGGCCGGCCCGGAGTTGTCTGCCTGGAAGACCCTCTGGTCGACGTTTGCATCGATCGTGGAACCACAGTTGATGAGGTAGTTGTCTGCAGGGGTGAAATCGGCGCTGCAGGTGCCGAGAACCCAGATGGCTGCAGTGAAGGCTAGGACCAGTTTGAGGTTGACAGTCCTGCTATCCATGACGAGTTCTGGTGCAGATGGAGGCTAGAAGGATGGAAGGGTCATGAATCGCAGAGAGGTGTATAAAGGCTGGAACTGGAAGTGCTATATGAGATAGGTGCAAGGACTGAAGAGAGCAGGAATGCTTAATTTCTTTCAGAGCCGCAGGCACACCGCTGAACCAACGAGACCATTCCCAGTTGCAATTTGCAAGGACAATCAGAAATTGGAGAGGAGGAGAGGAGGAATGGAGAAACTGGAATTTGGCTGGGGGCAGGAGTGGGGAAACAAAATCACGGCCAGAAGCAGAAGAAACCTCCGTTGTCAGGGCTAGTGGCAGCGTTCACCAACCAAGAATTCGATCTGCGCAACAGTTGGGCACTAAATTGTCAGTTTCTTCTCCAGCATAGAGGGATTCAAACACTTTAGAACACAGCAGACAGCACAAGCCCTGAATCGCGGTAATCAACATGAAGCAGAAAGCTGAGGGCAAGGATAAATCTGCACAAGCGTCGGTGGCGGAATTTTACCTCTGCTGAGCCTGAGCGCAGGCCCCAAGAAGCGGCGCTCCGGTCCCTCTCCCCGAAGAAATAACGGCGCCGGCACGGAAAACCGAAGCTTTCGCGGAGCGGAATCCAAGCGGCGCCCCAGGACGGGAGAGAATCCGGCCGGAGAACCGAGGGGCAAATTGGTGGTAGTGGCAGGGGAGAAGCGGAAGGGAAAAGCGGCGGGCCACCCCCGAGCGCAGGCGTGTTGCTGCTGTGCTGGCCAGCGGGCGGTTTCTTGAAGCCGGGAGCACGCAACAGGTGGAAGGGAAGGAAGCGGGGCGAGGCGAGGCGACGGGCACCGCCTGCCTGCCTGCCTTTTTGTTTAACAGCGCAGCAAAAACAAAGCAGACCCCGCGTCCGCGTGGAACGGGGCAATGGAAGGGGAGAGGAGGGGGATTGGAATTAGCCCCCGCTCGCGCGCTAATCCGAGGCAAGCGTCACGATGATGACGACGGCGGCGGCGGTGGTGGTTGAGGGTTGGCGAGAAGGTTCCCACTGGAGGAACGAGTCTCACTCTCTCCTTCTTCCTACTCCTACAGCCGGCGCATGGCGGCGGTGGAGACGACGAGCGAGCGAATTGCGAAGGTGGCGTGCCGGGCCGTGCCGCGTGCAGGTGGGTAGCGGAAGACGGAGAGCAGGAGAGGAGAAACGGCAGGGTCATTAATTAATCTGCTGTATGGGCCCACCTGATAGAGAGAGAAACGGGGTTGTAGAAGAAACAAGAAAGTTGGTGGGCAGTATACCAGTACACAGTATTCGTATGAAGCAGGATTAATGGAAAGATAGAGGGGGGTGATCTGTGCCTGTGCGTGGGCTCGGCAAGATCGGGATGGCGCGAGCATTTCGCTACGCGCACGCGCGAGGAGAGCTTCGTCAGGCCGCTGCCCCGTGGGCCCACGCGGAAGAGGAAGAATGATCGAGCATGAACCGGTACGCGAGATACGATAGGCAAAGCCATAGCACGCATTCAGGCTTATCGTCTTCTTTCAAAAATCACATGCTACGATCGTTTTTTTTTTTTTGCGGAGAAAGAGATGCTTCGGACGTGCCATGCCTGCGTCGTAGTGCTTGTGTACGTGCGCGCGCGCGTGCATGGTCTTATCGACGCCGTCGTGGTCGCAGCTAGCAGCCAGCCAGGCGATGATGCCGTGGCCGTCGCGTACAGGCACGCGCTATAACACGCGTGCTGGCCTGGCTACAGCCATGCAGCGACGCGATGCGGATACGAATACGATAGCTTGTACGACTCCATCCAGTAGTGCAGTACAGCCCAGCGTTGGCCTGTGCCGAAAGCGGCGTGTCTGCCCCTCGCTGGACTCGACCGACCTCCAGTGGCATGTGTATGTTGTGGACCGACGGACCGACCGAGTCTGCAGCAGGCAAAGCCACACCTGCGCGTTGGTGGTTGTCTTCGTGAGAAAGCTTCAATAGGGCACGCGATTTTCAGTTCACACGTGACCTGGAACACGCACGAGCCACCGATCCAGGGAGAGACGACAGAGAAACGGGGACAACCAACAGGTCGTGTTAGTGTAGGCTATGCCACGGTGGATGGAAATGGAACCCACCTTCTACATCCTTTTTGGTAAGCCTGGCCGGCTGGCCTGTGGATCATGGAAATTGGAAAGTATCTCTCGTTTTCCTTCCTTCTTTCTTTTTTTATACCCCCATTTTCTGACTGAATAAAAGGGACGGGCGGGCAGCCGGCAGGGGCCCACGGTGACGTGGCGGTGATGGGCGGACGCGTGCCTTGGTCTCTGCTGACGACAGGTGTGGCAGTTGCAGTTGATGGGGGTGGTGGCGACGGCGAGGCTAATCAATTCAGGTGCGCGGTGCAGGCCACCGAGACCGATCCGGGGCCTGCCTCCCCAACGCATTCAGCGGCGGCTTAATTCAGTCGCACCCTTTTCTTTCCTTTTCTCCGCCCTTTCTTTCCTTTTCGATTAAATAATAGACGCTTGTATATACTCCTTCCATCCCAAATTATTATTTATTTTAACTTTTCTAAATACATAATATTTGCTACTTATCTAGACATAATATATATATATATATATATATGCATGTCAAATGTTATGTATATAGAAAAGTTAAAAAAATAGTAATCTAGGACGGAAGGAGTATTTATTTATTTGTTATTGTCTCGCTTTGCCTGGCTTGTACCACAAGGGTCCGTACCCAGATGTCGCCAGCAGGCAGCAGCTCTCAATTGGTTAATCGATTGACGATTGCTCAACCGCCTAGCTGATCCATTCTTTGCTTGAGACCGACGACACACAGAAGCTGGCAGAAAATACGGCGGGCATTCGGCCCAACACGGCCTTATTATGCTCGTGGTTTTGTTTAGGAAAGTGGCCCAGTATATGGTCCGCATGGGCTTCTAAACGGTTCGAAAGTGGCCGTGCTTGATCTGATTGGGCCCATGACGAGCCCAGCCATCTCCCTCCAACGCGGTTGAGAAGTCAGGCCCACGAGCGGGTTCCGGTTTCTCTCGTCTTCCGCAATCCTACCCAGTCGCCGCCGCCGGCGGCGGCTTGTGCGCCGCGAACCGAGCTGAGGACAACCATTCCGCCGCCACCGGCCTCCGCGCGAATCAACCGAGGATAACCACGCCGCCTCCGCCGGCTTCCAGGTAAATCCCATCCCTTGATCTGCTAAATTGATCCCGAAGCCGCGTAGATGCCGTCACATCGGCCACAAATAACCAAAGCCATTGCCGGTCTCCCAGCTAGTCTCCTCATCTGGGTTCCATCTGACTCGCTGGACAACAGAGACTCCGGCGGTTGCGGGAATGCGTAGACGGCAGCCGCCGCCACGCTAGTCGTTACTGCCGCCGCCGGCCCTGGCCTCCCTAAATGCTGCTTCGATTAGTTCAACCCGTTCTCTAGGTTGTTGCCTAGTTTGATGTTCTACCTCTTCTCAGATCTCTTATCTTCTTGTCCAGATCTGTCTGTGCTCATGCGGTTCCCTCCTATGCTTATTTTCCCCAATTTTCCTACTGGAGATGTGGAGTGGCTGATGGAATCAGCCTTTACTTCAGCTGTAGCTCGGCCACAACCTAGCCAGATGATAGCTAGGGCAGCTATTAAAAATCAAGACAGTTCAATTCGACATTTTAAAACTGATTGGGTATATTTTGCACATAGTGCCAAATAGTGTTGATACAATTTAATTACATAGGCCGAGTAATAATGCTGCATCTTATTTTCAGCTGGATCATCGTTGCTGCCTTCTTGCCTGTCAATATGTACTCCCTTCGTTCCAACTTTCTTGAGAGTCAAACCATTTTATGCGTGACCAAAATTATAGAGAGAATTACAAAGACTTATGATAACGGATGGATATACTATGAAAACATATTTAATGAAGAATGTAATGGTACTTATTTGATATCATAAACATTAGTACTTTATTGTTCAATAAAGTTGGAATGGGAACAGAGAGAGTAGCATTTTACGGGCAGTGTGAACCAGGAAACACTCAAATTTTCTCATGCACTGCAGCTGTTTAGTGCATTCCATAGTTCCTCAAGTTAAAGGGTTTCACACATAGTGAAATCAATCGAAGCTTGATATGCCATTCTGAATAAGACTTCAGATTCAGTTTGGCAGTGGGTCATGCCTTCACTTTCTTTTGTGCCATACTATGCTACATGGATACGTCGGCAAGGTGACGTATCCCATATCGGATATGTATCTGTATCGGATATGCGGTGAATATGCAGTAGATACGTATCGAGTAGTATCCGGAATAAAAATAAATACAATAAATGTAGATACGTGGGCTGATACGTATCAGGCCAACTTTGCGATACGGCCCAGTCCAACAACACACCTTTCCCCACAGAGAAGGCAATAGCAATTCTCTGAAAATTAACTATTATTTCTTGCCTGACACAGAAAACTTCTATGTTGCAGAAATTCGATCCTTCTGTGATTTGTGAACACAGTTTTGGGAAGCCAATGCAGGCCGCCTCCACCACCACCACCACCATCCGCACGCACACGCACACGAATCTTCCGTCGGCCTCCTTCCTCCGGCTGCCTCCTCCTCGCCGCGTCAGCTTCCGCGCTTCTCCGCGCATGAGCCTGAGGGCGACTGCCATGGCAGCCACGTCGCAGCAGCAGGAGGAGCAGCTGATCATCACGCGCCCCGACGACTGGCACCTCCACGTCCGTGAAGGCAGCGTCCTCGAGGCTGTGCTGCCACACAGGTTCGTCTGATCGTCGTTGCTGCTTGGTTCTTTGGTGGGCGCATGCCGAGTGTTCGACGCAATGTCTCTGAGAGGTAGTTGTTTGGCTGTGTTCTCTGTGGCAGCGCGAGGCATTTTGGGAGGGCCATCATCATGCCCAACTTGAAGCCTCCGGTGACCACGACGGCGCGCGCGCTGGAGTACAGGGAGGAGATCATGAAGGCGCTGCCACCTGGGAGTAGCTTTGAGCCACTCATGACCCTTTACCTCACGGACAACACTAGCCCAGAGGAGATCAAACTCGGAAGTATGAATTATCTCCATGCAGTTACATGTTCTTCAGACCTTTTTCATCTTTAGATCTTAAGCTGCATCTTTACCTGTGGCATGTAGATCAACTTCACGTGTCATTTGTCTGGTTGTTTTGCGTTGCATCCATGTGCTCCTAATGAGTAAAAATCCAACAAGTAGTCAGTGCTATTGTTGGATTCACTGTCTATTTGTGGTAGACTCACACACAATGCAATGCAGATGTACATATGTGCTAATGTGCTTAAAATACCAAGGTTGTGTGCATTTATCCATCTATGGATTATCTGGATGGTGATGTTTATGTTGAATGCTATGTGGTTTTAGGAAAGAGTGGTGTAGTCTTTGCTGTGAAGCTGTATCCTGCCGGAGCAACTACCAATTCCCAAGATGGTGTCACTGATATTGGGAAATGCATGCCTGTCTTCGAGGAGATGGTCAGACAGGAAATGCCCTTGCTTGTAAGTAGCTTTGGTGCATTGCATCCTTGATGCACTACTGACCTTTTGGTTGGAGTTGTGATACACGTGACTAGCCTTTAATGGACATAATCTGTTGAATGGTTCTTGCTTCTACTATTCGGTAATTTATTTTTTGTTGCACTTCCTTATGCAGTGGCTTTTATGGGTACTTGTGATTTTTCTTCAGGTTCATGGAGAAGTCACGGATCCGCATGTTGACACATTTGACCGTGAGAAGGTTTTCATTGATAGAATATTGGCACCACTTGTACAAAAACTTCCACAGCTGAAAATAGTCATGGAACATATCACAACTATGGATGCAGTGAACTTCATAGAATCATGTGAAGAAGGTGCTGCATTACTGCTAGAATGGCATTATACTTCTACCATTTTCTATGATTATAACACTTTCATGTTCCCAGGTCATGTTGCTGCGACAGTGACTCCCCAGCATCTCCTCCTCAACAGGAACGCTTTATTTCAGGGTGGCTTGCAGCCACACAATTACTGCTTGCCAGTACTGAAAAGAGAGACTCATAGTATGTTGCAATCACCCTCCAATAAGAAATGCTACCAGTTGTTACAAATGCACAATGATATTTCTTTTGGTTCATGAAATGACTAGACATTTCCTAAGCAATTATGAAAATCACCTCCTGTTGTTTCTGTAATTTTGAACAGTAGTTAACTGTTTCTCAACCTTCTACCCAGGACAAGCTATTCTATCTGCTGTAACAAGTGGGAGTAGACGGTACTTTCTTGGCACTGACAGTGCTCCCCATGATAAACGGAACAAAGAACGTTACTGTGGATGTGCAGGAATATACAGTGCTCCTGTTGCCTTGTCCCTTTACGCGAAGGTATTTGAAGAGGTAATCTCTATATCTAACACGTCCATCCTTATCACTAATCTTTGCTTCTAAGAGAATACATGATCATTTACCACCACCACTACTAGATTTCAAGAAAATTATCTTGGTGTAGATTTGTGTCAATTTCACAATACTGAAGTTGCGAAGTATAACAATCCATGTGGATGTTGAAAATTCTCTTTCTGATTTGGTTTTTGGACATGTTTCCACTATTTCAGGCTGGTGCCCTAGATAAGTTAGAAGCATTTACGAGCTTCAATGGCCCTGATTTTTATGGCCTCCCAAGGAACACTTCAAAGATTGTCCTGAAAAAGAGTGCCTGGAAGGTTCCTGCAACCTATACATACAGTTCAGGGGAGATTGTGCCCATGTTTACCGGCTGCACCCTTGAATGGCTTCCATCTGATCAGACCGAAGAATAAACAATATTGTTTACTTGGGGAAATCAATTCCATTTGTTTCCCCCTTTCTGTTAGAATCAGCATAGCAAACTACGTGGAAATTCTTCAAGGCTAGTTTAGCGAGAATAACATATTGAAAGCAACGGCGAAATGTTTGCTTGTTGAGCTGTTATATTATATCCTTTTGGGATTGCAGACTTCGTAAGGAATCGGTACTCGTAGCCTAAGAGGGGGAGAGGATAAATTAGGCAACTTACTTGATCTATAGCTTTCATTACTTTACATTAAAACATAAACTAGATTATGCCATCTAGATGTGCAATCTATGGTTGATCTAGTGTGAAACCATCATCAAAAATAAGTTTTACAATGCCAATCTTATCAAAATACGGTACTCGTAGCCTAAGAGGGGGAGAGGATAAATTAGGCAACTTACTTGATCTATAGCTTTCATTACTTTACATTAAAACATAAACTAGATTATGCCATCTAGATGTGCAATCTATGGTTGATCTAGTGTGAAACCATCATCAAAAATAAGTTTTACAATGCCAATCTTATCAAAATACTAAAATACTATTTTAGGAAAGTAATGGCACGTAAGTTATCAAAATACTAAAATACTACTTTAGGAAAGTATGGTACTCCCTACGTCCCAAATTGTAAGCCATTCTAAGAATCTTGGAGAATCAAAGCATCTCAAGTTTGACCAAAATTATAGAGAAAAGTATAAAGATTTATGGCATCAAATAGGTATACTATGAAAATATAATTGATAAAGAATCTAATGATACTCAGTTGACATTATAAATATTATTATATTATCATATAAATTTGGTCAAATTTGAGATACTTTAACTCTCCAAGATTCTTGGATTACAATTTGGAATGGATGAAGTACATAAGTTGCAAGTATAAAATGCGGAAACGTAAGAGAGGATGAAGGAAGCAAACTCTTGACACATTCCTGTCGATGTGTCCTTCCCTGTGAAGCCGCGAGCCTCTCCAATTTCAGCATTTTTCCTTTGGCTGAGCTAAATTGCATCACACAAGTATCACATCGAGCTGCAGCAGCCCGCAAGCCACACGTCAGCTCTGGTAACAAATCTAGCACCCATCCTCCCTGCTCAATCCTGGCGCGGTGGGGGACCTTGGCGCCAAGACGTTATAGCTTGGCGCCAGCCATCCTGGCGTCAAGCTAAGGGTTCATTTTCAGAATTGGTTTCGCCAAAGGCTTATTTGTGAAATTTTTTCGCGAAAAAGTCAAAATACAAAAAAGTCGGACCCTACCTCCCCATCCCAACCAAACCATGATGCCTACACGCAAAGCGCCGCCGCCCCCTTTCAGCAGCCACACGAGCGCCGCCGCCCGCCGGAGGACGCATCAGTGCCGCTCCCACCGGTGAAGGACCTCCGCCCGAGGATCCTCTCCAGCTTCGACGTGCCCACGAAGAAGATCTGCGACTCTGCTACACTCAAGGTGGAGATTCAGCAGTAGGCTGGTGAGCTACGGTGAGCTTTTTTGCTTCGTCAGTTCTTGTTCGACACTTCCCTTTTCTCAAATCCTCCATTCCTCCGTCAAGTTCATTTAATACCTGCACGTTCTTATTTGATTTTTGGGTGCAAGGTTTGACATTGAGAACTCGTGATGGAGATGCTTGACTTTCCTATGCCCGTGCTTGTTTGCTGATTGGAAACGAAAGGAGCAATACAGCAATTGCAATATAATTTCAATGTTGGCTGATAATGCTTTCAGAATTCTAATATGTATTATTACTTATTTATTAAAAAAATATTAAAATGTATCCACGTATCATGTTGTTTAAGAAAATGCCGTATCCACGTATCTGTATCAGGGTAGCATAGGTGCCATATAGTCACTATGGTGCTTGATCAAGGCATAATATTTCTATGTTGAAATTCATACATTTTTTCTGCTACCCTGTATTAAATTGAGAAAAACTGCCGCAATATCTCATTGTAACCACATCATACAAGAAAAGTTGCATGTTTTGAGATTAATAATTTAGGATATGTTTATTTGAGGTCCGTAGCAACGCACGGGTACAACAGCTAGTTAGGTGTAAATGTTTGAATGTTTCTAAATTTGGTGCTACTGTTCATTGCTTAAATTTGGTGATGGCTTCAGTTCAGACTTCAGAATGTTATTACTTTGCCTATTTGTTTGCCAAATGAACTCAGTGTCAAATTACTTTATGTTTGCAGTCTCCAATCAAACACTTTCCTATTTCTGATGCTCCAGTTTATTTTGATTGGACAACAACTACGAAACACGGATACTCCACCTATCCGATACGGATACCACGTATCCCCGATTAAATGGGCCGAAAACTTCGGATCGGAAACGTTTCCGCGCCTGGATTCGGCCCAGCCGGCCCAACATCACAGCACATCCCACCTCCTGCCCTGCTCCCGTGACCCGTCGGGCGTCGGCTCTCCCACGCGCAGCCGCCTCACGCAGCGCATCGCCGCATCCTCCCGCTCGACCTGACGGCTGACGCAGCGCCTCCGCCTCTCGTCGGCCGCCGTCCGCTGGCCGCCGTCCGTGAGGCCGCCTTCTGCCAGCCGCCGTCCGCCTCCCGCGGCCACGGGCCGCGAGGCCGCCTCCGCCGGCCGCAGGCTGCCTCCCGTCGGCCTCCGTCCGCCCGTGATTACTCCCGTCGGCCTCCGGCGTAAGGAGCCCCAGCCCCTGTTCAGGTGCGTGACTTCCTCTGATAGTGGTAGTGCAGGCCTCCCGTGAACCGTGAGTTCCTCCCAGTAATGGTAGCATAGCATCCGTAAAGTGCATAGAGATTTACATTTTCTGTGTAGTGTATCCAGGCAATTTGGAAGTATAATCCATAGTCTACAGAATAAGGTCCCATGCAAGCATGGATGGTGGATTAAGTTCAGGGGCAGTGTGATCTTTATAATGTTGGCTATTGCACAGTTGTTGATTATCCTTTCTTTTCAATACTTAACTGGTTCAAATACAATTGCTTGGAGAATAGTAGCATATAGATTGCAAGTAGGAGGTAACGCGATGATAATTGGCCAATCTCCAGAATCTGGATATGAGTTTATATTGATTGATTGCAGTCCCAGGCTCCCATCCTCTCCTAAATTAGAACCTGCTATCATGTTATTCTCAGTGTAATAGACCTTAAATGTCTCTATGTTGAATTTGAACATCTATTTTGCAATTTAATATGCATTGTTATTTATTTATTAAAAAAATAGTTAAAACGTATCCGCGTATCGGGTTGTTTAAGAAATTGCCGTATCCGCGTATCCGTATCCTTCGGATACCGATACACGTATCCGTATCCGATGCTGCATAGGACAACAAACAGATCACATTTTCTTTCTTTTCTATGTCAGTCACTTAACTTTGCTCATTATATGAATTAATTAGCACCGAAAGGCAATAGAGTCTCTGATGTGCTTCCTGTAGCGTTTTCAGCTCTGTACATTGCTATGTGGCCTGTGCATTCTTGATGCCCACAAAAACTTATGAGCTCTTTGCCACTTTGTGATCAGATGCATATCCACTAGCAGTAGTAATACTATTTGAACCCAATATATATAATTCTTACAATTTTTTGGATTCTTATTGTGCAGATAGGATTATGGATGCGAAAGAGAAGCCACAGATGACCAGCAGCATGCCGCAGCGGCGTCCGGACTGCATAAAGTGCTTTGATGCTCTGTGGTTTTGCTACTCGCCATTCCACCAGATGCAGAACTACTACCGGTATGGGGAGTTTGACAACTGCTTTGGCAAGTGGGGTGACCTTGTGGACTGCCTCGCTCTCAAGACGAAGCGGGCTGCAGAGGCGGAGGAGATCCTCATCGCGCGGGAGAAGGCCAAGCCACACATCTGGACCTTCCGGACAGTCGATGAAGCGTCAGAGAACTGGTGGAGGATGTATAAGCATCTTGTGTTGATGTCACCACCACTGCCAGGTGCTGCGCAGCCTCCTCCCAAGTCTGATAAATCTTGAGAGTTGAGGATGTTTCTGCAAGTGTTCTGTTTGTGTTTATGTTGCATTTTGATATTAGCGGTGAGTTCTGTTGAAATCTGGTTGTAAGTTACACACCTATAAAGTGGAATCATTGAGTTAGAAAGACAACTATCTGATGAATTCTGAATAACTGGGACTTGGATTCTTATTGGATTCGGATCAGAACACAATAAAGCTGCTTATGTAGCGGCGTTTCCAATTACGAATATGTAACACATCTATACTGTCATGATCAAGTTTTGTGGTAAGGTATTGAACCAACGTAATGGAATCATGAAGGATCTGTAAACCTGAGTCGTCTTCTTTGAGATCAGAGAAAAAAAACTGAGGTTGCAGCGTGTCAGTCTTATGGTCGCAGAGCAAATGATGTCGAATCTGTGTAAAGCTACAAAATTGAGTTATTTTTTTAAACGAAGAGGAATGCAATATTTGCTCAGCGAAGCCTAGAGGAATGCATTACTGGCGATTTGTTGATCGTTTCTCATGGTGTTTTCAGTCAAACCAAAAGCAGCTTTCTACCTCTGTAATCTGTTCTGAAGAGGATGCAGTCGAAGTTTGCTGGTTGTTTTTAAGCAAGCAAAAGCAAAACCATTTTCTGTATCCTCTGAAGATTGCCATATCTGCTGAATTGCTGATATGACTTTGAAGCTCCGTTTCTGTCTAATGCTGAACAGCTGAAGACGGCAGAAATTCTCCTGATCTGAGCAGCGACTTTTCAAAACTTCAGATGGAGCAACGATGGAGCCGGAGCTGCAGGCGACGCTGGTGAAGGTACCGGGCGTGTTCGTGCTGGTGCAGGCGCTGGTGTACTCATCCTGTCGCAGTCCTCCACCGTGTTCTCGCGCACCAAGAGCCTCGGCCTCCGCCCCGCGCGCTCCCTCAGCGCGCGCCGCATGGTCGCGATGCTCTCCGACCTGCCGCTCGCCGGGGAGCCCCCGCCCGTCGCCGCCTTCGCCAGGACGCGGTCGTCGTCGTTGTCGTCGCCCCTGCTCGCCGCCGACCACCTGAAGGAGGACTGATGAGAGGCCGCCGGCCGGCCGTGCGGGCGTGCCGCGTAGCTAGCTTAGCTAGCGAGCTCCTCATCACCATTCATTCATTCTTTCGATCGATTGAGGCGTGTGGGTTTGAGTACTTTGGTTGTAAGTTGCTTGGTTGTCCAAATTTCATGGAACTTCGTTTTGCGCATGTGAATACTACTTCGTCGCAGTTCAGTAAAATTGTGCTTGTGTAATTCTGTTTTGTGAAGATTTTGGAAGGGGATCATCCCATCTGTCATCTGTGGATTGAAATGGGGGATGAACTGATGATTAGACCTTCTCATGCAAAGGATCCGGTCGCTGTGATTTATCTTCTCATGCGAATCATCTTCTTTTTCTATCAGCAAAGGCAACTTAATGTGTTCCCTAACATGCGTGGAGCAACTTAATATGTTCCCTAACATGCGTGGAAGAACTAAGAGCCTGTTTGGTTTACATTGCTTATACATAAGCAAATAAGTTGCTTATTTGTAGTTGCTTATGCATAAGCAAATAAGTTGTAGTTGCTTATGCATAAGCCAAATGTGTTTGGTTTGAGTTGCTAAACTGCATTGAATGAGGTTGCTTTTGACATGTTTGTGCCTAATAATTGAGAGAGAGAAAGAGGGAGTCATCCAGCCATAAATGAGAGCAGGAGGGTAAAGAGTGCCTTTTAGCTCCATAAGCAACCCTTGTGTTGCTTATGTGCTAAAAATAAGCAGCCCCGTAAGCAACTCAATAAGTAAGGGTGTTTGGTTGCATAAGCAAATAAGTTGTTTATGCATAAGCAACTCAAACCAAACACCCCCTAACTTGTTTTTTTACCTTAATAAGAAACATTATTGCAGCATAGATCAATTCCCAACAATGGGTAAATTTCAAAAACGCATTAAAGAGGTGTACCGGAGCAGTTCTCTTTTACTTATATAGTTTCTCGTATAGTCTATAATTGTTAATTGCCGGATGACCTTCATGTAAAGATGAGCAGTACTTGCCCCGTAAAAGTTTGTATGTCGAAAATGTCAAACAGGAATTTGAATTTCTTTTGAAACATAGAGCATTTGATGTTTTTAACGTTTATTAGGCTGCACGCAAGATGAGAAAAAGAAGGAAAAAGTCAGTAGTCAACTGTATCACTTGACACCTTGACCAAGAGAAAAGCCCTAGAGACAAAAGTGGTAGAGTTCACCGCCAGCGGGCCCCGCACGACATCCAAATCGAAGAGCACGTCGCTGACACACCACCCTCCCTCTCTTTCGCCGCATTCTCCACTCCGCTGGTCTTCGCCCTCCGTGTCGCCGTGGTCGGTGCCGTCCAAATCCAAAAACCCTAGCCCCCCACCTGTAGCCCCCTCCCGCCGGGTCACCGGAGATGTCGTCGTGGCTGCGCAGCGCGGTGAGCCGGGCGGTGGAGGTCGGCGGCCGCAGCGGCGTCGCCCGCGCCGTCAAGGGATACGCCGACGCCGTCGCGCACCACGCCGGCCAGGCCGTGGCGGACATCCTCCACGACCGCATGGTGAGCTTGCTCCCCTCCTTTTCCTTAGCGCTCCGAGCGGGCGTCCCCTGCGGCCTTCCCAAATCCTAATGCGGGGCAGGTCTGGGGCGCGATTCGGAGGTGATGTATTCCCTTTGAGAAGTGAATTCGTTGCATCTGCACGCGAATGCGACGCGCTTAGCAAATCAGTTGTAAATTGGAGCCTTAATTTGTGGCGGTGTGGCTACGACGTCTAGTGCTGGTAGCTTGCGATGCTCCGAACTGAAGGTTGGGTGCTTCAGTGTCGAAAATGCCCCTTTCTTGCTTGTGCTACTGAGGTACATGCTGAGGCGGTGTGGCATTTATACTCCTTCATGTATGGGTGGAAGATCACATATAAGTTTAAAATGATAAATTAACATTTTTATCACTTTTAAGTTTAGTCTATGACCTGAACTTGTGAACCATAATGGTCCATTCGCAAATCGAACTTTTCTACTTGATTCTCCAATATGCATGAGTTCAAATATCTATCATATATGTTAAGATTGAGACGTTTCGGTTTGTGCTGTAATTTCCTGTTCTTGTGCTGTGAGACACGGAATCACTGGCACAGTGGCATACTAATGAAGGGAGAGTAAAAGTTAACTTCTAGTCCTAGTTTAGTATATATGAATGGACCATTGCTGAGTCTTTGACTGCCTCCTTTGGTCTAAGTTTGTTCTTTTTCTGTGAGACCTGCAGGGTGCTCAGAACTACAAAAGTTTCAAGAAAACAGTAGCACGATTGGAAGAGGCAGCAGTTTCATGCCGTGGGGGTGAAAGAGTTGAATTGTTAAAACGTTGGTTGGGAGCATTGCTAGATGTTGATGCTGAACTTGGAGGTTCGGATCTGAAGGCTTCTGAAGATCATGATCCTTCTGGTGAAACGGACACTTCTAAAGCACCAATGGTGAGTTTACATGCTCACAAATTTAATCTCACGGCCGTTTGTTTCATATGGTTATTTGGTACTGCTGAATTTAGGCAAGTTGTTTGTATATCTTAGTTATCATAGACATGCTGAAGTACATATATTCTTCTTAAAATGAAATTTTGGAAGTAGGTTTTGTTCTATGATGCTGATATTGACGGAGCACCTATGAACTTCCGTGATGTATTCTTGTACAGCCAAGCACTTGAAGGTATTACACTGTCCATGGTGAGTTAGTTGAACCATGCTCTCCTAGCCACATTGCTATTGTTTGCTCGTACTTAGGTTAATGTTAAGGGACTAATTATCTTTTCTATAATAAGATTCTTGAAGCTCCTTCTGAGGAGGAAGTTTCACTGCTTTTGGAAATATTCGGGTGAGTATGCTTATGAAATCACATGCCTGATAGTGCTTGTCTTTGCTATATATTTTTCAAAAGTGAAAAGATCCATATATTTAAAATTGCAATGCTATTGACTCCTGTAGCATATGTCTTACTGGTGGGAAAGAAGTGAACAAGGAAATCATGAGCAATGTACAAGACTTGGCCAAGGCATTTTCAGAATACAAAGATGAAGTCCTGGTATGCTTACGGTTTGCCTTGAGACATATCTGTTTTTCTTTAGAAAAAAATCACTAAATTTTGTTTTTTGGTGGAGTCTTTGAAATTGATGGAACCTAATAATTCTGGATTTGTGTTACATAGGTGGTTACCTAACTTTACTATTATTGGATACAACCAGTAGATGAAGCTTTTCTCCTAAGTCCTTAGTTTTTTTGGGCCCATCTCTGTCAACTACGTTTTTGGGTCTTGAAATGTGGGATTGGCAACCTGTGTTTTTTTCCCTAAAAAAACTGCCTAATTATATTTCTTCAAAAATCTTATAAGTGTTTGCTTAATCTTACACCAAGCATGCCTACACTCAACTTTTCTTGAAGTTGAAGTTACTGTTAGGATATGGAACTAGTCAAGGTTTAGTGCAAAGACGAAAGACTAATAGATACTCTGGTTTCGAGGGCATTATATTTTATTTTTTATTAGTTTAGATTTTGTTCTGTGATTGTTTTGGTCTAGACTTGGAGCTCTCATTTACTCTCGTTATTTGATCCATGGCCTGTGCATCAATAAATGAACCGGGTCCCTAATCCCTGACCTAAAATATGATTTTCATCTGGCCTTTGTCAATCCTCATAGCTGGGCTTCATACCCTCATGTACCAACTCTTAGCTTTGAAAGCAATGAAGCAGATATGGTTTCAGTGTTCCTGAAAAAGACTGAAGTAATTTGGGTAACTGTTTCTTTTGACTTTAAGCTAAAATAGATGCATATTCACTATGGGTTATTGTTTGTGAAACATTTCCCGAGATGCACATTCACATATAGTTATGTGTTAAAAGAAATTATTTTGTAATGTGTCCAATGGTTCACTGAATCTGTGTGAACAGGTGAAGCGTGAAGAGCTACTTGAATATGCCCAAAGCATCATTTCTGGACTAAAGAGAAATGCTGACATTGTGAGGTGAATACAGAATCTGCTAAATACCTGTGAATATGTTATAATGAATAGTTGCTTCAGCTTATTTTCTTGTAGCTTAATTACAAATATTTTTTTGGTAATACTATTACCTTAATTTTCTTGGCAATTGATCACACCAAAGGAACAAAGTGCACAAACTATACAATATCCATACCTGAAGGCCTCTATCAAACCTCTGAAATGTCAAATACTGTGGTCATACCAGAAATAATTGTGCATTTCTGCAACAACAAAAGGACCCAAATACTTTTAAGAGACATATCATTTTGTCCATGGTTTCAGGCTACATTACCTTATTCTGCAATTTGTATTTATTTCAGGATAGATGCTGAAACCCTAGAGTTGCAGAGAAAGCTAGATGAGAAGCAGAAGTCACGAGCTCAATCACCTGAAGATCAAGTTAAAACATCAGAGAAGATTGCTGTGGCAAATCTTGAGGTATTACCCACTCCTTCGGGTACATGTAGTACTTCTCATTTTGGACATACATGTGGACAGACTTTTTAAATCTTTGCTAACAATATATTTCTAAATATTAGTTGGAAAACATGATAATTGCATAAAGATTTGTCTCGAAAAGTACTATCATGCAATTTAACTTTCTTAAATTTAAATTTTCCCTTGTAATTGTGCATGCATATGAAACACCTACTGAAGAATTGGTGGCCAAAGTATCTGTGTTGGTGGCCAAAGTGTTTATTAATCTGTTTTATTATATTCTACCTTTCTAGTGATATTTTCCTTTTTAAGGTCTAAAAGCTGATAATTGATCTCTGGTTTCTCCAGGCTTTCAAAGAAGCACTTAGTGAAGTCCGGTTATGCTCTAGAGTTGAAGAACTTCTACTGAAGAAGAAATCAATTACTCCTGGAGATTCCCTGGAGATTCATTCTCAGAAGGCATGTGTGCATTTTAGCTTTAGATTCTTTCAGTTTTGACTTGCGATCCGTTGAATTGTTGTGGAGTGTAATTTAGGCTATTAATCATAGCGAGCATTGGGGTGCTGAGGAGTATATTCCATTTATTTGAACTTTCTTGGGCTTATCCTATGTTTTTGATGGTTGAGAGTGTAAGGGCACCCCCTTTACTTTAGTTGCAAGGCTCTGAAATGTTAGTTGTAGATCTTCAATTATCTTCTTTATGCTCTGTACTTTTCTCTTCTATAATGAAATGAAATGAATTGTTGTTCTCCTGCATCTTTGAGTGAAAAAGGATCTATTCTTAGGAAGCTTCACGTGGGTAGAATTTATGTGGTTCATAGCTTTGTATAGTTTTTCTTTTGGGACTGTTAATTGCTGTAAAACTTTCAGGTCTACCTTCAAATAGTTGTTCTAGTAGCTTCTCATCACATACTCTGTTTATAGCTGCATATCCATGGCCTGCAATGCTAACAACATTCAAAAATTATCAGGTGGATAAACTAAAGGTCTTGGCAGATTCCCTGGCAAGTTCATCCTCCAAAGCAGAACAACGTATTTTGGAGCACAGGTTTTGTTTCTGATTTTTTTCTGTATTGAATATTTTTTATGGCATACAATCCCATATGAAAATAATTGTTTGCTTTGGTTTTATTCTTTGGTTGAAACTCTTGCTCCATTGCCATATATACATGCTTGCAACTTCCCTTTGATCATGAAGGACTCAGTTAAAAATTAGTTAATTTTTTTTATGCTAGCCAAGCAACATGATGAGAAAATACCACATTATGTTTGTTTTAACATTGTAATGTGTCATATGCTCTGACCTGAGTATCAGAGCTTGCATGTTCCTTTTTTTGGCTTCTTGTGGTACTGAATAGCTGACTTTTCGACACTTAGTACTTGCACTTAACAACTTCTATTTGTGAATATGTTAGTTTGCTGATCATGCATAAACTCTTCACCATTTTTTTTCTGTTGCTAACTTTCTATGAAAGAGTGTCTTTGTGTAATTCCATTTTTCTTTTGCTGTAATTTTGTAGAATGTAGACCATTTTTTCTTTGCAAGTCTGAGATAACCACATCATGGTACCAGCAACTTGATGTGATTTTTCATTTGATCTTGTACCAGGCGTCAGAAAGAAGATGCTCTCAACTTTCGTGTGAAAAAAGAGAATGAAGTCAGTGCTGCTGAAAAGGTAAGAGTGCTAGCTAGCTTGCATATAGATGTGAAGGTATTGATGCACTTTTGGGACTTAAAAAGAGGGCAAATAAACAGAAATCCCTTTTGGAACATAGGATTTTCTACTGATAGCGAATTTCAAAGGAAATCTCACATTCACTGTAAATGATTTTAACTTCCAAAACAGGCCTTGGTTTAGATATCTCAAAATACCATACATCTGTTGAATTATACCTATAGCTTGTCCCGTTTTATGCTATAGAGTAATAGGAATGCGGTTATGCACGCTTATTTTGGTTCTCTAAAAACATACGTTTACCTGTATGATATCAACTTTTCTTTGCATACTGTTTTATGCATGCTATGAAATAAATGCATGTGCTTTAGTGTGTATCTCAGGCTCCCAACCTGCTTATACCGTAATCAAATAAGATATCCTTATCTTACTTTCTTTTATATGATCTTACTTTCTTTTATATGTCCTGATAGGAATTGCTTGACGAGATTACTGAATTGGAGAAGCAAAGAGATGAGCTTGAGGCACAGCTGAAAAAGGTACCTTTTTCCTTGTAGCTTGTAAGATTCCGTGAAGATATATTTTTGTAGTTTCATTGTATTGGAGTATTTACATGCCTTGCCATCTGTGATCTACTGATCTACTGGTATCTAATATCATGTTCAGAATATTGGACGCATATTGTGGTTTGGAATCTTCTTGTTTGAAATTTGAACATCTCACTCTTCTATTGGTCTGATTTTAAAGACTCCTTGGTAATGAACTGTGGCTAATGAGAGGAACCTGGGATAAGATCCCTGTTCTGAAATGCAAGCTTTAGGGGATTGCCAGGAGTCCAGGACATTTAATTGGTGACATTAAATTTGATAATCTGGGCAAAAATGCTGTTATTTATCTTTTTCTGTCTAAAAAATGTCCTGTTCTTGTCTGAGTTAAGAGCCATTAAACTTGAAAGAGGAATACATCATGATAGCTCGGTTGTACTGTACCTGGCATTAAGCATTAGTCCCTTGCTGGAGAGGTTGCAAAAAGTCACACCAGAATAATCAATAACGTGTCATTTCTCTTCAACATGCTCTGTGAAATTTGACAAGTTCACCATGATATTCTGTTGAACTATGTTCTTTTGTAAAGATATTCCTCATTTGCAGGTCAATATATCACTAAATGCTGCTACTGGTCGGCTCAAGCAAACTAGGGAAGAGAGGGACCAATTTGATGAAGCAAACAATCAAATCATATTTAGCTTGAAAAAAAAGGTGCTGGTGTTTACTTTTGTGGTTGATTCAGTCTTATTTGAACAATATTCCTAAGAACCTCACATGATACTTTCAATCAACTTGTGGCCTGTCGATTCTTTTTCATCATATTTGTTGCTCAAGATGGGCTTGTCTCATTCTTTCCAAATCAACTTAGGAGGACGACCTCTCAAAATCCATCGCCTTGTGTAATGTGGAATCCAATATAGTCAAGATCTGGATCAGTTTCCTTGAGGACTCATGGAAGCTCCAGTCCTCATACAACGAACAGAAGGAAAAGAAAACATGGTATGGTAGTTTTGTTTCTGTGCAGTTTTTGTTGTTATTTCATCATTCGCTCTATATGCTATTGTCTTTTAATTGAACAATTCCACTATGAAAGCTACTCTGGATGTGCTCACCTTGCTTTACCCTTTGTAACATGTTATGGCATTCTCAGTGACGAGCTGGAGAAATGTGTGAGTGATTTTCTGAAGTTGACAAAACATCATCTTTCAGCATTCAAGGTAAGTGAAACCTATTATTCATGTCTGCTGGAGTCATTCATGCAGTACGATATCTGTCTCCATATTGTGCTGTCACAATTATGTTTTTCTATTTATCAGGAAGTCCTAAACCCATTGATCGAGAGTATCAAAACATATGTTGATAACTTGGTTGTCTTAAACTCAAGGTACTTCATTTTTTTTTTCAATTTCTGTCATGTACTTTGATATGTCCAATTGGTTTGGTAGTTACTTGGTTTTACTTGCCTTGTAGGGAAGAGGCAAAAGAACATGAGGATGATGAAACATCTGAGAAGACAAATCCGCGTAAATCCCTTGAAGAGGAATATCTAGAAACAGAGAAGAAGGTTCTACTCAGTCACCTTGCTTTAACCTGGTTTCAGAGTTCAAGTGCTACATTTCTTTACCAGTTGATTTTATGTGCATGCTTTCTCACTGCTTTACATATTTAACATACTTGAAATAGGATACAAGATCAAAGTGACTCTCTTATCACTTGGGAAACATAATATTTATTGTTATTCTTAGTTTATAGCTTCTAGACCTATTGAGCTTTTTCCCCTTTAAAAAACTAGACCAAACTGCCATATGATGTTAACAATCTTTTTCAGATTATAATTGCTTTCAGCATTGTTGATCACATAAAGAGGTTGTTTTATTCCGAGCAAGGGGCTAATTCGAGGTACCATCTGATGTTCTCTATATGATTGATTATTTTCAAGTTTGCACCAACGTGATCTTACTCCTTGAGACTTCACATATTCTTCAGGAGAGATGACCCAGAGGTGAAGAATTTAGTTGATGAAATTGAGAAATTGAGGGAATCGTTCGAGTCTATAGAAAGGCCAACGCTAAGCATAGAATCTGAGAAAGCGAAGCCACTACCTGTTGAGGGATCCAAACTGAGTCCTTCACCTCTTCAGGCGCCTGCTACCCCGAAAGCTGCACATGTTGACTCACCCAAATCTCCCATGAAACCCGAGCAGCATTTCGATTCTGACGCAGAGCTTGCAACCCTGGGGTCAGAGCTCGGGAAAGAGGACAAAGAGTACTCAGGTGAGGAGATCAGCGGGTGGGAGTTTGACGAACTCGAAGAGGATCTGAAGAGTTGACATCATGAATCGACCAACAGAAAGCAATTCGGTTACAGTTTGCTTCACTGACATGTATTATTTCTCAGAAAAATGCACTGGTTGATGTGTATATAATGCTGTTTGATTGTATTGTCGCACTGTCAGTTTCTCCTGTTTTAGGAGATGCGGGCTAAACTGTGTAACCTGGGCAAGGCATTTGCTATTTGTTTGTCCTTGCCATGAATATGTTTTATTTTGCGTGTACACTGAACACTGTTGTAACAGCTGTAAATCCAGAAATCAGACATTTGAACATTTGACAAAATTTACCACCTTTATGACCTCGGATTGTTGGGTTTTAGATTTACATACATCTCGTCATCCCGAATGCAAATCTATCAGGAGTCCGCATATATCCTGCCTCACCCCTGGAAATTCACATCCAATCGGGGCCCAGTTCTGCTGGGATAAAATTCACTCATGATACGCTGCAAATAGTCTACGAAGTTGCAATTTGCAAGACAGATCGCGTTTTACCTTTTAGTCGTGACTCGTGAGCCCGATGGCACGTAAAATGGTGCACGCATATATTAAAAAAAAGGAATAATAACGAAAAAACTATTGCGACCACAGTGGGAGTCGAACCCACGACCTTCTGATCCGAAGTCAGACGCGCTAATCCACTGCGCTATGCGGTCACTCGTGCCAAATGTTGTCGTTTAGTTATATTGTCATGTAAAAACTGTTGCTGTTCACAAATCCTGAACACCCCCATCAGGACGTCCTTCCCACTTCAGATCATTGGCCCATTGCGCCTGATGCATACGTAACTAATCCCTCCGTTCCAAATTACTATTTATTTTAGCTTTTCTAGGTATAGCTTTTGCTATGTATCTAGATATACTAGGTACGTAACAAATACTACAAAAGTTGAAATGAATAGTAATTTGGGACGGAGAAAAAGTAATAGCGTAAGCCAAAGCGATCTCAATGGAAGACCCAGGCAAGCATGACGCCGAGCTGACCTGCATTTTTTTCTAGGCTCCACCCATATTTCCATGTGAAAACCAGGTGCTGAATCAACACTGCCTCCAGATACCCTTGCCTGCCTAGTGCTGCAGTGAGCAGTGAGCAGTGAGCTAGAGCTGACACCGCAACATATTCGTGCGGCCTGGTTAAACAAGGCACGGACATTTACGAGGCAATCTATACAACCCGTAGTTAGTTGCACACTTCCTCCGTTTTTTAGAGTTCATTTAAAAATTTTAAATGAAGAGAGTAATTAAGTAATCCTAAACGTAATACCAAGTAATCATTCCAACCATCTTGTTCCTATTTCCACTCGAGGATTATAACAAAGGTCAGAGTACGGTACTTCCATATTTCGTGTGGCCTGGTTAAACAAGGCACGGGCCGGGCATTTATGAGGCAATCAATACAACCCATAGTTAGTTGCACAACTCCCTCCATTTTAGATATATTGTGGGGCCTTACTCTGAAAGTCCCGCTGATTATCTGTATTAGTTCCTAGGATTAGTATCATAACTAATAAAGGACGCATAAAATAATGAAAAATAGTTTCACCTATGTGTAGCAGAGAGTGGAGCTGTCGCCCATTCCGCAAAATGAACCATAGCACCGGGAACCCTAAGCTTGTATAAATGAAAGTAAGGCTGAGTATACTTACGATTGGAACCCAGCAAATTCTAGCATTGAAATTATATTAAATGCAGGATTGATCAAGGCAAGGGAATGGGGTTTGATTTCATCAATAAACCTATTTTATGCAAGGTGAGGTGATGAGTTCTAAAAAAGGAGGAGAAAGAAGGCATACTTATTATGTTGTTGGCCATGGAAGAGGAATCTTATCTCCCCTACCAGTTCCCAAGTTTTAGGGAGCACCAGAGATCGTCAGGGTCTTTCTAGCCAGCTTATACCTTGTTCAAAATTACTCTCTTAGAGCCTTGGCCCTATCTCACCACACCCAAGTTGTAATTACTAATCGACGGGAGCTTTGATTACGTGGGCTCGCGATCGTGAGCCTCAGCCATCCGGATAGATTTATAACTTTGCAGAGTTTGTACACTTTACCCATATATTCAGTCAACCTATACCTTTCGGTAGGCGGTACTGACCTATGAGATCCATACCCGCCTATGCCTATCGCTAGGCAGCATTCCCTAGTTCCGTCTACGGACATACTGGGGATATCAACCTGGGAAAATGTGCACATAATAAACATGACCTCTGCCCTCAAGGTCTCCGACCCTCTCAGTCAACCCGTGCTGACCAGACCTGGGACTATGCGAAGGTCCTGCTCTAGCATATCGTTGTCCACCGTGGCCCCTTGGGATGGATTTCTAGGTTCAACTACCAGGGTGTGAACCAAGACCTCACGTAAATAGGCACTCCCGAAGGTTGTACCTTTTTAACACGTATGGTTGCACATTTCATTAGAAAGACTTTACCGTGAGCCGATCCTTATGCGACCGAAGTAAGCTTTTGGGACAGGATCCTCCAGCGAGGTTGCCCCCTTACTTCCTTGTCCTATCCTTAGGGGTTTCTAACTCTTTAGTTGGTTCATTTTATCAAACTCATTCCTTTTACGGTTTTTCATAAAAACATTGTATTTGAAATATTCTAATGAATTCTATCTTTCATAGGGCAAAAGTATGATCAAGGAGTGGATGCTAGGACTTTCCTTCATTAGGGATCCTTAATTCATCTCCTGGGTTGATCAGGATCTTGACTTCTCGTGTTCCGAATCCTTGGCTTCTTGTCGGAGACTGGTCAGGCTAACGCGTCTACTCGTCTTCTGGATGGCCGGCCCTTTGGCTTCAAACCTTTTGGATCCTTAACTTCCGGCCGGATCTTGGTCGTATCCTCGGTTCACACAAACATACAAATAGACAATAAATTCTAGCAATCAATATACACTAAAGAAAATGAAGAAGAATGGATGTCGGAGGCTTTGTAAATTATCGGATTTCTAAAGGATATTTCCCGAATAATTTATGGGTATTTTATTAATTATTTAGAAATATTTCTAAATAATTAATGGAGGGGTTACTAGATTTGTAAGAGATTTCTAAGATATTACGAATGGATTTCTTATGGTTTTGGATGGGCGACATAATGGCTAGGGTTTTGTCAATAATTAGGGTTTCAATTGGGTGACATATCGGCTAGACTGGGTTGATATGTAAGGTTTGGATCGGGCAGCATATTGGCTAGGTGGTGGAAGGGATTAGGAGTTTTGAATAGATCCTTAAGGGTTGGGGGTCACTAAGGAGTTGTGAAAACAAGTCAGGGTCAGGGTAAAGGAGGCTTGCGCGACAGTTGGTCTGTCCTAGTACTAGAGGATAGCACACAAGACGACAGACGCAGTCAAGCAAGACTAAGTGGAATAGAAGTCAGAGAGCTTGTACGACAGACACCACTTCAACCTGCCCTAGTGCTAGGGGGTAGAACACAAGGTGACAGGTGGGGCCGATACAAGATCAGGCAGATGTGTGGCAACGATTGGGGTTAGCAGCAATAATAGGATAGTGAGGCAATAGCTGAGTGTTGTTACAGTCGTGGGTAATAGTGGCTAAAGGCTGCACGACGCACTCGACTTTGACCCGGCCCGACACCTAGGGGTTAGGACATGGCGGCGGGTGGAGGTGGTGCGGCATTTTTCTAAAAAGTTGGGGCTCTAAGACCTTAGCGATATTTGGTGTACACATAATAGGGCTTTTCTATTACATGGGAGGATGGTAATTTGGAAAAGGGGTTATATGGGATGAACTATGGAAAAGGAAAACATGGATGGTCTTAGAATATTTTTTAGTATTTTTGGATAATTTTTGGAATAGAGGAAGGTCTCTAAGTAAAAGTTTGTGTGCACTCACCGAGTGCGCGTAGCATTTTTGAAGGGGCTGACGTAGTGGGGTGGGACGCTTGGCACACTGTGCCATGCGCGGCCCCCGTGGGCTTTGTGGATTGGGGCGCTGGGTCTATGGTCCAGGTGGACCGCGCCCAGGCGGATCAGGAGGCAGGGTGGCCACGGATGGGGCTTGACGCCGTCTCCCCAGGGTGGAGCTTGCAAGCAGTATGTGAGACAGGGTGTAGACAGAGGGACACCGGGGCAAATGGTGCCCCGGTCGTCTTCCTCCTCTAGCTTAGCCGCCATGGGAGAAAGGTAAGGGGGGCTGGAGCTTGAGGGGGAAGAGTGCGAAAGAGTGCTTCGGGCCTTCTTTGGCCAAGAGGGAGGCGTAGGGAGCATGAGGAGGAGGCACGCGACCTATGCCGGGGGTTGGAGAGGGGAGGAGGAGAGGGGCTGAGGCGCAATAGCTAGGGGATAGGACGTGGCCTGCCTCGGTGGTGCGAGGCTCCAGCGAGGGGCGAGGTGGCTATATATAGCCAGGAAGCAAGGATGCGGGGCCGCTACGTTGCGTCGAGGATGAGGACTTGGCAAGGTGGCATGGTGGATGAGGCTGACGGGGGCGTCGTGCTACTGCGCCGGCGAGGATAAGCTTGGCGGCGGAAGCAGGGAGGAGGGATGTCCCGGTAGCAGCATGGATGAGGATGGCTCGGGCGAGGCTTTGTCTGGTGGCAGGGATATGGAGGAGGGGAGGGTGCACCAGCGCAGGCGTAGGGCGTAGCAGTGTGGCAGCACGACAGGGGTGAGGGCGAAGAGGGGGAAGGGATGCTTGGGGTCAAAGTAAGTGAAGGGGAGGGTACTGACACAGCGGCGTGGTGGCAGTGCAGTGGCGTTAATGGTGGGGCAGCGGTAGAGGTGGCGTGGCCGGGATAAGGCAAGGCTAGCACCGGTTGTCAGGCATTGCGTCGAGGATGAGGACTGGGCAAGGTGGCATGGTGGATGAGGCTGACGGGGGCGTCGTGCTACTGTGCCGGCGAGGATAAGCTTGGCGGTGGAAGCAGGGAGGAGGGATGTCCCGGTAGCAGCATGGATGAGGATGGCTCGGGCGAGGCTTTGTCTGGTGGCAGGGATAGGGAGGAGGGGAGGGTGCACCGGCGCAGGCGTAGGGCGTAGCAGTGTGGCAGTGCGACAGGGGTGAGGGCGGAGAGGGGGAAGGGATGCTTGGGGTCTAAGTAAGTGAAGGGGAGGGTACTGACAGAGCGACGTGGTGGCAGTGCAGCGGCGTTAATGGTGGGGCAGCGGTAGAGGTGGCGTGGTCGGGATAAGGCAAGGCTAGCACCGGTTGTCAGGCATTGGCGAGGGTGAGCACTGAGCAGGGGGAGTGGCCTGGATTGGGCGCTAGGCTAGGCGAGGGGGGATGCACCGGTGTGGTAAACGCGGCGTGGTGGCGCAGTATAGCCGGCCGGTGGCGCCAGGGGAGCGGGTCGTCGGGCGACGGTGGCGCTGGCATGGTGGAGGGGAGCAGGCCGCGTGCGGTGCGTGGCTGGGCGAGCGGCATTGCTACGGTGTTACATGACGCGGCGGTGGCTGGAGTGGCGGCACGCGGTGGCGAACGGTGGCGACACCGGGGGAACGGACCGCCGGCGGCGGCGGCGCTGCTGGTGAGCTACCATGGGCTAGGCCAGCTGGGCCGGCGCATGTGCGGGCTGGCTGGCGGGTGAGGTGGGCCAAGATGGAGGTGGGTCAGAGGAGGGAGCTGGCCCATAGCCGGCCTGCTGGGCTTGTGTCACGCGGATGCGTGCGCGCGTAGAGGGTGGGAGCGAGCTGGGCCGGAAGGGGTTGCGGGCCGAAAACGAGGTTGCGGCCTGGCTTAGGGTTTAAGGTGGTTTTCTATTTATTCGATTCGAGTTTGAAATTTGATTAGGATTTGAGGTGTAGATTGGGATAAGGCATAAATTTGAATATTACATCTAGGGCTTAAGAAAGGGAGATTTTGGAAATGTTATTCCTAGGATTCGGAGGTTAGATTTGGAATTGGTTTCTAAGGAAAACAATCAAATGCAACACACATATACGTCGATTGCATAGTTCAATTGGTAGAATTAGTTTCGAATATTTTGGGAAAGAAGAATTTTGTTGTATTTAAATAAAAATTTTAAAAAGTGCATATTTTTAAATACTCTAAAAAGCGGGATGTTACATATATGATTTTTAGAACAAGCTAATTAGTTCATTTAAAAATGAAGAGAGTAATTTAGTAATCCTAAACATAATACCAAGTACTCCCTCCGTCCCATAAAGAGTGTTTGTTTAAAAAAATTTGGACACACTAGTAGTTCTGACAAGTGACCATGCTACCCCTAATTACTTATATTAGTTGTGGTTGAAAGATGTATAGTCTGTTTGGTTTTATGGATCCTGAATAAATGCATGTGCATTGGAATAAGAGAAAAAGCATCAATTGATCATTTCATTGGCTCTATGCACTTCTCAATGCATTTTTTTTTATTGGTGTGAGTGTTGCTTTCATTAGATTAGTTTCACTAGGAGCTAAACGAACGCCTTTTGTGAGATAAAATTTGAAAGCTAAACGAATACTCTTTGTGGGATAAAATTTGAAAGCTAAACGAACACTCTTTGTGGGATGGAGGGAGTAATCTCCAACCATCTTATCCTATTTCGTCATGAGGATTATAACCAAGGTCAGAGTGGGGCGTACGGTTTGAGTAGTCACCTACCTATAAAATCCTATTCAAATAGTCATAGAAAAACTAATTAGGCAGTGGCATACATCACAGGGTCTCTTTTTTTTTTTCGTTTTAAAAAGAATTGAGCAAATTCTTGTTGCTTCAATGGACAATGGTGATAGGCATCCTACTTAATCTTACTTCATCCGGCGGTTCAATAATGGCCAGCCTTCTTAACTATTCAGATTAGGTAATGGGATGCCTTAAGGAGATCAACAATGGAGGATAAGGTTTTCATGTCATATCCCAGAGGTTTGACTGTTTGTGTATGCACTAACGCATACAAGATGGTAGTTGGTACTCGTTGGAATGTTCTTTCGTGCTATGACTACTATTTCTCTTCTTTCTTTGTCAGCTCCACGACATCGTTTTCATTGTTGCTGCAAAGTCCAAACACAAGAGGTTAGCTGAAGATGGATCAACGAAGTACTCCATCCGTTTCAAATTGTAGGTCGTTTTAGTTTCTTTAGGTTGAATCTAGATATAGTGTATATCTAGGTGTATAATAATATTTATGAACCTATAAAAATCAAAACGACCTACAATTTGGAAATCTACAATTTGGAACGTAGGGAGTAAGAGTTAACAGGGATGATAAAAAACAAGATTTTTTTTTAAAAAATAATGAACAAGGGAATATCAATATCTCAGCCCCTCGAATTTCTGAAAACGTTACATGGGTTCAATCACAGTGCAACATAGTTAAACGGGTTAAAGCCTGGATGCCTGGATACCACCTTGATTTTGTATCTTTGGGTTCCTCGAAAAAAAATTGTATCCTTGGAGCTTGTTCATGAAATGACTCAAGTGCCACATATAAACCTACCTTGATATCAAAATTTGAAAATTCTTGCAAAGTTTCATAGTTTCTGCAGTGACTACCATGTCCAACTCAAAATTCAATCCCCTCCTCTCACCACATGATTCTCTGTGATTGATGAGGAAGAAGGAAAGGAACTGTTCAACGTACTGAATTTCCTTGTATTCCCATCTTCCGTGAACATATCTGTTTTCTTTTTCAGATCATGACTTTGTTTGATCTTCTCGGTCTTCCTGCAAATTGTCGACTGATAAACAAATCTCAAGTAAAAGAAAGGACCTAATGTTTTCACTTGTTCTCCAAGCCTGCATGCATCATGCCCGCCACCTGTTTTTTGTCGTCTGAAAATGATATGCTTAAGCACAAGAGGAAAAAAATATTGGTTTTAGTTAACTTGGTTTGACTATCCAATATTTTGAGGCAGACTGGTGCTACAGTATGCATAAATATATACTTCTGCTGTTATGCATAGCTCTATCTTTTATGGAACTTTATGCAAATAGTCGATTATATTTTCTGGCGTTAACTTTATGATTATGACCATACAAATATAATATCGCTAGATTTTATTTAAAATATTTTTTTATGACGTCAACTTTATGATTATGAGCAATGTAATAGAACTATACAAGAGATATTATTTTTCATAGCATAGCCGGTTCAAACAGGGCCCCAATTTTGAAATGGAAGGGCGTAGAGTTTTTTTATAAAAAAAGTCAGAACAGGAAGGCACGTACTTATAATTGTTTCATTCATGTGATAGCTTCCGGTGACTTTCGCCCTCTGAACAAGGACTGCTACCATTGCTTATGTTTAATGAAGAAGCAATGGTCATATCAGGATGCAGTACTAAAAGAACTCATCTGTTCACTGTTCTTGCGTGGGGATCTGCAGAAGCTTGCAATAGCCAATGCATGCGCAGCATCCAGGTGCATGCCTTCCTTCTGTGACAAAATTGCCCTTCTAATCTCCCACAGCCAGGAGGTCCAACCAACGACGTCCTATAAAAGCCCCCCTGCACCTGCAGCGCCTCCAGAATCCATACAAGCAAAGCTGCAGCATCAGCAGCAGCTAGCCATGGCGAGGCGCTCCTTAAGCTTGGCTTCTGTCCTCGCGGCGCTCCTGTCGGCCACCGCCGTGTGCGCCTGCCTCGAGGTCGGCTTCTACGACAGGACGTGCCCATCCGCCGAGACCGTCGTGCAGCAGACCGTCGCCGCCGCGTTCAGGAACAACTCCGGCGTCGCTCCGGCCCTCATCCGCCTGCACTTCCATGACTGCTTCGTCAGGGTAAGTAGCAGCTAGTTCCTTTTAAGCTTGAACTTACGTGTTCAAAAGCGGCATCTATCTGAGAATGGAAGAAGCACCCTGATCGAGAAATACATACTCGATCTCCTTGCAGGGCTGCGACGGCTCGGTGCTGATCGACTCGACGGCGAACAACACGGCGGAGAAGGACTCGCCACCCAACAACCCGAGCCTCCGGTTCTTCGACGTGGTCGACCGCGCCAAGGCGGCCGTCGAGGCCCGGTGCCCCGGCGTGGTCTCCTGCGCCGACGTCCTCGCCTTCGCGGCGCGGGACGGCGTCGCGCTCGCCGGCGGCCTCGGCTACCAGGTGCCTGCCGGCCGCCGCGACGGCCGGGTATCCCTTGCGGCGGAGGCGTTCAACGAACTGCCCCCGCCGTCTTTCAACGCCACCGAGCTGCTGGACAGCTTCGCCTCCAAGAACCTCACCCTTGAGGACATGGTCGTCCTCTCCGGCGCCCACTCCATCGGCGTCTCTCACTGCATCCACTTCTTCGACCGGCTCTAAAACGTCACCAACACAACCGACGGAGTAAACCATTACTGCATTTACGATTAATATATGTATAAATTAGGATTGTTTGAAGCATACAGTCTTTATTCACGCATTGCTGTTGTTGTGTGTGCAGATCGATCCGGCTTTGAGCAAGGCCTACGCATTTCTACTCCAGCGCATCTGCCCGAGGAACACGGGCCAGTTCTTCCAGAACACGACGACGTTCATGGACCTCATCACGCCGACGAAGCTCGACAACAAGTACTACGTCGGCCTGACCAACAACCTGGGCCTCTTCCAGTCGGACGCGGCGCTGCTGACCAACGCGACCATGAAGGCGCTGGTCGACTCCTTCATCCGCAGCGAGGCCACGTGGAAGAGCAAGTTCGCCAGGTCCATGGTCAAGATGGGGCAGATCGGCGTGCTGTCCGGAACGCAGGGCGAGATCAGGCGCAACTGCAGGGCCATCAACCCTGCTAATGCTGCCGATGTCCTCGCCGGGCCAGGATCTTCAGCAGGGTTCAGTGGAGTGGCAGCAAGCTAATTTATTGGTTGTCAGTAGATGTTAGGTGCAATGTGCACAGTGATGTGTAGTGTGAATGTGTGATGTTGCAATAAGATGTGAGCCAATGAGCTAGGTAGCTTGCTTGCTTGCTACAGAAGCATGAAGACACACACCCAGAAGACTGAAGCCTGAAGGAATACAAAAAGAGAGGAGGTGATCTTTTATTTTTGAAGAAAAAGAGAGGAGGTGATCACTGTTGTAGTAATCTACTGTTTTGTAAGATGTTCATTTGTGCACCTGAGAGTCTTTGTGAGTATATGTTAATATGTGGCGAATGTTGCTGGTCTTCGCAAATTGTGATGCTCACCTGTTTAGCAAATACAATTGACTATTGCTAGATCCTTTGTTTTTGAGGAAAAGCCGTCCATATATACTGACAATTATTGCTTTATTACAAAATCCTCATGATGACTGTCAATCATGGATTTCTTCATCAGTTATAATCCGAACTCCTAGGGAAAAAAATGTTGACAAGCAAATCATCCTTGAGTGAGGACTTTGCATAAATACTAGTAGTGTATTTGGTAGGGTATTTTAGTAACTGTTTGGACAATGAAGAAATTCAACACCAGTGCCATTTCCATTTGGACAGCATTTGGTTGGGGTAGAGTAATCTTAGATTACCGAAACACGGGGATCTCTAGCACCAAATATCTTTTACTCCGAAATTAAACATGCAGGAGAATTTGATAAAAGAAGTTACTGGGCTCGGCTCAAGATCAGTTTGGCCCAAGGCCGTCTGGCCTCTGTGTGTGTGTCGACGGCCTCTGAAATGAACAGCGAGCGAACTCTGAACCCCACCGTGTTCTCCGAGTTCTTCCTTCCCCTACTGATGAAATCAACAGCGGATTTCGCATCTTGCTCAGTTGGAGCATCAAAATCGTCCGCGCGCCCAGCAAATCCAGCGGCTAGCCCACCCACGGGTTCGTCCTCGCGGGCTTGTCTTCGGCATATGGGCGCGACGGGAGGCGAGGCGGCACGCGAAGGCGGCGGCGCGCCCGCGGCTTGCGGAGCCGGCGGCTGCGGCGTGCGGAGACTGCGGCACGCCCGCGGCTTGCGGGGCTGGCGGCTGCGGAAATCCCACCTCGCACAAAAGGTAGGAAACTGTCGTAACTTAATTAGCGCAGCTTGTTTTGGTCAGACGAAATTGCATTTTCGTCTACCCGCTGGACATGCAAATTTCAATTTCCAAGAATTCGTCCAACCGGTGGACGAAGTTGGGGATTACTATTATTATTTTTTAAATCACACACCATACTTCTGTGCTGAAACCGCTTGTTCTGGAAACGATCATTCAACTCAATTCTTCCTCGAGTACTACTGCTCGCAGTCGCACTGCAATTGCAAGATACAGACATGTTCCAGATGACACATGCTTAAAACTCTACTTCATTCAGAGCACCTAAACAGGCACCAATGCTAACAGCTTGTTCGAAGCAGATGGTGCTTACATTAAGGTAGAAATATTATGACACACACCACTTCATCATTGAGTTGCAGTGCGCACTCAAAGCATATACTAGCACACATTACATTAATATAAGAGGTCAAGTGTGTGCCCAAACAATGCACTTATTACATGAAAACCATACAGGCACGTATGGTATCTGACACAGGAAATAAAGCCACACATTCAAATCCATGAGCATAGACACAAACACAACCATTATGCTCAGAACAACCACAAAGCACTCATCTAGAGCAAGCAACTGGACACACTAACACGCATGCGTGCGCATGGGCAGCAAGCAGAACATAAGGAAATACAGATGAGCCACACACAAACCACACCTTGGGATCGAAGGAGAGGCTCCTCCAGCATCAGACCTGTTTCTTCCAGCAGAAAGGGAATCTTGCATCATCGTCGTCATCCTCTTCTTCATCTCCTTTTGCTTGGTCTTGAGTTTCTGGCGCATTATCTTTAAGACTAGGTTTGTTTTTATGCTTTTTAATGGCTTCTGTCACCTCATTGGGGACATCTTTCCCATTGAACTCGAGCTCCTTCAATCTAGGAAGGTTCTCAATGCCGGAGAGAGATGCGAAAGATGACCAGACAATCTTCTCGAGCCTAGGAGCAGATCCGCTAGTGAAGACGATCTTGGTGATGGAAGAGCAGTGAACATCAAGAAGGTTGAGCCATATGAACTCATCTTTGTTGAAGGTAATCTGGTTCTGGCTTCCGAGAAAAGACTCGTCCAAGAGTACCAGGCAGCGTATATTTGGTTTGTTGGCGAGGATTTTTAGAGCATCTTGGTCCAGCAATGTACCACGAAGAGTCAGCTTGGCTATTTGTTTCGTATTCTCAAATGATGATAGTAACCTGCCACTGCTATTGTTCAACTCGAGCTCTTCCAATTTTGGAAGCCTGTCAACTCCAGAAATAGACTCTGTGCTGGTGAAAGACAAAACCATCTTCTCAAGCTCACAAGCTGCTTCATCCTCAAAGGTGATATTTGTCAAGTCCGAACCCTCAACAAAAAGGCACTTGAGACTTATGAATCTGTCCTTTTTGAAGGTGAGCTTGCCCTCGGTGCAGTCAATGTGGTGGAGCCTGACACACTGTAACTTGGGTAGCTTAGCAAGGACATCCAGATCATCTTGATTCAGCAGGGTGCGACTAAGAGTTACCTTGGCAAGTTTGTTATTACCACCATTTGTGATCACTGGAAGAAGATGCCCCTTCAGTGTGGTTCCCCTGATGCTTAGAGACTCTAGAATCTTCGGATTTTGTTTCAAGCAAGAGCCAATATTATTGGGTAATTTTACACTGGAAGGAGTATCCTTGCATGATGCAGCTGTAGGAAGAGTGATTGACAAAGAACGGAGGCACTCATGTAGGTCACTTATTGTTTGAAGCAAATTCTCGAGTTGACTATCCTTATCACTGATAACCACTTCTAGCTTTCTCAACTGCCACAGCTTTCCAATATCTTTCAAATCATCATTATTCAGGGCCTTAACATTAGATAGTACCTCTACCTTTACCATTTTGCCAATCCTGTGAGGAATCTGAACACTGCCAAAATTGCTTGAACTTGGATCAATGTCACCAGCAAGCAGACGCTTCAGCTTCAAAAGCAGAATATTTGCTGTTGCTTACGCAGGCACCTTGGTTTGTCGGATATCCAATACCTCGAGCTCACGGAGGTAGTTGATTTCACTGGGTAGCTGGGTAATGTCTGTTCCCCTTAGGCTCAGATACTTCAGCAGTAACATCTTGGTGCAGATGTCCTTGAGGTACCGTTGGTTCTTCCCACCAAAGCACTTACAACCTTCTAAATCTAGCACCTTGAGCAGGGATACTCGATATGATTTAGAGAGATCTTGGAAGAATTTGTCAATTCTATCAGAGCTGCGGAGTTGGAGATCATTGAAAACAGAGAAATGGCGAGCCAAGTGATGTGACAGACGTGTCTCCACAAAGTGTTGTTTTCTAGCGATGGTGGTAATGAATCCATGAACTAGATCACCTACCACACAGCTCTTGACCTTTCCTGTGGCACCAATGTCAGCGGGATAAACAAGCCACCTGCGGATGAGCGCATCAAAACATCGCCGGGCCTGTTTCACAGAACTGGGCCAATCTTCCTTAACTATTAGCCCTTCTGCAACCCACCTTCCAATCAAGTCTGACCGCCTGATCTTTTGCCCCTTGGGGAAGATAGCTAGGTACAGCAAGCAGGACTTGTATTCTTTAGGTAGATCATTGTAAGAGTACATGAACATCTTCTTAGCTCGGATGTCGAATGATTTTGGTAAAGCCTGCAGGGTGCTGCGCAACTTGATTAACTCTTCACTGCTCCTATTGGAGTTAGCATACAATGCATGAGTGAAGATCTTCATGCAGAATTCATGTGGCTCATACTCCAAGTTGTCCTTTGAAAAAAAACAACACTCCAAGATGTCACGAAAAACCTGGGGGTCAAAATTGTCTTCATTCTTCTGCTTGCTAGTAAGCTCGAGCACTGTATCATGGTAGAGGCCAACAAGAGAATAGTCTATAGGTTCTCGTGGTGGATAGCAATATCCTTTAGCCTCCTGGATGCTCTCCGAGGTGGTGAAGATCAGTGCATCAGCGCTGCAATCTAACAGGCTCAAAGCCTTTCTGACATCCTCCCATCTGGATCCATCCATCATCTCGTCAACTTTGAGGATAATTAGTGGGCATTCATCTCCCAAGAGTTTTTTAATCTTGTCCACGATACCTTTGATCTTTAGCTGTTCTTTAAGTTCCCACTTGATTTTTTTAATCTTCTGTGCAATCTCTTCAAAACCAACATTTTGGTTTTGACATGGTTCTCCTGTTGCTTGATTCTTATCTGGTTTGCCTTCCTGCAGCTCCCTCAAGACCTCTTGTTTTGCCTCGTTGATCATTTTTTTGATTTGTTCCTCGTCCAATGTAGTCGTGATTTTTGAAGCTTGCTTGGCCGGCTGGGCTTGCATGGGGAACACTTCCCGTAGGATTTGTTCGTACTGAAGTTGATGAAGATAAATTGGGCCTTCCTCTTCTTGATCTTCTTGGTCTTCCTCTTTTTTATTGTCTTCTACGTTGTCATTGTTGTCTTCGTTTTCTTCTTCTGCTTGCTCCTCCTCCTCCGTCTCCTCTATCTTGTGTCCTTTCTCCTCCTTATCTCCTCCTTTGTCCTCCTCCATCTCGACTCCATCTTCTCCTTTCTCCTCCTCGTCTCTTCCTCCTTTCTCCTCCTTCATCTCGACCCCCTCTTCTCCTTTCTCCTCCTCTCTCTTGTCTCCCTCCTCGTTCTCCTGCTCTTCCCTCCCTCCTCCTAATTGCTCCTCCTCGTACTGCCTCCCTCCTTCTTTCTTCTCCTCCTTATTCCTCTCTCCTCGTTTCTCCTCCTCCATCTTGTCTCCTTTCTCCTCCTCCACATTCTCCTCCTTCCTCTCTACTCCTCCATCGTCTTCTTCTTTTTCTTGTTTGGCTGTATCTTCCTTTTCTTCTGCCCCCGTTTCCTCCTTAAGCTCATTGGCTTTTTCATCTGCTTCCATGTACTCCTTAAACTTCTTAGCTATTTCCACAATGGTGTTGTCGTCCCACACTGGCATTGTTTGCATGTCTCTATTCTTCGCTTGGTCCTGTTGAGGATGGAGCAGCATCTGAAGGAGTACGACTAGGTCCAGCTTATCCAAGCCCTTCTTTTGTCCAAGGTCCTGCTGAAACAGCTGCTGCTGATTGCCCTTCTGATGTTGAGCTCGAATTTCACGCTCGATCCTGTCAAGCTTTTCGTAAACCTTCATGTTTTTTATTTTCTCTTTGATTTTATGAATCACCCTCTTTTTTCCAAGGTAAATATCACGTTTTTTGTTGAAAGCTTGCCAAAAATCAGGTCCCTTCTCCTCATCCTCCCCTTTGCTTTGATCTATGCCCGGCTTATGGGATGGGGATTTGGCATTATTGAGCTCCCGCAGAATGTAGTAGAGAACCTCCTTGGGTCGTAGCGGCACAGGAAAAAAGAAGGTATTTAGGTGCACCGCCGGGATGTTGACCAAGATACCACGATGGTAGCCTGGGTTAGTGTAGGCGGGTGGAAGTAGTGGCACAACCAAAGTTTTTTGTGCAAGATCGAGGACGGCTCGATCTGTATCCGGTGCCACAATGGCTATGGACAAAGTCTCGCCGGCACCTGCAGTAAGGGCAGATACCCACTCCAGCAGCTTCGCCTTGACGTAGTCGTCCCGAGAGCGAGGCTCAAAGAAGGCTCTTGGACCATAGTGATGGGTCGTTGGCGTGACGAGCTGGATCTTGGCGGTCTGATCTTCTTCATCACGGTCTTCTTCATCGTCGGCAGTAGCATAGCCACCAGCTGCAACATGAGGTGACTGCCCCAATGTCGTCGACTTCCCCGGGACCTCCACGCCGTACCTCAGGCGTCTCTCGCCAACGTCGCGTGCCCGGTCTTTGAGCTGGCGGAGCTGGATGGCCGCGCGGTGCTGCGCGGCCATCTTGTGCAGGAACCAGGAAACCCACCAGACGTAGCGCCGGATTCCGCCCCTGGCCCGGTGGATGTCCGGGTTGCCGCGGTACAGGTACAGGTCGATGCAGTTGTTGCAGTCCTGGGCTAGCAGCCGGACCTGAGTCATCCACGTGCGCACCTGCTCGTCGTGCTCGCCGCCGGGCGGCGCACTCCGGGCTAGGTGCGCCAGGAAGCTCTTCATGCTCTCCATCTCCTCCTTGATGAACTGCACGTCGTCCTGGACGCCGCGCAGCAGCAGCGCCTCATTGCGGATGACGACCAGCAACGAGCTCACGGCGCCCGACGCGAGCTCAGCCATGGCTCGATCTTCTTCCGCCGGTCGGGCGTTTCTAGTGGAACTGATGAGCTGGGTGGTGTCGGCGACGCACGGCTTCTTCGCCGCATGGGAGAAATATGTGATGCATTCTGTCAAATACAGTCAGTATTTGGTTCTTTTGTGCCACCAATTGGCTTGACTTGACTTGGCTGACGCTCGTCAAGGGCCACAAGCTGTGCATCGTCAATTTGTCATTAATATAGAGATGCACCAAAGACGATGTACCTGAAGCATAGAGATGCCTCAACCGTCCGATGTACCCGAAGCATAGAGATGCACCAAATCCTGTGGGTCGATGAAGAAATTGATGGGGGTGTGCTATGATGTGGGAACCTGCTGCTACTCCCTCTATCCCAAATGGGAAATAGCCAAATGTAAGGCGTGGTTAAACTTGTCATGATCTTCAATACTAACATTCGACTCTAGATATCTCTTGTAGCATAATATTTGTAGCATTAGCCACATGAAAGTATTTTTAAACACAGATCCAATGATATTATTTTATAAGAAAATTTGTATTATACAAGATTAATTTTAGGTTAACATTTTCAAAGTTTGAATCTTGAATTACGTGTGTGTATCCATCGATCGTGGTGATGACCTGGATTTTATTATGAATTATTGATGCATGGTCAAAGATTAAAACATTGATTTAGGAACAGGCTAACTGAGCTGGGTGGTGGCGGCGCACACATTCTTCTCGGTCTGGGAGGAAGGAATGGATGATGCATTCTGGTTGCTGTAGATTTTTGACGCCCTGTGTCATCGATCAGCATTGGGCGAGCACGGCCCGAATCAAGTGGTGGTGGCGGAGGCCGTGGCCATTCGCGCGGGGGGAAGAAGATGCTTAGCTAGATGCCATTTCCCTTGCCCACAGTTGCCGGCCCGGCCGCCTTTCGCATCCCGTTGCCTGTGCGCGCGCCCACGTCCAGTCCAGATCAAGATCAGCTAGGCGTGCAGTGATGCAGCAGTTATTCCGAAAGCGGCCGGCGCTGCACCAGGGACTTACCCTAAAATCCCAACTTTAGCGCTATACAAAAAGAAGATTTTCCATCACATCATACTTACGGTACATGCATGGAGTACTGAATGTAGACGAAATCAAAAACTAATTGCACAGTTTGGTTGTAAACGAATCTTTTAAGCCTAATTAGTCAATATTTGAATTATTACTGAATGTAGACGAAATCAAAAACTAATTGCACAGTTTGGTTGTACTTTGCGAGACGAATCTTTTAAGCCTAATTAGTCAATATTTGAACAATAATTCACAAATACAAACAAAATGCTACAGTATGCTACAGTGCTGGCATAGTGATTTTGGTTGTCCAAAATCGAGCAACTGGGCTCAGGATGCTGATCAAATGGCATTTCCCTGCGTCCAAATTTCGGCATCAGGGAGTGCATAATTGGATTGATATCCACTTTGTTGGGGGCTAGATGCGGATACCAAGGTCTATATGTTTGCCTCGCTTATCTGATTGCCCGGCCCTAGCTCTACAATACGCTCCACTTTACAAGCTTGGTATGTTCATCTACGAATATATGTAGCTATCCATGTGTGAGAAGAAAGAACAGCGCCTCTTTTTAAGCCGGCAAAAGGTTCTTGTGTGGAGTACTGGTTGTCAAAAGGGGTTGTATGCACCGTGTACAAGTATGAAGCAGGGGTTAGGTACCCGTTGTCGATTAATATTGTACGCGGCTGGAATATGTAAAAGTGAAATGCCCAACTTTCTCAACTTAAATTTTATTTTAGGTTCAACTGGTTGAGTTGAACACGTATTGATGCAATCGATGCGAGTCTAACAAGTGAACAAATTAAAGCTCTTTGACGACATTTGGAACCGACTGGCATGGGTCCAAAAGGCAAGAGGAAGAAAACCAAGTACTCCTGCGTGCAAGCGTCCATGTGTGGTGACCACACCGCATCGATGCCTAGTACTTTCTCCTCCATAATGTTTAAGGATAAGATTAGCTTGTTCTAAACGTCATATATTTATGGACAGAGGTAGTAGAACTTTTTTTAAAAAAAAAGATAGCAAGAAGATTGCCGTATTATATTAATAGAAGTAAAAAAAGAAACAAAACAAAAGCTGAACAGCTATATATGGAGACCTAAAGAATGCTACACATACAACTACGATCAATAACACGAGGGGAGAAGGACGACTAATACAACAGTACAACCAAAGAAAAGGAAGGCCTCTCCAAGCGCAAAAGAAAAAACGACACGGGATGGAAGGACCACACGCAACTACGACTGATCATCTGTAGCTTCGTTTCGACCATTGAATGCAAGTCTATACTGGTTCATGTCTTACTTGATGAGCAGCGCCAATTGTAGTGGTGGCAAGGATTTATGTTGAAAAATACGCCGGTTTTTTCTTTCCAAACATTCCACCAAAAGTATATCATTAGGCTGTCGAAAGTTTGTCTGTCTTTTTTATCCACTCGCATCTTGCATTTTAGCCACCATGCATAAAGAGAAATAGACTGTTCCAAATTTTGCAATGAATGTAAACCAGTTCAAGAAGTGATCATGTTCCACACATCCTTGGTGTATGGACAATTCTTGCAAAGGTGATGGGGTGTTTCAGGTTGTGCCGTGAGAGGTAGTAGAACTCTAACTACTAAAAAAATAAATGGCGATTTAGTCCCAAGTGGAAATTGTTGAAGTTTGATGGAAACTCAACAAAGGAACGAGAGGCTAGGAAACCAGACTAAGCGTAAGTTTCATCATTTTCATCTGAATTATATGTACACTAGTTGTATAATTTACAACTCTTCTTCTCTCAACCAATATATATTCATGGTAAATTCAAGTGTACAAAAGTCATTACACAAATCATGAAGGAAGTCCGCAGTTTTCTCCCCTACCTCTCAATCATTCCAGAGTCCTCGCGCCCGTTGATGGCTCTCCCCGCGAAGCCTTTCCATTCCCTGGAGGCTTCACAACGACGATCAAGTTCCCAATCGCCTCCAGTCATTCTTGGATTTATCGGTGAAGGCTTCTTTCAGAGAGGCTTCGCATCGGCATGCACTCTTCAGCTCTGCTTGGGCATCGCCCTTCGCCTGGCTCCAAACTTTGTGCAGTGCGATCGCTCCTCTTCCCTGCAAAACAGAGCTTGTAAGCGTGCTAGGTTGGCAATCGTCGCTCTGCATGCGCTCATGCATGGGAGAACCCGGAGCTCCCCCCTAAACCCGTGGGCTCCGTCGCAGATTATGGGCCTCTCCATTCACTGCCTCAACTACCCAACGTACCCAAGTGCAGGCGCGTTGGTGGATGAAGAAATTGATGGGGAAGTGCTATGATGTGGGACCCGGGTTCATGATGCTAGGTTGTGAAGCCGACTGCCATGTGAAAAGCTGCAGCATCAATGAGCTCGACCTGTCATCAACTCGACCCATGATCAGACTCATTGCTCTAAAACCCCTAGCATACCAAGTGTGGCCTGCCATTTGGATTTGGAAGTTTTATGGATACAACTGTTGTGGATGCCTTTAATAATTGTAGCTAGAGTTTGTTTATTCTTTTGCTTAGTTTGTTTTGGTATGTTTATGTAGGTCTTGTTTATCAATTTGGTCGGTTTACTTCTTAGTTTGTTGGAGTAATAGATTTGGTTTGTAATAAACATGCTGCACAAAGAGCATATAGAGAACAAGGAGTGCTATTTTGGCCTACATATTGACTGTTAAGAATCAATCTTTACTAATAGTGACGATGAACATCAATGTGCTAATCATGATCTAACCATATATATCTGAATCAAGGTTCAAGAACTGTAATATCAAAGCGGACGCTATTGCCGCTAAGTCCTAAGCCGCTATATACAGCGGATCGATAAAGGAGCTATAGTCTGTAAGCTGAATTTATAGACATTGGCGCATAGCTTAGTGATTGCTTGTCTAGAACGCTATTGCGGTACTATAATAGCGCCGGCTATTTTAATCACTGCTGATATTACATGAAAAACTAACTTCCTTAAAACACAAAAATTACTAATAACTGCCATGCAGAGAAGTCTGCCTTCACTGAGAGTGTGCACCGACAGGCAAACTTGCCGTGATTCCAGTGCCTATATATATGATTCTCAAATTTTGATACAGATCGACTAACACATCCTGGACAGCACGTCGACTAACACGTCCTTCACGTTACATGTCTTCTGGCGCAAAAAAATTCACCAACTAACTCTGGGACTGTGCTCTGCATGTACCAACTGCATCTGAAGTTATTCTTCTCTGGTGCACATCAGTGACACCACCTCTTTCTTGGCATGCATGGAATTCAGGCTGTTGCTTCTTCAGTTCAGCGTCAATGTGTATTGACCCCTCCACACTTACCGGCTCTCACCATTTCGGCACAACAAAAGACGTGAGGAAAACAAAGCCAGCGACGTGGACTCTCACCGTTTCGGCACGACCATGGCGATCTCCGGCAGTGCGACGTTGGCTCCTCTAAACTGGAAGAATGGCCAAATGGATGTAGTGTACGTGGTAGATGACAGCAGTGTCGGTTTCCCTTGGTATGACATGCACGGTGGTATTTGGTTGGCTCAAATGTAATGTAATCTTATTACTGAAGCTAACGAATCCCATTACATATGTTTGGTTGCAGTGGTTCGTAATCAAGTGACATTGTAATCAAATCATTTACCTAAATAATATCTATACAAGCTTGTTATCCCTCCTCCCCTACCGTAATCAGATACAACACCCACACCGTAATCTGATTATGTTACCAGAGTGCAACCAAATAGGGTAACCACCCATTTCACCGCCAAATACACTGTAATCCAATTCCCTACCTTAGCACGAACCAAACACTATCCTTATCCACAACAGCTAGCAAGTGGGCCAGAAAGATTGCATATAACTAACGTCATAGAAAATCCGAGAATGCTAGTTAATCGCTAATTTGTGGGCCTGATTAGAGCTCAAGGCCCACCACACCCGCGCATCCATGCATGTTAAACCACTAATTTGTGGGCCTGATTAGAGCTCAAGGCCATGTTCATGTGTTTTCAGCTCTCGCCAGCCCATGACGGACTTTACTGTTCCAATTGTTTGTTTACAACATAAAAATTGACTGGTGGGGCAATAAAGAATTACGCCACCGGTATATATTGTAAAAATGCACTACACAATTATATTTTATTAGCCTTGGTGTAATATAAGCACACATACTTATTTTCCATTTAATTGCACCTGTACATTAACAAAAATATTGATGATTTATACACGCCCATGGGCCAAATAAAGTACTGTAATAAGCTTTATATCAATATGCGGGTGCATGTATACTGAATCCGTGCATAATTTGTTACAAAAATATCATCTTACAGAAAATAAGAAAAGCTGAATTTGTCAATATGATGATATACAACCTACATTATTAATCCTAATGTCACACTAGACTGGATTTGTTTTGGGGACTCAACAATGTAGGATAATGTTGTCATGACATACTGATAATGGTTTTACTGCTCGTGTGTGCACCAATCTTTTATAAGAGGGTTGCTCTAAATTATAATGCAAGATGATGGTATTGTATTGGAACGTTCTGTTCTCTTGTGCTCTACTTGCTAATATTTTCTCCGGTTTGATTTGTTGGTGATATAGGACTCATTAGAAGCGCAATGCAAGAAAATAAACCAAAACAAATCACATGTTAGGTGAAGTCACCAGGTCTACGGGTGTGCCAACTACCAACAAAGTATTTGAACTGCACTAAAAAACAGGTTTCAAAGGTTCGTAAATATACAATCTAGTTTCAAATGAGCAAAACTACTACTCCCTCCGTTTCAAATTGTAGGTCGTTTTGACTTTTTTAGGTGCATAAATATTATTATACATCTAAATATAGTGTATGTCTAGATGCATAATAGAATATAGTGTATATCTAGATGCATAATAATATCTATGAATCTAGAAAAGTCAAAAACGAATGGAACAAAGGGAGTACCAGGTACTCCATACCATCTAACTGAGAATTCAATAAGGGCATGAGAAAAATCATCACAACAGGCATCTTTGCATGCTTGTTTATAATTGAATAATAAAAATAAAATAACTGTTCAATGCCATACTGTGTTAGGTACTTGCAGAACTGGAGGGAGCTAGCTTTGCCTGAAAGAAGCTGATAGAGTTGTAGAACTTCACTGGAGAAGTAGTTGAAGTAGTAAGAGGATGAAGAAACCAATCAGGTTACCGGAGAGCTATGGCGATGCCGGGGCCCTGCAGACTCCAGAAGCATACGAAAGTCAGTACGATGGTCCAGGAGAGGATGGAAGAGAAATCAATGGCTAGGCATGTGTCAACATGTGGCATCAAGGTCTTAGCAAGAATGGTCCAGGAGATGGAAGATCTTGATCGAGGATGGCAACAAGGAACCGGAACAGACACCGGGTTACTGTCAGGCTACAATGGGACACTGGATGGAGTCCTGAGAGGAGTCATCACCGAGTAGACAGACACAGATGCACCTTTGGAATCAGTCGAGGACATGAACAAACTGAATTTCCTCGTATATTTAAGCCACAACTTCTCATTACCACTGGCAATATGGACCGCCTGTTACTTTTATATTTGTCAATATTCAAGTTCCTTTCATCGGAAATGGATCACAATCTTTTTTGATCGTTTTGTCTTCCTGCACGTTGCTCATTATTATATAAATCAGAGATGAAAAGAAAAGAAAATCGGCAACTCTTCTTCGTTTCAAAAAAAAAGGCAGGACATCTCTAGTCATTCTCCAAGCCTTTCCATGCATGACAGGATCATTACCCGTTCCTTGTCTGAAGGCTGCGGGATCAAAAAGAAAACAAGCATTAAATCCGTTATTTGATTTGACAGCACCACGTTGTGATATATAGGCTTTGTTTGGCACAGCTCCACGCCTAAACTCCAGCAACTCCATCAAAAAATTCAGCCAAACACCCCAACTCCAAAACTCCATGGAGTTGCCAACTCCATGGAGCTGTAGTGCAAATGGAGGTGGAGTTTTGGAGCACCTCTTTTGCTACTCCAGAAACCACTCTTTTGAACCTCCTCGTGGAGTTGGTGGATAATTACCCACCAATGCCACTGGTTATATAGAAAAAACGGTTCGTTCTATTTTCCTCCGAGACTCTACACGCTCGTCTCCACCGGTCTCCACCGCGCTAGCGCCGCCCGTCGCTCCCGTCGCCGGCCGCCGTGGCCCCTCCGTCCCGCGCGCTCCGGCCTTGGAGCCCCGCCGTCGGCCGCCCCCACCGCCGCCTGCCCCACCCTCGCCGCCGGCCGCACCCCCGCCGCCCGCCCGATCCCCGTCGCCGGCCGCCCCCACCGCCGCCCGCCCGAGCCCTACCGCCGGCCGCACCCCCCGCCGCCCGCCCGAGCCCCGCCGCCGGTCGCACCCCCCGCCGTCGGCCGCCCCCACCGCCGCCGCCCGAGCCCTGCCGCCAGCCGCACCCCCGCCGCCAGCTGCCTCCACCGCCGCCCGCCCGAGCCCCGCAGCCAGTCGCACCCCCCGCCGTCCGCCCGAGCCCTGCCGCCGGTCGCACCCCCCGCCGCCCGCCCGAGCCCCACTGCCGGCCGCACCCCCCGCCGCCCGCGCTAGCCCCGCCGCCGGTCGCACCCCCCGCCGCCCGCCCGAGCCCCACTGCCGGCCGCACCCCCCGCCGCCCGCGCTAGCCCCGCCACCGGCCGCACCTCCCGCCGCCGGCAGCACCACCCACCTGCTGGTGCCTTCCCCTCCTCCTCCTTCGGGTGACCAGTGGGCAACGGCAGAGAGAGGAAAAAGAAAGGAGGAAGAAAGGAGAGGGAGAGGATGACAAGTGGGGCCTGAATTGGGGGCAACAATGGCAATTAACACTGAAATTGATTTTTTTTGGAGCTGAGAGTACCCATCTAGCCAAACACCCCATTTTATTTCTGGAGTTCTGGAGTGGAGCTGACTCTACCTGGAGTTTTGGAGTAGAGCAGCTCCACCCAGAGCTGGAGCCATGCCAAACAGGGCCATAGATTAATGGTAGGATGTGTAAAATAAATGGGAGAAGTCCATTTACAACCTCAATTATTTCGCGAGTTTGGTTTTTAAACTTTGACTTGGAAAATGTTTACCTTTCAACCCTCAACTAGGAGAACCATTCACTTTCCAACCTCGTGCCAGATTTATTTGCACATGGCAGTATTTAAAAACCAAAAGATTGTCATTTACGATTTTTTTAAATTCGAAACTATGTTAGTCTTGGGACACTTTGCTACGTCAACACCAGGCCACCTAAAATAACTCTAAATTTGGCTAGAGGTCCAAAGTTGATAGGTTTAATAGTCGAGGCTTTAAACACAAGTGGTTCATAATAGAGGGTTGAAAACTACTAAGCTCATAGTTAAGGGTTGTAGAATGAACTTTCCCAGAAAAAGCATGTGCCTAGCTCAAACTTTCTCTCTTTTTTTGGAATTAAGAAATACTATATAGCAATTTTACTATCAAATTCATTCAGTCTAAACACAGCTGGAGAAGGGACCTTTTGTCCCATGCCTTTGTACTTGACCCGGTACTAAGTACCAGGTCCAAATTTGGAGATCCACGGAGGACCTTTAGTACTGGGTCATAACACCACCCAGTACGATGGTGTTATGACCCAGTACTAAAAGTTCACGGGTTACTTAAAAAAAAGTATATCCAACTTCATCACATGTGTTGTATAGGTGAGATGGTAAGGAAGGCTCGTGCGAGGCTATGGGTCATGGGTTCGAATCCCACGGACCGTGCATGCGCATATTATGCGTGAAAATCGCATGACTTGTGACTTACGATGCGTGTGTGCGTTCGTCAATTTTTTTGTGAAAAACAGTTTAGTACCGGTTGGTAATACGACTTAGTACCGGTTGCGAAACTGGTACTAAAGGAGGGTTGAGCACCGGTACTAAATGTCACTTCTCCAGCTGTGAAATACATCCTGTCAAATATAATATTTATAAAACATGATATTATGCTTAATTCATAAATGCATTGTATCTGAAATACCTTAATTTTTTGATTTTAGTAAAACACACATTCATGAGTTGTTGAAATATGACCTCATTTAAATATGGATGTTATCAATTTACATAAAATGAAACATCAAGGTAAGTCTACGCAAAACAGAAGGCAGCTCTGTGCAATCTTACTGATGACCCTATTTGGTATTAAGTCACAACACACCATGTGGATATACAACAATAACATTCGAAGTTTGCGATCAAGAAAATTTAGTCATGGATAACCATATTGTGAGATCATGTGCAGTTTGTGCTATCATTCCCCCAAATAGCTAGATTAGAGGAGGGCTTCGATCCTACACATATACTTAAAGCTTGTTTGGTAGGGCTGCGGCTGTAGTTGAAACGGCTACGGCTGTGACTTCTTCGGTGAAGCAGCTTTTTTTTGTTTCGGCTTGTCTAGATGAAAAAACGTTTGGCAAAACGGCTTCTCCTAGCTATGTAACATAGATAAAAATAATAAAATATCTATAATAGCCTTATCCTTTTTATTTTTATTTTTTTGTTTTCTGCCCTTATTTTTCTCCTCTCTTTTTATTTTTATTTTTCATTTTCCTCTTTTCTTCCTTTTTATTTTTATTTTCCCCTCTCGTTACTTTCCTTTCTCTCTTTATCCATTCACCCGTGGCCAGCATGTCTTTATCCTTTCACTCGTGGCCCTCCACATCCTGTGCTAGCCTCCATCTCGCCTGCGCCGCCGACGCTCTCCAGCCCCACGCCTCGTCCCGTCAGCTTCCCGCGCTCATCCCACTTGCCTGCGCTGACAGCATCCCGCGCTCGCCTGCACCTCGCCCACGCCGCCAGTGCTCTCCAGCCCTGCGCCGGCACCACCGTCTACCCTCGCCCCAACCTCGCCCGTGCGCCGTCTTCCTCTACCCTGACCTCGCTCGTGCTGCTCCAGGGCAATCCTGGGACTCCGGTCTCACGGACAAGGAGGAGCCACGGGAAGCTTATTTTTTCGGCTCCCGCACCATCTGCTCGCTCCTCTCAGCGAGATTTCCGAGACTTCGGGTACGAAACCGTTTCGTTCGTCGTCTAGGGCTTCTTAAGAAGCCGGTTGAGAAGCCCTACCAAAGGGTCCTAGGCAAGTTAGTTCCATAAGCAATAAATTGACTTGCTAAAAAAGTTATCAAGCCAATTCCCGCACCCGAATTTTTTTCTCCTCCACCGTTACCCCTTCTTCCATACCTCTGGAGGTGAGCTCATGTGATGGCTCCCCTTTGACTTTCACTATCAGAACAAGGGTCAGATCTATAAGCCATTGTCTACCTGCGCAAGTTTTATATGCTAGTTAAGCTCATCCACCAAAATAGATGATAGAGATGTAAAACTAGGACCTCAAACCGAGAGGATAACCAACAACAACGAGAGCATGGGATTCACATACTTGTTTGATTAGAAAATACAGTTGGATTTGAATATGCCAAATTGCTTCATTAAATATTAATCCAGTGGATTTGAATATGCCAAATCTACCGAAGAAAAAGCAACTTAATTAACATACCGCAGAGAGAACTCACCTATTTTTGACGAATGTTCAGATTACTGTTTCTTGATCCAACGGCTTGCAGAAGTTTTTACACCACACTAAGTATCGTTGTGTCTTCCACCGTGACCGAACTGCCCCTCCGTTTCCTACAGGCCGGCAAAGCATCCTAACATCCTATAAAACCACCCCGTGCCACACCCGATCATGATCAGAGTCCAGGAGAAGAAGAACGAGCTCGCTATACACATACAGCTATGACGAGGAAGCGCTGCTACCTACGCTTCGCAACGCTCCTGGCGGGGCTCCTCTCGGCCGCCGCCTGCCTCGACTTCGGCTTCTACGACAGGATGTGCCCCGCCGCCGAGACCATCGTGCAGCAGACCGTCGCCGACGCGTTCAGAAACAACTCCGGCGTCGCTCCGGCGCTGATCCGCTTGCACTTCCATGACTGCTTCGTCAGAGTAAGCACATGCACATAAGAAAAGTTTTGAAAAATATGATGAAATGGAAGTATTTTGCATAACAGTTCTAGATACCATTTCTATGTCACAAAGCTTAGCACTATTATTGTGAGGTCGTGAGGAAGTAAAGGACTTCACCTGAGAGTGACGGCACCGACGCCTCAACCTCCTTTGCAGGGCTGCGACGGCTCGGTGCTGATCGACTCGACGACGAACCCGAACAACACGGCGGAGAAGGACGCGCCGCCCAACAACCCCAGCCTCCGGTTCTTCGACGTGATCGACCGCGCCAAGGCGGCCGTCGAGGCGCAGTGCCCCGGTGTGGTCTCCTGCGCCGACATCCTCGCCTTCGCGGCCCGGGACAGCGTCGTGCTCTCCGGCGGCCTCGGCTACCAGCTGCCGGCCGGGCGCCGTGACGGCCGGATATCCCGCGACACGGACGCGCTCAACGACCTGCCCCCGCCCTTCTTCAACGCCACCCAGCTCGCCGACAGCTTCGCCTCCAAGAACCTCACCGTCGAGGACCTCGTCGTCCTCTCCGGCGCCCACACCATCGGCGTCTCCCACTGCAGCAGCTTCGCCGGCGTCCCCGACAATCCTGCCGACCGCCTGTACAACTTCAGCTCGCCTGACAAGGTAAGCATACCCACTTACCATATGCATGAAGTGAAGACGTTCTTACCCATTCACCAAATTACCATTGCTGTGAGGCGGGTACACAGATTGATCCGGCACTGAGCAAGGCCTACGCGTTTCTGCTCAAGAGCATCTGCCCATCGAACAGCAGCCAGTTCTTCCCGATGACGACGACGCTCATGGACCTCATCACGCCGGACAAGCTCGACAACAAGTACTACGTCGGCCTGACCAACAACCTGGGCCTCTTCATATCGGACGCGGCGCTGCTGACCAACGCGACGATGAAGGCGCTGGTCGACTCCTTCGTGCGCAGCGAGGCCACGTGGAAGGCCAAGTTCGCCAGGTCCATGCTCAAGATGGGGCAGATCGGGGTGCTGACTGGAACGCAGGGAGAGATCAGGCGCAACTGCAGGGTCGTCAACCCTGCTCCTCGTACCGCTGCAGGCGTTCATCGTGTTGTCGCCGGATCTGATTCTTCAGGATTCACTGGTGTGGCTGCAAGCTAATCGATTGTCAGTAGATGTGTGTGTGCAGTGTGCACAGTGATGTCTATTGTGAATGTGGGACGTTGCAATAAGTAATGAGCAGATCAGCTTGGTAGCTTGCTTGTTACAGGGACAGGGAGAAAGCACGATCTACATGACTCAAGAAAAAGGACTACTTGTGAGTTGTGATCACTCTTGTAGTCTGTTGTAAGTTACTTTGATGTTCGTTTAATTTGTGCATGGAGTTTGATTGATTGTGACGAAGAAGTGGATCTGTGCGACGGTGCCAAATGTTGTTGTTCTATTAGAGTATCTATATATGCTCATTTGACTAGTGAAAAATTGAGAAGTCGATTTGTTAGTTTTGCAAAATTGCAAAATCATTACAAGCTGTCAATATCAGTTATTATCCAAAATTCAAAAAATCGGCAAAGCATATACCTTCCTTATCCAAATATGCCTGCAGATTAAGGTGATAAATTAGATGGAAGGCATCTGTCGTGCGTGTATGAGTCTTTTAGATTAATATGACCCAATCAATGTACAATATGCACTAACAATTTGTTAAATCCAGTTGACCCAGTTTTTCCCTAAGTGATCTGCAACTGGGAATGACTATGATTCAATCCAGCTATTTTTTTAAAAAAAAATCCAAGTATTGCAAATCCTAATTGTTACTATGTTCAATAACCATTTCACCAACAATATGTACTTGGGGCTCAGTATTTCCACTCTGCCTGAAGAGAATCTTATATTTCAAAGAGCCAAGGCGGGCGGATGCCACATTTGCAAAACGTTAACGATAGAAAGTTTGCAAAACATGAAAATACTCATGGAAATATCACACATAAAGCTATGAGAACCACCAAATTTTCAATATGTTCAAGTAAAGAAGCTTTCCGTCTTAAATGGAAAGACAACTTAAAACCATCGAAATGCTTGCAGAAAGTTATTGTAGTATCCTTGTGCAGCTGTGTTAAAACAACTTACTACTCAGTGCCATGTCACACTTCAGTTAGAAAGTCCTTGAGCTTTTAACTTAAGCACAACATGGAAGAACAAGGACTGAAGAAAAAAAAACAATGACTGAAGAAAGCCTGTCAAACAAGCATCCATAAAGAATTAGCCCCCTGTCGTTTCACATCAGTGATGTCCATAAAGAATATGGTCCTAGCTGACTTAGCACTTATCCCAATCTTTGCTGACAACATCAGTAGTTAGGTAACCTTAAATCAATTTTATTTTAGCCAATGGTTCAACTGCAGCATAGCAACTGGTGTATATTATTGTAACAAAATTTGGTCCCATTAGAATGCAGACAAGTTTTTCCAGTTTCTGTCAAAAGATTATGAATGCAGACATATTTGTTATCCATTAGCCATTGTCGTTCTCAAAGGGAAAAGGAAAGGCAACATCAATGCCGACAATGCCTGTTTAATGTTTTCTTTATGTTGTTCAGGAACTAGTTGACTGTAAAAAAAAGTGACGCCTAACCATGAATGTGTGTGAAAGGAAGGATTGTTTTTCCTTTCCATTCCTGCTCCCTGTGACCTTTGTCCTATGTCGTCAAATCTGTCTAACTTCTCCACAAGCATCAATACATGCAAAATATGTACACGATGTTTTGTTTCGTAGTTCACAGGCACCTTATTCTCTCGGAAGGTGGGGAACATGCTGTGCAAACACCTCTGAACATGTTTGTGCCACAGTTTCCTGAAGTGTGTATGTATATCTGTTTTGTGCCACAGTTTCCTGAAGTGTGTATGTATATCTGTTTGTGTAATCTTAATATACGATCTTTCTGTATTCCATCTCTTTTCAACCATTGTTTTACGGATGGTATTTTGATATGGAACCCATGAATAAATACTAAATCAAGGATAATGCGACCCAAGTAGAAATGTAAGGTGAAAGCAACAAAGCACACCTTTTCAACGGTTCAAATGTGAACTTACCATTAATCAGCACGGTAATAGTGCTTAACAGCGCAATCTAGCTGGCTCCGTCAGAGATAACCTGCCAACAGTAACATCCAGAGAGACAAAGTGAGCTAGTTTGAAATTTCTCCAGTAATTTTGTTGGACAGAGCATGCATATAGAGTACTCGCAGAAAGGATCACAAGGATCAGGATCACTTGGAGTTAATAATTCTACTCTCCCGCAGCTGGCCTTCCTGCAATAACACATTCACCCGTCAAATTGCTGAAAGCTACATTCATGCTCAAGAAAAAAAAAGACTGCTCAGTTTGGCGTACACCACCGCCAGCGGGACGCGCCTTGAGTGGGCCTCTGGCCATTTCGTCGAGCACCTCGCGTGCAGCTCTCCCACTCGGCCGTTCTGTCGCTGCGCCAGCCAGCCAAGTAAGCGCCATTGGCTTCAGCCGATGTTGCTATGACGCCGTGTTCTTCACGAACAATTGCGCGCACCCAGAACGCCCCTTTCTCCTACAGTCTTGTGGATGAGCAGCGCGTCGTCGAGACTCGAGAGAGCGGTAGCGCAGACCGGGGCTGCAGGCATATCGGGTTGCTAGCACATCACTTGTTGCCGGCACAACGAACCCACGCCAAATGAAACAAGAGTGCCGCGTACAAATAGAGTAGGCTTAGCCCAACCGACGGAAACCTCAAGAGGCCCTTTTTATCAAGGCCCAGTACAAAACTTTTATTTCGTATTGGTTGGGGTGCGCCAGGCTCGGGCTGTAGTGCAACGCCCGAGCGACGCTCGAGGGCCCCAGTGGCAAGCCACTGTGGTGGACCCTCCCCCACAAAAAATAAATTTAATATCGAAGTGGGCACATGGCCCACATATCAGATATTAAACTGATAAGAACAGATACTACACTTGATCTTAGCCAAAAGGCCGAGAAAGGTATGATTTGGGAAGGAGGCCTGGGTCTCGTTTTATAGCGCTTCTCCGGCTCCGCTCGCTCCGTCCCGCCGAGGTGGGACTAAACTGAGCACCCCGCGCAGGCGCGCAGCGCGTCGCGTGCTCGGTCAGGTTGCTTGGGCCGTTTGGGCTTCCAATTTGGTGGAGCGTTACAGCCCAGGGACGGTTTGCTGGTCCCCCTCTACTTTGGGCGGGGCCTGGCCATGAAACATCTCGGGCTAAGTTTTGCTCAGATCTAACTGATGATGCACACGCCTTACCTTGATCATGAATAGTAGAGGTGACTAGGAAATCGATTGAATGTCCTGATGACATGATTGTGAAAGAAAATGAATTCGGCATGACACTTCAACCTTTTTTAAAGAAAAATGTAACAGTTGTGTTCATATGATGATAAGCATCCTCTTTATTAACCCAAATGCCACGACAGACTAGGATAATTATTCGTTGTTAGGCAAAGTGTCTTGAGAGTCCAAGAATGCAGGATAATGTTTTGACGCCATATTATGGTTTGACTACAAGCTTGTATAAGAGGGTTGCTCTAGATAATGCGTGATGATCGTATGCCTTGGCATTTTCTCTTCTCGCACTTGCTGATCTTTCCTCAGCTCCCCAACTTCACGGGACAACCGGACAACAATCATTTTTCTTTCATTCTGGTTTTGTGGGGACAGAGAGCTCACTACAAACACAAGAAAATAAACTCAAAAGGCAATCATTGTTATGAGGCGAAATCATCAAGTCAATGGGGGTACCAACTACCAAGTACATGAACAGCACTGAAAAGACACGTGAAGAAAAAATCAATGGTCGGGCATGTGTCAAGTGTGGTAGCAGGTCTTAGCATGGTCCAGGGGGCAACTTGGAATCGATTGAGCAACTGGGCAGACACTGGGTTACTGTCAGGCTACAATGGACACTGAATGGAGTCCTAAGAGCACAGTCAGTCAAGGAGGGACGTGACCCATTAGCTGCGTTGGAGGAATGGTCCAGAGGAAGTAATGATTTGAAAGTGAATGGTTTCATGAGATCAAAGGTAATGTTAGTCGAGGAGAAATGGCTTTAAAAGCACTAGCCCATACTAATTGAATTTCCTCATATTTAAGCTACAACTGCTCCTTCCTACTTGCAGCACGGAGCATTTGTTACTTTTGTAGCTTTCAATATTATTTTTTCTTTATTCCATGTTCTGTGGATATAATTTGTTCTCAATCACGACTTTTGTTTTGCTTAACTCAAACCTTTTGTTTTGGAATTAGAGAATATATAAAATTTGCAGTTGGTTGTCAAGTTCATTCACTCTGAATACACCCTATCAGATATAAGCTATCTAAAAACATGATATTATGCTTATAATCCATATATAAGTATGACCCTAATGAAAACTGGATGTTTTGCAGTTTACATCAAAGGAAGCATAAAAGTAAGTCTACACAAAGGATTGTACAGTTCTGTATGGGAGAATATTTTTATACATATTTAAAAACCCATCTAAGTTTATAAAACACAAAGTCAAGATTTGAAGGTGCTTTAATGGCTTCCCTCATGTGACGATTTCTGATGACTTTCGCCATTTGAACGAGGACCAAACCTTTAAGCCCTCACGGTACATCCTAGTTAAGGACCAGACCTCATGATTTTCGAAAAGGCTTCCCTTATGGCGCATTGTAGCTAATGCTCAATGGCTAGGGCCTCAGGCCAAGCAAGCAAGCGACTCACATAAGTGTAAGCCGTCGTTTTATCGTTGGTTTTTTGTATTCCTTGTTGCTTTACTAAAATACTGATCCATTCAAATAAAATTAGTGACCTACCCAAGAAGAGGGAAACGAGTCAATACTACAATGTAAAGAAAAACTAGCCCAGAGAACTCACCTATTTTCGACGAATATTCAGAGTGTCTCCATTTACGGCCGGGCAAGAATTTCTATTCCAGCGCGCTATAAACCCCCGTCCCCTTTGTGCGTGCATTCAGACAAAACGGCAGCAGCACGAGGTCTGTAGCCATGACTAGGCGCTGCTGCGTACGCTTCACCACGCTCCTCTCGCTCCTGGCGGCGCTGCTCTCGGCCACCGCCTGCCTCGACTTCGGCTTCTACGACACGAGATGCCCCGCCGCCGAGACCATCGTGCAGCAGACCGTCGCCGCCGCGTTCAGGAACGACTCCGGCGTCGCTCCGGCGATAATCCGCATGCACTTCCATGACTGCTTCGTCAGAGTAAGCACATGCACATAAGAAAAGTTCTGAAAAATATGATGAAATGGAAGTATTTTGCATAACAGTTCTAGATACCATTTCTATGTCACAAAGCTTAGCACTATTATTGTGAGGTCGCGAGGAAGTAAAGGAATTCACCTGAGAGTGACGGCACCGACGCTTAAACCTCCTTTGCAGGGCTGCGACGGCTCGGTGCTGATCGACTCGACGACGAACCCGAACAACACGGCGGAGAAGGATGCCATCCCCAACAAGCCGAGCCTCCGGTTCTTCGAGGTGGTCGACCGCGCCAAGGCGGCTCTGGAGGCGCAGTGCCCCGGTGTGGTCTCCTGCGCAGACATCCTCGCCTTCGCGGCCCGGGACAGCGTCGTGCTCTCAGGCGGCCTCGGCTACCAGGTGCCGGCCGGGCGCCGCGACGGCCGGACATCTAATGCAACCGAGGCGCTCAACCAGCTGCCCCCGCCGTTCTTCAACGCCACCCAACTGGTAGACAACTTCGCCTCCAAGAACCTCACCCTTGAGGACATGGTTGTCCTCTCCGGCGCGCACACCCTCGGCGTCTCGCACTGCGACAGCTTCGCCGGTATCGGCAACCTCGGCGACCGGATCCACAACTTCAGCAGCTCAGACGGTGTAAGCATATATACTTTATTTTCCTCTCCAAAAACTAGGATGCTGAAGGTTTTGGATTTGTCGTGAAACGTACTGCACTAGCTTATCAGTGTTTTTATTCACATGTTTTTACTAAAAGTTGTAGTCAGAAAACATTTTATCGAAGAGCCGACCCTGAAATATCAGAAACGAATTTTATATTTTTTTTCATGTAGCATATACATATGTATCTACTATCTAGTGAAGATCTTACTCGGCCATCCATTGCTGCGGTTTACAGGTTGATCCGTCGCTGAGCAAGGCCTACGCACTTCTGCTCAGGAGCGTCTGCCCGTCCAACAGCAGCCAGTTCTTCCCAACGACTACGCCGTTCATGGACCTCATCACGCCGAACAAGTTCGACAACAAGTACTACGTGGGCCTGCAGAACAACCTTGGCCTCTTCATCTCGGACGCGGCGCTCATGACCAACGCGACGATGAGGACCCTGGTCAACTCCTTCGTGCGCAGCGAGTCCACGTGGAAGACCAAGTTCGCCAAGTCCATGCTCAAGATGGGGCAGATCGAGGTGATGACCGGGAGTCAGGGCGAGATCAGGCGCAACTGCAGGGTCGTCAACCCTGCTCGCACCGCCGGCGCCCATGACGATGCCGTCGCCGGGTCATCAGATTCTTCAGGATTCACTGGAGTAGCTGCAAGCTAACCATCATCGATTATCGTCTAGTGTGGAACTGTGGATTTGATGTTGCAGTAAGTAATGAGCAAATTACATAAGCAAGAAAAATTGCTTGTTGCATGAGCAGGGAGAGGGAGAGGGAGAGGGAGAGAGAGCATAATCTAGAGAACTGAAGGAAAAGGAGGTGACCACACTCTGTTGTATGTTATGAGTTATGACTTGCGTTATGTTTGGAGTTTGATTGTGAGGAAGAAATAAATCTGTGCCAAACATTGTTGTTCGTGGCAAACATATGCATGGTGATCTGATTAGTGAGGCAAAAGCTTATTGATCATGTATATATTTTGACCAAACAATTGTACATGCAGGCAAACCATTTTACAAAATCCTTGCAAACTGTCGATAGCAAGCCAGGGACCAAGTCGCCTCATAGTCAGTTCAAGATCAGCTATGCCATCCAGAAACCGAGAAAAATCTGCAAGCATATATACCTTCCTTATCCAAATGTATCCGAGGCAGGAAGAGATAAAAATAAGGAAGGCATCTATCATGCATTCAAGAGCGTGTTGGATGATTGTGCCCACTTGCAATGCCCCCCAATCAAGTAGCTAAATCCAGTTGACCCAGTTTGTCGGTAACAGTACTGAGAGTGGCTGTCATTGGATCCAACTATTTCTTTTAAAAATTTTATTTTATGAAAATCATAAATGATATTGTTTAATAGCCGACAATATGTACTTAGGGTACTGTATTTGTACTCTTGCAAACGAAGTACTCCCTCCGTTCAAACTGTAGGTCGTTTTACCTTTTCTAGATTCATAGATATCTGGACATATACTATATCTGGGTGCATAGCAAAAAGTATACACATAGAAATACCAAAACAACTTATAGTTTGGGACGGAGTGAGTACAGCATAAAAACACTGAAGTGCTTGCAGAGGACCATGAGGTATCCTTGTGTATTTGTGTTACAACTCAGTGCCATGTCACACTACGGTTAGAAAGTCCATGTGCTTTTAACTTGTTCACACCATGGAACAACCACTCTCCTGGTATCAGAAAAAAAAAAGGCATGGAAAAACAACCTCAACCGACAAAACGCTTGTCAAACAAATCCCTGTAAGTTGCTATAGCCACCCATTTTGTCCTTTGGCATCATTGACTTACCAGTTGACATCCCTGTCTTTCCTGACAACATCAGCAGTCTGGTGGTAGCCTCGGATCAATTTTTTTTACTAGTCAATAGTTTAACCACATTAAAGGGTGACTGATGCACATTGATGTAAATAAATTTTGGTCAGTTTTGATGCAGATAAGTTTTCCAGTTTGCTTTAAAAGATTTTAAATTTGCATGCCTTTTCTATCAAATAGGCATTGTCGTTTCAAAGGATAAAAGAAAAGTCAAGTCGATGCTGGCAGTACATGTTTTAAGGTTATCTTTCTTGTTATTCAGGAACTAACTGAGCATAAAAAAATGTGACTCTAGTATGGTGCCGAATCTGCTATTTTCCCTACATAGTGGTACCATTTGTGTAAAAATTATGAAACCCTTGAAATTAATCACCTTGCCAGCTTATGGTACCATGTGGAAAACTGAAGCAAGAACTCAACAGACAGCTTCAACTTTTCTGAATTGCATACAACGCCAATGTACATTTGAGTGAGTATTTACAATTCGTGGTGGGTCATTTCTTGGTGCAGTATAAGCACGCAAAGCTACAACAAATGGTGGTTTGCTTGGGTTCTTTAGATTGTCATAAGTTCCAGATCAGCTCACAAGCAATTTGTCACCCAGCTCCTTGCGGTAGACATGGATGAGACCAGCGCTATCAATAGTGTGCAGCTTCTCCTTCAGTATCTTCCTGTAGTGGTCATCCTCGTCCTCCAAGCTTCTCATCAGTTCAATCTGATTAGGCAAGGCATGTAAAGGGGATCAAAATTTTAGCTTCCTCCCTGAAGGCCATTTTCACAATTTTTTACAAAAATGATCACTGTCACATATAACTTATAAACCTACCTGTCTCTGGAACGACTCGAATTCATCAGAGCTCAAGGAGCCGTCACTGTTTGCATCAAGGAGATGCATGAGCTCCGTTGCATCTTCACCCCCAGCACCTAGATCCTCCATCACCTCAGTGAGCTCCTCGATGCTGATTCTCCCATCCCCATTTTTGTCAAGTTGACGGAAAGCCGGGTTCTTGCAATTGCCAACTCCTCGATCACTATCTGGTAGATCACGTAGGCGCAGAGCTGCTAACTCTGCTGCAGCCAACATAATAGCCTTGAGTCGTTTAGCCTGCACAACATAACAAGGAATGGTGGTTCTAAGCAATGCCAGAATAATATGATTTCAGCTTCGCCTACAGTTTTCTAGTACCCCTGTTAGAGGAAAAGCACATATTACTCTCAGAAGCTATTTTCCAAAACTTGATTGAAGGATATGGGTACCCACAGGTCCCCACCGACCAGGATACTTGTCGGCCCTAATAGATGGAGGCATGAAGACGCGTGGTGCACAAACTTGGAGGTCGGGCAAAACAGATTCAACCCGAATATTATGAGATACTTGTTGGAAACCGACTCAGATTGCTTTCCATATAACAACCGACTAGGATTCGATCCTATCCGATTTGTAACCCTAGATCATCACCCTATATAAGGTGGCCAGGGACACCCCCCGAACGCACCTCGACTTATCTCACCTCACGTTTAACTCTTCGCACCTGCGATCAGCAATACAATCCACCAGAACACAGGACGTAGGGTATTACTCTACAGAGGCCCGAACCTATCTAAACCCTACGCCCCTGTGTTACCATTCAAGTTCTTGGTCTTACGATCTCCCCCGCCTACAAATCTACCACCTGGGTAACCCCCGGTGGACTGTCGGTCACTAAATCCGACAATTGGCGCGCGCAGGTAGGGGTGATTGTGAGATCCTCCCCGGCGAGCTCGATGGCATCCCGCCCCGGCGTCATCTTCCCCAAGAGCATTAAGGACTTCCTCGTCAATCCGATCCAGCTCCGCTTTGGGAGCATGCCGGTGGACTCCGACTCCGCCGCCTCCATCGCCGACTCGGTGTCCGCTGCCAGCTCGGCATCTGTCGGACCCGCATCGACGGAGCAAGGTTTTCACCCGAGGATCATCACGCCGCTTACCCAGCAGGTCAGCGATCTCTCTCTCTCAGAGAGGATCCCATGCATCCTTGCGACAACCCACCCACCTACACTCTCCGATCTAATCGCGGGGCTAGATCGCATCAGTAACACCATTGTTGAGTGCATCAACCTCTCCGAGGCGGCACTACGCCCCAGAAGGTCGGCGTTGTGCCTTCCTTGCGCCCATTTTGGCCTCAAGGACTCGGCTGCCATGCTTTTCGAAAAACTCGCGCAGTCGTTCCAGATCCAATCTAAAGACCACCCAGTTTCCGAACTGTGGCGAGCATCCAATACCTGCGGCACTTCTACCCTTAGGATATAAAAGCTATGTACCCTTTCAACTTTCTCATAATGAATAAATAAAACTCCGGAGGTTCTTTGCATACCTACTACCTTCTCACTTTCTTAGCCGAGCTCTTAATCACGCTCGGGGGTTGTCTGACCTGTTTGACAGACCAAACCCTCGCCTTTACGCTCAGGGGCTTCCCCCGCTACGCGCCGACCTCCGGATCCCAACTTTTCTCCTACCCCTCTCAAGATTGTGCAACTAACTCGTGTGGACGGCGTCCTAGCATGCGAAACCTAAACAACCTTACGTTCGCCCCCTCTACAAGCTCGAGATCCGCTCTCAACAGAGTGCTGGCTAGGCAAGACTAGGTGCTTAGTGGCTATAGGCCTAGGCCACACGGTGTCCTGTCAAACATCCCAAGGAAGTGAAGAAGTTTTGCCTTTACATGAGTTAATCAACAAGTTTTCTTGCCCCATGGCACAGATTGATACATTTTACAGTTTTTTCATTACTACGTCCTCCGCGGCTTGTTGATATTGCTCGGCCAGCTCCGGGAGGTTACCAGCATCAAAGTCCTCGTCTACGCCCGTTCCGACGCGCTCCACGGCCAGCCGGGGGAAGTGTTCAGAAGGGCCATGACATTCTTGGCGCACTCCACGGCGGTCTCCTTCATCAAGGCCTTCAACTGACTTGTCGCATTCTTCGACTCGGCCACGAACCAAGCTAAGTCATATATTCAATTAAATATTGTACGGCTTCCGTGTATCTCCACACGCCTCAATTCTCCTATGTCTCAGTGACTTTCGCTGACCACCCTGGTCACACCTCCGACTGCTTATACAGCTTGGTCCGTCCACTACACGAGCAGTCGGGGGTTGCCCCCTATGAGTGCCCAGCGCACGCTCTTTGCTTTTCCGCACAATTCGGACTACTTTGCGGCTTGTCCATCTCTCTTAACGGTTGCTAAAGTACTTGGGTAGCACACCCTTTAATCTGTGAAACCTCGACTCATCTTGTGATGCCCTGTCTACAAGCTCGAGATCCGCTCTCAGCAGACTGCTGGCTAAGTAAGGCTAGATACTTAAACGTAACAGACTAACTACTCGAGGAAATTACTTTTACGCCGATTAAACTTCGGAGTTATTCAATTATTAAATATTCTACATTATGCTACATAATATTTGTATTGTCCTTTTATAGCTCAGAAACCACTCGGCGTGCCTCCCGCTCGTCCGATCTCCCAGGCTCGGGTGCTCGGAGCGGGAGGCAACGCGGCATGCTAACGCGGCTCAGCCAGCTCCCAGGCTCGGGGGCTAGGCGCCACATACGACTCGGTGTGCCTCCCGCGGCTCGGCCGACCTAGGGTGGGCAGGTGGCGACTCAACGTGCTTATGTGGCTCAGCCGGCTCCCAGGCTCGGGGGCTGGGCTCCCAGCACACATTACTTTAATAGAAGAAACAGGAGTTTTACCTCTCCAGGATCAGTAAGACCACCTTTGTAGAGAGAGTGAGAAGCGTCTCCACCAACAGCAAATCTATGCATCTCTTTGGTGCGTATCTGTATCTCCATTAGTGGCCTCATCTTCCCAGGTTCGCTGACATCGATGGCCACATGCAAACTCTGGTAACCATTTTCTTTTGGCCGACTGATATAATCTTTTGTTCTACCTGGTACTTCCTTCCACAGAGCTTGAATGATTTCATGCGTCCTGTGGCAAGCCCTGGGGCCCCAATCTGATGAGTTGCCATCACATCGAGGCTCCAAGATTACCCGCAAAGCTAGTATGTCTTTAACCTCTTCTGGTTTCCGGCCATCTTTTACTAGTTTCTTCATAGTACTGAAACGGCTTTTGTATCGCCCTTGAACTGAGATGTCCAGTACAATCCTGTTCAACTCGTCATCAGCTTTCAGTGCTTGAAGCAACTGCTCCTTGTATAAATTTATCAAGGCCTTGCACTCACTTTCTTGGCTTCTCAACCATTGATCAACATGGTCATATGAATGAGGAAACATGTAACGAAATGAAAGATCCTCTAGTTCTAGTGACAGATTACCCGCTCCAACAGCATGTGCGAGTGGGGCATATATCTTCATGACTTCAAGAGACTTAATCCGCTGCAGATACTTAGGAAGCTCATCAAGGTGTCTCATTATATCAAGCTTCAGTGCAAGCTCCAATATCACCGCCCTGATGTCATAGTACGTCAGACAAAACTTTCTCAATGCGCTAGCACTTTCATCATCCAATACGTCAAGCTTTGAAGGAGCATGCTTGAGCCTTAAGCTCTCGTGCAGCAAATGAGCTGTACTGATCCCAATCTGAGCTTTCACATCCCTCATGCTTACAGCTCCTGCATCTAGTGCTTCTCTCAGTATGCCCGCTGATATGACTTCAGCATCCATCTGTTGTCAGTCATACAACAAGAAATCAAAAGGCATTGTTAGATTAGAGAGCTTAACAGTGGCTAAAGGAAAAGGTCCAGTTCCTACCCCTGACAAATTATAAAAGTTAAGTGAGAATTGGAATACAAAGTACTACTCAAACAATAGTAACAGTAATCAGTAACACAACATTAAGCAAACTTGTTTTGGTCAACAAGCTAATGCATGTACTTCATTAGAAAGATTCCACTCATTCAAATTCCAGATAATGCATATTCCATCCATAAATCATCCCAGCTTTCCAGACGAAATACACTGACATTACTAAAATGCAACAAATCTACTCATTTCCCCTGATTTGGAGAATCAATTAAGCTAACCATCGTCTATTGATTAATCGCAGTCCTTGATAAAAATGCAATCTTGGCACAAGAGAACAATAATTGAAGCCAAGAAAGCTTCAAATAACAGAAGAACGTTTTCAAAAAAGAAACAATTTGAATTGTAGCAGTTCATATGACCAGGAAACACGCTCATATACTCCAAAACGGAAGAGGGAGACGGTATAGGATCAGGTATAGCACCTGGAGGTCGGCGAGGGAAGCCGCGACGGCGAGCGCGCGTGCCAGCGCCTTGCCGCCGTCGCTGTCCCGGAGGGCAGGGAGCGCTAGCTTCAGCGCACGGAAGAGCAGGCGCGACGAGGAGGAAGTCGCCAGTTCCTCCCCCATACGCCCCGTGAGCTCGTTGAATGCGCCCACCAGCTCCGCCACCAGCCGGCCGCCGCCCTCTGGCGCGGGCGCGGACGTGGACGGGTCGAGCGGGGAAGACGAAGCGGCGGCGACGACAGGGAGGCGCAGGCGGTGCAGGCGCAGTGGACCGCAGCGAGGTCGGGAGCGGCGGCACGGACGGCCGCCGGCGGGGACGGCAGCGGCGGCGGCCGCGGTCGCCATGTCTCGGTTTAGGTGGACCCTGTTCGTTCCGGAGACGGATTGGGAGTGATTACGTGGCAGTTACGTGGGGTGCAGGTTTATTGGCAGTTGGGCCCACTACCTTTCCCTCCATAGTAGAAAGGAAAATTAGATCAATTGAGAAATTAACTGGCCAGGTGAAATTTTGTGGCTACATGAATTTAAAGCACGGAATTTAGTTTTGTTTTCTCAAAGCATATACAAAAGGTGTAAACAGTTGAATATGTTGACTTTGTTTGGATCGAAGTGAACCGGGAAGAGCCATGTAAGCAGAAAGTTTCCAAGTGACCCGTACATTTCTCGCCAATTGCCATGAAAGACTCCTTTGTGCAAAACAAAACGTGGCATGATTCTTTTTTCTGTTAATATTAGTTCAGTAATACTATTACGAACAAAATTATAAAAATCACTGTTTTGGTCGAATGTTGAGTTTATATTCTAATCACATATCAAGTTAGATGAATGAAGTTGAGTATGGACTATTTCAAAGTTAAATTATATATCATCAGTCATATTAATTAAATCAATATCATTTAGTTATACTAAAAACGAATAGACCTGGTCACATTAGCAACAAGAAAGAAAGAAGAAGAAAATTGGATCTAGGTTTTGCAACTAATTTATTTACTTTTTTCTATAAAATCTAATTTATTTCGGCAACAAAGTGAAGAGAAAAAAAACTTGGGGGACGTGGCATTTAGAAATTTTACCACGGTGGCCGCTCCCAACTACCGCCGATCATCTCGCTCGTCAGTTCATCCCTGGCCTGCGCCGCCGGCCTTCTACTCAACGAACGCAGCAGTTACCGTACCTGCAGGAGTTGCCTCCACCGGCCCCCATCGACGCGCTGCGCGGCGGCGCTGCCCTCGCCCCGAGACCATCATCCGCGCGCCGGCGGCTCTGACTTTAATTTCTCGTCCGATCCGATCGATCCCTCCTCCACCGCTGCCGTTATTAGGTCCTCGTCGTCGTCCTTCGTCCCCTTATTACCGTCTATGGCAATGCCCTGCAGAGATCCCTACCGTCCCCTACCGAGTTCAGTAGTTTGGTTCTTTTCCCAGATAATGAATTTGGTTCTGTGGCCTGTGGGGGCGTTGAAGAGCAGTAGAGCACTCTAGGTTGCTTCTTCCTATTATCGTGATTATCGTGGGGGTTACTACTTGTTCCTTATGTGGTTGTGAGATCCACAGCACTCAGTCCTGCCATACATCTTTTGTAATGTATAACGGCAACTGCTATGTCACCAACTTACCACCCATTATCCTCGCAAAAAAAAAAAAAAAATCTTACCACCCATTACATCTCTAGTTTGATATGGCTCTATCTTTTGAGGAGCTTGGTTTTTGTGCTGAATTGTTTCCAAGTGAATTGTTTGATTGTTTCCAAGTGTTACCACTCCCAGTGCAATCTCTGCTGAATTGGACAGTCATAAATAAAATGATTTAATTGTAAGTGATATATTATAATCAACATATTATTTTTCTCGTATTTTCCCTCTAGAATCACAAGGCCATTGATACTATAATTAACATTTTTTTTTGCTCACCTCCTCGCCCTGGTGCCAGATGGATAGGCTTAGAAGTCTTCTGGTCAAGCTGTTTTTTCATAAGTTTAGGGTAATACAGTGTCGAGTGTGTTGTGGTTTCTTCAGGTTTTCCCCTAAAAACCTGTGTAATGGTGACTGGGGTTCTACACCCTTCTTCTTCTTAATATATAGATGCGCAGCTCTTCTGCGTGTTCGAGAAAAAAAAAATTGTGTTTATCCTCTTGAATCAGAAGGCATGTCAATAATAGGAACTGTAGTGTGCATGTCCATTTTACCTGCTCTGCTCATGCAGTCATCAGTCATGTACAATTCCCATGACCTGAGAGCTGGGGGTAATCATTTAATTGGCTCATTGCTTGTTTAAACTTGCTTCTCCTTGATCTCTCCGTAGGAGTTGATATTTCCTCATGGGAGTACCAGTGCCTATGAAGGTGCTCTTTGAGACACCATCTGGCTTCGCACTCTTCGTCTTTGATGGGGGCCTTGTCAATGATGAAAACCCCCTTGAGGTACTTACTTGATGATTAAACTTGTCGGTGATGTCACTAGTTTTTTAATTTGTCTTAGCCATTTGTCAAAATCATTCTTCAAATTTGTGGTTTCACACTTGCAGATTATCTGGCCAACATTTGTCAACAGCATCACAGCAGGTCCGGTTAGCATTAATCACCTCATTCTCCCTGTGTTTCTTTCCTTTGGGTTGTACCTGAATCTAGTTCATTAATTCATTTATGTCTGGGTTTCATTGGCTTCCTGGACTCCTCTGTTTGTGATGAATTGTTTCATTTTTTGCTAATATTTTATAGGTTTTAAATATCTCTTGTGCTGCAACCGAATGAAACTGTGTTGCGTTCATACCGTACCATGATTGCTTTGTGACTAATAGCTGCTGATGATATCTTATCATGCATTGCTACGCATTGCCTCAGTCTTTGTAGCAACCACTATCTTTCTATGCATGATGCCTAATTTATGATTTAGTGCCGTACGCTATGACATACCCCCAGCTGTTTTACGAAATATGCACCTGCATTTCCCATGGCATATCTAACTATTTTAGGACATGCCAAATTTAGGGCCTTTGAATACCTGTAAATATGTTGATGTTGCTCAGTCCAGCCATCTTTTAAAGTAATATACCACTTAATAGTTGTCTCAGTTGTCAATGTGAACCTATCTTTCTTAAATTGATGCTACAAACTTTAATTCAGAAATGTGAATATTGCTTGCATTGTTCACAAATTTGGACTGTTAGGCCTTGCGATGGACCTGTACATGTAATGGATGTTTTCTGTATTGGTGGTTTAGTATTTGACCTAGTTCTTATAAAACCTATAATTACATTGTGGTAGGCCTAACTGCAAAGAAATGTTTGTTCCATAAGATGGTAAATGAAAGTGGCCAGACCCACGTTGACTATATGAGTTAGATTCATTAGAGATTGTTCTATATCATTTGTTTTTTGCATAATTATTTGGCACGCATGTTGAGAGCTTGAGACAGAATTTATTCAGTTAGATTTCATTTCTTGTCCACCTGAAGGTTTGATATGATAGCAAGCAAAATGCTGTCGTTGCTGGTGATCTAGATCTTTGCAAATTCGCTAGAAATCAACTCCAGAACAAACCATAAAACACATTGAGATGATAAAATTAAATACCCAACTCCGGTGAACATATAGTTTCCAGAATCATACTGCAAGCTGTTTATTAAACTGCGTCATCAAAAGCAGACACCTCAAACATGATGATCCATTACAGCTGTACATGATTAACACATTCCATTGAGCTAAATCTGAGATAGAAATTGAAAGTTAGACAGTTTGGAAAAGGCGATGATCTCCACAAATTGTCTAGAAATCTTGACAAAAGTTAGGGACGGAATATTAATTTCATACTGGCACATTGTTTTAAAGTATTGTCGTTGCGGTGCAAAATAGTTGGTGAAGAAACCTGCTGAATCTGGCTATGGCAAGTTTCATCTTTCCATATCACGCTCATAATTGCGCATGTCTTTGGCAGGCCATTTGGCTGGTGGAGTTCCAGAAGGTTGAGAACAAGTCGACTACTGGTATTGATGAACGCGTCATCCAGATGATCAAAAGATGGTATGTTGGGGAGACACTTCTTGTTGGAAAGCCTGAGCATAAAGCGGCTATTGAAAAAGAACTGGTCAGCTTCAGCTCCCTTTCTCGCTTACACTTGTGCAATATATGCCAATGCATTCAAAATCTGCTGTCTATTTGGCAGGAAATACCCTGCCGCTGTGATGAAGCTGCGATGGAAGTGATGTGGGGCGTGGAAAACCTCTTGCATATTTTGGTGCCTAAGGGAGGAAGACCGTAAGCTTAGGAGCCAAGGACTACATATGTTCTTGCAAAGTCTTGATTATAACATCGAAAAAGAGCTGGTGAGCAAGTACTAATATCCAACTTGAAATGTTTCTGCTTAACTGCACAGTCATGTAAATTTATTCTCTGTTCGTTTGTTCCATAATTCATGAATATCGCCAAAGTTTACTCTGCGTTACTACCTGGAATGTCATCCTGACTGTATGTAAGCAACTATTCAATATTAAAAAAATCATCCATGCATCTCGTATCATTTTTATGGAAGTCTTCGCTGTCAATTTTTGAGCTTATGTCTTCATGTCCTTGTATCCAGGTTAATGGACAGATTGCAGAAACAGCCTGCTACATCTACCATTGTCTTAGGATTAACAAGGAGCTGCTCAAGTGCTTGCGTAAGGTTGATTATCCCCAGAAGGAAGGTATTGACACTCAGGGTTGGGATGCATTGAAATACGCGACAGCTGTTTTGATCATGTGTACGGATGAACCTTCATCCGGTCCTTGTCAGGTTACTTAATCATCTTGTAATCTTTTGCAATGTGGTTTTGCTACCATGTGCTGGAACTTCGTCATCTGAGTGGCAAACTGTGTTCGTTTCAGCTGTTTTCAGAGGAGGAACAGAAGATAAATGGTGGTAAAGGGAAACATAATGAGCTCATTAAGGATAATTTCATGATCGCCTACAAACAAGCGGTCGATGTCAACCAAACTAAAGTCGAAAAGCTTAAAGAGTTGGACGCTTTGGTGAAGGCGGCTCAAGAAAGGTCGGGAAGAGCTGGGAAGTTACAGGAGGAGCCGGATGAGTCAGAAAGCATTGCAAAGAAGAGGAAAAAGGTGGAGGCGTAAGATTAGTTGGGTGACTGTCGAAGTTTAGTGTTGATGCAGTTAACATGTGAAACTCAGGCTCTTGAGTCTTGACTATGCAAATGTAGCGGGGGTGACGATGGAGTAGAACTTGTGTTTTATTTCGGCCATTGCTCTGACACTAGTGTGGCAAGTAGTGGCTACTCGCATGGTACTTTCGGTTTAAGGGTTACTCCCTCCATCTATTTTTATAAGGCATAGTATAATTTAGCACGATCTTTCAAATAATACTTTGAACATTCATTTATCTTACATTATATTACTTATGATTATATAGTTATAATCATGGTAGAGAATATTTAATTACGAATCCAACCATATAAAGTTTATATTATAAAAATAAAAGACTAATAGTCAATTGTTGATCAAAAGTTGCAAAGTTTGAGTCTTGATATACGTGTGCGTCTTATAAATAAAAACGGAGGGAGTATTATATTACCGTGCAGAGATGGCTTCATTATTTTGTTCTTATTGCGCGCACTTTCTTACCGAAGACATGACGCCCATTTCTTCATTCTTGGAGCTCTGCCGAATCGGTTGTCACAGTAGGGGTTTTTCTCTTGAAAAAAAAAACTTCTGGTACCCAACTCATCAGTTGTTAAGCAATAACCCAAGTAACCAGCCAAATAGTGAGACGGACGGTCTAGCTTACACGTATGCTCTCATTTGCTTTACTCATTTCTCATTCCCTCGTGTTGCACCACTAGTGTATGAGGATTATATGATCAAATAAAAAGGGCATACATGCTGCCGTTCTTTTCCGTGACTTTGTTCTGATCAGAAATAGGCAGCGTTATGTCAATGCATACAAGTCTGTAGTACTTTCTACTCACTTCATTTCAAATTGTATATTGTTTTATTTTTTATAAGTTCATAGATATTTGTATGCATCTACACACGCTAAATATGCATAGTAAAAATTATACATCTAAAAAACTAAAATAACTTACAATTTAGGATGGAAACTGGAAGCAGTTTCGACATCAAGTTCCTAAAAAATGAGGAGACGACCATATATAACCCGAACATGTCTCGCGGTACAGTTCCAGTTGTACATTGCTAACACGAAACCAATACAACTAGCGTGTGCCGTCGTGGATCATTGTTTGCCCTTGGCCCATCCGGATGAATAATTGTGTCGGCCCATGGACAATCAGGCTCGACGGCCCACATAAGTGGTGTGGTTCCTTTTCTTTCAATCTTTCTTTCTTCTCGGTTGTTGATTTTCTTTTATTTTGCAGCAATTTTTATGCTTCCGAACTGTGATCTACGGACTTGAGATGGTCGTGGACTCGTGGAGTCACTCGCCATTTGTGCAGGAGGATCTAGGCGAGGTATTATCTGCTATGCTCATAAGATTTGAGCCGTCCATGTTGAATGTGCTAAAGGGCACAAGATCAAGCTCGGGCACTAGTGGTAAGTTTGCGGAACCGTTGCCGTCAAATGCTACTTTGGCCAAACAGACATCGGTATTCGGTAGCCCGAGAAATGACGTGAAAATGCTCCAGCCTGCTTCTGAAACGTTTTTACATCTACCGACCATTCCAAATAGCATTGCATACACTACTCAAATTTGTTTTTTCACCCAAAAACCACAAGGCCTGCTTAAGAACGTTATTTATCCGATTCTGGACGATTCACATCAACCTCCGTGAACATAACACCAATCCAGCATAATACAAGGAAAAACGACGTCTAAAGTATGCATCTGTTATTCCGATTCCGACAACCATGTAAGCTCAAAACTCACAGAATTTGAAACGCTCACAAACAATCATTCAAGCAATCAAAACTTGCCAGACAATGATTAACTTAGGAAAAGAATCAACAAGCAGCTAAAATAATTCTTTTTGTCAGTAGGACACCTCACAGTGGTAAGAAAATATAACCTATTTAAACTTCAACCATGAGGACCGACCTTCTAGCGATAACACTAGTTGATTTAATGTCCTTCATTAGCACACCACCATTAAACCATACTGGGGCATTTCATACAGCGAACCAAAACAGGCTAATAACCAACTTGCTTTCGAACCATGTTTGATTAAGCATGGAATGATTGCTTGAGGGAACCAAGGCAAATATTCGTACTACCCCCATTATCTGCAGAACCAAAAATGAATTTTACCATGTATACTATAAGATAGACCAAGGGCAACTGAATCAATGAACCGGTGGCAGGCAATCTTATGTTCAGAACCTGGTAGTGAGCGACTAAACAAGCATGCAAAGCCTCGTTGATCAGAAAATCAACTCAAATTAACTTAGTCACGACCACAGCACAATCAGCAATGATGTTAGGTGCTGATGAGTCAACAAATCCACATGACAAGTGAACATACTACAGCAAATATAGGCAAATCTGTAACTGAAGAAACACATACTCCCTCCGTTCCATCAAACTATAGGTTGTTTTGGCTTTCTTAGATTCGTAGACTTTGTTATGCACGTAGATATACCCAATGTCTAGACACATAATAATATCTATGCATCTAGAAAAGCCCAAACGACCTATAATTTGGGACAGAGGGAGTAGACAATTCTAGCCATTTCAGTGTTAACAGACCAGCAAGATATTTAGCATAATTACAAGGTATACCAACACTTAATCCAAAATCAAATGATACGACCAATTGATAAGCTAAAAGACACTCATAAAACGTTAATGACAGTCAAAAGAATTAGGCCAAGACGCATATGTAAATCAGGCCATTATAATCCTTATCAGCTGCCAGTTGCCATCCCAGCGCAATAATCAAGCGACCGCAAAACATAGGTAATCCGATCATGCAACAATACTGTAAGCGAGCCATGAATGGTAGCAAAATGACCAAGAAATATAATCAAGCAAGATAGAAAATGGAACCAAAATTAAACTCGCATCACATCAGCTCAGTAACAGGCGTTCCAAGAAGATAGATACTGCTACTCCATTTAAGTTTCAACCTCAGACAGATCTAAATGATATTCAATTCAGGTAACCAACAGCTCAATTCATGATAGGTAGGCGGGTAAAGCTAAGCAAAGCGATGCGAGCGAAGCGATTACGCCTTCTGGTTGTAGACGTAGGTGAGGCCGCACTTGCCGCAGTAGTGGCGGTCGAAGTGGTTGGCCATGAAGGTGCCCGCGCCGCAGTCGGCGTTGGGGCACTCCTTGCGGAGGCGGGTGACCTTGCCGGTGGCGTCGTCCACCTTGTAAAACTGCAGCACGGCGAGCTTCACCTTCTTGTGCTTGTGCTTGATCTTCTTGGGCTTGGTGTACGTCTTCTTCTTGCGCTTCTTGGCCCCACCGCGGAGGCGGAGCACCAGGTGGAGCGTGGACTCCTTCTGGATGTTGTAGTCGGCGAGCGTGCGGCCGTCCTCGAGCTGCTTGCCGGCGAAGATGAGCCGCTGCTGGTCCGGCGGGATGCCCTCCTTGTCCTGGATCTTGGCCTTCACGTTGTCGATGGTGTCCGAGGACTCCACCTCCAACGTGATGGTCTTCCCCGTCAGGGTCTTCACGAAGATCTGCATCTTGGCGAGGGTGGGGGTCGCCTCCGCGCAGCGGCGGCGGCGACGGCTGGGTAGGGTTTGGCGCGGCGGGGTGGGGATGGAGGCTAGGGTTTCTGGGGCCGCGGCGGCGTTCGCCTATATAGAGGAGGCAGAGGGTGTGAGCTGTTGGATCTAGGGGTTTGGGGATCGGACGGCTGGATCTTGCAGATGTTGGGGTGGGCTGGGCTGGTTTGCTTCTTCTCCTGCGGCCCATGGGTAACGAATGGGCTGCTTGGATGGAAGGCGCTTGGGCGGTTTCCGTCTTCGCTGCTCTAATGCAGCAGCAGGACTCGGCTCGGTTAGAAAATGAATTAGACGTGAGACGTGACCACAAACAACTAGCACTGGTCATTTCTCATATGTTCAAGTTGTTTTCTCCAGATATTTTTTAAAAAAAAGTGCAACCAGCGATTAGCCTGCTTTGCAATTGCCAGCATATGTTACCCAAGCTATTTGCAGCTGTATTACTTCTGTTCAACATGGAAAGAGACTTCATGTTCAGTACTACATGATGATAATCCTCATTTTGATTTTGTCTGAAGCTTCCCAGTTCAAAACATGAAGTGCTGGGCCATTTTTGGCAGGCGTTGAAGCATAAAACGGCAGGTTCACAGAAGCAACAATCGAGAGAGAAAAGGTGGTTCCAACTTCCAACCAGTTTAACTTTGCAGGTTAACTCAATTAACTTAACATGGTGCAGAATGCGATGACCATTCTATGTACATTCACTCAGACTCCCAGGTCACACAAATCTGTTCACGATTACGAGATGAAGGCCCTCACACACTCAGAGAAGTCGCAAACCTCTCCTGTCCTGGGGCATGTGATCTTGCCATCGTTTTTCTTCGCCATCTCTTGAAGAGCCTGTGACAGGTTTCAAAAATGAAGTAAGCTAAGATTGCTTCAACCGACACAACAGAAGTAACAGCACAGCTGACAGCATACCTTCTCACTGTACACATAGCCGTTTGGCAGAACCCGTGGCGGGTTCTCTGTGTCCATGAGCTCCTTGGTGATGTAGCAGACGAGCTTTGAGTGGTGCTGCTTGGAGAAGGGCAGGGGCTCGGCTAGTTTCCTGAAGCCCTCCAGGGACAAGGGGTCTTCTTTGGGGCAGCTACCCTCTGAGCATAATCTTTAGATGGTCAAGGACAACAAAATACAAGATACCATAACCACCATAATGCTAGCAATCTATATTTTAGCAGTGAAAGACTGAAGAGAAAAGTAACATAATCATGTGAGGGATACGGGGTCTTGAGAGCTGTCAGGCCTGCTTGCAAGTATATGTTCAACAATGGCTCTAGTGTCATGCCGTACAACTTGCAAAAATCTTGCTTGAACATGTCAACAAGAAAGTCCCAGCGGTCTTGCTCAAACAATATCTGCAAGTAAAAAACAGCATCAGGTAGCAAAATCTTTGTACTGCAGCTGCAGTACTCCACCTGGAGTTGATTCCAGATAAATGATGAACCAATCGTGACACAGTACAAGCAACAAGTAGACTCCAGGCATGTACAATTCACAGTCCATGCTCAAGCCAGGAAACAAGATTTGGTGTGGTTAATATGTTATATTCAAGAGAAGACTGTATTTGAAACCCAGTTCAAGTCAACTGTCAGCTATAAACCAAGGATGCCATAAGGAACCAGGACATCAGCTGTTGACTCATTCGTGACACCGTGGCATATCATAACTGAGAACGGAGAACATGTTGCTAACCTTGTAAGGAGCACAATTCGTATTGCTTCTAAAAACCAATGTTGCTGTAACACGCTGCAATTCTTTCATGTGAATAGACCCCCAGGGAGCAAGGTATTTTCGAGCATATGCTATAGCCTGTATGCAATTCTTAGCCTTGACAAATTCCACAAACTCTTGAAGCCTCAGTAAAAACTCGAGCTTACTCTGCAGGCAACATAACATGAGTCAATAATTTAATAGAACAAAGGAAAGCATCGAGATAAATACATAAAGAAGATATATTCCACTAATTAACTAGTAAGATTAGGTTTCTTTGGAAAACAATAACAGGAAAAAAAACAGCAGTCTTAAAGCCATCTGTCATTTCAAATGTTGAAATCAATTTATCCATCATGAAGTAATGAAACAATTACAGAAATGTGAAATTCAACAAGTAAATGAATTAATATGTCTAATGAAATGTCAGAAAATATTACTGGAGTAAGATTAATGGTATCACCGCAAACAGCCATTTTTCAGTGTTCTATTGTACGCACAGATTCATTATCTAATGTCACCACTATGCTGATTAATGCAAGTCAAAAATAAAGTGTCAAAAGGTCAAGCAAACCTTTGATTTCTTTAATCGAGACTTGTTTTCTGCACACCAAGCTAAAGCAGGAGCAACCTCATTGTTCTGAAGAGAATCAATTACTCTTTTTGCATCCAGGAAGACATCAATATCAACGAGGTCCTGCATATCAACAGTTGCCAGGTTAGGTGGACAGCACGATATAAATGCAAAGTGCAACCGTAAGATAAAACAAAACAATTTATGCTATTCCATGTCACAGGCGCTAAAGTAAATCAACTATTAAACGAATAAAGCAGGAGGAAACCAGACACCACAATATGACAGAACAGTATAAACAAATATGATATAATTTCTTTGAAATACAATATCAGAGGCCATAGAAGTCACTGGTGGGATCAGTAGCCAACGTAATCTCCTTTGCTAGGAGGGATGCCATGACATGCATAATACGTAGCATAAAAGAACATCTGGAACTGAATCATAAAGTCAATCAAAACATGGCTGAGGCAAGGACCTTTAGCAAGAATCAGCTCCAACACAAATATACAATGGCGGATGGGCATCATAGTAGATGAGGCTTTGGGAAGGAGGCAAGTAGGAAATTCAAATCATTATATTTAAGCTTTCGGAAATGTGATAAAGGCTTTTAACAGATATTTCTTCTTTAAAAGATTGCTCAAACAACAACCACACCTGGTTCTCCATCCTTACCCCTTGGGAAGTAAGACAAGCCACAGGTATTGGGCATCCGTTATTTTGATAGCCAAGGCCAAATTATGGAAACGAGTAACATATCCAGCGCCGGTTGCCACGGCACCTTTGCAAAGTAGTAGGTGCATTTGATATCCCCGTGTCGCTGTCCTGTTTCCTGAATTACAGCCTGGTAATTATTGTCGTGTTCCCTTTGTCTGTCCCGACCTTACGCTTGGACTGTCGTCACATGTACTTTTCATGAATATGTGCTAGCAGGCGGAACTACTGGTGATCAGGCCATGCATGCACGCTTGCATATTTTGTATGCTTTTGTGCATGCCTATGACACACAACTTCGAGAGTGGAAAAGTGTCACCTCCACGGCTCACAAAGGGGGCACATTAGTGCAATGTTTGCAATGCACATTGTCAGACGCATAACAAGCTATGCATAAGCTACCATATTGAGACGAACAATGCATAAAAGCTTCCGAAGTTTAATCTCCTTTCATGCTTAATGTTCCAAAAAACAAAAGCCTCAATGGCATAGATTGCATACGAGGCAATAGGCCACCTTGATTAACAAGGCACTGGCATCCTCTACTAGTTGCTAAACTAGAAAACTATACATCAAAAACTCTCATGTCCTCTTGATCCTAGATTTCCCCATCAACATTCTAACATTCACAAAAACACACATCAACAAAGTAAAAAATTCTTCCTGCGAACTGCAGCCATTCTTATACCTGAATACCAGAAGTCTCCGCGAGCTTGGTGGCGGAGTCATAGTAGGACATCCGAAGCATGTAATCGACCAGGATCCGCTTCAGCCGCATGTCCTCCCACTCGGCGTCCTCGCCGGTGCTGGCGGACGCCAGCCGGTCCAGACGCGCCCGGCACCTCTGCACCTGCACCTCCTCCGCGCGCGCACCCTCCTCCATCTGGAAGGCATAAAAATCCCAACACGTCGCTCAGGAATCATCACAAATACACGATTTTCTTCAGTGCAATCCAGACACAGGAACCGGTGAATCAAAACCCTAAGATCTTCTCCAGGCCATGTAGGATTCGATTCGGCGAGGTACAGACTACAGAGAGGATGCGGGGGTGGGATTGGGGGGCAGTACCTTGCGCTTGAGGCCGTGGAGGCGGGAGACGAGGGAGGTGAGGTGGTCAACGGCGGCGGCGCTGCTCTCGGCGGGGGCGGCTGAGGCGGAGGAGAGGGCGGCGGCGATCTCCTTCTCGGCGAGGCGGTTGTTGGAGCGGACGGTGGACCGGAGGGCCTCCAGGGGCACGCGCACCAGCTGGTGCTCCAGCCGCACAGACTCCGCCGCGCGCGTCTGCCGCCCCGCCGCCGCCGACGGTGTCGGCGGCGTGGGTGGCGCCGGCGATGGCGTGTCGATGGCCATCTCCATCGCCTCGTTCCTCTTTTCTGGGTCCTAGAGAGGAAGAGGGGGGACAGAGGGGAGAGAGTTGTGGATGGATGGGGAAGAGAAGGTGAAGAGGAAGTGTTTTTTCGATGCACTGATGCTTGTTGTGTAGGGTTCGCCCGTCTTGATCCTGGCTAGAGAATAGAGATTGGTGATTTCGGTCTTGATAATTCCAACTTTGTATTTAGCAGTATTTTTTAGCAAGTACTTCATATTTTTACAATACAAGAAACTTTTATAACTTGTAGCGAATTATTATAGTAAAAAATAACGGTCAAAATACAGCGCCAAAATTAAATGATTTGAAAGATATACGAAGCTGGCGATTTTAGTAAAAAGTTGAATTGCTGAAATTACTCTGTTCCAAATCGAGCCTATGTTCACAGTTAGAATCAGGACAGGTTATAGATTCGTAATTCCATAACTTCTTTTGTGTTTCAAAGTGATAAGAAACCTTTTTGAACACATTTTGTGTTGTTTGAAGGGCATCCCATGTGACGAGGCCCAAAACGACTTAGGAGGTGTTTCAATACTAGGTGCTAAACTTTAGCAGTGTCACGTCGGATGTTTGGATGCTAATTAGAAGGACTAAATATGAGCTAATTATAAAACTAATTGCAGAATCCCGGGCTAATTCGCGAGATGAATCTATTAAGCCTAATTAATCTATCATTAGCAAATAGTTATTGTAGTACCATATTATCAAATCATGGACTAATTAGGCTTAATACATTCGTCTCGCAAATTAGACTCCATCTAAGCAATAAGTTTTTGTAATTAACCTATATTTAATATTTCTAATTAGTATCAAACATCCGATGTGATAGGTACTAAATTTTAGCGGGAATCAAACAGACCCTTACAAAACCAACCCAATAAAAAATATCTCAATCCAAACCCAGCCAAGCCCTTGTTTAGTTCACCCCCAACTCCCTACTTTGGCACTATGCAAAAAGAAGATTCTCAATCACATCAAACTTGCGGTACATGCATGGAGTACTAAATGTAGATGAAATTAAAAACTAATTGCACAGTTTTGTTGTACTTTGCGAGACGAATCTTTTGAGCCTAATTAGTCAATATTTGGACAATAATTCACAAATACAAACAAAACGCTACATTGTGCTACAGTGCTGTAACAGTAATTTGGCACCTCCAAACTTTGGCAACTAAACAAGGCCCAACACAACTGCAGTCATGCTAGTGAGTAGGTTGCCCGGTTTAGCTTTGGTCATACCTTGCTTTAGGAAGATTGAAGTACACGTGACAATGTTACGTCAATCTCGCTTTCGTGCTGTCCTCTCTTATCCTCACACACAGTTTGCTGGAAGCAAGCATTAAAAGCATAACAGGAATCTCAGAGACTCAGGGATCAGCAAAATATAAATTGCAAGTAACCAAATGATTTCCCTCATAAACAATCGTTAGGCCAACATCAGCTGATTCTTGAGTTATGAAGGCAGGAATACAGGGGAAATTGCCACTTGATCACATCCATCCGCTCACACATGACATTTGGAGAATCAAAGAGTGCAGTGGATGAAAGGCATAAACCCACTGCGAAAGGGTATACCACCATGTTATTCTTCTCCCAGGTATCAACAGAAATGAAACCTAGTCTATGGTGTACAAGCCACACCAGTTTTGGGCGAACTAGTGCAGGAGCAACAAAGAAGAGAGCTGCAGTTTTGAAACATTATTTGGGAGTAGGGGAAAATACAGCAGCAACGAAGGAAGAGAATTTGACAGCGTAGACTATATTCTGCAGCAAGGGAGACAATTCACAGTTTCCCGAGGAAAAAAAAAGGGCAAAGGTAGATGTTCCAAGACCACATCCATACAAAATTATTCCAAAATCTCAGGAAGCATTCTGAGCTCAGCTTGCAGTTGAAATCGTCTCTGGAATCAGATGTGGATTGCCTTCGTGTAAGTCTGAAGGCAAGCTTCCTTCAGGGCCTCACTCACCGTAGGATGAGCATGACATGTACGGGCGATGTCCTCGCTTGACGCTCCATACTGAAGTGCAAGCACAGCCTCATGGATGATCTCACCGGCATTGGGGGCCATGATGTGCACGCCGAGGACTCTGTCAGTTTCCTTCTCAGCCACCACCTTCACCAACCCTTCAGCATCGTCAATCGCCTTTGCACGGCTGTTTGCCATGAGAGGGAACTTCCCTACCTGGTAGGCAATTCCTGATGCCTTCACTTGTTCCTCCGTCTTGCCAACAGAGGCCACCTCAGGGTGTGTATACACCACACCTGGTACAGTATCATAATCTACATGACCCTCCTTTCCAGCGATAAACTCAACGCATGCTACCCCATCTTCTTCCGCTTTGTGTGCAAGCATGGGTCCAGGAATTGCGTCACCAATCGCATATACCCCATTAACATTTGTCATAAAGCGCTTGTCAACAAGGATTCTTCCACCCTTGTCCATCTCGACACCGATGGTGTCCAACCCAAGACCAGCAGTGTATGGAGTTCTGCCAGCAGATACCAGGACAATATCAGCATCAAGCACACTCTGCTCTCCACCAGCTGCAGGCTCCACAGTTAACTTAACACCGCTCCCAGAAGTATCAACCCCAACTACCTTTGTCTTGAGCATGAACTTCATTTTTTGCTTCTCCAACATACGCTGGAACTGCTTCCGAATCTCTCCATCCATTGATGGGACAATCTCAGGAGCAAATTCTACAACAGTAACCTCAGACCCTAGCCTGTTCCAAACAGAACCCATTTCTAAACCTATGTATCCAGCTCCAATAACCACCAACTTCTTTGGTATTTCTTGAAGGGCAAGAGCACCAGTAGATGATACAATCTTTTTCTCATCTATAGTAACTCCAGGGAGCGATTTCACATCTGAGCCAGTAGCAATGATTATGTTCTTTCCTTTGACAGTAGTGCTCCCGCCATCAATCAAATCCACAGATACCTCAGAAGGGGAAACAAACTTCCCAAATCCTTTCACGTAGTCAACTTTGTTCTTCTTGAACAGCCCTTCAATACCTTTTGTAAGACCAGCAACAGCCTTGTCTTTCTGCGACATCATGGCAGGCAGATCTATTTCCAGATTAGAAAACTTTACACCATGGTGCGCAAAAGAACTCTTTGCCTCATGGTACATGTGTGACGAATGAAGAAGAGCCTGCAATTTTCAATTGCATGAACTAGCATTGTTAATTAAGCAACAGAAATTTGACTATTCTAGCTGCAATGAAGCACTTAGGGGAAATATTACTCAATGCAATGAAGGTTACTGAGTTCCACAATTATGGAAATAAAATAAACAGGCATCTGCTGATGTTTAGATCACAAAGAAGCCCAGATACTTGAGCTTCAATTGCTACAGCCAGCCAAAATGTGCGCTTATAGTTTCACATGACAGTGCAAACAAATCAGCCAAGTCATAAATCGGTAATTCAGCAGAATTTGCAGCATCATGTTTTCAAGCAACCACCTCTAAGAATATTTACAGACTTACCTACATGGTTTCATCAGGTTTACAATTTCAGATGTGTGAACGCATGGAAACACGAGAAAAAACACCAGAATGTAAATCAGTAAAGTTATTCGGAATGATGAGCACCCAAATCAAACTTCAAAAGGTAGCTTGAGCGAAAATCTACTCCCATCACAGAAAAAGCGAGAAGAATAACAAAGAATCAGATGAGAAACTAAAACCACAAAGCTATCAAGGACTCAAGGCACTTGAGTTCAGCATCTAGCTTCGCCTCTGGGAAATTGTAAATTGCAGTTAGCATTTTGTTTTCCCACCCAATATGTAGAGAGGGGTTATGAATGTGTGGCATTTCATTGGATAAATGTAATAGCACTGGAAATCAACTATTTAAGCTGATTATTCCACTTAGGTTCATTTGGACACACAAAATAAAATAAAAGAAGAGAAAACTTCAAGATTTGTACTAGATCAGGTCAGTTGAAGCAACCCTAATTGCCCCACTCTGGGGTAAAGAAACAAATAGCTATTGACAAACCCTCCAACAACATGCTCAAAGGTAACCATCCACAAATAAATTAGAGCTAGATCATTGGACAGTGAAGATATACTTAAAAAGCACAGTAACAGCACAAGTGTAGAATAAACTACGAAATAAGTGAACTCAAATTACTTGTAAGATATTCGCAGTAGGGAAAAAAAACCATTCCTCTGTAATGATCAAGTAATTTCTGCAATATATAGTTGCAAACACCTGGAGTTGTCACACAATAATTCCATTCCAGATGTCAAAAGGCTCCACAATTTTCCCCTTTGTTGGATATGTTACTCAAATTCCGATCCGCAGAAAAGAACTCGAACCTGCTTCTAATGCATTTACTCTCCATGAACAATTGAATATTTCAATCACATGGCGTGGTTCCTATTACAGATTGAGATCCAAATGATGCATCATGTCACAACCAAATTGAAGGGAGAAGTCAAAAAATTACATCCTGACCATCGCATTTTCCGCAATCAATTGTGCAATCCATCGGCAAACAGCACATCCTAGTCAAGCAACATAGCAACGATGACAAAGCAAACCATCCGAACATAAACGTCTGTCAATTAAAACTAACCACTACGGACCAAGCATAGCATTCAAAAGAAACACAAAATTAACTCCCCGCAAAGCCGGCTAAATTAAAGTAACAACCCACAAATGCAAACCCTAGCGCCCAAATCGACGCACGAGCAAGCATGGATCGATCTAGAAGCTTCGAGCATCGCAAGTCGCAACAGCAACGCGCCCACCAACCAACCAGATCGCTCACGGAGAGGGGGACGGGATGAGGAGTGCGGTAGTACCTTGGAGGGGATGCAGCCGACGTTGAGGCAGGTGCCACCCAGGGTGCCCCTCTTCTCGATGCAGGTGGTCTTGAGCCCCATCTGCGCCGCCTTGATTGCCGCCACGTACCCGCCAGGCCCGCCGCCGATCACCACCACGTCGCTCTCCTCCCCCGACGCCGCGTACGCCCTGAGCGCCGACGCCCAGGCCGCCGCCTGCGGCCGCCGCAGCAAGGCATCTGCCGCCCGCCTCCTCGCCAGGCTCGCCATCGCCATCTCGCGGGGTCCTCGCTTCGATTTTTTTTCCTCACTATTATTCGGGTGTCTCGTTTGGCTTCTGACCTTTTGCGCAAGAAAGAAGGGGACAGAGTTGTAAATACGAGTTAAACAGGAGATTAGAGAATGGAAGGGCTGCCCCGCTGCCCCTAGTTCTAGAACGGAAAACGCTAGTGCACGACCGACGGCGTGTAAGCCCACGCGCGTTTCCTAACCGCGCGTAAAATTGATCACGTGCGCCACGGAGCCTTCGAAAGGTCATAATTAGGGCCTTTGGTAGGGCTCCAAAAACGGCTCCTATAGCCGTTTTTATCGGAGCCAAAACCAAAAGGATAAAAATGAAATAGCTTCTCGCGAGAAGCTACTTGGAGCCGGAGCTGTTTTTCAACGTGGGGGGCGGAGCCAATACTTTTAGCTCCAGCGGCTCCCTCCCGCACGCCCAGGCAAGCGGATATGAAACTGCCCACCAAGTTAGTCATTATTATGCTCAAAATGCCACCGCAACAGAACGCCGCCTCTTCTGTTCCGCGCCGCACACACCCCTTTCTTTCCTCGCCTCGCGTCACCTCAGCAGTGACGGCGGCGCCATGACCCAAGGCCGGCGCCCAACGGCGGCACGCAGGGAAGGTCCTCCGGGTAAGGAAACCAGTGGATCGAGCCTTGTTGACCTCGATCTGGGGGTTAGGGGCGGCGGAGGCGCCGCATCTAGGCCGGATGCGGCCCTTCCCAGACCGACGGCGGCCGGCCAACGGCGAGCGCAGCAGGAGCGGCGTCGGGGTACCCAAGGGCCGGGCGGCGACGGGGAGCTGGTCCCCCGGCGACGGGGAGCTGGGCGGTGACGGGGAGCTAAGCGGTGGGGAGCTGAGCGGCGACAGGCAGAAGAGCGACGGGGAGAAAAGGTGGAGGAAAAAAAAGAAAAAAAAGGAAAGAGGAGTCCCTTTTCATTTTTTTTAATTCAAATGCAATTAAATTATAAACTAATATTAAACATTCAATTCATTTATTAAAAAATATATATATCCAAGGGCATATAGGACATTTGACCTCTTACATCCGTTACTAAAAATACTGGAGAAGTCGTTTTGCCAAACACTTTCCAAAACGGCTCCATCTACACCAGAGAAGCCGCTCCACCAGAGGAGCCAGAGCCATTTTAGGAGGAGCCGGAGCCCTGCCAAACTGGTCCTTAGTTGGCCACGCAAGAGAGGCCATGGATATGGATAGGACGGATTTTTATTTTTATTTTCACATCTTTAAAAATGTGACAACTTTCTTATGGATTGTCCATTTTCAATTCCGATCGCACCACTATCTTCCTCACACTAAGATCTTCAAAACTAGGTCCATGATGCATATATTTTGAAATAGTTTCCATGCAGTAGCAAATCCATGATGCATATATTTCGAAATAGTTTTCATGCAGTACCAACTTATGTGTACCAACTTATGTGAAATGTATATTAAGCGTGTAGTGACTTATGTGTAAACCTACCAACAAATATATATATATATATATATATATATATATATATATAGATTGCTTCTGGAACATTTATTATATGACATTATTATATGTACGAAGTGTTGCCGAATTGTATTACATAAGTTCCTGAATTGTCTCTACATAAATTTGTTACTCACAAGCAGACATGTTTCTACATAGTTCTTATATAAGTTTGATACATCGCCTCTACATGAAGCTATTACGCTGTATCTATGAAAGTTATCTCTTGATCTGTACATAAATTTTCATACCTAAGTTGTTATGTAATTGTACATAAGTTGCTACGTACAATCAATATAAGTTGCCTGTTACATAAAATGCTTCAAAACATGTCGAATGTAGATCTTATTTTGTAGATCTCGATGTAAGAAACACAATGCTGCAAATGGATTTAAAAACGGTCATTTCATGTGAGAGTTACGAGCGGTCAAAGAAAATAAATCAAAATGTCCTGGATGATATTACCCATGATGTAGTTAGGAAGTGACATGTGTTTCTTTCAGACCATCTTCCCATGGAGAAGCACCTGATTGGTTGCTGGACAGTTAAAATACATGGCAGAAGTTCATAGAAAGTCACGCGATTGTTTGTCCCCGCTTGAGAAAACTGGCGGCCACATTGATACCAATCAAGCCCAACGACTTCAACTCGGCAATTTGAGTCAGCAGGTCATCAATTTCAGGAGTGTCCTCGGGCTCGCTCACCCAATTATCCGCATGCTTTAGAGCGTGACTAGTGACCACTAGCAAGACAGGATCATGATTTCCAACATAAAAACATCTTTTCTTCCGGTCGCCATGAGAGTCAGGCAAGTCATACTCAAGATAAGCACTTGAGTTTCTCAGATGAAACCCAGCCCCTCCAAAAACTTCCGTCCTAGTTGCACTGGGCTGCAGCTTACAGCGAAACAACTTTCTAAAAAGATCAAGACTAGGAGGGACACCTAGAGACACCTCGCATAAGTGTACAAAGATAGCCATATGAAGCACACCATTGGGATTCAACTGAACTAACTGAAGATTGTAGTACCCGAGAATACCTTTGAAGAAGTCGGAGGTGGGCACTGTCAGTCCTCTCTCGACGAAATGTGCAAGCACGACCGTTTCCTTTGGGTGCTCCTCAAACTGCCACGCGTTGCCAAAAACAGGCTTCCACTCGAGTTCAAGCTTTGGTCGAAGAAGCTTAGCATCGACCAAAGCCTGGACCGCTGGTTCATTCATCACAGAGTGCTGCCAGGTGATCCTAGGCGGTGGTGGCGCAGTCTGGTTTGTCGGGCCACACTTCGGCGTCGGCAACGCGAGCTCTTTGCCTTTCTTTGATTTAGATATCACCTCATTGGTGGCCACGGCTTCTTCTTGGGTTTTCACCGGTTTCTTCCCCATCTTCTTGACGCGCATCCGTCAATCTTAGGAAAGGTGGAGGAAGGAAGGATCGGTAGCAGATCTCACTCAAGGGCGAAGACAAGACAACAATGGCAGCGACAGTGCAGGGAAGAGCAGCGGCTCTAGATGCGCAGGAAAGGAGCGCAAAAAAATACATCTACTAAAATGACGTACCGATAATTACCACTGCTCCCCTGTTAGATCTCCATCACCTCCGAATTCCAAGCGTCAATCAAGCAACCGTCAGATATAAATCAGATTTACCACCATAATTTCCAACAAATACTCTGACCAAAAGTTTGACCACTTCATTGACTACAAAGAATCGCCTAAGTGCTCGGGGACTGCGGATACCGTACCCGCTGGATAAAGTTTTCTTTTTTCTGAAAACTACTAAAGTTAGAGCAAAGTCACAGGATTGACCCTCAGCCTGATTCTTCGATTCAACCTAAGGCTCGGGGGCTACTCCATATAAGTGCGATTGTCATCACACTACCATATAAAAAGTCTCAAGGAAAAGGTTACTCGAACATTGGAGGATGTTGAAGAGTACCTTCCAGTCGCGCGACAGCACCAGTACTCGAAGGATCGGCCGCATCTACAACCCAAAAAGCACCAAAGAGAACTCAGGCGACGTCCTCAAGTACCCGGAGCTTTCCTCTCGACTACAAAGTACTCGGGGGCTTGTCGGACATACATCCCAGGCCCACGAGTAGGCCTTGTACGGCCCACTCAGGGACGTACTCGGATAAGATCAGGATATGGAAGGCTACACCACAGGGTAACGTGGCCTCCACAAACCTTTGAAGATTAGTCGGAATAAACAAGGAAACTACTCTACCGACTAGGAGTAGAATTCTGTAACCATGTTCGACTAGGACTCCACCCTGTAATTCTGCTCTCCCGACTATATAAGAGCGGGCAGGGACCCCCCTCAAAATAGAAGCTAAGTTCAATACAATCAACATACATGACGTAGGGTATTACGCGATCTAGTGGCCCGAACCTGTATAAATCGTGTTTTCTTGCGTCACCATCGACTCCTTGATTCTCGACGACACCTACCAAACAAAAGGCCACCTAGAGTACCCCATAGGCGGGTTGCCGGTCTAAAACACCGACAAGTAGGCCGTCCTCCGTGGACCTTTGCGTTGCACGTTTGATGAGCGCAAGTGAGTCGAGAGATGGCCCCTGCAGCTGGTAGTCCTCCGTCGCACGGCGAGCAATTTAGCGAGACAGAGAGATGGCAATGGTGTAGATTGATGTTGAGCAGTCGACGTCTACTTTGGTGATACGATGATTTGATTACGTTAGGACATGAGGTCACGTACTCGGTTTTATAAACATAGGTGACACTCCTTTCCTCCTTGGCATGCACACGAAGAGCTCGATTGCAGCTGCGTTCGAGGCGAGAGTCCGGCTCGGTATCGGCAAGTCCCAGCGGTCCGCGCCCACGTACGGATCGCCAAAAAATCTGGAGAAGGTCGGATGGATTGACAAATTAAATTGGTAGAAAACAAGAAGGATTGCTTCCTCCCTTTAATATTAGGTAGAGATTAATTCAAAGATAATATCTCCAACCCAAAACTCCCAAATCAACTCAGATAGCATAGTTAAAGTGGGACATATGCCCTCTTCACCATAACTTAGGTCTATCATTCAGCATCAGTCGTCAGCGACCGATAATTTCCACTGTAGAATTTGGTCGTACAAAGGCATCACCCACCGTTGGTTGGTGCAAAATTAATGTAAAATAGAAAACATACTTAGATTACAACAATTATTACATATTAAAAGTTGCTATGACACCAATATTCATTTAGTTTCCCATGTTTTTTTCCTAATCCTTCCTTTCTTTTCCTGTGTTCTTTCCATTTTTTATCTTTCATTCTAAACGGTCGGTATAAATAAAGAACTAAAAACAGTATGAATCTTGTACATACGTGTATCTTAACACATGAATACGAATAACATGAGGTGATTGGAATTTAGGATTAGTGACAAGTGCCTACATTAACGTAGCAGTAAGCTCAATCTTTTATCCGTTGAACATATCACTAAGCAAAGGAAGAAGAGAAAAAAGAAAAAAAAATCTGGCTTCTCCCTTCCAGCTGACATCCGGTCCCACTCATTTAACCCCACATGTCAGGCACAGTCGAAGAAGAGACGCATTCCGCACCGACCAAGCGCGCGCACAACCGCACACACCGCCTCGATCGGCCGCATCCTCTAGAACCCCTCCTCTCCCCTCTCTTCCTTTCCCGCTTTTTGCCTCCCCCTCTCCTCGTCTCCTCCGCCTCGCCCCTCTCCCGGTCCCGGCTAGGGTTTCCGCCGCCGGCGACGAGGATCGGGAGGACCGATCACGCCGCCGCTTCGTGCTGGTGAGCACTCTCCCTTTCCCTCATCACGCAACCTGATCCTCTACTAATACGAGCTGTTCGAGTTCGCTGGGTTTGGTGCTGGTTGCTTGTGGGGTTGGGGTTTTCCGGTTCTGGTTTTTGGGTGCGCGTCTGGTTCCGCGAAGGCGCGTCTGGTTCGTGGGCCGCGGGGCTCGGGCTTTGTCGCGATTGCGTCGAATTTGTCTAGGGTCCCGTACTTTGGTACGGTGGTTTGGATTGGGGTTTTGGGTTTGGTCTTTGGCGGCCGTTTGCTGCTGAAATGGAGGTGCATTGCTGATGATCGGAGTGTTTGCACCTCGTATCGCGGTCTTGATCGACCGCGTAGGGATAGGCAAGCGATTCGGCTACGAATTTGTGAAAAAAGTGGTTTTCTTGTTGGTTGGTCGGCTTGCTGGTCCGACCAATGCTTGATTTGTGTTCTCAGAGAAGCATCAGTAGTTACGCCCTTTTTCGTGCTGCTGGGGTTGGCCTAGGTTTTGGTCACATCGTGTGGTTTTACTGGCTTGCCTGTTTGGGTTGGAAATGGAATTGAGGCATGCTGGTAGTTTTACTAGTTAATACTCTGCTTTACCTGACGGATGGATTATAAATTCCTGTACCACTTAGTCTATGGTACCAAATTTCCAATTTGATGGTCGGTTTGTTGGTCCAATGCTCGTGCTGCTTGGCCCCAAGTTTTTTCCACAAATGTAATTGGAGAACATTAGGGTACCATTGAACAATTTAAAACAGGCACATGCTGCGGATAGTTCATTGTGGGTGGTCTAATTGTCGGTTCAGTATATTGCTTTTAATACACTTGCATGTTGCTGACTGCAGTGATAAACCGATCATATTCTGCTTGCCGGTCATGGATTACATCTTTTTTTTTCAGAGTGACTGCATTCTATGGATCTTCAGGAGCATCATGAGCTCATATTTGGAGAGGAGTTCTGCTTTCCTGCCACCACAACTTACTATCCACCTCTTTATGGCCCAACTGGTATATCACGTTCTTGATGCTGTCTTTATTACGTGATGTATGTTTCTGGTGAAGTTCAATTACTTAATGTGTTACCTACTTGTAATGAATCTTATGAGTGCAGGAATTAATGTGCCTGCCCAGTTGTATCAGCACCAGACAATCTCGAGATGTGACAATCGAGCTCCAAATTACGCGGTTTGTTCCACAGAATGCAATTTTTCTTTCTTGATTCTTGGTGTTTCCTGTTTAAATTTTAATTAGGTTGTCATAATCCTTGAACAGGGCCACCAGGCTCAAGGCACATCATACATGTATTATGTTATCCCTGAATATGGGATCGCTCATTCTCCCCATGGACCTCACCTTTTGCACCCCTGTGCCATAGGTGATGGTAGTTCTGTCAGAACCCAAGAGTATCGCGCTGAAACTGTGGAGCACACATACCATCAACCAGTTCCTACACCCCACTATCCTGCCCTTCCATCTGCGGTAGACAGGACCCCAGCTACCACCGCTCAATCTCTTGCATACACCAATGGCCTGTTTGTCCCAGGTGGACTAAAGCAAACTGTAGCTGTTGCCTCAGAAAGTGGTGTTGCGTGGAATCAATCTGTACAACAAGCTACTATTTCTTCAATGGGATTTCAAGGCCATACTTTTCTACCAAAGGAACAACCGCGTTGGCCAGCTCCATGGAAGCGACAATTCTCTGGTGGGGCCATGGTGCCAGCTAGACTTCCTCGTGCTCGACGGGTATGTTGCTGTCATCACTACGAACTCCTTAAGTTTTACTGCTCTTTTGTATCACAGTTGCATTGAAACAGCTTGATTATATAACTCTGATGCCTGTAGTTCGTTCTACTGTACAGTTTTTTCTTCTTTTTATCTTTTACTGGTAGATTGAACACTGGAACTACTTAGAACTGATGATAAGTGTTGTTGCTGAACTGAAATTAGTAGGTTTTCCCATTTATGATGGCATATGTAGAAATACACTAAAGCCCAATGACTACTGGTTGCATATATTCTTATTCATCCTTTAGACATGTCATGTCATGATAGTGTGCTTCCACATTACTGCAGTTTTCATGTATAATATACTTCTGTCTTGTTATGACATTATGTTGCGGTGAGACAATGGGCAACCTGTTGGGTTAGTTTGTATTCTAGTTTATAATGGTGGTAGTGTTCCCAGAGCATGGTCTCCTGGGAAACAAATTTAAGGACTCAAGGCTTAACCTTGCACGTTCTTGCCCTTTTCCTTTTTCCCCCTCCTATATGCTAATATCAAGTCAGCAGAGTTCCTGCTGTTGTTCAGAAAAAAACGTTCTATCTTGTTATTATGCCGTCTTTTATGTATTCTGTTGACATATCTCTTGATTATGATTAGGCATCACAGCAGTCTACACAAGTGGCAGTTCCTTCTGTCCGGTCTTCTCTGCAGACTAATCTGTCATACAACAATGAAGTTTCAAATGTTGGATCTGACCGTTGTAAGATGTTGTCAGCTGAGAGATCCCAACCATATGCAAGAACCATCAGCTATGCTAATCGAAGGTTGAGTTCCGTGAGTCAGCAGAACATAAGTAAAGCAAAAATGCCAATAGGTTCATTGTCCTCAGAAATAATTGGAAAATCCTATACATCAAGGCTCCTTATTGGCAACCCAGAGGGTAGAATAATCATTAGCACTGATCAGTATAACAGAGATGATTTCCAAGTGGTGTATACAAATGCAAAATTCTTTGTTATAAAGTCCTACAATGAGGCTGATATTCACAAATCTATCAAGTATGGTGTGTGGTCGACATCCTCTGTTGGAAACCTGAAGCTGGATACTGCATTCAGAGATGCTCAAGTGATAGCTGCAAGTAGTTCTACCTTGTGCCCAGTTTTGCTGTTCTTTTCGGTGAGTTGATATTAATTTAAGGTGTTTGACCACTTTCATTTGGTTCCATGTTCTTGAACTTGAATTACTGAGTCCAATATTATGGTCTAACAGGTCAACGGAAGTTCACATTTCTGTGGAGTTGCTGAGATGGTTGGCCCTGTTGACTACCAAAACGACATGGACTTTTGGTGCAGGAAGAATAAATGGATTGGCAGCTTTCCTGTAAAATGGCACATCATAAAAAACGTACATAACTCCACCTTCCGAAGTATCTTGCTGCAGAACAATGAAGATAAACCTGTGACCAGTAGCAGAGATACACAAGAGGCAAGCTCTCTTTGATGCTTCACAAAGTTTTCTTCAGTCTGAACTCATTTGCTAGGATTGTCATTCCACTGTTTATGCTTGGTTAAAAGAAAATTGTCTATGCTCAGTTCTCTGTTTTTTTTAGTATATGGTATAGAACCTGCATATTGTTTTCACAAAATGGAGCACGTAAATCAATAGTACTAGCAAGTTTTGCTTCTTTGGACGAAGTTGGCATAACAAAAGGTTTTGTCTATTTAGCATTTTTGCTGTTGCAACTTTGAATATGGTATACCGTGATCTACTTGTTTATCGTGATCTCATCCTGGACACTGCCACTGTGTTCCATTTGCAGATACACTACACTCCTGGAACAACTATGCTCGAACTCTTCAAATATACCAGAGCAGAGGGATGTGTGCTTGATGACTTCATGGTGCATGAGGAGGAGGAAGCAAGGAGTGGACAACTCGAGAGGTTTAAGCTGCGCCAGGGTGCTCCACATTTTATACCTGCTTGGCATGGCCCTTGTACCAAAAGACCTATGCTACCCAAATCAGACAGCGTGCTGAAGGACAGAATTGTCAGTGAGACAAACAATCTGACAGACAAGCTACAGAATCTCAACTTGGATGGGCACCAGAGTTCATGTCAAGAATTTGGGAACCGGACTAGCGAAGCTTCCACCACAAACACACAGAAAGGAAGCCATTACTATGGAGACCAGGTTCTTGATAATCCTGTGAAGGTTATTGCTTCAGACGTGAAATTTGCTTTGGATGGAGAACGACGCCGCTGGAAGAAGGTTGAGACCACCCCAACTGAAAAGCCACAACCAGAAACTGTTGCCAGGGTCTCGTCAAAAGCACCACCTAGGAAGCATCGAAAAGAAGGTAAAAATACATTGGTGCACAGTGCATCAGGAGCTCCTGAGATGACTTGTGAAGAACAGAAGATCGTTGGGAAGCCCTGTTCACCTGCATTCGGTTCAACGCCAAGTCAAGCCTGCTCAAAACCCGTGCCTGGTGTTGTTGCCATTGGGTCAATGCTTATCCCAATTACGACGTCCATTTAGTAGACCGAAAAGCATTTCTGTTAATCCACTCATAGTAAGGTCCCGGTAGTAAATAGCACGGTTCTCTTTTCTGACTTTGTGGGTTTGTGATAACCACGGAGTAAGCGGCCTTCAGTCTAATCTGGCAAACTAGGAATCACTTTATCTTAGGATCTGGAAGGTTAAGGTTTCCTTTTGACCCTTTTAAGCATGGTTGTTCCTTTTGAATCTTCAGTTACCCTGTTTGAACTGGTTACCCTAGTCTCTGAAGAGGAAAGATGCAAGATGTGGTGGCGATGTACTGATGTGCTTAAACTTCTGTTGAAGTGGATAGCAGAATAAAGTCGGATGATCTTGCTATGTCGTGTATTTTGTTTGCTGGGATGGTATGCTGTTTATCATGTGTCTCATTGCTTTCTTATCTTATTTTTTTCCTTGAGAAAAAGGGGGCAACTGCCTTTCAGAATTTGGAAATGGCTGGTATCTAAATTCTGAATTGAAATTCTATTGAAGCCGTCAGTAAGACTATGATTTCGGGTTTCCCTTTGATCCCGGAAACACCTTTCGTACGGATATAATGTTGTAAGCCACATGTTAGGTTTTGTGGATTGGTTGGAAATCAATGGCATCGTCAGTTCAGACGATGATTCAATACTTGCAGTTGCAGGCATCGGTTTTCAGCAACAGTGGCGCTAAACCGGATGACTGCAAATTTATTCAGAGCAGCAGACCGGAACGCCGTTCCTCCCTAGCCAGCAGCCGTGGCAGCAGGAGCAGGTCGACGCTCGACGGCGGCGTTGATTTCCCGGAGGCCGACGCCTCGTGCAGACAGGTGATCTGCTATGAGCCTGCTAAGAAGAAAGATGTGGCAGGTCAGGCCCAAATGTGATGCCAGCGTCCGTCCGTGTGCGTGGCAGCTTAGCGCCTTAGCCCAGTCCACCATCGAGGACACGTAGAGTGGGCCTCATTGCTCCCGCATATCTATGGGCCAAATTGAGGATCACGAGAGACGCGCTAAACCTTTTTATATTTGTTTTATCTATGAATGATAAAGCGGATGAACGAACACGAATTCCGAGTCGCTTGATCTTGAATCCTTGCCACGCGCATCTGTGTTGTACAGTATATCTCAGAGTCGTCCAGCTCTTGTTTTGTCATACACCTGATGATGCTCGAGCAACCAACATGTCCTGATGTCACCATCATCATGCATGGAGCCAGGAGCCCAGGACCGGAGCCGACGACAGCGAGACGGTGATTTGCAAAAAATGGAGGGTTTGGTTTGGTGGCGCGTTCGGGAATCGGTCCTCTCTGGTAGCTCCTAGGTTCCAGCAACACAATAGACAAAGACAATACCGCCTGCAATGCGATAATGCCAGCAACGCAACCCGATTGTTTTGTGCTTGTGTGGCGCCATGTGATGTGATAAGATACGAGACTACGAGTAGGTAGGCGCTGGCAATCCGGTATGGATACTTGTCTAACCTTGTACGTACCTGTACTTGACTCTCTTGGCCGTGGGACGACGACGACGACGACTGGCTACCTGGTACTCACCCAAGTCCAAGATGCTGACTCTGCCTCGGAGCAGAGCAGGTGAGGCAGGTTTCCTTCCTTCCTTCCTCGTAGCGCAGCTTGTTGCTGGTGTCACTGCAGGAGTGCAGGACTGGACTGGACGCACCATCCATGCATCTACTAATAATAGGGGTATTATATTGGTGCTAGCTGCCGGTAAATCATCTGGTGATGCTAATTAAGCTAACCACCCTCTCGTCTGGTGAGGTGAGGCGCTAACCACCAAGGCACCCAACAACCCCCCTCTTGTCTTCTGCGCGCCAACTATTTTGTTGCGTTAAAAAAAATGGTGACGACTAGCTAGAGATATCCGGAACGGATCCCGGTCCCGGCGACAACCACCCGCGGCGACGTTGCTTCGCGACCTGGACTTGGGCAGTGGCAACGGCAACTGGCACTGCGCGGGTCCTGGACATGGCGTGTAGCCGAAGCGCTGCTGCATGGCTTGGATTCAGGCGCGGTCAAAGCTCGATCGCGCTTCGTTCTCCTGCCCTGCTTTTCGCTCGCTCGCTGCTGAAAACCAGCTCGGCAACTACCGACGGTTCCATAAGAAATGTGGATCATCGCTGCTGCTACTTGACTATTGCACATGCCATGGGTGGCGATGACGACGTACCGTATATAATCCAAAGGGAACTCGATCGACCTCCCTGCTCCGAGAGTCGATCACCATTCTCCATCCAAGGCGATGGCGTGGGACGGACACGACGCGCGTCGCGCTCCTCTGGCCCCCTGATCTGGTCTGCCTGGCCGACCTGCCGGCCGATGCGCTGTCGCCGTTGCGGCGGTTCGCGTCCGTCCCGCCTGGGGGCTTGCAGCCTCGCAAAGGAAGCCCGGCCCCGGCGAAACCAACATCCCACCCAACACACAACAGGCACATGCTGCCCTCGTCAATGACAATTGACAACACCTTACCAAAGCACCTTTTCTTTTTATGGCGCGAGTTTGGTTTCATATAAGAACAGGTCGCGCTTTTCTTTCTCTCACCGAGCACCGAATTGTCTCATGATCGGCCGCTCCGCACCGCGCTAATCAATGAATGATTAACGCCAGCACAGCACCGCTTGTAGTTATAGCCCGGCCTTTCTTTTACATCCCATCACCTTTTTCTTTCCGGAAAGCAACGGATTAGTGATTAGATTATGAAAAGAAGGGCGGATATAAACAATGCCAACGCCACCAACTCCCCCCACATGTTTGGTGCAATGGAGATCGATGCGCACTTTTTTGTTCTATATCCCCGTGTCATTTGAATATTTGAGGTATTTCAAGTTCTCGATTATTGTTTCAAGCAACATAGAATATTTGTAGAACATAATGTTCGATGTTACGGATATTGATCTTTGATTTTGTAAATAAATGAATGGAATCCAAAGCATAATGTTGCAGGTCCCACGTTAATGTTTGCAAATCTTGGTAGATTTTTTATATTACAAAACATCGCCTAAAGACTATTAAAATTCAGGAAGGCAAAATAGGCATTGTGGTTCTGAACTTGAGGGTCAAGTTCGTCTTTCAACTTTCATATTGGTCAATCTAGTGCCTCAACTTTTTATTTTTGATCAAACTCGTCCTTTGTGCTGATACGAAGCTCCATATTAGCATGAAAATGATGTAAAAAAACTTTTATACCCTTAGCTCCTTTCCCTTTTCAGTTTCCACCATTAGAAGTATAATAATAGTATGATCCAAAATAATATGAGCATATATGTTTTTATCGAGAGAGTATGAATACATATATGGAGTATATATACCGTACGTAAGTATATGAGCACATGTTAATTTCAATTTTAAAGCATAAGCACGTACATTGAATTGTATATATACTATTATTAGATACGTTTTTTAAAATAATATTTTGTGTTAGTTAAAAAATATATTATTGTGTGTATGTTAAGGGAGTATAAGCACATACATATTTGACATACAAGAGGGAAGGATAAAAATAACTTTTCGCATTAGTCTAGCATAAGGACGACTTTGACCCATAAATGGAAGTTGAGGAAGTTGAGGGACGAACTTGACTCTAATTGCAAAATTCAAGAATCACAATGTCGTATTTTGCCATTCAGGAATCTGAAGAGTATAGCAACTTATCATCATTATACGGAGCCTTTGCGTTACCTGCATTTTTTTCCCCAGTAGAAATTCGTGGGAAAACAGGCGGGTATGGTACCAGCCGAGCCGACACGCGAACAGAGAAAGAGCCTCTATATAAACACACACGTTTAGCTGAGACCACGCGCGCTGACACATCATTAATACTACAGGCCAGGGGAAACCCGCACGCGGTATCCGGTCAGTGGCTGGGCACCGGGGCGCAGGCGAGCTCGCCCGGCCATGGCGAGCGCGATGAACGGCGGCGGCGGCGGGGGCGGGGTGCTGAAGCGGGTGGGCCCGCTCCGGCTGCAGTACTACATCGTGATGGGCGCGGTGGCGGCGGCCGTGGTGCTGGCCACGCTGCGCTACATGCCGGGCCCCGCCGCCGCCGTCAGCAGCAGCGTGGCCCGCTCCGGCCCAGCCGCCGCGGCCCCCGGCGTCGGCGCGGTGGCGGAGGAGGAGGTGGAGGTGGGGGAGGAGGAGGCGGAGGGGAAGAGGAAGAAGAAGAAGAAGGGTGACGGGGTGGTGCTGTTCAACTTCGGCGACTCGAACAGCGACACGGGTGGGGTGGCGGCGGTGATGGGGATCCGCATCGCGCCGCCGGAGGGGAGGGCCTACTTCCACTACCCCACGGGGAGGCTCTCCGACGGCCGCGTCATCCTCGACTTCATCTGTGAGTGCTTGCTCCCTGCCCCCAATCCAATCCCTCCCGCCCCGTCTTCCTTCCTCCTCCCAATCCCCCCACTCTCCTCTGCTCCCTGCCGATGCGAACATTCCTCTCCTACTACCGGGGGAAAAAAAAAATGGAAATCCCAACATTCTTCTGGCCGGGCGGCGACTAACCTAGGAATTAGTGCCGGTAATGGAGGATTAGCAGGTTAATTGCCCGGCAGAATGCACCAAGTTTTTGGCGCGGTAATTTTAAGGTGGGGAGAGGACCATGTTTGGCCTCTGCCTCTCTGGCGCGAATGAGTTGGAGGAAAATTGAAGCCACAATGTCGCAGTGAATTGCTCGAGTCCGTTTAGATCTAGGACAAACAAACCCCCGCACACTCGGGATGAACAAGTGTGCTGTGTGGGGGATGGTATGTACTCCTATGTTTATCAGTTTATAATGCGACGTGGACCATGTGGATAGATTATAGATTATTAGGGGAACATAGGTCACGGCACGGTCGCACGGAACACGAACACTTTGACTCGGGAAGCAGAGGCGGAGCGCGTTCTCGAGGTTGAACCCAATAAAACATTGGCGGCATGGCGCACACAAGCAGGCAGGCCACGGACGCGGCGGCTGCCCCCCCGTGCCTTTGCTGCCTTGCAGGGGCGGGCGGGGCGGCGACAACGGCAGCAGCCCTGGGACGGGCCGGAAGAGGACAGGTTCCGATGATGTTCTGATATTCTCCGTTTCGCAAGCATCGCCACGCCACCGTTGGTGATCTCGGTGGCTGGCGCGACCCGGCGGGAGCGGGAGCGGCACTCGAAAAGGGAAATTTGATTGGCTTTGGTGTTAAGCAAAGCAGGGGAGTCGGGTGTGGACGGGTGGTTGTGGCTGCGGAGGGTGGGTGGTACGGGGATGGTGATGGATGGAATGGGAACGCGCTGGATCGCACGACGCGGACAGCGCGCCTGCCTGCCTCTCCCCTCGGCTCTGCCCGCTTGGTTACCGTCTGGGCGTCTGGCCTGCGCGTGCGCGTCACTCGGCTCGGGCGTTCGGCACCCCTTCCGTTGGTTGCCGTGTCGCTGCTCCGACGCGGGCGTGTCCGTTTGGCGGTGTTGTCCGCCCGCGTCGTCATCCAATCCAACTCGCTCCCGGCCAAGATCGATCCAGGGTGGTGGGTTTCTAGGATCCCGCGACGAACAATTGCCAGGCTGCTGGCATTGGCAAAGCTTTGGAGCGGGGCGCAGTCGCGTGCGCGCGCAGCAAGTTGCGCAACAAGCCTCGGCGCCCAGCGAGCGAGCGGCTCTCGCGGCCTCACCTGCCCCTCGTCTTGTGGTCACAGCCGGATGAGTCGTTGGTTTTCGTTGGCCGTCCGCTTTGCTTAGCCGTCACTGCTGATGCCGATGGTTTCCCTCTCTCTTTCGCCACGTCCTGCACGTGGGGCGATTTGCGAATACCATATTGCGAAGCCTCCGCGCCCCCAGCCAGGCTGGCTTGGAGGTGCTCGCTGGGCCTGGGCCTGGCCCACACCACGAGCCAGACAAATGGTGGTACTTCCATTTCAACTCACTCTTCCTCCATGTCAGGTTCTTCATTCATTCAACTCCCCATCATCTTTAAGCACGGGCGGAGGGGAGTCAAAATGTTGGGCGCGTCCGTCCTCCCTCCTGAGTCCTGATGACCACACCACACATTTCTAACGCAACAACCGGAGATACCGGACACGGCCAACCTACTACGGCTCATATCGCGGAGGCAATGACATCACCACAAGCAGCCATCCCCGTTTTCCTTGGGTTCGGATGGCTGGCTCCTTCAATCTTTGGCTTCTGTCTGCGCAATCATTTCTGGGCCACCTCCCGTTCAATGCAACCTGCCTGCTTGCCCCCCGCCTGTGCATCTGTTTTGGCTCCAAATCTTATATTAGTTATCTTGCGCATTGGCATTTATGAGTCCACAAACGCAAGGATCTCGCCCAATTTGTAACCACCAACCAGCTAAGTAGCACTAACATGTTCAGTACAGTGTCGTACTTGCACTGTACTCTACTCTTTAGCCAAGAGTCCTCTCCAGCGAAATGCCTTATTGCAGACACCACTGCATGGTCACAGCTCGCAAATGCATCTTACTCAAGTGCAGTTTGTACATATAATCTCTGTGGTCGCTTCTTTTGTTTTTGTTACAAAAGGACGACAGCTTCGTATTTTTAAGCACAAGTGTTAGTGTAAAGCAACTTCGGAATATGATTCAATACAGTTGGGCAACCATGTGCAAGGGGGTGTTGTTGTTCCGTTGTCTAAAAAAAAGCCCCACGCATGTGCTGTCTCGCTTTTCAGTCTTTTACTGGTGCTGCCAAAGCATTGCAAACTAGCCTTTCCGGATGACTGGAAATTTTTTCTGACCCAAGCTTTTTGCTCTGACGTTTTTGACTCAGGTGAAAGCCTGGGCACGCACCATCTCAGCCCGTTCATGAAGCCGCTGGGCTCCGACTTCACCAACGGCGTCAACTTCGCCATCGCAGGGTCCACGGCCATGCCGGGGGTCACCACATTCTCGCTGGACGTGCAGGTGGACCAGTTCATCTTCTTCAAGGAGAGATGCCTCGACTTGATTGAGAGAGGTTTGCTCATCGCTTCTGGTTTCATCAAATACATTTTTTTTTCTTTTATGAACCATACAACTTTTATTTGAATCGGTGAATCAAAATCTGTCCATCTTCACCCAGGTGAGAGTGCCCCGGTTGATGAGCTGGGTTTCCAAACTGCTCTATACACCATGGACATTGGGCACAATGATATCAATGGCATTCTCCACATGCCCTATGATGAAATGCTTGCCAATCTTCCCCCTGTAATTGTTGAAATCAAGAAAGCCATTGAGGTAAAGGTTACTCATAAATCTTATGTACATTACTTCTACATCTGATGATCTGAAAAAACAAAACAGAGAGAACACTGCCTGTAAGATTCGGTAAAATGATTTATTCGGTACTATTTTTGAGAGTCTTCTCAGGCACTACTTATTCGGTAAAATGATTATCAAGTCCTTTCGAAACTGCAGAGGTTGCATAAGAATGGGGCCAGGAAGTTCTGGATACATGGGACGGGCGCGCTGGGTTGCATGCCTCAGAAGCTTGCTATGCCGAGGGATGATGACAGTGGTCTAGATGAGCATGGATGCATCGCAAGCATCAACAATGTTTGCAAGAAGTTCAATTCTTTGCTGAGTGAAGCCTTGGACGAGCTGCGCTTGACCCTTAAAAAGTCGGCAATCGTCTTCGTGGATATGTTTGCTATCAAGTATGATCTTGTTGTCAACCACAAAAAATACGGTAAGTTTATCTGTCAGTTTTTGTTCCTTTTGTCAGTACCTAACAGTAGCTCATTCTGTAACCCGGGAACTATCCGCCAAACACAGGAACTCTGTCATGCTACAAACTTGTTTTTTTTTAACCATGCTGAAAACTACTAGTTGTGAAATCAGAGACAAAACTAGATAATGTTGTTCATCGATTTTAGCTCTAAGATCAAACTTGTATGCCATTATCATCGATGCATCCTAACGCTGTTCTCTTATGCTGTTTCCCAGGGATTGAGAAGCCGTTGATGACTTGCTGTGGCCATGGAGGCCCTCCTTACAACTATGACCCCAAGAAGAGCTGCATGACTTCGGATGAAGACCTGTGTAAGCTTGGTGAAAAGTTCATAAGCTGGGATGGTGTTCACTTCACTGATGCTGCAAACGGCATTGTGGCTTCCAAAGTGCTCAGTGGCGAGTACTCCATTCCCAGGGTCAAGCTGGCCAGCCTCGTCAGCACTGCAAAATCCGACGATTAATGGTGACACAGCATCCTAATTGGCCCTTCGTTTGGTTTCTCGCAAGGATGATGGAAGATGGAACCACTAACAAAACTGACACCCCCCCACCAAAAAAATAATTATTTCGAGGTTTTTATGTTACAGCCATCATCAACAAAGATTTTCTTTTCTTTTTCTTCCCCTTTTTGTATAATTGGGTCGAATGTATAGCCTAGGGGTTAATACATGGACATGCTGGTGTCTGTACCATGTATTATTTTTCTTCTTTCTGAATTTTGGATCAATAAATAGAGATGAATATTTAACATGCTTTTGTCAATTTGTTGGATAGATATAAAGATTGATATCTGACATGTTGACACATGTATGTTTTTATCAATGTCACACTAATAGAATATCTGACATGCTTTCACGCTTTGCCAATCTGTCATTGCCTCATCGGCTCGATACATCCAAAAGGGGAAAACAGAAGGACAAAAGGCAAAAAGAAAATGGTAAGCAAATATACATTCAAAGGACTACAAATGCTTAAAGGGCTCTCTTACTGCTTTGGCAGTTTGTACAGTTTCCTTTTTAGTTCTTTTGGTTTCAATAAAATCCTACACAGCGGGGGGGCCTCCCTTGCTGTATTTATGTAAAAAAATAACAAATGCTTAAAGGGGAGGTCTTCCCGAACACCAATCCATACAGACAATTACTAGATGTAGTAGTGACCAAAAGTAGGAAGATGCATCAAAATGTGAGGTTTTTGTGCAGGTTGGCAGTACTTTTGGTGAACTTTGTTAGTGGTCAAGTACAGAACTCAACATTTCTCTTAAATTCCTTAAATTTCAGGATTTGTCACTGGTAATAGTGTCTCTTCAGAATTGTCCACCCTGAAGCACCAGTTTTTACGAGTGGTATATTCTAAAACCCTCCCCGCAGTTCGTGGTGTCAAACATTGCTACACTTTTGAACGGAAGGGTTAATTGAACTTCTTCCCACTCGGCTGAAATCTGAATACAGCAGTATGGAATTCCAGATCAGGACATGGTCAGATGACATGAGGTCTGAAGCTTGTAAATCCGTTGAACCTAACAGCGCTGGCGTCTCACATGCAAATTCAAAGAGGAGCATTTTGCATCACATCAGTTGAGGAGGGTGTTTTGCATCAGCCGAGTCAGGCAGAGGAGAACGTTTTGCATGACAGCATATCAGTTGAGCCGGTCCTCGTTATGAATTTTGGATCAACCAATATGGAGATGAGTATTTAATGTCACAGGATAAATTTCAGCTTTCTAGTTTTTATGCTTTTCCTTTGCAACTCTCACAAGTGTGACTCCCAAAAGGGAAAGACAAAAAAAGGGGACAAAGATAAAAGAGAGCGTACTGAAAATGTACTTAGTACTGTACATTCAAAGAATTAAAGATAGTACCTCTATTAGGGATAGTGAACAACCATAATGGAGACTTGCAATTGCTAAGGTGTAGTGACCAAACAACACAAAGGAAGATGCATCCAAGCATAAGGGTATCATACATTCATACCATCATGTATGCCGTTTTGGGAGTCTGAACCTGGCCTGGCCATGTCTGGCCACGTTTGCTGTGAAGAACTCTCTGGCTCCTCCTCCATGATCATTGATCAGAATAAAGCCAAGTGAGTACCAGCCTACTAGGTACTGAACAAATTGCAACCTTTCCAAGGTACAGAACACATAATCATCAAACCTTTATCTTGGCATGACTTCTTTCTGAACTTTGTTTAGGGTTAAAGCACTCTGCATCTCTCCACCGCGGCCAAATTTCAGCATCTGCCACCAGTAAAAGTGGCGCTGCAGAATTTTCACACCGTGAAGGGCAAATTATTACATGAGTTGGTGTGAAACGTTGCTACGGTTTGGACAAGAAGGGTAAGTTGGGGTTATTAATCTGAACACAGCAACCTGGTATTCACAGAGCAGGACGTGGTCAGATGACACGAGCTCTGAAGCTTCTAAACCTGTTCAAGCTTAACAGCTGGTCTCATATTACATCAGTCACTATCATGCTTGTAGCTGTCGCATACAATGATGCCATACACTTCTTCAATTTGGTTGGCGCACTGCAACTTCACACAATAGACCGACAGTGGAAATTTATGCCTGTCCTTTCTTTAATTTTATTTTTTTATTTATTTAATATAAAAATATATTTGCATTTTCTGTCCCAGCAGGGAAGGGAACCATCATGGTCTAGTTGGAAACACAAACAAATGGCCAAAACCATCACTGAAAATTTGGACCATACAGAAAACGAAAACATGCAAGTTCATATGTCACAGTACATTAAAAAAAATGAAGTCCAGATGAGTCTATCCATGTTATGTATGTGTGACATGGCAAGGAGAAAATTGGAACCAGATGACATGGCCACTCTGTCTCCTCCTCTGAACAAGTCTAGATCCAAGCCATACCGCCGTCACTCCGGCTTTGTCAACACCATCCCCTCGGCCTCGTCCAATAATTTTGTTTACAGCTAATACACGATCTCAACAACTATTATCACATTATTAACATAACAAAAAATATGGCTAAAATAGTATAGCATAGTTGACATTTAGCTAAGGGCCACAGTCAAATTTCAACAAAAAAAAAACTGCAAAATAGGTGGACTTCCGTCCTTACTGAACTTTGCAAAACCTTTGGTACATGGGGAAATTTACCAAAATTTGAGAATTAAACCGTTTCATGTGAAATTCCTATAAATTTCACATTCAAACAGTCTTTAAATTGTTTACTTTATTTTGAATCAAACATACCTTCACACATTCTTTGAAAATACATTTCATCAATCATCTCCATAGCATGGCCATATCCCATATCGAACTGTTAAGCTCCACATCCACTCGCTAATCACTACCTACACCAACCTCTAATACGCAATTACAACTATGCCCTGAAACAAGACCATCTCTCCAGTTCAAATTAACAATAAAAAATAGCAGGAAGAAATTTGGAATCTTGCAAACTATATATATGTTAACACGTCTACTTTTCCACCGTCGTTGAACTGAATCGTGCGAGAGACAAATATCCACCGAGGAGGCGAGAGCTCGAAGGGGAAGCGAGACGACCGCCATGGTAGGCGCCACCAACGGCGCCAACGGCGGCGGGAAGGTGATCAGCCTGCCGCTGCAGTACTTCTGCGTGCTGGCGGCGGCGGTGGTGGCCGTCATGGTGCTGTCGCTGGCCTTCATGTCGCCGGCGGCCATGGTGGCCGTCCGCCAGAACCTCGGCTCAGTGGCCGCCGGCGCCTCCGCGGGGAGCAGCAGCAACAGCAGCAGCGGCGCGGAGCTGGCGGCGCCCGCGCCACCGGCCGCCGCTGTGAAGGGGAAGGAGCAGGAGCGGCAGCGCCCGCCGGTGGTGCTGTTCAACTTCGGCGACTCGAACTCGGACACCGGCGGCGTGGCGGCGGCCGGCGGCATCCGGATCATGCCGCCGGAGGGCCGCACCTACTTCCGCCGCCCCACCGGGCGGCTCTCCGACGGCCGCGTCATCATCGACTTCATCTGTGAGTTCAATTGATTTGACCGCTTCCTCCCGTAAATTAATCATTCCCACCGCTCTGTCACCTTCCTCTTTTCTCAATTTGCCAATAAGGCGAGGACTTAATTGCATAGAAAAGTGGACAGCTTGGCAAGTTCTTGCCATTTGCCAATTTGGAAATGCTTGCATGCTCATTGCGAAGTCCCATTTCCAAGGCGAGGATTTTCATATGGAATTATAGTATGTTTCCACTTTCCTGTGAAATTCTTTCGAAAATTACTCTTCTCCGGGAAATTCATGCGCTCGAAGCACGCTCTATTTTGGTTGGTTAAATGGATTTGTTTAAGTTGCAAGATGGTTGGTAGATCGTGGCTAACAGGTTCCACGAGGTCAAGCCCATGTTGCCGCCGATGTGGAAGAGTGATAAAAAATTGGCACTATTTAGTGGTTGAAGCAGTAGCCTCATGTGATGTGCCTAACAATGCCATTTCAGTCTTTGGTTCTTTCCTCAGCCAATTGCCCAGTTTCCAAGCTTGACTTGCTAGGCGTAGCTGAGCATTGCTGGCTTGTTAAATAGTGTTTGCTTCAGGGTTGAGAGTGAAAAATTGCCCTTGCTTGTCTAACCAAACTTGGTCTATGGGGGGCATTGGGGAGACTGGTTCTTGTGCTTTCCTCCCTCTTTCTGTGTGCAGACAACTTGGTGATGGGAGAAATAGGCAAAGAATGGGAAAGTGCAGGGATTGTCGGACCAGTTTGTTTTGATGCTTTCGTCTACAAAAAAAAAGTATGTCTTGGTAAATTCAAGCGTGACATGTCTTGTTTTCCGGCACCCGGATGGGTGCGGATCGTAGTACCAAACACATTACAAACGCAATGTCCTTAGGTTATAGTTGGATTGTACATCAAAAGAGATTGGACTTAGAATAGTAGACCTGACCAAACGAAAAAGATAATGTCAGTGCAGAAGGGGTACTCCAATCGCAGCACGCGGATGGGTGCAGATCGTAGTACCAAACACATTACAAACGCAATGTCCTTAGGTTATAGTTGGATTGTACGTCAAAAGAGATTGGACTTAGAATAGTAGACCTGACCAAACGAAAAAGATAATGTCAGTGCAGAAGGGGTACTCCAATCGCAGCACGAGATGATGATTACCTGTTCAGAGTTTTTTACTCCTGTGCTGTCCGATGAGCTCGTTGCTAATGCTTGGTCAACAGTTAACACCCGAACACCGCAACTAACGCCGTGACCCGAACAACATGGCAATGGCAGGTGGAGCGATAAACCTACCAAATAGATGGTTTTCTTGTCTGATCTGTGAACGACAGTCCTTGTACAAAATATTAGTTCAGGGTGCAGAGAATCACTCAGTGACATATATTAGTATTTTAGTTGTATTTGCCTGGTCAAACTTTGCTTATCTAGAATGTAACAGACATGGATAGTTTTGCAAGCTTATTTTACTCGTTTTTATTGCTTCCTTGCTGTCATAAGAAAAGGTCAATTCTTCATATTGCTGTGATGTTTTAAATTTAAAGAAGTTTTATTTCTTAAAAATTAAACAAGTCACCCACTCACTGACAGTACACAAACTCATTTGATTATTTTGTTTATTTTACTTCAAAAAATAATAGTCTGCATACCATGGGTCCAATCACATATATGCCACCATGTGATAGTTCATGGTTGTCACATTGCATCACGTTTATATTATCCGTGTGCACATGCGACCCATCAATGATGCTCATTTACACAAACTTGTCGTTCTGCAAAAAACAGTTCTTTATTTTGGAAAAAATGGCACAATTTTTATTTACCTCAGTTAGTGTAAACTGGGAGAACAAAGCTGTTTTTATAATGTTCCACAGATGCTTCATCAGGACAGGCTACATCTGTACTTTCAGTATGTAGCCATGAAAGCTTTAATCTTCAACTGATCTTCTCAAGCACAAACATCGCATCCGCATATATGGTTGAGATCTGGGATGCACATGGTGGGGCACTAGTGCATTATCTGTTCATGATCTGAAATGTAGCTGTGGCACCACTCTGCACACCTATTATTCCTTGTGAAAAGGCTCAAATTAGTGTAGCAGATCATTGTCATGGTTATGTCTCGGCCAAGGTCTGGTCGTTAAGCCGTCTATACAGTACATGGTAAATTAAAAAAAACATTTCTAGTTATGGTATAGATAGAGATAAATATAGTGACTAGTAGATATCTGGGGTCTGAACAGTAGTGTAACATTTTCAAGCAAGAGCATTTGTCAGTGACAGAAGATTGACACATACCAGAGCATTTGTCAGTGGCAGAAGATTAACGCATAGCAATCTACTATTACCAAGTTACCATATTGTTGGAAGTTGAAACTTTTTTAGCATCTCTTAATTTTGCTCATGGCTTAAGGTCATCTTTTCAGGTGAGAGCCTGGGCACCCATGAGCTGAATCCATACCTCAAGGGAATTGGTTCAGACTACAGCAACGGCGCCAACTTCGCCATGGCTGGCTCCACAGTGAGTCACGGTGTCTCTCCCTACTCCCTGAACGTCCAAGTCGACCAGTTCGTCTACTTCAGGCACAGATCCCTTGAGATGTTCGAACGAGGTTCGTCACAGGTTTAACTACTGTTGTTCGCATAACAGGAAGACAAACCTGAATTCTGAACCTGAATGATGATGGAAGGCCTGAATTTTCAATTCTGAACCTGACCGTGCTTTCAGGATTGAAAGGCCCGGTGAGCAAGGAAGGGTTTGAGAACGCTCTGTACATGATGGACATTGGTCACAATGACATGGTTGGTGTGGCGCATACACCATCTGATCAGTGGGACAAGAAGATCACCGAGATCGTCGGCGAGGTCAGGAAGGCCATTTCGGTAAGTCATGTCGTCACTTTCAAAAACCTCAGTTTTACAACTTTCAGTCAGTACACACTGACAACGAAGCATTTCTTGGCGAAGTTCAGATTCTGTACGACAATGGTGCGAGGAAGTTCTGGATCCACGGCACCGGCGCCCTGGGATGCCTGCCGGCATTAGTGGTGCAGGAGAAAGGCGAGCACGACGCGCACGGCTGCCTCGCCAGCGTCAACCGGGCCGCCAAGGCGTACAACAAGAAGCTGAGCCAGCTCTGCGACGACATGCGGTTCCACCTCAAGGACGCTACCATCGTGTACACAGACATGTTCGCCATCAAGTACGACTTCGTCGCCAACCACACCAAATACGGTATGAAAACGGGAACAATGGAAAAACTTCAGAACCAGAAATTCTGTTGATTCAGGAAATTCAGAAGAGCCGTTTCATTTCTTGATATTGTGTCAGAGTTCACTTATGCTCCAGTTGTTCTTCAGGGATTGAGTGGCCGTTCATGGTATGCTGCGGCAACGGCGGGCCTCCGTACAACTTCAAGCCGGGGAAGTTCGGCTGCGGTGACCTTTGTCCGCCGGAGGCGAAGGTGGTCAGCTGGGACGGCGTGCACTTCACAGATTTCGGCAGCGGGCTTGCGGCCAAGCTTGCAATGAGTGGCGAGTACTCCAAGCCCAGAGTGAAGCTAGCAAGCTTGATCCATGGCGGTTCCAAGAAAGCGTCAGACTCTTGATGCGGATCAGCTCGTCATGACCTTCGGATTCATCTATGGATAATGGATTATGGGGTGGCGAAGAACTGAAGAGGAAGGCTGTTGTGGATGGAGATATTGCTTTAGAGTTCAGACTGTTTCTTGACGTCGATTGACTCCTTGTACACAGAAGGCAAAGTAGCAATGGAGATGCTCAGCTACAAGCAAAACTCAGGAGCTTTTTTTTTGGATTTTGTGGTACAGTCGTGCAGAGTATAAAGACTTTGTACCTTGATGTATGTGTATAGACTATTTATGATAGTTACTACAAAGGTCCCATAGTTCCCAAAGGAAATCTGACATATTGACATGTTTGTTATTTCCTTTTTAATTTGAAAAGAAATAGGAAGCAATGGAGCATGTTTGGCCCCTCATCACTATCTTCAGTGCATGTTGTACATTGATTAGGCCTCTCATCACACTACCTTCATAGGCGCCGCTGACTATGAGAAGAGGTAAAAAAATGCATGATACCATATTATGACAAGTTTGAGCAACAAATTACTTCTGCGTTGGACACCAGGTTCGGACAAATAGAATGCTCACTACAGTAATAATTTTCGTATCCATTGCAAAAGAAGTAAAGATTGATGCAGAGAATGCTCTTCAGTACAGGAGACAAGTATATGAAAGCTTCATGGACGAATGACCCAAAGAGCTGTAACCAAAGTTGTTTGCTGGTACTCACATCAAAATCGACCTATTTGTTGTATGAGTCAAAAAAAATGTATGAAAACAGGACAGTACAATGTGCTATCTACGCCGGTGGAGTTGCATCCTTGCAAGGTCGCCCTTTTGAGTTTTGACAAATTGTAGACTCCATATGGGATTTCAGATGACCCCAAATGCTGATTGCAGCGATGATGTGACGCGGGAAGCGAGCGCATTTTGAGCAAAAGCCTGGATGTTCTTCTTGGCATCTGCAAAACAACAATAGCAATGGCGCCTGTTAGATTTTGCTTGGTGCAAGTCATGCTCTGCACCAAGTTGTGGCAAGCTCAATAGACATCTGTATCTGTATGACATGAAAAGTAAAGCAGGGTTCTAAAATCTAAATCTTTTATTAGAAATAACAGGAATAACAGGATACTCCGTAAAACAGAATAGCTATAGTGAAGGTTCAAAGAGGTGATCTAGAACAAGCATAATAGTTGATGAAACTCTGCTCCCGTAACATGCCAGTCTTGCACATTATTGAACAAAATGAAATCATGTAAAGTTGAAAATCATCTTCGGAATTATTATACTTAGTTTTGAAACAAAACACTAACACTGTCCTACTTAGTTTTGAAAGAAAACACTAACACTGTCCTGAGAGGTCAATCAGTTCAGAGAAAATTAACTCAACCAAGAAATCTTCACTACAAAGTTAACTTCTCAATTAAGAGATACCTTTGTTGCACTTGGTGAAGCCAACAATGTTTGCAATGCTTAAACTCAAGCAAACTCCGACAACAAGAAGGTAATCAGCCTCAAGTCTGATGAGCGAAAAAATACCGAGAACAATCCATGCAGCAGCCTGAAATATGGAGAGGTTTGTTTATATACACTCTTAACACATATCAATTATTGCAGTAGTTAGTAAACATAGGAAAGGTAATAAAAGTTCTCTGAAGGACCGCCCTCAAGTATGGGGTGAGACATTTCACTGCTATCATCTAAAGTGTTAAGACTTAAGATAAGACTTCCATCTTCTCCAGAGAGCAAACTGATCAGCCAGAACTGTTGAAAGATAAGGGATACTATCACAGAAACCCTAACTAAGTGCACATCATGGTGTATTGGTACCATTTGGGGGGGGGGGGGGGGGGGGGGGGGGGGGGGGGACAGTCAAAAGAGGTGATAGCTAGTGCAAAAGCTGTATGCATGCGGACCAAATTTGTCATAGGTCCTAAATATGTGTGGCAACAGACAAGCAGATACTGCTTAAGTGAGAAGCCAGAATCCACTGTAAGTGCAACTTCTTACCCATGTATGATGGACATACCAAGGTTCAAGTTTCTACCCAATGAAAAACGTAAGAAGAATAAAGTTTAAGAAACTGAGAACAATACAGCCTCCACATGTATGACGATCAAACATAAAACGTCACATTTCTATTAAGTTGTTAACCAGAATTATTCAATTCCTCGATGGTTAGGTATTTTTGTTAACCTTTGTCAAATAAAATCTGAAACTAGGACTATCTTAAACATGACTGATTGGATAATGGACATACATAGCTAAAGAACAAAGAAAAATAAAAATAACCAAGCACATATATAGCAGAAAAGTAAGTATCATAGCCTTTCAATTTCCTATTTAAGTAATCCTCAAGTCTTAACTGATTGGTTCGCAAAATGATTACAAACAGCAATTTCTAATTAAGAAACAGCAGACATCATGATATCTATCGAATCAAAATGTGGGTAGTCTACCATCTACGCCATGAGAATCTCTATAACAGATAACATCACTTACAGTCAAGTAAAGAGTCCACCAGAATAGCCATGAATCCTTCTTGTTCATCCTAGCGAGAGACTGCAAGGAACACTCAAGTTACAGTTCACAATAATTTCAAACACAAAAAGTAGGAATTCACAGACAAAAGCAAGCACGGACCTCCCCATCGAGGCACTCAAACTTCCAGATGCTGTTTCCCTCATCGTCAATCTCATTCCACCACCGCAGCCCGACCAAAATCCTGCCGCTCACGTTCTTCACCACCCAGAAGTCGAGCGCCGCAAGGAGCACGGTGATCACAAAGATGATGACGAAGCTCTTCACAAAGAGCGAGAACAGGATGTAGAAGGCTAGGGCCGCCGCCTTGGAACCAACATAAGAGTTAACAAGGGTTAAAACCCATGTCATGATTCAGCATACCACAATGTAAGATGTATGAGACGGCAAGCAGGTTACCTTGAAAAGCACATGGAAGAAGCATGTAATGGGATTGGCATAATTCTCGCTAACCACCTGAAACAACGTTCATTTCATTATTTGTTTGGACATATCAGATCTCAACTGGGCAGAAGTTCGAGCACCGACAGACCAATCCGTTCCATCAAACTTGGTTGACTAACTCAGATCCCATGCCGCACCAATCCCCTTGCATAACCTAATTGAGATTCACACACCGTCCCAAGAAGAAAACCTCTAAATGGACCCGAAATTGCGAATCCGAACCAGAACTCGGGAGCCGCAATCCAAGAGCCAACCCAGATCCGAGGCAAAGTTCCCAGGCGAGATCAAATCCCAGAAACAACGGGAGCGCATGAGATAGCTCGGATCCCAAACTCGCAAGCGGATGGAGGTAGAGAACACGGGGGGAACGGAATGGGGCTACTACCTGGCGCTGATCCATGGGTGCTTGGCGCTCCCCTTCCGCGGCCACCGCCTCGCGCTCCCCACTCCGTCGGAAGCCACGAACGCGCGAGCTTGGGAGAGGATGCTGGTCTCGTGCTCCCGCAGTCGCGCCCTGTCTGGGGCTTGGGATGTCTCTCTCCCGAGATCCAAGCGGCAAGAGAAGAACTCAACTGCAAATGGTCAAAATTGGAAAAAGGCAAAAGCTGGACTGTTTTTCAAGCTTCATAACCTTCAACAAGGAGCCAAGCCAAGAATTATTTGTAGGAAAACCTTTTCTTTTTTGAAGTTATATAAACCATTTCACATATTGATAAGAAAATTTAAGGGTGCATTTTAATTGTGAATTGTGTGTTAATTAAACATGTAATGTAGTTTATTAAATGTGTGCTAGCATGCACTCAAGTGCAAGGGTGATTTAGCCAAACAATTTTAAGGATCGAGCTAAAATACTATATATTTTTGAACTAAAATTAATTAGAAATATGTTGAATTGTGAAGGAGACATAAGGACTATGATCTATTACCACCCCTACCTACGGATATACGCAAGTGCGGTGGCATGAAAAAAAAATATTATTTTAAGAGAAATTGATGATCGAAGTACTCACGTGCTAACTATGTGGATTTATAAATTTAAATATAGTATCTGTCTATGATAAGTAAGAATAGTGTTTAGGACTTGTTTTCTTTTCATCATAAGCAACACGCATGTACACCACTGGATCCAACTCCAAGGCTAGTACACTGGTGACGAGTGTAAAGGCATCCTCTGTTTGGGAACACATCAGGCTAACAGAGAGACAGACTAATACAGTTTATATAAAAACCATCATTTTAACTGAAATTATGCCTTTCGTTTTGCTTATCTCTTTGTTGGGGTTGGTAACAATGGACGAATGTGAAAAATTAAAATGCCATCGAGAAGGTAGGAATCCACTCATGCTTCTTTAACGACCAGACTGTAGCCTGAGAAATTCTTTACCAGCCTGACGATCTGCTGCTGCCTAATCCACCGGTGACTAGCACCACCACCACAACGTGCGACGCCACGCCTAGCCATACTCACCCATGAGGCCATGAACTTGGCAAGACGAAGCAAAATTTCCTCACGAATAGCACATAATCTAACCGGCTGGAAACTGCTAAATTTTATTAACCATGTATCTTACCAAAAAGGATGCAACCACCCAGCTTTCAGACCATTATTTGCTTGTGTGAATATGTAATTATGACTACTATTAAGTCCGTTCCAATTGATAGGCTTCCTCTGTAATTTGCACAAATTCAATTCTCCATTCCTATTCCTTCACAACAAATATCATGCAAGGTGTTGTGCTACGGAGAACTGGAGAAGGGGCACGGCTGGATCTACATAGATGCCGTTTTGTTGCTGGAAAATAGGATTCCCTGCCCAGTTGACTTTACGAACCGACAGGCATACTTTATCCCTACACAAACCGCAGGAGCACTTGTACTGTACCACTGCCACTTGTTACAAACCAGCATGATGGATGGGAGTTTCTGTATAAATACATATGTACATGTTCATGGCTGATCAAACAGCATCTGCCTATTTTGTGTTGGAGCCTAGTTAGCAGCCAGCTACTGCAACCTCCCTCCAGTCATCCACCTCTCCTCCGAGAAACAACTGCCTTTTTTCCTTTTATGGGGCTTCCAATGGGGCCGCTTGGTTGGTGCTTTGGCCCTGGGTACCTTCAAGCTGTTCTCTAGCGACTATCTACACTGCACAATATTGAATCCCAATCTGTGATCAACTAAGATCAAAGCCAGCTTCTGAATTTATTGCGTACAACAGCTTGGTTTGCAACTGCTCCTTGCTGATCAAGAACCAAAGCAGCGATTAGTCACGAGCCACCAAGATGTACTAGTGGGGTTAATGTAAGTTACTAACGTTTTATAGGGGGGGAGCTTCAGAAGGTTCATGCAAGTAGCCGAAGTAGGCAAGCGGTCAGCATGCTCCTCCATGCCAGGAACACCAGCTCTGCATACAGTGGAAGAAAAAAAATGAAGTTAGGAGAGCATTTTGCACACTGGGAGAAAAAATGAAGTTACATCTGAAAGGATGGAACATAAACAGATAGATGTAACAAACCTATGAATGCAAAATTTTGGTTCGAGGTACTGGAATCCAAGGAGTGGGCCACGAGAACATCCGGTCACAAACCTGTGCATTTATTGGCATCAACCATCAACATTTTTAAGGATGGCACTGATTTTAAATAAATATTTCATTAGTATACTTCCACAAGTCAACTTTCAACAGCTCATGGCATGCAAGTCATAGTGAATGTCTACAGCGTTCAAAGAGATGTCTACAGAAAACAGAGGCACAAGGGAAACAAACAGATGCTAATGCACAAGTGAACATAACAACATAAGTAGAATGCATTAGCATAAAGAACCACAACTAGAACAATCGCTAACATCTCCAGATTCTGATATCTATGCTCCCATTAACTAAATTTAGAAAGGGCACTTTCTTAAAAAAGAGGAAAAGGAAGGATAACCATCACAGGGAGGAAAAATTAAACCAAGTAGAAGAGGCACCTACTTGAGAAACTTTTTCTGGTTGTCTGAACTGAAGCTCTTCATGACCTCCCAAAACATCTCAATAACCTCATGGTCCTGAAAGAATGTCAGACAGGAATAAAAAAACAATCTGACCTTCGTATATGAACCTCAAGAAAAAGGTATGTATGAAAAAAAAAACTCCACCATGTATTCATGTCCCACCCACCTAGCAGTACAAAGTTAAAAATCACCCTGGACCACGCTATTACAGTCCTGCAGCGGGTAGACCCAACAGGGGGCCCCATTAAGGCCTGCAGTACTGTCCATGCACACTGTAGTACTGCCCACGCACCCTGTAGCCCATTATGTAGAGTCTGGAGTCTTACAATAGGATTTTGCAGTCATATGTTGCCCATAACACATGCTGTCAGCTAGTTTGAAGCTAAACTGGGCTCTGTTTGTGGTGATATTTGCTGAAACTTTGCCATTTATCTAGACGGCCAAAACTTTCTTTTTTTGCTAGCTTTAATTGGAAAGACATCTTGCTAGAAGTTGCTGATAAGATAGCTAGGTTTAGAAACCGAGAATATTCTTCCTTTTTATATTTGAAAGAACTGTGTAGTTCATCAGGGACAGGAGCTTATATTTGCAGCCAGATTTTTGCACTGCTACTATTCGCAACATTTTGGTCCTTCCAAAGTTAATAGGGTAAAACCACGTAACTGAGCCTATTGATATAGCATTACATAAATTATGCAGATTCACATGTCATGTTTTGAATAAGGTTGCTAGGCTACATTTGAGTAACAAAAAGATGGCCCTTGTTACATAAGAAAGCATCACGTACCGGATGATATCCTGCAGAATAGTTGGTGTTTGACCGCAAGTCATCAATATCCAAGCTTTCTAAAGAGCCAGATATGAGAACCTGCAGGAGACAAGACAGTAGCATAAATAAGGAAACGAGGTAGGAATGTGCCATGATAATGTCAGAACCATCTATCATTTTCTCAAAGAAAAAAAAAAGGAATTTTGAATCCAAAACAATTCAGCAACCACCACCACCCCGGCAGGGAAATGTACTTAGCACATTACACCAAGTATCACCAGAGGAAGTGGTAAGGTTACCGTTGAATTACCTGAATTTCATGTTCATTGAACATATCGATCCAGTCTTTCGGTATAAGCTGTTGAAAACCTCGCAAGAAGTGTGTACTTTGCGCACGGATCTATGATCGAAGTCAAAGCAAGTTATTTAACAAAGGATTCCCATGCAAGCAAATAACATAACAATAATCTTTTTACCTGGTAGTTTAACCGATGATTGGCAACAAGATGGATAAAAGTAATAACATTATCATTAGTAACACGCATGTCCCTTCCACCGGGGAGAAGTTCTTCTTCAGACTGTTCACCATATTCATTATTTACAATAACAAAATACAGTTCCAGTTCTGAGATATCACCGTTGTAATGCTGAGCAGGGAAAAAGGACAAATTAGAAGGGGGGGCAAATTTGAACATTAGATAAGAAATTATGTAAATGGACTTTGTATGCTCTTATACATAACCCAACAAACCTACACATAATAGGATGGCAGTATCATGCATCGAGTTTGCTTTTTTTAATGGAAAAGTCCATTTTACTCCCCTCACCCATTTACTTTGTCTACTTAACCCCCTAAGCAAAATTTAGGCTCACTTTGCTCCCTAAACTATTTCGTTTGGTCCAATCTACCCCCTAATTATATTTATCTTTTTTGGTTCTTCGCGCACAAGTTGAGTTTTAATTTCAGATTTTTGCTAGTTGACTTATAACATGATGCCCTACGTTATAAAAATACATTAGCAATTTTTCATGATTACTTTTCATACAGTTTTGTATATCTAAGATCAATTTCATATTAAATATTCCTAACCTATGAAAATAATCATGAAAAATTCTTAGTGTAGTTTTTTAACATAAGGCATTATATTTTGTATCTGCTCACAAAATTTGAACTCAAAATTCAACTCATACACGGAGAAACAAAAAAGAAAAATCTAATTAGGGGTAGATTGGACCAAATGAAATAGTTTAGGGGAGTCAAGTGAGCCTAAATTTTGTTCAGGGGGTTAAGCGGACAAAGTGGATAGGTGAGGGGAGTAAAATGGACTTTTCCCTTTTTTAATTAATTGGTAACTAGAAAATTGTAATGCCTCAAGAAGAAAGTTGCTATAGTAGCTACAAAGCTAGATAGGCTCATGATTTGTGCCACGTAACCACGCCCCAATCGCACATCTAGAAAAGATTGCCCTTCCTAACCTCCAGAGAGTTTTCTGCTTTACCAATTAATGGAAATAGGGCCCAAACCTTTAAAAATAGGAGATGCCGATATAATTCTGGATCCAATGAAGGAAGATCATTTAAAAAATTGTACCTGATAGATGAGTAGAAGATCAGACACGCAAGCATCAACAAAAGATGTATAACACAAACAGCATAATAGAATAACAACATATGATGAGGGAGGGAGGGAGTACTTTTGTTTCAACTTGCTCAAGAAGAACGTTGCAAATGGCAAATCAACAAGTATGCCCTCATACATTGCCTGGAAAAACATGAATCAGACATAGATCATAGCCCAAAGCCCCAAATCATGAGAACTAATTGAAGAAGATGTGTAACAGTCAAATGTGATGCCATTGGAGAAATTTGGAGCAAATATTGAGAACTATATAATAGATAGCATCATGCAGCACCCAAAAGACTAATAGATACTCCCACTTCATTATACAAAACATATCCTAGACAACTTAGGATATGAGCTCAGAAATTCTGGAGCACCATTGAAGCAATCAAATAATACTTTGGATGCCAACATAAGTCGTAGGGAACACTTGGGATCCCTAGCTCCATGAATTCTATGAGATGGAGCTAGGGATACAATTGGGAAGCTAAGGAATCTCGATTCCACTTTAGACAAAAAATAAATACTCAAACCACTTCTTTTAGCCCACAAACTCAGTTCTGCATGAATCTAGGAACTAGGTCTAGCACCAGCTTAGTAATGGGAAAAGGGGGACATGACCAAAATACCTTCCCAAGGAGACTTCCAAGAAAATGGAAATATTGCAGGTGTAGTTCATGAACCAATCCTGATGCAGGGTTTGGGTACAGAAGATGATCAGCGGTCTCCTACAAAAGGAAAATCAAATATTCCAAAAGAAGCTTGTGAGGCCTTGTCCAAACTGTAAACCAACACATGTATATCATAGCTATTCCATCAGAGCAATTGTGTTTGGTGAAGAAAAAATAAATATATTTGTGAACCAGGACTCTACTAACTTAATAACATGCAACAGGTCCCAGCACAGATTATGAGTGTTACTGTAGCAGTGATTCCATCACATTAGACAAACGAAACCAACTAAAAGAGCAGATACCTTGAAGAGACCGTATTGTACATCAAAAGCAGCTCGAGTGATATTTTCCATAAAATCTTTGAAAATTCCACCGCCATCAATTCCAGCCTCTTCCTCACCATGCTCATTAATAAATGACACTCGAATCTACATACATCAAGAAGATTGAAGTATCATTGGGAAACCATAACCATTTCATATGTTAAACCATGAGGAAAGATAAGAGAGTATCATCATACCGGTCCTTTGAGATCTTCTTCAGAAAGCAAACTTAGCTGATCAAAAGCATCTTCCAAAAGTCGATTTCTTCTTATTTTGAACCGATGTCTAGTAAATGCAGAATGTGATGCCGATTGTCTAGAACTCGTCAATTGAGACTGCACATAGAAAAAACAATATTTTAATACATTATCCTAAAAGATGTAGAGTCTTATTCAGCATTGTTTACACAGTAAATTAGCAATAACTTACAGTGAAGATTTTGACTCTACTAGTAAATGGCGCCAAGAAAGGAGCAAGCTTTATAATCTCTGACGCTCGAGTATTGCCAAGTATCGCCTGGGGAAAACATATGTGCACAGTCTTAGTAGAACACTTGAAAGACATTTCAGTTAATCAAACAGCATAGGCGTTCGCTACCTGAGAGACAAAATTTTCACTTGTTGCTTCTTGAGAATAGAAATCACTTGCAGAAGTGAATGGGAGTCGGCTGTTCCAGTCTTGCAACTGCAATTAGGTTGCAATTTAATTAACCTATGAAACTACAGTATCGTTGGCATTTTCTCAAGACTCAAAATAAGAAGTATAATTCATAGTACAACAATAAAAAGAAACACAACCTGCCAAAAAATGAGAGTTCAAAAAATCCTATAAAAAGAAACAAGATGGTATACAGACAAGAGTACCAACCTGTGAGAGTAGTTCAGATAGCCCAACCCTAGCTCTGGTCTTGACATTCTCCACTGACAATTTTTTAAGGCCTGAAGGGTTGGGTGACACTTTCAGAGTAGAAGAGGAAGGAATAACCCACAGAAGTTGCCATAATGCCTGCAGATTGATGTAGAATTCAATTGATGACACCAACAACACAAAAGGTGCAATGTAAGTATGTAACATATGAAGTCAAATGTCACCAATATAACGAAACAGCAAATTACGCACAGTGGAATTAATAGCTTGGATTCACGCATTCTTTTTTGACAGTTCGAAAATGTAATACTATTATTGTTCATATATTGATAAGCTTAGTTAAACAGAACATGCCAGGACTTTAAGGTGGAATCCCTGCCAGCATACTACAGGATTGCATGCTTGAAAATAAGGTGCAGCCAGAAAGATAATGGCCAATAACAGAGCTTCCAAAACCAAGAGTGAGTAATAACCAAACAGAAAGCATGAGAGGACCTCAGTGACTAGTTTGCAACAGCTATGATGTTAAAAAAGATACTGTATTCAACCCAGAAGTGAATGCATCGTGATAACACAATGGTAGCAATAGTATTGCCTTACTATACCTGCTTTAAAATGAGAACAAGGGACTTCAAATCTTTAAGTGAAAGAGGTTTCTCTTGTTCATAGAACTCCCCATTATCAATTATCTTCAACATGTGCCTGGTACAGGGTTCAATGACAAAGCATCATAAGCATATAAGGAAATACAATGCAATTTTACTACATTTCAATAGCTTGACAATATAAGATGGTAGAAAAGAATGAGAGCAAGAGTTTTCAATAAAAGGGAAAACTGCCTTACTTGTATATGGGACAAAATACAGACATGGGCAGGAGCCAACCAGGTGCATCTGCAGGTAATGAAGATGCAAACTTGGAAAAACATGGCCATGTTCGGTTTTCATGGCATCGTTTTATAAAATTCCATAGTGCGGGAACAATTTCAGTCCGGTAGGCCAGTACAGTCATAATCCGCTCTAGTGGGAATGTATTGAACGTGACATGAAGAAAAGCACAAATAGATCCTACAGCATCCACCTCAGCATCTGATGGTCCAGAAAGATCAGAATGGTATGTGCTTAATGTACCTCTGAAGAGTGCATTCACCTATGCATTATACAACCTATGGTCAAACATGATAAAAGAATACAGAGCCCAATGACGATTAAGGGCACGAAAATCCGGGTTGTTTAGGATTCATACCAAATGTTGAAGTAGCTTTGAATCAATTGCTGTAGTTATCTGTCTTTCCAAATCAACATCAAGACCATTTTTGACATCGACATCCATAGGCATCTCGTCATCGTCATCTGCCCCTGTACGTATTTTAAGAGAACACATATTAGAGTTTACTTGGACCCCACTTAACCTATTAATCTGATCGTTTTGCAATAACCATATCCCGCAGGGAGCCTAGTCCTAGTAAATAGCCTAGTAATTGGCTTAACTGGGATGATTTTTTAAAAGTAAAAATACATGTTATATGCAGATGAAAAGGAGTTAGGGCCTGTTTAGAAAAGGATTTTTACTTTTGGGTTTCAATCTAATTCTAAGAATTTGAATCCCAATCCATCATCCAAATAAGCCCCAAGAAACTTTGAATAGTTACCATTTCCTCTCAGACAGTTGAATAGCTGCTCAAACTGAATCCTTGGTATTTGAATTCTAGAGCTGTGGTCATGTGGGATAAGTACTCTCTCACTTCTTCCTTTGCTAGTTTACTAGGTTCAAGCTACGGCTGATTTCTCCTAATCAAGAATTCATATATATATAATTTGGCCAGTAATATGAATGATCCACAAAACGTTCATCACAAAACCTATGTTTCATGTAAAATGAACTGCATTTGCATGTTATTTCCCAACCACAGCTCACAAGGACCTCCAATAAAACTGAATGATACCAAAACAATGTTACATAAACACATAGACTACTAAACTAGTAAACTATGACACCAACAGACCAAAGGTTCTTATAATTCGATGGCATGTAACTTACTTTCAGTAGGTGATGTGACTGCTGGTAACGTGTCCAACAACGATGTAGAAACAGCGATGATGTCAGCTGCCTGGTTTGGAAAGAGTATACATGGAACATATTTATAAACCAAAACATTACAGATGTGGACAACAACAAACCAGCACCCATGCGTTTACCATCACAAGAATAAGAGTTTTTCTATTAGGAGCCATTAAGAAGGGAGGAAAGTAGACCCTGCTAATTGCTAAAAACAGTATAACTCAAATAACCAACATAGGAAATGAAAAGGTGTCATTGAATATGTAACCAAATTAGATTATATAGTTTCCGATATATTTTTTGCTGCCCTTAGAGCCGTGCATCTGAAACTAAAATTAACTATGTTATGAAAAAAATTTAGAAGCACTCTTCCTCACATCCATAAGAGCTTAGACCAAATACGCAAGAAAATGAATATTATTTAAAAACCATGACAGTGCGACAAGAATGTTGAATGCTAAAGAGATCAGACCTGCAAAGAGGCTAACAAGGCAGCCTATACTCTGAATGGGCAAAAGTGAAGCAAGTATTGAACTCAGATTTATAATCTTCTTATATACATAAGAAAAGAACAAAAGAAACATTTACAGTTTGCAAGTAACATAATATGATCATGCAGCCTAAGTGGTGAAAACAAAAGCAGCAGTAACAAATAACCTGCTATTTGACTTAGATAATTGATCAATCAAGATAATAAATTAATATAGGGATAGACCAAAAAAATAATTATCTTCAATGAGGCCTTAAAAGCTAAGTTTGGGATAGGGATCTAAATGCTCATTTTCCCCCCAAAAAATAGCTGCTTTTGGTGCATTTTCACCTTAAACAAAATGCAGAAGAAAACCCAAAAGGTAAGAAGTAAAACACCTACTGTGTCAGAAGCAAACTTTGCATCGGACAAAATCCAGGTTGCAGCTTCAAGAACATTTGCAAGGACACACGCATATCCTGGATGATTAGCTGATATATCATTTGGAAGAACATCACGAAGACTGGGCAAAAAGCAGGCTATTTGATGGATATAGTATTTGCTGAGTCCATTAACTGAGAAAACCTGGAGTATGAAAGGCAAGCATGTGAGATATATTGCCATTGTAAATGGTCAAGGCACTTAATTCCTCAGACACAAAATTCATAGAGATATAGTTTATATAAGATAATAATACTACAGTATGACTTTAGACTCCATAACAGCACACACACACATATAATATGGGTTCGATGATACTGAGCAAAATGTATTGCAATTTCTATGTTTGTGGGTCATATTGGGAATGTTCCAGTAAGGAATGGCCAAACAAGAAACTAAGGGAAATGCTGACCTTCTTGAGTTGCGGCAAACGATGCCGTAGAAAAGGGATGGACAGAAGCTGAGAGGAGAAACTCCATCTTGGATCCACCACCGGACAACAACAAGGATGGTGGCCAACATGTGAAGCAACAAGCATGAGAACTTGCTCCAGAGCAGACGCACTATCAAAATGTCCAAAACTTCTGTCCTTTTGCTGAATCATGATCATATCCATCAGAAAAAAAAATCATAGAACAAATCGTTTAAGTATAGTATGCTCATTACAGCCAACTTCATGTATCTTCCACTAGACAAATGATGTTCTTCCCGCAAACCTACCATACAAATGAATGGCAGAATAAGGTTTGCCTACAAAGGTAAACCTGGTTGGTACACATGGTTCGATTGGTTTCTCATGGTTACACAAGGGTCACTGTCACATGTCTAAGGTGTTACAGAACAAAACATCACAGCTTCATGTTACAGAAAGGGAGTTGTTTCTTAAAAGGAGTTGAAACCAGCAGTTATATATCAATCAAGTGAAGGAAATCGAGGCATTTACCCTTGAATAAGTGCAATTATCACTTGTTTCTGAATTAATAAATCTTGATCAACTCAGCTAAAATCCAAACAACAGCAGAGGAGAAATAGAAGACTAAGCACAGAAACAGAGACAGAACTTACCGGTATAGATATAATAATGCCCCGGAATAAGCAATAGATCTTTCTGCGCTGAAGATACCCAACTACTTTGCAGTTCCATGGAAGCTTAGGATTTATCAAGCAAGCTACAGTTTCTAATAATGAGACAGAAGGCACTGATGCACTTCCAGGTGTTGTCAAAAGTTGGCTGCCCCAATCATGCCTGCCAAAACATAAAACAAGTCACATGTGATGATGTTAATTTTTGCTGCAGACAAGCTTGCATATGTACAGTGGGGGAGTCTCCCATCAAAGACAAAAGATGATACTTTTAAACATGTGGTCAGAAACAATTGAAGAATAAAGAAGAATGTCCCAAAAACCAGCTTTGCATAACTTACCTCTTTTGATAGACTGCTTGTACACAGATGAGTGCAAGTTTTTTTACTCTGTGAGCAACAAGAGGTTGCAGTGAGGAGTCATTTACACCAGCAAAGAGAGTTACAGTATCTCCTGCATAAAATGGAGAAAATACCGTTACAGCCGATGCTATAGAAACAAGGAAAACAAACACAGAATATCATAATGAGAAGATTATGCACAGATTAAATGGAAATCATAACAAATATTATAATAACTAGAAAGCTCCAGTGTCCAAAGAGTTCAAAAATGCAATAAAATAATCAAATATCAAAGTTTAGAGAGATTAGCTTTGACATGTTACTTAAAAACACAAACAGAAGATCATTTTACTTATGGAAACAAAGAGACACTAACCATCCCAGTATCGAATAGGGATAAAAAGAATAAGCAAATGAGATAACTAAAACCAATATATAGAGTCAATACCTAGCTAATGAGGGTATAAGAGGGAAGGGCATAATCTTTTCTGTTAAGTATGAACATTATTAGCTAGTAAAATTTAAACGGAGTGCATATTTGCTGTCATGGCTTGGTAGAAAATTAACCCAGAACAACATAATGGGGCAAATTCATACCATATTACCTAGTTGTCATTCAATGTATCTATTCAAATTAGCTCTTCCAAATTAATATTTGGACTATCCATCATGGAAATCAACACAAATTTTGATGTATCCTCTTCCAAATTAGCATTCATTGTACTATCTCTCGTGATTTGTGACGAGCAGGATTAAGGAGGAGTAAATCGAAATCAGAACAAGAGCACACCTGAATGCCTTAATTCTATTTTCCTTTTGTGGTTCTTAATTAAAACCTTACACCAAAAGTAATTGGCCTACTTAAATTTGTTAGGTTACAGTATAAACAAGATACAACTCAAAATTTTCAATTTTGGCACAGGGCAATCTAGGCTCTAAGAAATAACAATAAGATATCTGCATGCAGTGGCAAAAAGGGGGAACATTGTTAAATAATATTATGATACTTACCACCACGTTTAACATATTGCAGCAGCAAATTGCAGACTTGACAAAGTATAGCAATATCATTGTCTTCATTTGCATTGAAGAAAAACAGCAATTGACGAAGAAAGTCAGAATTAGTGCCAAAGTTTTTCCTGTTTCAGTAGCAAGGTAATCAGAGAGCTTGACAACGAAAGGGATATGATGTATCTTTAGGATTAGACGATGCATACCAGTCTATCCTCTCACAATGCTCCCCGAAAGTAGAGCAAAAGTTCTTCCGAATTTCTGAACGTGCCAATTCCAAAGCCTTCTTACTTCTGAAGAATTTCTGCAGCTTATAATTAGTCAAGTTCCATATTTTGTGAACTCAAGTATGTGTACTTAAGCAGAATGTAATCATCATTTCAAGGGGCATATAAGGAAAATGTAGCAGAGCGGCTCTTCTCTTAAAGACAGTCAATGATGGTTCAACATGATATTGGGATCTGGCATACCATAAGGGCAAGTAAAATGCAAAGATGCTTGCATAGACACTTAAAGAGAGAATACTGGCTACATCATGATGAAGTGCCTACAAAAGAGCCCTAACTTCCAACAGGAGATGTTTAATAGGTGAGCTTAGATGGTTTAACAAAATAAGAGGCTGTTTAAGCATCAGTTGCTTGCACACAATCTTCTCTTATAATTTTCTTTTATGCTGATTAGTAGCACCCAACTCCACAGGACCCTCAAAGTACGAAACACCTTCTCGAGCGGTGATGTCACTCAAGAGCACCCCCCATGCTCTCCCATGACAATGTCCACCATTGTAAACAAAAACAGGTGATTGACGATAATCGCCATGTCAACTCGTGGCGTTGCACATAGCCTAACCTACAAAGGCAAAGAAGAGGAGTTTCCCTCACATTGTAAAGCTCGACAAACCAGAAGGGGGGCATACCATTAACCGACACAAAATGACAAGGCGAACACAGCATGAACCTCCTCCACTCTCCACTTGCCTCATCACACCCAGCAAACCAATAGGAAATTGCCAGAATTTGTCGAGTAGGCACCGCACCCCCTGATTCCCATACTTTCCCGCATAATCATTCAAAAGTAGATAAAATTTCTTCAAACGCAATGTCATCAGCTATCCATATCTTGCGTTGACAGGCAGTATGGACACATTAATTCATTCCCCTCGGGCCATCTCATCAGATAAACAGAAAAGGAGATGAGCCAATGTATATCACATAATCGCTACAACTGCTCAAGCCAGAGGTCCTCCTTAATGCCCAATTGCCCATAAGCCTACAGCTCTATCCTAACACAGAACCTGTATCCACCAAAACTAAACCAGCCGAACCATCACCATTCATCAACGCTGAAAAGGCCATAGCTGGATCTCAATGCCCATCACACTGAGCTAGCTAGCTAAACCCCCGCCCGATCCCTCTGCTGCAACACCTACTCCCCAGGCACCCCACGGGCACAGGCGCGAGTCGTGAACAGACCTGGATCTTCGTGGCGGATGAGTTCTGGAGGCGGAGGCCCTGCCGCCGGCGCCGCTCCTCGCGCGTCTGCTCGAGCAGCACCTTGCGGTCGCGCTCCTTGCTGCTCCGCCCGCCGAGGTCCACCCGCCTCCGCGCCGACGGGTCACCGGAGAAGAACATCGCCGCCTCCCCCGCTGCACCCACGCCCCCACCGAACCACCAAGGGGGGGAAATTTAAGCCAAAAAAATCGCGGAAAATCAAACGAAGTTCGCGGAAAAGAGGAACGCAAGGCCGATCGGATCGTACCGGAATGGGGCTCGGGGCGCGATCGGGGAGAGCGCTAGGGTTTGGGGAGCAGGGAGACTTCGAGAGGGGGGGGCAAAGCGAGGGGTTCGGGCGGCGACGAGACGAGCCGAGCACGGACTCGGGGAGGGGAAAGAGGAGTCGAGAGACTCGAGACGGTGGGGGCGGGTGCGGGTGGACACAGATTCAGCGCTTTGCTTCTTAAAGCACGGCGTACCTTCTCTGCTTCTCAAGTCAGTACCGATATATGCCGTTTTAGGGGTGTTTGCTTCGTAGGACCTTGTCACATCAAATATTCGGATGTTAATTAGAAGAACTAAATATGAGCTAATTATAAAACTAATTATACAGATGGAAGCTAATTCATGAGATGAATCTATTAATTCTAATTAATCCATCATTAGCACATGTTTACTGTAGCATCATATTATCAAATCATAGACTAATTAGGCTTAATAGATTCGTCTCGCAAATTAATCTCCATCTATGCAATTGGTTTTATAATTAGTCTATGTTTAATACTCCTAATTAGTATCTAAATATTCGATGTGACAGGAATTTTAGAAGGTGCTAAAGAAACAAACACCCCCTTAGTTTCATGACTAAAAGTTTCAATCCAGGTCACATCGAATGTTTATACTAATTAGGAGTATTAAATATAAATTAATTATAAAATTGATTGCATAAATGAAGGCTAATTCGCGAGCCGAATATATTACGCCTAATTAATCCATAACTAGCACATATTAAATCTAATCAACATCCATGATTGCTCCTTTGTTGTTGCCATCGTTCTCCACTTCCTTTGGAGGCTATACATCATCATTTTGTTTTCGTTTCTGCCAACAAAAATATCACTAATTAGCTATGAATGGCAACAATACATAGAAATTCTATATTGCAAGTTGAGAACATACCTTTGGTTTTTTTCTTTTTTCGATTCAGCAAATTTAGTTGCCTTACTACAGTTACAGTCAATTCTTATTTCAGCTCTAAAACACTTGGTCACATTATTTGTTTTCCTTTTTCTTCAATAACCCTCATTAGAACAAACAAATCTGTATGAAGTTACCTTACCATCATAGCTGCTTACATTTGCATACCTTTTCCTCACATCAAAGTCTCTGCAACCCCATACACAACCCAAAACTTCCAAGCCTCATCCGGATTTCTAAATCTTAAACCAACCTAAAGTATTCCCTTCTCAAATTTTACCATTGCCTTCACAGCACTCATAGTTACATAAATATGGCCCAAAAAAGCATATGATTTTCCTACCATAAAATTGAGCAAATTAACTTTTTATAGTCACGGGATCTCAGATTGATACAAATATGAGGTGAATTAGTTGTATTGTGCACATGCTTAGGTCACGAGAAGGAAAATAGCTTACTAATGTAGCTGACACGGCAAACTGGCGGGAACCTCCTGTCCAACGGCAGCACACGAGCCCACAGGAGAGCAGCGCGGTGCGCGGGAGGTGGTGTAACGCGCGGGAGAGCAGCACCTCCCATCTGCTGACGAACTCCCCTGGTGAAAAAACTCGGATGGATAAGATTTGAGGCTGCAGTTCATTTTAGCCTTTGGATGTGTGATTCACAGTAGATTTGGCAGGAGAAGTTACGACGTGCCTTCAAGAAGCGACGATACTGAATCCGCGTCCGGTGTGGGTGCGAGTTGAAGAGGCTTGGGATTTGGGAAGACGGGGAGAAGGGTGGAATAAATTGATGGGTTTGCCCTTGTCTTGTGTTTTGCCAGGGCGTATGGGTGCAGGCAGTGACGTCGGCTTTACGTGAGGGATGGTACGCGTCGAGTCGCTGATGTGGCTGGGCTTGCGGCCATCCCTGTGAGCAAGAATGAGATCTGGAACAGACGGGTCCAGCCCAGGTCAACAAAGTCAATCGTTGCTATGAGTAGGTTCGGAACGGTCCACCCACCAGCGTGGCTTTGTTTCCCACTTACTTTTTTTCTAATCCACGCTCATAACATATGCTAACTTCTTATTGTAATACCGTGTTGCAACCTTGTACTAATTTGCTTTTAAAAAAATATTGTACTAATTTAAACCTCAGTTCTAACACTTCCCTCAACTGTAATATTAGTTTAGTTAAACCTCTTGTACCGATTATATTTTATCCCTATAGTCTTTTTAAGTGTTTAGTATTACTTCCTGTAATTCTTGCATCAAAATTTTTGCATATTTTAAGCAACTTGATCTAACATGATGTGGAAGTACCCTTCATTTTTTTTAATTGATCCTCCTATATACTCTCTCTATCTCAAATCTCTTTTTTTAATTGATCCTCCTATATACTCTCTCTATCTCAAATCTCTCCTTGAACATTGCTAGCATCTTTGGGTACGAGATGTACAGCCGCCAAAGAAAACCACCTACATCACTTTCAAAAAAATCACCAACGTCACCATCTCCTGTACTCCACATGTCTATCTTAGCACCATTACAATTAGGATGCGAAGGTGGAATTAGGGTATGAATGATTGAAAATTGAGTATTGCAACTGTAATTAACATGTGAATGGTGGTAGTTTAGGGTGTGCAGGACAAGGTGTTAGGACCTCATGTCTGGGCCGTCTGCTGCATGGTCCATGGGCCGTGAAGGGTGAAGTCTTCGTAAGGGTCTTGTTTTTAAATTGATTATGGAAGTTTGCCCCCATATGCCTCATGCAACACGTATTCTTCAAGTCTGAACACTGCGCCACCCTGAAACGCTCCACACTGCTATTTTGTAGGTCTTCGATTGCTTGTAGAATGCCTTTGTGCTAATCATGAATTAGACAAACACCCTCTACGTCCTTCACAATCATCTGCTTCACCCTCTCCAGGAACCAATACCAACTATCTCCAGACTTTCTCCACAAAGGCGATTGCCAGTGGCAACACCTGATTGTTACCGTCGGACCCAATAGTTATCAAGATTGTGCCTTTATACCTTCTAGTCAAAAATGTACCATCAATGCAAATGACTGGGCGACATCGCTAAAAAGCCTCAATGACCCAAGGCCAAGAATGACCGCTGCAGGACATGTTTTCCTGGAAACTGAGCACATGGATAGACTTTCAGGTCATAGTAGCTTCCCGGGTTTGTTTGGCATATGGTGTGCTACAGGACAAGGAGATTATCATACGATATTTCATACGTACCCCACTTCATCTCCAATGCCTTCTGCTTGGCTCGGTAAGCTTTGTGGTAGCTAATCTTATACTTGAACTTCTCTATGTCACAAACAATCAACTTGGGCTCGTAGCTAGAATTCTCCACTATCTGAGGATACATGTATTGAGCAACAAAATCAGCAGTGAGGTTGTGGTGTTGTCCAACCAATTCATCCAGCAAACATTGGTGCTCCACCACTCTAGTTACCTCCCAGTAATCCTTACACGTCCCCTTGTATGCGTGCACCCTAAATAGGCAATTGCTTCTGACACAACACACATCATACACTGTTGGGTTGCTCTTCACCACCCCGAACGGCGTTGCAAAGATAAAGTGGACCATCGCTTCACAACTACCTTCACCTCATCCCTACTAGGGTACAAAGCACCCACACAAACCTCATTCTCCCTATACTATCAAGGGATATTTTGTCCCTACATTGACCTGTAGGGCGGAATGGTCACAAGTTGACCAGTTCCGCGGGACAGGATTAGCATCATCCTTATCCAACGAGTCATCATCCCATTGGCCTCTTCTCCTTTTCTCTCCACTGCTCAACTAATCCAGGGATGTCTTCCCCCTCATCAGCCTCGCCATTTGGCTCACAAGTTGCATCTTCATCCTCTACATCTCCTTCTTCTGCCCCATCTTCATTATTTTCTTCATTTTTCCCATTAGTACTCTCCACACCTTCCTCGGCTTTAACTTCAGCACCTCCCACTTCTTCTTACATTTGACTGCTAGATCCAATTTTTCTTGAACACTTCAACAAACAATATCAGCGGTAAACTGCGCTTAGTACAACCATTTACATAGACCCTCCAGTTCTGGGTTTCTTCAAGCGGCATCAACTCCCAAAAGTTTATGTCAGGCCGTAAACCCTAACAGACAGCTCCACTTGATCTTTATCAAGATCGAAAGTCTTAAATAGCCAGTTACATATTGAAGCCTAAGTCCTCTCTCTTGCTCTTGGTAATTACTTGCAGAACGACTGAAATTCAGACAAATCTACCCCTTCTGGACCATATCTAACCTCCCCCCGACCATAGAACACTTGGAAAACTAAAAACTTTCCGATATGCCTGTCAATATACACGATACGAATAGATATTATTACTCTCATATACTTAATTTACCTAACTCCAACATCACCTACATTTCAACATACAGTACAAACATCTAACTCGAGCATTATCAATAATAACAATTTTAGAGTTATCTAAATATATAAACAATTCATTTTATTTTACCCGGTCAATATACACAACATTAACTGAGACCATTACTAAATATTACCAAACTTAACTAACCCTAAACACCCCTATGTTCCGAAAGTATATATAAAGATATGCACGGCATGAATAAAAATTATAACTAAATGTAGTAATTTCAACTAACCCCTAAAACACCTACATTCTAAATACCTATACAAAATATAACTCTTGCATTGCGAATAATATTCATCTTAAATTTATCTAAATAAATCAACAAACTAATTTAACTAGAACATAAATACCTAAGCTAAATCCACTATACCGACTAACTTATATTTTTCTATATATCATATGAACACCTAGATTTCATCTACTAATTAACATTACACCCTTTGTATAGCTACTACATCAACTATTACATCTACCTACTAGGAGTTAAGCTAAACTAGGGGATTAGTAAAAATACCTCAAATGAAACGAAGATCTGGGCTTCAATCTCAACCCTACTCCCCTCCCCTCCCTTCCTCTCCTCCCTCCCTCCCTCCCTTTCTCTTCTCCTCCCTCCCTTTCTTCTTCTCTCCTGGACCCTCTCTCTCTTCCTATTCTATCGTGATCGCTCGCTCTCTCGCTCAGTTCTACGCGTGGGCAGGCAAACTGGCATGGTGCGTGCGCTCAGGGCGGCTGCCCATGACTTTTAAAGATGCGGGGGAGCACCCGCTGGTTGATTTGGCGATATCTTTCCCGCTCCCGCCGTTTGAATTGGCAGGGCCTGTTACCGCCCGCTGATCCAGCGGAAAGTGGATGCCGCCGGATGGAACGGCGGTAACAACCTCGTCCCACGCACCGCTGCAAACCGTGTATCGCCCGCCAGATCAGAGGGCGGTAAGCGAATTTGTACGCTGACGTGGCGGACGCGAGAAGCTACCGTTGTTTCACCCGATGGTATCTTCTCCTACCACCGGTTGAGACGGCGGTAGCCCTTTACTGTTGTTTGGTCCGACGGCAGAGGTCTATTTCTGCAATTTTTTGGATCGCCTATTTATTTCTGCAATTTTTTGGATCGCCTATTTATTTCTGCAATTTTTTGGATCGCCTATTTATTTCTGCAAAATCGTAAAATAAAAATATAAAAATAAAAAATTTGCAGGAAGTGCACAGGAGAGGACATCAATGAATTATTCAGAATCATAACCAACTGTTCATTCTGTTCCTCTTCCTTCTCTCGAACTCTTCTTCCTCCTCTAGATTATCTTCTACTTTCTGATGTACCTCTGATCCTTCTTCGATCCCTTGTTTTGCTGCCCTATCCCGAACTCTATTCCTCTCATATTTGTATCCTATAAACTCAGCTACCTATTGTATCAAACTACCACCGGTGTTCTATTGGATTAAGGAAGGTGTTGCTAACACAAGGTTCATGAACAAGAATAGCATGCAGCTGAGCAGCTCTAATACCAGGGAATTTGAGATCTATAACGTTTGGATGAATGAGAGATATAAAGATTGATTTGAGTCAACGTTGATCTATTAGTAGCATAGCCAAATCGGCAAAACTGCTGTCGAAGAGAATGGAATAGGAGGAACTAATAGTTAAACAGTTTTCATAAAAAACGAAAGAAATGAGTTTATTTTCGGAGGCAAAAAGCATCAGAGTTTTTAGTAATGTCTAATTATTTGTTTGTAATTAACGGGCCAAAACTCGGAGGGCCGTTGCCCTCAATGTTTGGTTTGGGCTTTTGAGTGAAGGATTCGGCCCAATTCGCACGAGTCGTCGTCATCTTCGGTTCTTCACCATTCCACAGGTTGGCCGGTGGCCGGTGGCCGCATGCGACGGCGGATCTCTCAAAATAAAAAGAAAAGGGAAAAAAACGACGGCGGAAGCGGCCAGAGAGGAGGTCCGGGTGCTGCTTCGATTGGCGCCATGGGTTTCTGCGGCGGCGGCGTAGTTGGTGAGTTCGTAAAGGTATTGACCTGCAACCAGTTGTTCGCTCGGCGTGGGTTTTGTGCCCCCGCCGGTGGCGTCCTTGCCACTCTGGGACTGGGAGTCTGAGAGTGCGGCGTCTTCAGGAACATCGTCATCCGCATCGTGCGGGCCTGCAGTTGCAAAATGAAGTAAGTACATGGAGTTGCCGCTTTTGTCTTAGTTATGCACGTGCGACGAATTCTTGGGAGCAAACTCTATGTCTCCGGACTCCGGTTTGTGTTCATTTTAGTGGGTCTACTAATTGTTCCCTCAAAGCTTTGACTATTGACTAATATGAGGTTGGGTTAGAATTTATAGAAAATCCTGTTCTTTCAGGTGTAGAATGTTTTGCTGGTTTTCTGATTGATCCCTGGAATGTGGTTTTCTGCGTGCTGTCCGAACTCAGAAGACCAGATTTTTTCTTGATACTGTCAGAAGACCAGATTGCAGTTCAAGTTCAACTATCCATCTGAAGAACGTGATATCCATGTGCTACACAACCATCTGCCCATGTACATATTGTATAGAACACAAGAATGGAGTTGAACAATTTAGGCTCTAGTAGATACTGAAGTGTGTTCTGGTTCAGAAGCTATTTTGGCCAATCAAGTACACATCAAACCGAGCATCGCAAGTACAGTCATACTCTTACTGAATGAGCCGATCATGTAGGCATGCCTTGGTATATTGAATTTCCTGCTTCGATCCTCTTTCAGGGACGCTGTAACATCTATCCTGAAAATGAAATTATTGAGGCTAGAGGACATAACTCAATTATAATAATAGAGCATGAATACTAGTGTTCTGCCCACTTAGTTCTGATAGAGTTTGTATTTACGGGCTTGAGCATAACTGCAAATATTCCGAGCAGTTCTGCTGATATTTTTTATGCTTTATTTTAATAATTACTGGAGCTTGAAATATCCAAGGATTCTTTTAATTGCAGATGCTAAGAACAAATTCTGTTTCTTCTATAGTTTATACTGTGCAGCAGAGATATTGGCTATGCACCACTTAATTGCTAGCACTTCATAACATAAATAATTAAATTGTCATTTTTTTTACCATTTGAAGTAGATTACTCGTTCCTAAAGCATGGTTTAGGAGATATAGTACCAAACTTTTGTTGAGTACTTGAGTGGTGATTGTATTTGTTCTATCCCTTCAGTGGGCTTTTCCACTGCAGCTATGCAGGCAACAGGTGCTGTTAATATTTTTATTTTGAGATCTTTTGTCATCCTTTTGGTAGCATATGCATACCTTTGTTCCATAGCTATATTTTATCTTCCAAGTATTATGCATTTTCCAAAATTTGCACAGAAGACAGAATATGTCTTTTTCAAACAATAGCTATTTTTTCAATGCAGCATAAACTTGTGTCGTATGGTGGATCTCTCCATTGTTACAGGTGTATGCTGATAAAATAGCTTTCAAGTTTTCTTTCACTAATCACTATACATTATTTTTCTAAATATTTTGCCAGTAAATACCCTGATTGACTGCAATAATGACTTCTGAGTCTAAGACTATGGCACCCTGTGTGGAGAATTAAACAAGAATCTTTACGTATCAGGCATGTGCTCTTTTTTTCTGACCTCCAGGAGACCAATATGCTGTAGGAAAACTCAAGGTTGCCTGCATTCTAGTAGCTTGCAACTTACAAGTAGGAGCTTGAGGTGCCTGAAGACTGCATACCATCTCTCTTGAAAGAATTTTCAACACATATGCACGCCATGCAGCTAAATTTGACATCTTTGTTAGGTAAAATCACTGAGTTTCTTTTAGTTGCCATCATATATAATGTAGTACAGTATTAATTTATGATTTATCAATCAGAGAGATTCACACTGTAGAAGTGTAAACAACTGTAGGTGCGTGACTATATCGGAGGGGCCAATACACCGAATTTATCAAATCATGCTCATGTTTTGCTGTCATAAAGTAGTACGGGCTGTTGAGGACAGCAAACCAACTTGGATTGAGATATCATTGAGAAAAGCACTTGCTTTTGTAAATTCACCACCGAAATCCCATTTTAGGATGTACTGCGATATATACGCCCATTTCTATTAAGCTCTACACGTTGGCTTATTCTTTTGTCTGAATCTACATTTTGTGATTTGTTTTGATTTCTGATGCCTTGATAGAAATAGAATGCTAAAGATAGAGAATTTTATCTAATTATTTTTATATTTTGTAACGATTGCATATCTTGTAATTATGTCCATTCTGTTAAATAATGTACTCATTATTCATAGCAAATAATAATAGGATTAAGTTTGATAATATTTGCAAGTGGGGACTAATTTGTGATGGCATGGGTTTACGGAATTAATTATAGTCAATATCTACTAGAACATTTTTTGCAGTGCCCCAAACTGAACTTGCTTGTAGTTTGTGGGAACTTTTAAAGTCTTTTCAGCCTGAAAGTTTTTGATCTTGTCACCTGGAGTCTGAGTTAGATCTCACTTTCATGCAAAGAAAAGGTTTCTTTAAGCAAAGGCAACACTAGAAAGGAGGGACGGAGAGTACAATAAAAGTTAAGGGGGACAACAAACTGCCGAAGCAGGCAACGATACATCAGTACCATACAACCCAGGACTTCTGTACAATGCTAACTACTATTACACACTGGCAGACTCTCAACCCTACACCATCATAGCCTGAGATGTCTAGCAATGGAAGCCAGAGAGCCAAAATTTTGGGGACAATTCTACCTACCTAGTCCCCACCACACACCTCCTGCAGTTCAGTAAGTGCTCCCTATTCTTGTTCTCCTTTGCCGACATTGCTGTTATCATCATCGCCGACGTGGAAGAGATCAAGACGGCTGTGGCTCAGGCGGAGCGAGTACATTGTCTTCTTGTACTCGGCCCAGGTGAAGGACCGGTACTGGCGTGGTGAGGCAGCTGTGATAGTCTCTGGGAGGGCCGAAATTTGTGCATGCAGCGGTGGCGCTGCAAAGTAGATCGTGGACAGCCTTGGCCTGCAGGCGCTTGCAATTACCCTGTGCCGGACACTTACCAGCTTCCCATTTGTTAGAGCCTGGGAACAAGAAAGGCAAAGGAGAGGTGAGTTCAAAGCAAGTTTCAGAGGGACAGTATTGTATTGCTGCACCATGGGCTAGTAGTTGTTGTTAGGTTCAGATGTAGTAACAAGATGAAAGCAGAAACTCTTGTCAGCTGGTAAGATGTACTTGATGCAGTCCAATGTGTCCAGAAATATCAGTGTCGGGGCATCTTTTCATAAAAGAGGCAATAGCTAGCATGGTGTCTAATCGGAACCCGAACCAAATAAAGGTGGATTTATTTTTCCTGTTTTCAGTAAGTAAAGAATCTATTTTTTGAAACACTGAAATGGAAGGTGCATAGTGCGAATGGTTGGGTGCTGAGTAGTGCTTATCTCTTTGCTTGTTTTAGTGCCTGCTAATTTTATTCCTAAGTAGTTCATAAAAGCAATTTTCTTTAAGTTAATCCATCTAGTACTGTTTGTTTTTAGGTAAGTTCGTGCCTTTACCTGGAGGAGGTCACCAACATTGACGAAGAATGCTGACGGGTCGGCCGGCACCTTAATCCAGACCTCCTTGCCGTCACTGTTCGGCAGAAGCACCTGCAGGCCATTGACGTCGTTTGCTCGGAGCAAGCTAATGATCTGTGGGTCAGAGTGCTCACCGAACCCGATCCGTGCACCTGCCGACGGGTTCACGCCATTGCCATTCTTGGTCCTGACAATGCTCTTCATCTTGCACTGGCCGTCATGGTCAAGCTTGTGAATGGTACACGCTGGAGGGTAGTGGTTAATCCTCAAGAGTGAGTCACTGTCAGTGTCTGTGATAAGCTTGCTGAAGGATCTGGGGTCCTTGAGCCCTAGCCCCTCTCCTAACAAGTCCAGGATCTCACATGCAAGCTGCCTCACTGCTCCCACATACTCGTTTACCACAGTACTGAAACAACAACATCAGCATGTGAGTTAAAATGCGCACATGATTAATTTGATCAAAAGATTGCAGAGATCGATTGAATGTGTGCCATGGCATGACAGAGAAAGGAGACTGAAGAAAGATGAGAAGATTTTGACTGATTGATGTGTGAAGATGCAGCAACTCAAAAGCTGCAGCCTCGAAAAGACGATAGCTTGATGCTATGGATGCATCTGGGCTGTGCAGCAGAACCAGAATCCAGTCACATGCTATACATATTCGGGTCTTGTGATGCATGGATAGCTCTGGATCAGACGTACATGAAACTTTGGACCAATTTTCCAATGGGCAAATGGGTTTTCGACAGGATTGGGCATGCTTTTTTCCACTGCTCCATCGATAGACCCATCAGTGCTTGGTATCACACATCACTGCCCTGACACTACACACCCCCTGGGACATCTCATTCATCTTACCATAAAGAGGACCCTTTGCATGTGTGCCTCCTTTCCTTTGCTTGGCTTTATATGGATAGCATGGATATGCTCTTAGGAGGGGGGGGGGGGGGGGGGGTGTCTGGGGATCATTTTTATTCCTATCAGGCTTTTGTACTTCTCTACTATGGGGCCCTACTTGCTATTACCTGTATTCCACGCTAGATGGTTACTGCAAAGATTCTGATGCCATTTCTATTTTATTCTTGCAGCTAGCATTCTTGCTTTAGTTCATGAAGTTAATTCTCATGGAATCAATTCAAATAGCATCCTACAATAATTGTATGTTTCCCAACTGCTGTGCCTAAGCTTAGATTCTGATGTGATAATGCAGTTAAAATCTTACTCCTTTCTAGCTGCCATACTATGAATTTTAGAACATTGACAATATATTAATGACACATGGCTAGCTGATAGAGAACAAAGGGAATTTCATTTCAATATTTATATATGATGTATATCCCGTGGCCATCTAAACACATCATTTTCTACATGAAACTTAGTGTAGTTTGCTGAATAAGCTGTTTGAGTTATCCAATGGCTGTGGGTGCTTCAAGTACTCATTCTGTTGCTAGCTGCATCAGTTGGTGGTTGGGTATTGCCATTAATTGAAGACCACTGCACTGCATATATTTGAGGACTGATTGACATGCAAATACACATAGTTTGTTGGAGAGGGACCTGACACTGAGAGGGGTCTTCTAACTACCTTAGAGGGAGGGTTTTCTTGTCCCTTTCATCTTATTTGCTCTCAACCAACTCTGATGAATTAGGCCACTGCCTGGCCTGTGTGCTCTCTATCCCCTAGTGTCGTGTAGATGAGATCTTTCTCATTCAGAATGCACAAAAATAGTTAAAGATATCTCATCTGTTATGTTCAGTCAATTGTTAGGCATTTAAGAGTTCTCCCAGCATAGGCAAGGGCTCTCCCTATCACAAGCAAAATGTACAACTGATTTTTCAGCGTTCAATGAAAGCAGTCGATTGTACGCTGGTCTGTTTTCGAATGTTCTTCTGGCAAGACACTTATACCTAACTTTCATCAGAAAATCTTTTAAGCCCATTCTGTGGAGCTGTCAAGTTTGTTATGTCCCATCAATTTGTGCCTTTCCTTTTGCTTTAGAAACTAGCTATGTATGCTCTTGAATTGTTGGAACTAACATATCATTGCTCTGCCTATTGCGGCATCAATTGTGCCATTATTGCGATAATAATTGTTTTGAAAACTATGTAGTCATGCATTTGCACAATTTATTTGATGGGGGCCTTTCTGACAATGACAACATAGGATATTAGTTCTACCATGAACCAGATAGGAACATCCCCTAAGTGCTAACAGTCACATGGATAGAATCATATAACTAAAATTCAGAACAGGTAAAAGTAACATGGAACAGTCTCTTTTGTTAAATGTCTTCCTTTCTTGAACAGCAGTCAGATATTCGAACTAAGTTTTGATTTTGAATGCCCACATTGTTGTGAAACTACTTGTCTGTTGGAGAAGTTTGCACTCTCAACTATCAAATGATGCTTTATAGGGAAACTAAATAGTGTACACATAAACATATATACACTTCAAAATCCAAGGTACACCAATAAACTACACAAACATTTTTTATGATATCTTTTAACATTTGAAAGAATCTATGTTGACATGTAATGCATATGTACTATTAGAGATAGGCAAATAAAAAGCATGGCTAGTTGGAAGCTAGAGTAAATAATTGCATACGTGACACCCCCCAAGTTCTCTTGACTTTTGAACGCGAAGTACCAATATTGTAAACGAGCAGAAAGCTCCTTTTTGCTCAAACCAAACCTACTATTTATGCATGTACGCATCATGTCTAGCTCCCTTAACTATAATATGCATCAAAGATTAACACCAAATGCTCCTCGCAAGGCACAAGATTAATTAAAGATAAGAAATTAAACCGTACCAATAAACCTACCCATACTACTATGCTGCTGAGAACTTAGCATATCATGTGAGACATTCCGACAGGTGTAGGATTATGATATGCAAACCACATCATACTGCCATCGGAATAGCCTGTTGGTTAAGGAGCACTGCAGTCACAGTGCAGGGGAGCATGTCACTCCAGGTGCCATCAACATTAACACCTCACGACACCTGTTTGTTCCTTATCGTACGCCGTTAACAGCTTAAGCTTTTAATATAAAACCACGAGTCCTAGCATAAATCACCGATGAACCAAGCTGTCATGCATATACGTTATTTTTTTTATAAATGTTTGTATTTATAATAAGAAGAACAAATCGATGAAAATGACAACGTTGTGCGTCTAAAGGTAGCTCTAAATATATACATGCGTAAGTCGAATCAGCTTTGAGATTCGTGTTGGAGCTTAGTAAAGGATTTCACTCTAGCTACCATAGCATGGATCTCTAAATGTGGTTTCGCATTTATTTATTAGCAATAGTTATTTCACGAGTAAGCTCGTCTCTAAACTTTAGAGAATATTGCTCTATGTGTACGCCACGTGTATGCGCATGCACAGCGGAGGAGAGCATACGTGGGTGGGGTATCGTGTACCTGAAGCGCGAGGGGTCGTCGGCGTCGATGGACCTGGCCCTGTGCGCGACGGCGGCCGGGTTGGCGTGGAGGAGCAGGTACTCGAGCTCGCCAGCGTCTCCGTTGAAGCCGATGCTGCGGCAGCCGTAGCCGAGCGGGCTCGGCGGGCCGGCGCGCTGCTTGTCGCGCGGCGCCAGCGCGAAGAACGCCGCCGTGGCGGCGTCCAGCCGCGCGGCGGCGCCCGGCGCCACGCCGTGGTTCACGGCCCGGAAGAAGCCGTGCTCGGCGCACGCGCGCGCCACCTGCCGCGACAGCGCGCCGCGGCCGCCCGGCGCGGACATGTCCACCGTCGGTATGCCGCCGCCGTGGGACGACAGCGGCGGCGGCTGCGGCGCCACCGTCTCTTGGCGCACCGGCGTCGTCGAAGGCACCACCATGGCGCGGCCTGGGGTTGGTACGGCGTGCTGTCTTGTGAGAGCGTACGTGCAAGCTTGGACGGTGCAATGCGCGAAATGTGACAGGCGAGAGGAGAGGGACGGATGCACACTAGCTATGAGTGAGATGTGTGTAGTGTAGGGGCCTTGGGAGTGAGGGGAGGGTGGTGCTGCTTATATGGACGTCTGGGTAGAGAGAGAGAGAGAGAGAGAGAGAGAGAGAGAGAGAGAGAGAATCCTATTGAAATGCTGACCCCTGGGCCTGGCCTGTTGATCTTCTTGACTTGAACTGGTGTGTGCCTGACCATAAAGTGTAGGTTAATCTCTCTCAACGTGCGACAGACCAGCGCCATCTCTGCTGCTCTCTCTACATGTCGCCGTTATTTCTCTCCCTAAGCTGTAACAGGCTCTTAAATAATCGAGGCCATTCAAATGGCTGCAGCGTGCAGGCGCAGGGGAGCACACCATTGACCCGAGTGCGGCTGACCGTCGAAATCTTGTTAAACCTTCCAACCCCTTTCACATTTGAGTCTTGGGACTGCTTGCACACATCATCTCATTTGATCTAATGCATTCAGAGTCTAATTCAAAGGTAAATTGTTGTGGGGCTAGAAAAAGATCTTGTGTGGACACGACAGAAAATTAAGGATCGCAGCCGGCCTATCACTATCGGTTCATTTAAAACCATCAGTAATAATGCATTGCCACCGATTCATAAAAGGAAAGACCAAGAACTGGAATTATTAGACGAACCTTGATCTATTCTAAGCCTGATCTCACCCACCCATTCTTATCTCTCCCTCTATCATTTTCGAAATCCTCTCCCTCTCCCCTACCTCCACTGCAAAATAATCCACATGAACATATGATTATTGGAGGCACTCATCGGGGGCATTCATGCCCGTGCTCACCATCATATATGCGAGCTCCTCCATGGCCATGAGATCATCCACAATGGCAAACTCCTTCAAAATGTCAGCGTTTTTGGCTTTCCCATGACCAAATCCGTCGAGACGTAGCACCTCTAAATTGCACCCCTCCATGCCCGTACTCTAGATCCACTTGTCCTTCCATCTCCTCCTCATCAGCTATGTTCACTCGGAATGCATCTTCAAAACCAAGTGCAATCCATCTCCTTTGGTGCCAATTCATACCATGCCTCATGTCTCTTGCTTGTTTTCATCCGGGTTCTCAAATGATGAACACGATGAATCCTTTTTTTTTAAAAAAAAATCATCCTCAAGTGGAGATCTTGATTCCTACTTCAAGTGTAAATTGAGCTTGGGACCTTTTTCTTTAAACTTTCAATCGTTTATTCCCGGTTGATAACCTTAACCAGCAGTGCTAATTGGATTTATTACCACTTCTAGAACCGGCAGTAATAATTGCCCCACTGCCAGCTGTTCTAAGATCATTAGCACACTGATGGTACAGTTTGGAGCCGACAAGTGATGATCGAGGATGTTTATAGCAGTGTTCTAAGTTGTAACCATTGAAACAAAAGAAATCACCTCCACACATACATCTCGTAGTGCCATAGTTTCACATGCAGACTATCTAATATATATGAATGCAATTTTGTATTGCCATACATTTTTTAATTGTAACACACTAATACACCCACGAGTATGCCCCTCCGATTCCACACTTACAAGTAAACCAAAAAGAAAGTGTATCTTCTTATGCACATGACTTTGCTTCCCTTCTTTGAAGGATGTGGGATGTTCTCGTTAAGTAAACCGATTATAAAGTACTCCTCTCCATTTTAAATATATAATGTTTAGAAAGCTAAACTAATTAACTAGCTTGTCATATATACTTCGTGTATTTTAAAACAAAGGTAGTAGCTAAAAAAAAATGAGAAAATGTCAGTTTTTATTGCTTTAAGAAAATACTACAGGAAAATAAGTTAAGGGCACAAAAACAAGCACTAGGTACAAAGGCAAAAAACATATATACTTCATCGACACATTATTAATAAGGCTTGACTCAACACCATTTCGATGTCATATTCAATAATCTATTCGCCCACTAAGGAGACCATTTAAATATCCAATTAATTCCCCACTGTCAATGTCTAACCCCATGATCGTTCGGATAGCAGTCACCGTTCACCAGCCCTTTGGGGTCCAACGCAATAGAATGATAGGGCAACCTATGAAACCAACAGGTCATGGCTTGACGAGAATTCAGCATCCTTCACTCCTTTGTCGACGGCAAACAGTCAATTCACAATATCAATGTTGATAGATGACGTGCACTCAAAACAATTAAGTACGGAGTATCACTCACTATGTTATTCACACTAGCTGGTTGGTACAATAAACCATACACCCTCACATTCTCTCCCCATTGGGGTGATAGTTGAGGGATGAAAATGACTATTTTGCCTCTATTATCAAGAAAATACTTGCATAGTATATAATTCTCTTCATTTGAAACAGCACATTTTTAAATAATTTGTAGTCAAGTATATCAACCTATAGACATCATGCCAGTGTCCTAATAAATTGGTTAAGATCTGATTGTAAGGAAAGCACTTCCTCTGTTAAAAAAACATAATGTGTATTTTGTTTTGGAGAAGTCAAACTGTGTACATATATTTTGACTAACAAATTATGAATATGTTTAGCTGAAATTATCAAAAAAATCTTTAGTGTATAGAAATTACCATACATTATGCTACAATTACTAGATTTATATTCTAAAAAGTAAAAGTGTGTCTTACCATTTTGACACGTTCTATATTAATGTTTAAGCTAGCTATAAATGATATACATTACTGAGAAAACAATGGTTAAAATCTAACTTTGAAGATGGACTGGTGGTGTGAGTTGATATGCATGTGTTGAGTGAGCGTGTGTTTGTTCAAAATGTTCTCCCGGGAAAAAAGTGAGTGTGTGCTTGGTCACATACGTGGCACACCTACACTTGGCCAATTGTGCGCCTACTTGCTTAAAAGCCATTAATACGCGCACATAAGTGATAACCAAAGATCTAGCAGAGTTATTTAGTGTTGGTGTTTTCTGAGACACAATAATGCATTGACAGATATTTTGCTTCATTTCCGGCCAGCTATACATGGGCAGATCTGTCGTAGCCTCGTAGCTCAGATTATTGATCCACACAAACATAGAACATGTTTGAGTGTTTGACGCTTCGAAAAGGATCGATTTGCCAGAGTATGCACGCACACGGAGAGAGAGCCATAGACGTCGTTGTAGAGGATCCGAGCTTCAGTAGGCGAAAAAATTCATGATGGTCTCACAAATTGTTTCTTTTTCCCACGCCTTAAGAGCAACTCCAGCAGTACTAAAAATCATATAGCGTGCTTGATTTCTGTTCAAATGTATTTGAACTATTTCCTATATATCCGTTATTTTTCAATAAATCGTGTTTGTTTTTTCGACTTACCCGTAAAGTGAACCCCGCATGGACTGGGCGCACTGCCATGTCAACTCGATCACGAATAGGCTTGCAAGGCCTTGTTAACGGATCGAGCATCAAATTGAGAAAATTAATCAAAGTGGATGCACACTGTTCCTCAAAGAAAACTGGATAGAGCAGACAGAAAGGCCGCAAGCATCCGCCTTTTGCTGTAGAAGAGCTACAACGACATCTAGTGTACCCTACATGTTAGAAATATAGAGAAGAACACACACATGCACCAACAGATTCCCAAACAGTCTTTAGTGTGATCAAGTACTCTAATGCAAGCACATCACTAGCTAGGTGACAACATATTATACTCCATCAGCTACTGCCTAATAGCCTAACTAACAAAACAAACTCAATTAGATATATAATTGGGGCTGGTCTTGAAACAGTGATGTTGTGCAGGTGCAATGCTCCATGCATGAACAAAGTGAACAACCGTCAATAATGCATCCATGCATGCTTGCTTCATGCTGTACAGTGTCTCTGATTGTACCTACGTGCATGAATCAGTATTAGCATATGGTTTGATCAAGCTAGCTTTTGAGCATCTGATGCTGCAGCTTAGTTATACCGTAATGATATTAAACTAGCTGGGCTTATCCTCTTAATTATATCGTTATGATAGGTGCAATGTTTTTCAACATACATAATTTGCCGTCCACTTCATCACTTGCTCACTCGCCACCTGATCTTTATAAACTACCAGTACAGGTGATGGTCAAATGAAATTCAATTCGTCAGTGTACGTAACGTAATAAGAGAGTACCGAATTATTGGCAGACAGGACCCAGTTCCGTTCGGCGCCGTGCATGATTGAATCATGTCACAGATTAAGTAGTGTGCTAGCTAGTTTAATTAAATTTAATTTAATCCAAAGACACATAAGATCAAAGTGTTAGCTTAATAGATATAGTAGAACACGTACACACAGTGCTGCATAATTTATCTCTTAGATTCTTGGAACAAATGTCAGATGATAAGAACATCACGGCAGGATGATGCCTTTTTCTGTTGCACGTACGCATGCATGGACGGCGGAGGAGGTTTAGAGAAGCTGATTAATGTAAGGTCAGAGGACACCAACTTTACTAGACAAGAAGGATTTGTGAAATGATATCGTAGTTTAGCCTCTCTTTTTGTCTCTTGTCTCACTGTCTTTATAAAAGCTGTTCCCGATGCTCTTAATTCCTGTGACGTTCCTATATCATTAACTAACCTTATTAGCTTCCAATTTTTGTACTCCCTCCATCCAAATTGTAGGTCGTTTTAGCTTTTTTAGTTATGCATCTAGATATAGTGTATGTCCAGATACATAATAATATCTATAAACCTAAAAAAATCAAAATAACTTATAATTTAGAACGGAGGGAGCAGCAAATAGGGGCAAAGTAAAATAAAACCCTAGACATAGTAGACTTTTCTGAATTCTGAGTGTGTTCGTGCGGTTACTGTGGTCTTGGTTTCTGGTTTCCACGGCAACATATCTATGCATCTAATTAACCTAGCTATCGTTTGGGGATATAATTGGAGTGCACACTAGCTAGTTAGAGCTAGCAAAAAGCTGCCATGGCCCCCATGGCCCTATCACTTGTGCACTTAAGCTCACTAATTTTTATTCAGTTTATTAAGTGATGCATGATCGCTAAACGTGGCACTTACCACATCCATCCAATTTACCTTGATGCAAAACATGAAAAACTCAGTTTTATTTGAACATTTGATGATTAAGTATATTTCTGGCATTAATTGTTGAAACTGCAGGCACAACAAAATGATTTGATAAAAAATATTTTCAATATATCTGAAAATGTTTTTAACCACTATATATAGTTATATATATATATATGATATTTGTAGGCACGAAGTCTCTTGTCCCTCTTCAAACAAAATTAAGGAGAGGCCGGCAGGCGGCAGCATTTTCAATTAATTAACAGGCAAAGTTTATAACACTTTTGCTTAAAAGTGTATTGCTGATGTGTAGATGCTCATCAAATTAAGGTGTAAATTAAACATGAATGAGAAGAGATGTTATTGCATAATTGTCCTTGATTTATTTTGTCTATCTTTCCTTCTTTTCTTATCAATTGTCGATATAATACACACTGTGAGAGGAGGAGACCACGCAGAAAAGAGAAATGAGAACGCATACACACTGCTTTAGTCTACACTTGTAACATGCATACGTGTACCAGCTGCCTCGTCGCCTTTTTGGAACATGGCCATCAAATACGCTCATCCTACGTAGAAGACGCCTTTTTTTTAAAAAAAAATTCTCTTGCCCCTCTAGAAAGCGAACCGCCGATGAGGAGAGAACGTGAGCGATAGCGACGACATCGCGCAGCGCCGTCTAATTAGGAGAAGAATAAGATTAGATCAAGACAGAGTTGCTCGATTATTCGCTTCGCATGCATGCATTAGGCCGCAAACACGCTCAGTACCTATACGTATGCATGTCGTCGAGGCATAATGTGGTCGTCAGATATAATAGACGCACCGGCGACATGTCAGTTTCATGGTCAGTTTATGATATGATTGCCTCTTTTTTAGGAGGCCCACAATTATTTTAGATGCATGAGCATCCTAACCCAAAAAAGCACAAAGAAATCTTAGATGTTGTTCTGAACAGTAACAGCCTGCTCGGAACAGCCGGCATGGCTGCGGCTGCGGCTGCAAGCCAGCAGCAACAGCAGCCGGTGAGATGCTTTTCATATCTAGCAGCAGCTGCAGCAGCAACTGAAGCTCTTGCGACAAGACTTTCATATGAAGAGAACTAAGTGCACTTCGATCATCAAGTTATAAAGTGGCGTTTGCGCTGCCCAGTGTGTATTGAACAAGTCACTGCTCATGATTGTAAATCTATTTCTAAGATTTAGTAAAAGGAATCCGGCTTCTTTGAAAAAGGAGATAGCTGCGAGATGCCATCACTTTGATCTCCTTATGCATGTTTGCCCTCTCTTTTTTTTCAACTTTGCACAATTTGCCGTTTTGATGAAGTCAACACACCGTTGTCCCTCGTTTTACCTACTTTGATGGCAAAAAGTGCCAAAACAAGGGACAAACGATGTGTTGACTTGGTCAAAACATAAGGAAAATAAGTACAAACTTGAAAAAAAACAAGAGGGTGAACATGCAGTTAGATACTAAAGTTGTGGGCCTGTTGCAGAATTGCAAATGGCCCTTGAAAAAAAAAGAATCAATGCTCAAGACCTCGTGTTTTTTCGTTTTGAACACCGTCAGCGAGACAGAGTGGCAACAACACGGGCTGACGGGCACCACCACCTGTGTCATGCACACGAACCTCTTGCGCATATGGGCCTTAATAGCTCCCATGGGCTAATGATTTGGGTCGTCCACGCTCAAGCCCACGACAAACAATTACTACTGTGTGAGCCGACGGCGTACGTCTTATCTTCCTCTCTTGCTGCTGCTTGCTTTGACGATGATACTGACAGAGAGACACGACAAATAATTGGAGGCTTGTAAGCACGCCACGTCAGTTGGTAAAAAGTTTGAAGTGATGTGGTAGATTAGCATAGTGAAAATTGGAGGCCACGGTGGGTTACGTTTGTCCATCCACTCTACCATGGACCTCTTTGCACGAAAATAGGCACGCAACCATTCAAAGGAATAATAAATGTGCCAAGTCTAATTGCGTCTACCTCAGGTTTGTGCTACGGTCAAAGGAGTGATTTCTGATAATGCCCTTCGTTTCAACACGTGACAACGTTGATACGAACAGGCCAAATTGCATGATGAAGAATGTCTCTTTTACATGGACATTTCAGTACCTATTAAAAATGATCATACCGCTTCCTCTCTCTCTCTGCTTAATTTTCTTGACACATCAGTAGAAAATCTCTACGTGACAGATATTTAACGTGCATGATACTCCTATTGGGTGTAGTCTTAACATCACCCCTTTACGCTCAAGAAAATAAGGTGTCAAGTGACTCAAGTGTAAAAGGATATAATATAACCAAACTTTTTTCAATTTTGACTCGGACGGATTTAAATAAAATTGGAAATTATGAAGCAAGAGAAATTTAGCAAACACCTGAAATTGTCAAGAGAAAGTTGCCAACAATTCATCATTAAACTCTAGCCAGTGTGCCATTTAACAGGCCATAAACTCTGCCTTTTGCAACGGAAGAAGGGTGGGTGTACAAATTGCGGCTGGGCAGAGGAAGACCAAGAGGCCCAACCCCTGACCTGAACTCCAGTTGCGCATTCCGAGGCGCCCAAACCATCTCCTCCCACCAGGCCACCACCCGTGGCGATGGCAGCTGCAGGTCTCGGCCTCCGCCTCGTCTCCGCTCTCGCCTTGCTCGCCTTCTCTTCCTGCTCGCGGGACGCCGACAGGGTGGCGCGCCTCCCCGGCCAGCCGGAGACCCCGAGCGTGTCGCAGTTCGCCGGCTACGTCACGGTGAACGAGCGGCACGGGAGGGCGCTCTTCTACTGGTTCTTCGAGGCGCAGACGGCGCCGGAGGAGAAGCCGCTCCTCCTCTGGCTCAACGGAGGTCTCCCTTGTACTACCTTTAGAAGTTAAAACTTCAACTAGCTTTTCATCTCCATTGGTCTTTGGAAACTAGTGATCTTTTACTACTCCTTGAGATTCTGACTGTACTGCTGCTACCACTGTTCTTGGCTTCTTTAGTTGTTGAGCAGTGATGGCCTGCCAATTGGTTAATGGTACATTTGCTCTTGCTCTGTCCTTCTGTGTGTCGATTCATGTTCTTGGTATTTGCGATCATTTGTATTTATATTTATTACTGACAATTTTGCTGAATTTTTCTTTGTCTCATGTTAGCACTTCTGTTCTTACTCCTTTCGTGCTTTTGTTATCGAGCAGCTTTAACTTTTATTACCACTTAGGACCTGGTTGCTCGTCGATTGGCTATGGAGCTGCATCTGAGCTGGGGCCTCTCAGAGTTGTCAGACAAGGAGCAGGCCTCATGTTCAATGAATACGCATGGAACAAAGGTGCTCTCTTTTCATGCTCAAAGTCAGTTACATTTGTTTGAAGCGCGATGCTAAGTCTTTTTTTGTGATTGCCAGAGGCTAACCTGCTGTTCTTGGAGTCTCCTGTCGGGGTTGGCTTCTCCTACACCAACAAATCCTCTGACCTTGACAAACTGAATGATGACTTTGTAGGTAAATTGATCGTAAAACAAATTTTTGCCTGACCCTTTAATACTATAAAAATAACCCTAAAACAACATTTCTTCTAAAGATTAAATTTTGCGTTTCTATTCAATTTCGGTTGTTATGTGGTTGCTGATCAAGAAATGGATTTTGTGTAACCTTTTTTTTAGCTGAAGATGCTTATAGCTTCCTAGTGAACTGGCTAGAGAGGTTTCCGGAGTACAAGGACAGAGGGTTCTACATCGCAGGAGAGAGCTATGCAGGTATTTTGTACCTGAAACCATGAAAGGTTTCAGCCTTGGTTTGCTCTTTTGGAATTCTGGACACATGGTTCGCAGGAGAGAGCTATGCAGGTATTTTATGCAGCCTTGCATTGGTTTGGAATTCTGGACTCTGTTGAGAAATGTAGAAGATGTGCTAGAAGGAATCCAGAACACACAAAATCTGGTGTGAAGCATGTGAGTGTAGCTTTATATGCCTTCTTTTCCACATTCCAAAAGGAAGGCAGCAGCTCAGACTTTCACCAACCTTCTATTCTTCCTTGGATTTCTCAATATGCCAAGTGTTTCTGTTCTTGCTTGGGTTTCTCAATATGCCAAGTATGCCTGAGCCTGACAAGATAGTGTCACCATCTTATCAGAAACTAGAACTTCCACTCAGAAAAACCACCGGTTACTTTCTAGAACGGGTTGACAGCTTGGCTTTCCACTGGGTTGGCGATTGCGACAACCCATAGTTCACCATCTCCTAAGAGAATAATAGATCACACAAGCTAGAGAAAATGCCATATCAGAAAGCAGCACTTTGAAAGAATCTAGGCATCATTTTCAGCCTTTGCTTTCATGTCGCACAATATGCTGACTGTCATCCAATTCTTCAGAACAGAGAAGACAGGCCAATTTTTATTTTTTATTTTTGCTTGGATTTTTGAATTTGAGAACACAAAGGGTACCCATACTGAATTAGTTTTTCTACTTTTCTTGAAACCAAGTACAAAAATTCATTTTGGTGTATGAGCATATCATTTAGTTTTTTGGTTTTTGAGTGGTTCGTTGGATCTCCAGACATATGTTCCTATAAAGAGTGGTCAAAGAACTAGTGTGGTAGGTTCATGGGTCACATTGGTTGACAACAGCATGTGTGGAGAAATGCCTGCAAAACGTCGTCTGTACATCACTGAAGAAGAAACCTGGACTTCGGTGTGCTGCAGGTCATTATGTGCCACAACTTGCTGAGCTTGTTTATGAGAGGAACATGGACAAGAAGGGCAAAGCATATATCAACCTCAAGGGGTTCATTGTAAGGGTTTAAATTAGATTTTACGATGCATGAAAATTTATTCTAAATAAGTTGTTTCATGATAGAAAAAGATACAGAACTTGAATAGGATGTTTTCTGGTGGTCTGAAATCTGAATGTTTAGTGCATAATATTTCAAAAACATTGCATTTTGATTAGAAGTTTTCTCAATCATGAAAGGAATGAAATATTATGCGAACTAAAACATCCAATGATCCAGAAGAACACACACGCACACTTAAAGTTTCTTTGGGATACTAGATAAGTTTTCTACTTGTTGCAGATACATATTTTCAGAATTTAAAATGGGCACGTGAACCATGAAAGAATGGAAACAAGAATTAGATTCACGTTTTGGGCTTAAGAAATCAATTCTTGCACGACCATAACATTCAGAATGGACTCAATGCAGGCTGGCAACCCTATCACTAACGATTACTATGACTCGAAAGGGCTAGCTGAGTATGCCTGGAGCCATGCAGTTGTATCGGATGAAGTGTACGACCGCATCAAAAAGTACTGCAACTTCAAGAACTCCAATTGGTCTGATGATTGCAGTGCCGCCATGGACATCGCCTATAGTCAGTACCGAGAGATCGACATATACAACATCTATGCCCCCAAGTGCCTTCTAAATCAGACTTCACCATCTTCTGCTGCTCAAGCATTCTTCGAGAATGATCAGGTAAAGAAATATAGACATTAATTCTGGCAGTTCCGGGTCAGAGATCCTTCTGAAAGTGATGCTCATCTGTGGAATGCCAGGAGCACTTCAGGAGAAGGATACACATGTTCTCTGGCTATGATCCATGCTACTCATCCTATGCTGAGGACTACTTCAACAAGCAGGAAGTGCAGAAAGCTTTCCATGCAAATATCAGTGGGTTGCTTCCAGGGAAATGGCATGTCTGCAGGTAGATTGCCTTAAAACTGCCCACGATTCTTCCACACAAAATATAACATAAGCTCGTTTCTTATGCAGTGACTCTATCCTGAATTCCTACAATTTCTCGGTATTTTCGGTCCTACCAATATATTCGAAGCTCATCAAAGCAGGGCTCAGAGTTTGGCTCTACAGGTGTGAATGTGTGATCCTTTCTGTACTCACAGAAGGCACAATTGTATACATGCTCTAAAAGACTGAAAATCTGCAATCTTACAGCAAGTATTCACCAAGATGCTTAACACCCATCCATCACTCTCCATCTCCGTAGTCTAAATCTCTGTATTTATCATGCAGTGGTGACGCGGATGGAAGGGTTCCTGTCATTGGCTCCCGGTACTGTGTGGAAGCACTCGGTCTGCCGACCAAGACCCAGTGGCAACCCTGGTACCTTGACAAACAGGTCTGAACTGAACTTCTTGCACACTGAACGTATCTGCGATCAGTGATAGCTGAAAAGCCTGAAATGAGGAGCGAATCATGGAATGCAGGTTGCCGGGAGGTTCGTGGAGTACCAGGGCATGAGCATGGTGACGGTCAGGGGTGCAGGCCACCTGGTGCCCCTCAACAAGCCTGCCGAAGGGTTGACGCTGATCAACACATTCCTTCGCGGTGAGCAGCTTCCGACACACCGGTGATGGATGGTTCGATAGGATAGTGCAAGATTTTGGGTTAAAGCTGCGAAGCCGATTGACTTGATACCTATTACAGTTAAACTTTTTGTCGAATTCTTCTACTAGTTAGTAGCAAAATCAGCATATTTGCTAGGCGTTTTGATTTGGCGCTTTGCTGATCTAATTGCCTTCCTAAATGCTACTTTGGGCCATACGGGCCGCTTGCTATTTGAGGCCAGATTGCTGCTCAAGTTGTCCTCATGCGGGATAGGAGTTGTGGTAACTGTTTAGGAGTAATAACAGGGAGCGCCAGCTTGGTGGAGCTCCTAGTTCCAATTTCACCAATATGTTATTGTTCATGCACTGTAGTGATACTGTTCACAAGAGCTGATTTTCTCTCTCCTCCTCCTCCCTCTCACAGACCTTGGAGGAGCCGGTGGAGCCATAAATTGTGGCTCCTCTGACTCCGACTCTTTTAATGCAACAGTGAACGTGTCAGGAGGAGCCAGAACCGGCCGGAGCTCCTCCAAACGCGCCCTGATTGTGGCAAGGAATTGAGCCCCATATATGTGGTGTGTGTAGAGCGCAGGAACGATGCACTATCATGCCATGCCATCATCATGGTTATTGCTGTGTCATTTTCCTGTAGTGCCCTTCATGATTCTTGATCAATCGTATAGTTTGAATCAGAGTCCATCGGCTCGTGATGAGATCACGGACTAGTAATTTTAGAAGCATATATCTGCCTTTTCAAGATTTAGGATATGTCAAAAAGTAGGAAGAGCAGGTGGATTGCAGGGGAAGGCCTACTGGGCACTGGTCTAGCCGCCTAGCTGCAGCCGCCGCGGCCGAACCACGCGGCGGAGGAGCGAGCACCGTGAGCGGAGCGCCAGGGGAGGCGGAGGCAGCGGCCGGGTAGGCAAGTGGGATCCGAAGGCTAGTGCGGGATTTATTGCCGCAATGCGGCGGAGGTCGCCGCCGGCAGCGCGGGCTCGTCGGCTTCCCCGGCGCTGCCCCGGAATATTTACATAACACCCCCTGGGTTGGATCGCGCGATCCAAATCAGGGGTCTTTTTGAAAATTATGGATTGGTTTATTTTCATAAAACCCCCCTATTTGGATCGCGATTATTATTCACGATCCAAATTAGGGGTCCTTTTGCAAAATACCTGAACGTATATTTGCATAAAGCACCCTGTCCGGTCGGCTCCGCCTCCGGCACCGACGGCCGCCGCCGCCGCCCGCCCTAGGTTCCGTTCCAGCCGGAAGCGTAAGGTCACGTCCTTGGCTCAGGCGCTGCTCTACCACGAGAGCCCCACTCCACTGCTCTGAGCCGCGCGGGCATCGGACCACAACGGCAGAGGAGATCGGAGTACCCGGCGGGGCGGCGGTTCACGGTGAGAGTCCGAGAGCATGATCTATCGGCGGCGTTGGCCACGATCATCTTCGGCTGCGATTAACCTTGCTGCTCCTACCCGTTTCAAAATTCCGGAATTTCGCAGGAGGATCGCGCAGCCCAGAGGCCACAGCCCACAGCAGATTCAGGGAGGACCAAGCGAGGAGGCGAGGAGCCTGCGGCGTGCAAGGACAAGCTCATGGAGTTTGTGTACAGTCTGCTGCGAGCTCGAGTAGAGACTCGCCACTTGAGACATGCGAGCTCCTTCTCTGTGATTACGACGATGAACGAAGACCAGCCCGACATGAACCTCTGGAAGTATGATGTGCCTTGTTATTTCTTTTTAGTTTGAAAAGAAATAGAAAGCAGTGAAGCATGTTTGCCTTCTCATCACTATCTTCAGCACAGACCTGTACAGTAGTTAGGCCTATCGTACTATCTTCATTGGCGAATCAAATCAAACTATGAGAAGAAATAAAAAAATTCATGGTTACAAATGATCACTTCTGCATTTCTGCATCAGGTACCAGTTTCAGACAAGTACAGTGCTCACTACAGTAATAATTTTCATCCTTGCAATCAGAGGAAAGCACCTCCATGGCTCCATGTGGGATTTCAGATGACTCCGAATGCTGATTGCAGCGGTGATGTGACACGGGAAGCGAGCGCATTTTGAGCGAAAGCCTGAATGTTCTACTTGGCATCTGCAAAATAATAATAGCAATGGAGTATGTTAGATTTTGCTTGGTGCAAGTCGTGCTCTGCACCAAGTTGTGGCAAACTTTCAAGCTAAAAGTTCTATTTCCACAACAATAGAGACATGTACGAGATGAAAAGTAAAGGAGGGCCTAAACCTTTGATAAGAAATAACAGCAGAATGCTATGTAATACAAGATCGCTACAGTGAAGGTTCAAAGAGATGATCTTGAACAAGCATAATAGCTGGTGAAATTCTGTTCCTGTAACATGCCAAACTTCTAAGGTAACAAACAAAGAAGCTGACTGTCTCGCACATTATCGAACGAAATGAAGTCATGTAAAATTGAAAATCATTGTCTTCAGAAGCTACTATACTTAGTTTTGATAGAAAACACTGACATACTGTCTATCTGAATCAATCATCAGTTTCTGAGAGGTCAATCAGTTCAGAGCAAATTAACTCAACCAAGAAATCTTCACTAGGAAGTGAACTGCTCAATAAAAAGATACCTTTGTTATATTTGGTGAAGCCAGCAATGTTTGCAATGCTTAGACTCAAGCAAACTCCGACAAGAAGTAGGTAATCAGCCTCAAGTCTGATGAGTGCAAATTATATTACAAAAAGGAAAATTTTACAAAGAAAGTAAAGCAACAGAAGACATATTATACTGATAATATTAGTTCACACGATTTAACCTCGTAATGCAAGTGCAAGACTAATCGACCAGTCTGGATTGCTCTGTAGACATGCTCAAACAAGTGATCGTGCAAATTGGAAGATTTTATGTTTTGTGGGGAAAAGGAATGGAGCTGTTCACACGAGGCCTAGAAATTCAGAACCTTACATGTTGGATGCAAAACAAAGGATAAGATCGACTAGGGCTTTGAAATACCTTGTCTCTGGCTAGAGATTATCTGCATCTGCGGTTTGCTCGGATTTCCTTGCGGCTGCGTCTTGTTTGGCCTTCCTTGCTTTTAGTTCCCTGTAGCACTGTTCTCATCCAAAATGCTAGAAATTACAGAATTATCCAAATAGAAATATGGTGCAGCTGAGTGAAAAATGAACAATAATTAGGGGGTCTGCTAGAGACAATTTTCAAAGAGCAGTGAGGGATCGTAGGAGCTGTTAGCTGCTTCTCAAATGATCAATACAGAAACTAATCGCTAATTGGAAACTGAATGACTCTTTCGCCTACACACATGCTTGAATGTTAGACTGAAGAAAAGGGCATTCTTGTTCATGTAAACAGTAAAACCCAGCAGGACTTCGTTCAACGTTCAGTGCTCCTATGGTGCGGTTGGTACACAGCTACTGCTGCATATATAATGACTAGGAGATGAAAATCAAACTAGTTCCTGCCTGCTTTACAAATGTTCAATTCAGTAACTATCAACACTTGAAAAAATTAAAAGACTACTTCAACAATTCTAAATCAAAATAAGGGAATGACAAGATCTGATTGTCTGCAGCCTAAACATGCATGCCATAGGAAAAAAAAATCTGATTGTGGCTACCGGTGCATATTTCTGTTTAAGGAACAACGATACTTGTGCGGATAATTAGGGAAGTATACCTGCTTCACAGCCTCGGTGCACTCCACCTCTTGATGAGCATCTACAGTTCCTGGAACGCCATCTACCCTACCCTCAGCATACATCTTGCTCATTCTACAAAAGTAGGACTCCCAGGGAAAGTCATCCTGACGGCTGCGCAGACGATAGAGTTCTTCCTTGGTCAGTCCCCAAGATTGTTAGGTGCATGATGGGCACCATGTGGGACTGACGCGTTAGCCTTGTCGGCGTTGATCGCGTTCTGCTTGAATATTTCATACCTCCTAGCCTTCTCCTCCTCACTCTTGTAGGTCTTGTCATACTCCTTCATCCAGTCCTCGAACCTCGCCTTCATCGCTGCCTCGTCGACCCTCACGTCCTCCTGATGCTCCACGATCTTCATCTCCTGATCAGCCACAGCGTATCTCCTTCGAAGCATCTCGTCGATGACCTCCGGATCAGTCATCTCTGGATTACTTCTTCGGAAGTTGATGTAATCGATGTACTCAAGCCAGGCAAAGCTTCCGTCTTTGTTCATGAACTTTGCCTGATGGCTTCATCATTAATGATGACCCCACCACTGCCAGCCACCTCGTTCCTGGCCTCCTCGCCGGTCACCTCGCGAGGTACAGCCTACAGGTATATGTGAACAGGTCACACATAAAACAGAGCTAAGTCAGCAAACGCTGAGGAATCTAAGAAAGGAGAGTTAAATTCATACCTGTGATTCTGTGACATCTGTATCTTTCTTGAACACCCACACCCACGGCTAGAGCACCCTGAGCACCATTGTCGCCAACAGCGAGATCTCTCTGTATAAGGAGGAGAGACGTGAGCCGCTAGCTGCTAGTGAAATAAGAAAGTAAATTCGAAACAACATCCTAAGACCAGGTCACCTAAACATCCACCGATATAGCAAATGGTACGGTAAAACAAGAAAAAAGTGGGGGAATACCTTCCCAAGAATGTGGGGATCAATTTCCACACCAAAAATCACCGGATTTGGAGGAGGTTTCGGGGAGGAGGCGACGGGTTGGAGGTGCTGCTCGGGTCTGGCTGGAGGAGGAAGAGAGGAGGAAGGAGGGAGGAGGAGGAAGGGTGTCGCGCGGCGGTACGAGAGGTGCTACCGCGCCAGGTGGTCTGGCACGTCAAGCGCGCCACCAAGTCAGCGCCACGCTGGCGCGGCTGACATCTACATAATTCTTGATGACACTCATGACTTGATGAGTAACGTCATCAAGAACTTTTGCATTCTGCACCCTTGCACTGGCTTTTTGGTTACAGTCTTTCTTGCACGAGCTTTCTGAGAAAAAAACAATTGGCACATACATCAGCTCCCCGGGAGTAGTATGAAAAATAATCACATTCTTATACAAGCATAGACTCGCTTTGTTTCTAAAGATCTGAGGAGATGAGTCCATGCTCTCTAAATGGATGCTGTCAGCCGACTTGCTATTCTGAAAATAATGAGGACGGTACTGAAATATGCACATGTTACAGAATTTCTTAACCATACATAAATCTTAGTAACATTACCTTCAGGCTAACACGTGACACTTGGTTAGCCGCACACATCAGATCTGCATCCTTGATATGCATACTCCGTGGAAAATCAGTTCGTGGTGCTTTGTCGTGATATTTCACGTAGTCCGCGCATATAAGCTGCATGCAAAGATATACATGACTTTGAACTTACGTGCAGAAGGTGAAGACATCCAGGAACATCTTTAATTTTTTGCTGTTGGTATGCCCTTATACTGTTAATAAGGTAATCGGCAACGAATGAGCACCAGTCCAACTCCTTTATTTTCTCATGATCCATGAGATCTATTAAAAAACTTGTATCCACTTTTTCACTTCTGGAAGGAGCTAAAAACGTGTTCAGTAATGCCAACATGAAAAGGATACAAAAATCCTCATCAGAAGCCTTTCTCACTCTATCCCATAAGTCGGCAATAGAGGTATTAATTAGGTCTTTGAACTTTGTCGTCCTTACATACGCAAGAGCTTCAAACTTGGGATATCCACCATGATCTAGTTTCTTCCCAGTATTGGACATATTATACAGATCCTTCGTACGGGTCTTATTTCTATGAATGCCCCTTTCTCAATTTCTAGAGCTTCCTTATCACAACGAAAACAACGAATCAGAAAATTCATGAGATAAGAGTTCAATGGCATCTTGGTTCCCATGCTAAACACAAAGCCCGCTCCCAACTCATGCACTAAGTAAGTCTGCCTAGGTGAATATCCACTAACGTACTTTCCAATCATCTGGAGGCGGCAATAGTGTTTCACATTTGATATCTGAGATAGACAATATATAGTTAGTTTGCATGCATGCTACGATTGAAGTGACAACCATACACAGTCATATAGACCTTGTGATGCTCTCCACCAGCCATGCTCATCTCTCCATCACCCATGCTCGGATTCTCTCCATCACCCATGCTCGGATTAGCGTTTTTGCAAAAATTTCCCCTGTTTCAGCACATATTTGACCATTTTCAACACATATTTCATGGCAATTGGCAACAGCAAGTCAGCAAACAGCATAGTATTGATTATTGAAGCAAACAGCATAGCAAACTCTGTCCATACTCCATACTCAAAGACCATAGTACTGATTATTGAAGTATTGGCTGCAAAGGTCTAGAAGACTAGAATCAATGAATCATCCATACGAGCAAGCCATTTATACTACAACAGTACAACTCCTTGAATCATGCATACAGCAGCAATGCAGTCTGCACTCTGCAGCACATAGCCACATACTCAATAATCCTTGAAATTGAAATATTGAATCAATGAATCCTTAATTCCTTAAGACCTTAATCCTTATCCTTGATACCTTCACGAAGTTGCAGAGGAGGGGCACTGCCGGTCTAGGAAGGAGGGGCGCCGCCGGTCTGGGGAGGGCCCACGCCGCCGGTCTTGCTAGGAGGCGCGCCGCCGGTCTGGGGAGGAGCAGCGCCGCTGTAGGAACCGTCGGGAAGGAATGTCGAATGGAACCGCTAGGGTACTGCACTACCGCAGGACCTATTGGAGTGCTTGTTCTTTTTTTCTCAAAATTTCGTATTTTTTCTGAACTGCTCAAACTTTATGGCCAAAACGGATTTTCGCCATTACTTGCCGCCGATTTAGGGTTTCATTAAGAGCAGAAAAAATTAATACATGTACGCCAAGCAGAGTAGTTATTCACTGAACGTTTGACTCTACTAGGCTCCGTTTAGATGTTTGTATTGGCAGCCTAGGCATTGCATTTGGAGAAGATGGTTCAGAACTCATCTATAAGCCACGATACGCTGGCCACACTCACTTCAGCTGTCTGGATAAGATGGTTCAGAACTCATCTTGCCAATTTCGTCTGAGGTCTCCATTAGGGACGACCCTTGTTTGGGAAAGAATTTTGCTTATTTATTACTTCAAAATTTACGAGATCATATACCCAGAGTTGATTGTTCATTGGTAAGCGTGGCTTCCCACACTACTTCCCACACAAAATACGATCTGGCTTAGGTGCTGACGATCGTACGGTTTCCATTCAACCTTCAAAAAATTGTACGCAATACTTATTTCATATGTCATTATACATAATAGAGCTTAAAAACTCTGGTGAGCAAATTACCTGGTGCTGCGTGACAACATCCAACTCGTTTGTGTAGGCCCTGTAGCGCCTATCCGGATTGCCACGAACGGGCCACACATGCTTCCACACATGATAGATGTGGGATGAGCATCGTTTCGATGCCATGGCTGCAATTGCAAGTAAGTCTAATTATTCACATGATACAACATTTTTGATAACATTAAAGCAGAAAAGGGAATTCGCCATTATAACTTACATCGACGCGGAGACGGCAAGATCGACCCATGGGCATTTGCTCCCAAATCTAGATCTGCAGCATATAGGTGCACCCTCCAACATTTGAATCCCTCGCAGTGTGCCTGCAAGCCTCACATAGCTGCCTGTACAGCCAGGCGAGAACCACTGAGCCCCAACTGTACAGTGCTATGTTGTCCCAATCCTGACCCAAAATTAGGAGAACCATCCAAGACACCGTGTTCCCGGCTGCATCAGGAAGGAGGAATGTGCTCACAAAGTGCCATAGCCAAACACGAGCGTATCGCTGCACAACCTCGTCATTTCTCCCTGCAGGCAAACGTTGAAGTGCTCCCTCAACCATGCAGAGCTCACACCAGAAGTCTTCTTGGAGTTGTCTCCGTCCTCTGGCTCTGGCGGCTTAATCCCAATATGCATTGTTACCATGTCACGCCAATTCTTGTTCTGTATGATTCCTGTCACTGGATGCCCCTCCAGTGGAAGACCAAGTATCATAGCAATGTCCTGCATCATGATGGTATCTCTTCGAACAGGAGATGGAAGGTGTGAGTTTCCAGACGCCACCTGTAGACCATAGCGGTCAACAACGGTCCGTCCATTGGAGGGACACCCGCGACAACCTGAACCTCAGTATCCAAAAATCCTGCTCTCTGCAGGTACTGCGCGTACCGCTCATTCCACCTAAATGGTGAGTGCACGCTAGCCCTTAGTGGTTTCAAATCCTGCAAAACATTATAAGATTATTACTTACCAACAAGCAAATAGACATTGATGAAAAAGGTGGTTTCAAACAAAAATGAGAAGTCAATGCATTTGAGAATAAAGGGCTCATCAACTATACGAATAAAGGGCTACTAAAGTGCTAAGTAACACAAATATGATATAAATGACATTTTCAGTATGAAATTGTCCGTACAGCCAGGCAAGAGCCACTGAGACCCAACTATGAACGGATATGTTTTCCCAAACCTGACCTAAAATGGGGAGAACCATCCACGATACTGTGTTCCCAGCTGCATCTGGAAAGAGGAATGTACTGACAAAGTGCCATAGCCAAACTCGAGCATAGCGCTGCACGACCTCGTCATTTGCTCCCGGAGGACACACATCGAAGTGCTCCCTCAACCATGCCGAGCTGACACCGGACGTCTTCTTCGAGCTGTCTCCGCCCTCTGGCTCTGACGGTCTAATCCCAATATGCATTTCGACCATATCACGCCAATTCTTATTTTGTATAATACCCGTCACTGGCTGCCCATCCAGTGGAAGGCCGAGTAACATAGCCACATCCTGCATTGTGATGGTCATTTCTCCAAAGGGCAAGTGGAACGTGTGAGTCTCCGGACACCACCTGTCGACCATAGCGGTCAACAGCGGTCTGTCCATTGGAGGGAGACCCCCGACGACCTGAACAACGAGATCCAAGAAACCTGCTCTCTGCAGGTACTCCGCGTACCGCTCATCCCACCTAAGTGGTGAGTGCACCCTAGCCCTGAGTGGTGTCAAATTCTGCAAAATATTATAAGATTATTAAAAATGAGAAGTCAATCCATTTGTGAATAACGAGCTACTAAAGTGGTAAGTAACACAAATATGATACAAATGACGTTTGCAGTATGAAATTGTTTACACTGTACACAAGCGAATAGAAACGATAGGCACATCCTCAATTTATAAGAACATTTCATACGAAAATCTTGCAATTCTCATCCTAAGGTATGCATTCATCAGCAAAAATTATCAACCATTGTTAATAACTGATGTAGTACCTCATTTAGGTCCGCGAGATGGTGGGCACGGTGCTGCAAGTCGTAAGCAGCCTCAAGAAGAGGGTACATCGGAGCCGCCATCCTAAAGAAACAACAAACAAAATCGTTAGTAAAAAGCTTCATTATATGATAAGTACGGTAACTATGATAATTTAGTACTATATAAAAGATAGAATGATAGCTATGCAAAATACAAGCAACGCGCATACCATATTGTTCGAAGTACACGGCCTATTACTGCTCGCTCTAGATTTAGTGCCTTTAGATTTTCTATTGCGGCACGTGCAATTCCTAATGATCTTATGGCACTTGGAGCAACGATTTTCCGACTTGTCAATATCAAAATCACCAGTATCATAATCTGCAGAAAGCCTCCCTTCCGACACGTCCATATCGCCTGTGAAACGCTTCTTCTGCCTCCTTCCTACTTTATTTCTCATCAAAATGGGGTTAGGCACGTACCCTACCCCTTCATATGCGGGCCATTGTGATGAATCAAGGTATGGTTGAAAGCTTGATTCCCATATTTTGATGGTGTGCTCCCTAGAGTACAACGGTGACATGTACAAGGGGCTTTTATGGTTAAGACCTCTTGCCTTGCAAGCTGTAATGAAGTGTGAAAAAGGTGCAACAATTGAGGAACATTGCAGGTGCACGAAACTTCGTTCAGATCCACTCTGTAGTGTCGGCCTCCATGACTCTCACCCCCAATGTTAGTCGTACCGTAACTTCTTATCGAATACACCATCCTTTCTGGCCTGTACGGTTCTGCTAAGTGGTGCACGGATCTAAGCTCAGCCTCTGATAAATAATCATCTGCAGCTTGCCCAATTCTATAGCCTTGATCCAACATTTCACGTGTCTTTCGCCATCGGTTCACAAAGTAGGCGTTGCATTTTTCGAATGAGTATTCAATAATTCCAGCAACGGGCCTACTTCGAATGCCTTTGAAAACTCCGTTGAGTTATTTCGAGTAGTTCGTGGTCATAATACCCCAACGCATCCCTCCCTCATCGAAAGCCTGCGCCCATTTATCCTTGTCCTCCATTTCACCCTTCAACCATTCTTTTGCGTCGTCGTTCAAGTCATTCACTAGATCTTCTAACTTCTCACAAAATTTTCTCTCTGTATGAACCTTGCATAATAACTTCAATTTTCCAATCACACGATTGCTCTTATGCCGACGCGACATGTTGGCAGCAAAGTGTCTCGTACACCACCTATGCACAAGCGGTGGAAAACCATCAATGTGGTCCTTCGCACAATTTAGGAGCCCATGATGCCTATCTAATATCATACACACTATCCGTGAAGGTCCAAGAACATGTAGCCGAACAAGTTTCATAAACCATGACCAACTCTCATTATTCTCACTCTCGACCAAGGCAAAAGGAAGAGGCACAAGCTGTTGTTTTGGATCTACAGCAACTGTCATCATTAATGTACCCTTATCATTGCCAGTCAAGAATGTACCGTCCACAAGTATCACAGGACGGCAATGTTAAAATGCCTCACTACATTGAGGGAAGCACCAAAATACCCTTTGGAGTATATGCTTCAAAACTCCATTGTCAGGAACCATCATGCCACATGAGTCGATGCACCATTTAACCCCGGGATTGTAGTAGGTTATAGCTGAGAGTACCCTAGGAAACATGTCGTACGACTCCTTCCAGTCGCCCCAATGCAGGGCAACAGCGTGTTGCTTCGCCCGCCAAGCCTTCGAATATTTCACACGGTACCCACTAAAGACGAAGATGGACTCCACGAGTGATGGCACCGATGTCTCGCTGTCTTTACGGATAATGCCTAGGATACACCGTCCAAGGTACTTTGCTATGCACTGTACATGCTCTCGCTTCGGCTGTGACGACCGACAAGTATGCGGTTGCACAATATTTAAAATTCTCCATTGTCCGGTGCTTGATATTAGCCGAAACCATACACGCCAATGGCATCTTTGCTTGCACATCACATTGTATCTTATGTTCTTGTCAGAGTGAACTACGCTAAAAGGTCTATGTAACCTCACCGCGTAGTCAGCTAAGAAAAACTTCAGCTCCTCAAGACTATTGAACTTCATCCCCTTCTTAATCACTGGGCTCTCACCAATGGACGTCCCTTCGACATTCACCATACTAGATTCACATATTACTTTGTGAACCATATTGATGTCCTTATCATTGGAAACGGATGGCAGTTCAACATCACGTTCTTTTAACAACCGCAACTTATACTGGGTGTAAGAAAAACAATCGTCCATACGACGAATGCCTTCTACATCATGCACGGTTGCGGTGTCAAATTGCGGTCCATCCTCTTCATTTTCTACCCCGACGTCCTCATATTGATGCCCACCACTCTCAAATAGTGATTCCTCCTCTACCTTCACACCTACTACCCCATCTTCCTCCAATTCACAATCTTCAGAACCCATAAAGACATTATCAACATCTATATTTGCTTCATCCCTCTCAAAAATGTTATTGGGAAAATCATCATTGCCAATAGCCAAGTTAAAATCACGTTCTGTTTCACCTAACACGTGATGCAACATTTCTAACTCCTGGGTACCATTATGGTTCACTACCGCCACTTCCTCCCTCAGAACAACATTTGGGCCCAGCATACGAACAATTTTGACTATAACCTCCATACATGCAACATTAGCTTCGTGCACTACATCCTTATAGTGCTTCCAATTCGCATCGGATGCTAACTTTATAAGAACATAATGAGCTCTAGCTTTCCCACAATCAAAACGACCTCTCAAACTGATCTCATCCACTTTACATCCATACTTTCTCATTACACGGTCAACTAAATCACTAAAACTTGGAGGACCATCAAAGAATTCAATTGACTCATTCATATTCTCTAACTCCTCATTTTGTTTCACAACACCACCATCAAAAAATCGAACTAAACGATCCATCTACAAAATACAAACATTTCATCATGTCATATACACTACACATTGCACATATTCAACATATCAACTACACACATTACATATATTGGACAAATTGCAAACAAAAAATACACATATGCATTGCACTATACGATTCAATGAATATATACCTAAATCGACAAGTTCTACACGTCAATATCGCGGGCAGAGACTCAATTGCGTATGAACTACGTATCATCTAACACAAAACACCATTGCATTTCATTCGAAATTCAAATCACTAACCTAACCCTAAGTCACCTAAACATCCTCTGATCTACCAAATGCAACGGTAAAACACGAGAAAAAATAGGGGAATACCTTCCACACGAACTAGGGATCGATTTCCACTACTTTTCCCCACCGAAAACGTCGGATTTTGGGTGGATATGGGGGTGGGCGGCAGGGGGCGGCGCAAGGAGCTCGGGCTCGAGCAAGTCTGGAGGAGGAAGAAAGGAGGGAGGGAGGAGGAAGGGAGCCGGCGCGTGGAGTTAGTGCAGGTCCTGCCACGCCAGGCGGGCTGGCGCGGCGAACGCCCGCCCACGTCAGCGCCTACCTGGCGCCGTGACTCGCCACGCCAGCGTGGCAGGGGCCGCCGCGCCAGTGCATGCAGCGCGGCAGCGTGTTCCTGCCGCGCCAGGCGGTCTGGTACGGCCAAAAGGGTTACGCCGCGCATATAAAGTCCGGATGAGGTTATTTTTAAAAATAAATAAAAAAAGGTTAAAAATAAAAAAAAGTTCCCTTTGTTCCTTTCCTCTTTCTTTCTCTGGCACAACTGCGAGCGGTCTGATGGGGGGACGAGTGAGTGCGACGAGGGTCTGGTGCGGGGGAAGGGGGAGGAGCGTGGTCGCATTTTACAGTGGACGAGCCCCGCCATTTGAACTAGCAGTAAGGATCTTACTGCCGTTTTAACGATAGCAAAGCTCCTACTGCCAGTTCAAATGACGGAGCTTTCTTGGGTGTCACGCGGAGTTAATCCGGTGGGTGACCCGTGAGCGGTATCGCCTTGCCGCCCCCTACCGCCGTTTGGCGGTAGGTAGGACCCATACCACCGTTTCAGCCGACGATACAAGGCCATTTTTGCAAATTTTTAATTCGACTATGTAATTCTGCAAAATTAAAAAAAAATATAAAAATAAAAAATTTTTAAAAATTATACAATGATTACATCATACATCTAAATCTCCACGTACAAAATAACTTTACATGGCATTTTAATTGGTATGTGTATACTAACCTTTTTATTTTCCTATGCCATCGAATCCGAATTCGGCTCCAGAGAACTATAATGGTAAAGGCAAATCGATCTCAGAGTAGTACTAAATACTAATAGCCAGTGTTTTCGTTAATTAGGACGGGTTTCAGCATGCAGAAACAGAAGGTAGAAACAACGCACCACAATTTCAGGAGTGGCCACGGTTGTCCGTCCGTCCGGAGGCTTCTTCCTCCTCCTCATCGCCCCAGCTGCGTGAGCTCCTTTCCCTGGGCTCTAGCCTTATAAATGCAAGAAATGTACGGCTCGTCAACCTTGCTGGGAAAAGAAATCAACTAAGCAGTGAGCAAATCGATCAAGTATATTTTTTTCCTAAAGGAAGGGCTAGAGACGAACGGCTCACCGTCCTCTCCCCGGCCGGCGAGCGACGGACGGCGGAATGAAAGGGCACAAATAATGGAAGCTAGCCCTCCCTCTGCTTCCCCGGTGCACACTTCTTTAGAGAAAGATGGTGAACGAGAGTGGTGGGAGGTGAAGCGCTGATAGATGATGAAGATGAGCTAGCAAGTTGCAAGGGATATATACTACAGAGAGAGAACGGTGCCGGGAGGGGAGGTAGAACGAGAAGGAGCCGAGGAGACGCTCAAGCTAGCCTCAATGCCAGAAGGTCAGGGAGGAAAGCGAGAGGAGCGAGGCGGAAGGGTCGATGAACAGGCGACGCGCTATACGACGGCGCCGAGTGTTTTGTTGAAAGGTGCACGCAAGAGTAGAGCAACCCTCTTGGTAGCTGAGTTGCTACCATTCTCTACTTTGGATTCCATCCGGGCCACGGTGAGCCCCAGTGATTCGAATGGCGCCAGGGGCGCGGGGCACGCAGGCCGAGGCCATGGCCAGGTCTGCAAAGCTGGGAGCTAGGAGAACACCGAATAGCACGCAAGGCAACAACAGCTATGCTGCAAACGAGCAGTGAGCAGCAAATGCAGCTGTGTAGGAGCAAGCTGGATCACGGGCTCACGGCATCTTGCCTCGATCGGATTCCATCGTCGACAAGACCTGCACTGTGCGCAGGGAGAGACGGAGCCATCAGCCCATCAGGGCATCACCATGCGTTACTGGTGCAGTGGGCGGCACGGTGGGACCAGGCTAGCCTGGCCTACAAGTCAGCCAGTCAGCCACTGCTCAGTTAAGGCTGTGCGAGCTGTGCGTAGGGTTTTAGTAACAGTAAGCGGCTGCTAAGCCGTGAGGAGAGAAGGGGGCATTCACATTCGTCGCGAGGAGCGAGAGAGGTAGACTGATAGCTAGGTTACCCCAGCCCCTGCGCAGCCGCAGGCAAAGGCTGGCCTGCAAAGATGCACAGAGCTCCTCACGCGTGCTACGGCTCCATCCGGCAATGGCAGGCAAACCTCACATCCCTGTCCCTGCACGCCGAGGCGAGGCGATCAGAAGCACCTCGTGGTATGGCCGAGCAGCTGCGCGGGTAGGTGAGCTTGGGCGGCCGGCGGGCCACCGCCAGCAGGGCCACATGCATGTGCATGCCCCCGCCCGACGAGGTGATCGATCGAGCACGACTGCCTGCTCCCAGTGCACTGCAAAGAGCCAAAAGACTGCATGAGGTCGCGTCGGCTTGTGCGTCCGGTTAGGAAGACCAGCGAGCATAAACATATACATATATAGATATTTTTTTTGTATATTTAGCCTAATTTTACAAGATGAATTGAAGAGCATATAGACTTTTACAGTGCAATTCAAAAGCTGAATTGGAGCATGTAGGCCACATACAGATGTTCGTCTCTTCTGCTCGACCATAACGTCAAAGCTTACAAGGAATTAATAATCGATCTTTCTGCTTGGCCACAACGAATCAGTGCCCGTTTCATAGAATAGAGTAAATATTTATTTACAGGCCCCAAACAAACTAGACTAGCACGAAGGTCAAATTGCAGATTGCTTTTGAAAGGTGAATGTTCAAGGATCTATTCTCCTGAGAACCAAGGATATGCTAATTGGAGTAGCATGCAGAATGATGATACACAGACACCCTTCACATGGTTCAAGGTAAGTTAATTTTCTCGCCACATAATAATTTGATAGTATCATACTCTCTGCTGTAGGATGGTAAATTATTTTCTAAATAGCTTTGACCTTTTCAGTCAGTAAAAATTGGGGTTCACTGTTAATCTATTTGAAACTCGGTTTCAGCTGTACTTCAAGGAAGTTCAGTCTAATGTTTTATTTCATGTCTTCACAACTGCTTTGTATATGCAGACAATGTTTGATGCACCAGAAGGTAATGACCCTGTCGCCATTGATCTTGGGATCATGGGAAAGGGCCAGTCTTGGGTGAAAAATGGGCATCTCATTGGGCGCTACTGGTCGATAGTAGCGCAAGAGTCTGGATGACCATCCTTGTGCTACTGGTCGATAGCAAGTGTCGATCCAACTGTGGAATGGCTACGCAAGAGTCGGGTGCTCTTTTGAAGGTGGAAGCTGCGGCCGCCGCATGTTCGACTTGTTTCGGCGCTCAAAGCTCCCGTACCTTTATCCCGCACACACCGACAACTGATCGATTAGCACATCTGGTCCATGAGGAGAGGCGACGCCCGAGGCACATATGGTCCATGAGGAGAGAACAACTGATCGATTAGCACATCTGGCCCATAGTGTCGGATTACTTAATTAAAACAAACAGGTCCTGTTTGAAGTGGTCTACTACCAGTAGAGAAGTTCTTATTTCTTTTATGTGGCTTATTTATACCAAGCATTCCTCTTATGGCTAGATCCAATCTCTTGATCCCTGCAGAAAGGAAAAAGAATTTCACATTCTTCCTTTCGGGAAGGGATGATTAGGGAAGTTCTATTGATTACTGCTTTCTCCAGACCGTCGGGAAAAGCATGAAAAAAGGCTCGAATGGTACGATCCCTCTGTCACCCCAGAATGAAAGGGTGATCTCGTAGTTCTTGTATGTGAAGATGCGTTGTTAGGTGCTCCATTTTCCCATTGAGGACGAACCTCAACCTGTGCTCGAGAGATAGCTCTCTATACACTGACAAGGGATGCATGGATTCTCGAGAAGAGAGGAGCCGCGGTGCCCCCCACCCCCCGGACCGCCCAGATCCCACGAGTGAATAGAAAGTTAGATCTACATGGGATGTCACCTGAATCACCTCATTTATCCTCCCGAGGAGAAGTTTGTTTGGTTTCAAACTCTGATTCAAACAGGAGGAGTACGCCATACTAATGTGCCTTGGATGATCCACATCTTCGGGTCAGGCGCTGATGAGCACATTGAACTATCCATGTGGCTGAGAGCCCTCACAGCCCAGGCACAATGACGCAATTATCAGGGGCGCGCTCTACCACTGAGCTAATAGCCTGTCACGCGGGCCTCCCAAAGGGAGGCCTGCTATGCCAAAAGCGAGAAAAACTCCATCCCTTTCCTTTTGACATCCCCATGCCGCCAAGGGGGGGACATGGGGACGTCAAAACATTTGTTATTTCTCTAAGTGCCTCAGCTTCTTACAGGTTGTTTGTGTTTAATATCTTAAAATTTTCAATTGATTTGAATCCATTCATTTTGATAGAGAAATACAAGACAAGTAGAAAAGGTTGTGCTAATTCTTTCTTTAAAAAAGCTGAAGAAATCATGAATGTATTATAAACTTCAGCAATGAGAAGAAATTGCAACATATATACATGCTCATCAAGTACTTGGAAATAAAGCTTGCTGTATAAATTGGAATGTGAACGCGAAAGAAACTACTCGAGTTTTTCTCGGGACAAAAGGAACCAAATTATATGGAAAAACTCTTGAAGCAAACTGAAATACCGAGTGTAAATTAAAGAGCAGGAGTGAACTATACAGTAAACTATTTGAAGCAAGCAAAGCGATGTGGAAAACACCACTCAAAAGATTGGGCAGCAGCTGAGTGCCTCTAGATAGCAGTGATCAGACACAAGACAACTGAAATTATGAAAATAAAATTGGAGGTGAGCAAGAGGTCATCAGAGGACAGAGGATCCACATCCACCATTAACTGAAATCAAGCTCGCATGTTGCTTGAAAGGTCATTTCTCTGATTCCTTGCAGAAAACAGCAAAACAGAGAAGCTCCTGGCGGCCGTGGCCACAGCGAGCATCACCACGCAACATCGCATGCAGTAGTTAGTTTACATGGTAACACACCTGGGTAACGCATTCACCAGTTAAGGCTCCGTTTTCTTCCACTCACTTATTTTTAGCACCCGTCACATCGAGTGTTTAGATACTAATTAGGAGTATTAAACGTAGACTATTTACAAAACCCATTACATAAGTGGAATCTAAACGGCGAGACGAATCTATTAAGCCTAATTAGTCCATGATTTGACAATGTGTTGCTACAGTAAATATTTGTTAATCATGAATTAATTAGGCTTAATAGATTCGTCTCGCCGTTTAGATTCCACTTATATAATTGGTTTTGTAAATAGTCTACGTTTAATACTCCTAATTAGTATCTAAACATTCGATGTGACACGTGCTAAAAATAAACCTAAGCCCGCCATGATTTTTTTTTTCTTGGCCCTCTCCCTAACCACGCCATGTAATCTCGTTCTTCGCCGAGGTGCGGTACGGGCGCATGCAGCAGAGCTCACGTTGACGGCATTTGTGGCGGAACGCGGAAGCAGCAAGCTCGAAACACAACGACATTGTCTTGGATGCTTCATTTGTCTCACAAATGCTCCAAGCATGTCATCGAACCAGTGCCAGCTCGATCGGTAAACCTCACATCATTTCTTGATAGCGTTTTCCTTTAAAAAAAACCCTGCTTGATAGAATGAATGAATTGTAGCCTTCGCCATTTGGAATTATACACAGGGTGGTCGAACGCGCCGGGTAAAGGCGGTGCCTTTCTTTCTTTCGTTTCAAGAGTAGAAAACGCAGTGTCCCCGTGGCCCCGGGATGGCACCGCTGCTACCGATATGTGGCCCTGCGTGCTGCAAACACTCTGAACGATGTGAGGTTTCCCTGCCCGCTTGCCCGGCGAGGCCGTAGCACGTACGGATCTATGAAGCCTTGAATGGTCTGGTCTGTGGTCTCCGATGGAATCCGAGGCAGGGATCCGTTCCAGCCTCACGGCGAGGCGGATAAAAAAATCCGAGAAGTTTGATTGCACGGCGATCACTATGGTTGCCACAATGCCCCATTTCGTTTGCTATGTTGCTAGCTATAAGTGTGTTTGATAGAGGGATAGGATGGGATGGGATCATCCTAATTTTGTACGTGTTTGGTTGAAGAAATAGATTGGACGGAACGTGTATTTGGATGGAGGGATAGAATGGGACGGGATCATCCTAATTTTACATATGTTTGGTTGAAGAAATAGGTTACATGGGACAATATCAAAGAGGACTGTTCCTCAGAAAAGAGGAACGGCTCGGTCCTCCAAAACTAGCGGATGGATCCATCCCCGTGCATGGCGTCTCCCTCCATCTCCTCGTGCCCGTCCGCCCCTTCGGTTCCTCCTTGCGTGCACCAACCGGCCCCGCCTCTCCCGCTCCTCCAGCCACGCCCGACGTCTTCTCCCGCTCCTCCAGCCACGCTCGCCGCGGACGCCTCCTCCCGCCCTCCATCCTGGTGTCGCCGAAATCGGGCCGGAGCTAGCCAGAACCAAGCACGTGGCAGAGCTGATCGGGGCGGAGCTGCACTAGCTGGGGCAAGTGAGCGGCAGATGGTGCGCAACTGGCGACGAAGTAGGGCGGAGATGGTGCGCAGCCGTCCGACGAGCTAGCCAGGGCGAAGCAGGCCGGGGATGGTGCGCAGCCGGCCGACAGCGAGGTAGAGGCAAGCACGCGCGGATGGCATGGAGGTCCTCTGCATAGCCTTCTGCGGCTGACAGTTGGACCCTACTACTAACTGGATGCAAACACTATTAATAATGGACCATCTCTGTCTCTCCAAACGACGAACTAGGACGTCCGTTTTCCTACAACAAAACGTTTACTCCCTTCATCCCTTTTTATCTGTCGTTCACCGGGGCTTGCCCTCCTCATAACATGCTTCCCAAACGACACATACTAAAGGATAGAGGGAGTAGGTGGGATCATCTCATCCTAAAAAAAGAATGACCTTATCATGTTCCCTTGTTCCTCCAACTAAACACACCTATCATATCAAAGAACACAACTATTCGCCCATGCATTCACGCTGCGTTGGAGCGATCGAGATGTGCATGCATTTTTATCAAATAATAAAGTAAAGGTTGGTGACAATGCAGAGCTGCTAGTTTACCGCCAAAAGGGACGACGATGAGTAGTACGACGCCTATCCACCAAACTTCAAGCCGATGCATGCTCTTGTCCAAAGGCGATTGATCCACCGGAATGCTTCTGATGTTGTGCATGCTGCAAAGACGGGATTGATTAGGACATGAGACAAATTAAATGGACTTTCAAATTTGTAAATTTTTTTCTTAAGCTTTGGTTAACAACACTAACCCATATCAATTAGTACATGGATTTGGCGGGCTTCCAACCTTGTCTTGTCTTGCCTAGCATGACTGAGTCTACGTGTGACAGCAACCCTTAAAAAATGCACAGCTACTGCAAGCGATGAGGTTTCAGAGGTGTTTGGATATGAGGTGATAAATGTTAACAGTGTCACATTGGATGTTCGGATGCTAATAAATATGAGCTAATTATAAAACTCATTGCAGAACCTTGTTCTAGGCTTAATAGATTCGTCTCGCGAATTACCCTCCATATGTGCAATTAGTTTTGTAATTAGTCTATGTTTAATACTTTAATCAGCATCTAAACATCTAAACTTTAACATGCTATAGGCAAACACGCCTTCCTACCTGCTCGTGCCGGGTACAATAAAAAAAATGCACAGCAGCTGCAGCTCCCTATCGCAGAGGCCGGATTCCATTTTCTAAAAAAACGAGAAGCCTCCGTGGCGGCAGCCTTCCTGCCCAACCAAGCCAAGGTGTCACGGACTCACTGAAATAATCCGGGAGAAGGAGGTTCCAATCCGATGCAATGGAGTACTCGTCTCATCGCCCGAGAGCGAGCGGAGTCGTCTCCTCGGATTATGGTGTGTGGTGAGTGTCAGTCAGGCCGGCTGGTGGTTGGTGGCGGGGAGGAAAGGGGGCCGAAAGCTGCTGCGGGCTAGACTGCCTGAGACATCGACGTCAAAGCTTGCATGCAGCTCGACCGACCGGTCAGTTCAAGGGTAATTGGCAGGTGAAAGGTCAAAGGTGATACAGTGAAGGCAGTTTTTTTTTCTTCCGAAAACAGCGAAAAAGCCGGTCAAAAATTTTAATAAAGGGAACTACACCGTATTCTGCACAGTGCACACCAAAACACACCGAGTACTAGAATTAAGGACTTGGACATTCCCTGACGTTGGGCCACCTCATATATGAGCCCCAGATGTCATTGGCTATACAGGCAGCCACCCGCAAGGCCACAAGAAGCCAGCCTTTCACCTCTGCATCGCCATTACAAACCCTTCGTTCTTCTCGCTTCTCTCTCGCCAGCCACCTCCTACCTCCAGTCCAGCAAGCAGGCGTGAGCCCAGTGGCGGGCCCCTCGCTCTCTCCCCCACCTCCGCCCCCAACTATTCTCGCTCTAGCAGGTAGCAAGGAGTACCCTGCTGGCCGCCGGCAATCACCTCGATCCCCTTCACCCGCTTCCATTCTCGCTCGCCATCTTTTGCCAACAAGCACGCGCGCATCAAGGACGAAGAGCGCCGCCCCGGCCGTGACTGCCACTGGCGTGTGGGCTGCACCGGATCTCTCGCCGCCCTTCGCTGGGCGGGCCGGCGAGTGGATCTCTCGCTGGGCGGGCCGGCCCGTGGTGAGCTATACAAGGTCCATCGCGCCGCCGGTCGCCGCCGTTGGCCGCTTCGCCGAGAGCGCCGCCGCCGCCACCGTAAGGACCCCCTGCCCCTGTCCCTTTTGCTTGCCTCCTGTTGGATTGGACCCATTCTCCTGTTTATGACTTAGCTTATGTTAGCCTGAACCGTAATGTTAGAATCAAGCCTTGTATGGCCGCAATAGTTTGATACTACGTATTTTTGAGGGAAATACAGTGCGTTCCCCTGCCGTGTTACTTTATTAAAACAAAACCAAGATGGAAATGACAGGAAAGAGGGAGAAACGAGGAAGAAAAGCATCTGTATAAATCCATTGATTGATTAGGTATTATAACTCTAAGTCGGCAATAGTATGATTTTACTTCACAAGTCATGAAACTGAAAGATCTTCAGAAATATCTCCAACTTGATTCTGATATCAAGTATATATAATCCATTAACTGCTGATTCCCCGATACTGGATTTCCTCTGCATTCACTACAAGTTGACATTACCATTCATAAAAATGGTGGTTCAAGCAGTAAATTATTTGATAGGTGAAAATTTTAGTGCCATCTTGTATCTAAGTTTTTGTGTATGGATTTTTGTACTATCCTATTGTCTGATTGCAAGTTTGCACACAAGTATTCTTAGGACCTCTAAAGTATTTTCATGCAATACAAGGCAAAGGATATGTCACTGTCTCAGCTTGTCATAATAACATTAATGGCCAAGAACATGTGCTGCCATTGCCATGCCACTATACCAGGCCCTAGAACATGATATACATATGCACGCTTCCTTCAGTTGCGGTCTGATTTGTTTCCTGCGCTATGCTGTCAGCTTGCAACGAAGAGATTTTGAGTAAACACTGTGAGCAGGTGGACGAAGAAGCCTCCTGACGGCAGACGGTCACGGTCACCCCTGAGAATGTGGTATGGTGTTGGCGTTCCTGCTTCCTTGTTTCATTCTTTGACAGAGAACTGTAGCACATCTGAATCAATTAATCTGAATGAAAAGCAGGAGGAAGAGGAAGCCTGCAGATGGAAGGATAGCCGTGGCCACTCCTGAGATTGCGGTGCGTGGTTTCTACTTTTTGTTTCTATCTTTGACAAAGCACCGAAACCTATCCTAATTAATGAAAATACTGCTCTTAGATTGATTGATTGCTTTTACCATTAGTTCTCTGGAGCCTTACTCGGATTGGATGGCATAGGAAAAAAAGGTTAGTGATGTACTTACCGAGTGAAATGCCGTGCAAAGTTAACTTTGTATGCGGAGATTCCAATGTTTGATTGAATCATTTCTATTTCTTTCCATTCTGTGCATATTTTTAGCCTGCCAATTTAACCCTTTGCATACACCGCTAATTATTTTTTGTTTTTCAACTAGTAGGGTCTAATTAATGAGTGAAAACTTATTGTGGCCCCTGGCGAAAAATTTTATTTTGGCCCTTTTCGTGAAATTTTTTCACAAATAGACTCCTGACGAAACCAATTCCAAAAATGGACCCTTAGCTTGACGCCAGGATGACTAGAGCCAAGGTATAATGTCTTGGCGCTAGCCTCCATGGCGCCAAGGTCCCCCCACCGCGCCTCCAACATGGCGTCGGCCCTCTGACGTGGTGCCAAGCCTTGGCGTCAAGATCTATGGCGCCAAGCCTTGGCGCCAGCCTCCCTGGCGCCACTGGCGCCAAGCTTTTTACCACAACACCGGGGTTCCTTTCCTTTTACGCGTCCGTTTCCATTCGGAGTCATTTCAAATCGCGCCGCCGCTACCCTCAGAGACCGCCGCCGCCGCCGCCCTCGGAGTCCGCCGCTGCCGGCGCCGTCGCCGCTCGGAGGCCGGCCGGCCCCGCCCGGCGCCCGCCCACCCGAAGCCGCGCGCCCGATCGCTTGGAGCTGGCCCTTGCCCGCGCCACCAAAGGCCGGCGACGCCCGGAGCCACCCGGCCCGGCGCCCCCCGCCCGGGCCCCCGCGGCCGCTGCGCGCCCGCCCCCGTCCGGAGGCCGCCCGCCCCCCAGCCGGGCGCCCGCAGCCGCCCTCACCGGTGGCCCACGGCCGGAGGTCGCCTGACCCCGCTCGTTGCCCGCCCCCACACCTTGCCGCCGGTGTTCACCAGTGAGGTAAAACTCTAAGAAGAGTTATAGTTAACTAGATAGATAAAGAAGGTAGAGTTGGTAGATAAAATAGTTAGATAGATAAATTAGAATTAGATTGTTAGTTAGAATTTAGATAGGTAGGTAGAATTGGTAGATGAAATAGTTAGATACGTAAATTAGAATAGTTAGGTAGAATTGTTAGATATGAAAGTTTATCTTTATGAATTGCAATGATAGAAAGATTAGAGGATACTCATGACACTATTTAAATAGATGTATGTCCAATTTTGTTTACGTAGTTAGATGTATAGTTAGTTACATAGTAAACTAGTTATTTAGTTAAGTAGTTGTATAGTTAAGTACATAGGTACATATTAGGTGACATAGTTAGTTAGTTGTATGACATAGTTAGTTAGTTGTATTTAGTAGTTAGTAGTCAATTGATACTATCTCATTTCATACTAGAGATCTTGTACTTAAAATGTTTGATTTATTATGGACTAAATGAATTGTGCGTCGTTATATTGATATACTAGATGGAGAATGTAGTGAGTATATATCACGGAGGCACTGTGGAAAGGGATGAATATGGATGTATTAAGTTTGTTACCATGCAGTGCGAGGTTGTCATATTTGATGAGAAATACTCGTTTAGTGAGTTGCTTGCAAGGCCTCGGGAGGAGTTACATTGTCATGAAGATGATGAAATCACAGTCGAGGTCATACTTCACCTAGGTTCCCCTCTCAACATTCAAAGGAAGATGGTCCCAATTCGGTGTGCAGGCCAGTAGGAAAAATATGTGAGGACGGTTATGAATGGTCATTTCCCAAGTGTTGAAGTGGTTGTTCGTCGGGTGGGAGTTGATCCAAATTCTCGTCGGTTTCCCGACCAATGGGTCAACGGGCATACTTCGATCCTCCTGTCCCAGAACCTGTTATGGATGTGGTGTTGCACCTACTATTCCCGATGCTGAATCTGCCCCTAATGAAGTAGTTGGACATGGTTGTCGGATTGTTGATGATGTGGCGGACTCTCCTAAGGATTTAGTGACCATCTGACTTAATCATTTAGTCATTTAGTGACTTAGTGTGTAAGTAAGTTAATAATTTAATCATTTATTGCTTTAGTGACTTAGTCATTTGTTGCAGGGGCATACCCTCCAAAACTCGGTTAGAGATATAGAGCATTTCCGTCCTAGAGTTACGGATCCCGAGACGCGGAGCTTTCTAGAGGTAGGTCTCAAATTATTCTTTCTAATACTTTATTAATACGTTACATTCTTCTTTCGTGTAACTAGTTTTTACTACTGCAGCGACTGTCAAATCGGCTTCGCCGTGTCGCTGCTCGTTGTGGTTGCAGGACTGCCACGACGCGAGACATGCACGTTCCATCCCTACGCGAAGGAGGCATCGGTACGTCTAGCCAAGGCCCCTCAGGTTCGAAAGCAATTGCATCCGAGGATGAGGACGACGACGATGTGCTGACCATGAGCTTACAGTGAGACATCCGCAGCTAATATCTACCCTCATGATACAAGCATTGCAAGTGTCCACGTCTTGTTTCCTAAGAAATGTCTGACTCGGTTTGTTTGCATGCAGGTCCTTCCGCTCCTTCGTTCTAGAGCCCATGATGGGTTTTTGGCGCTGCAGTACGACGACCGCTACACTCCTTTGCTAAAGATGGCGGGCCTAGATGTCATCTCGTATCAGGTTCGTCGTGGGATGCCCAAGTTCAACTCAGCGGCTATAACTGCGTTGGTTGACAGGTACTACTGTATTTCTATTACCTCCGTTCATATTCAATTTATTATGTCCTTACATGTTAACAAGTAATATTCCTCCAAAATGTAGGTGGCGGCCCGAGACTCACAGTTTTCACCTGTCGTTCGAAGAGATGACAGTGACCCTACAGGACTGTCAGAAGATGCTGGGTCTGTTGATTCGCGGCTGGGCAGTGACTGGACCGTGCGTCTCAGAGGATTGGAGAGCATGAGTTGCAGCCTTCCTTGGGTGAGAGATTGAGGAGCAGGGGACTCGCACATCTGGAGTGCTAATCTCCTGGCTGCGGGAACACTTCGGGCAGTGCTCCCAGGACGCGGATGCGAAGACAGTTGGGCACTACTGCAGGGCGTGGATCCTGCACCTGTTTGACTGCATTTTTTTTCAGACGCTATAGGTGACACTGCGTCTTGGATGTGTATCCACTGCCTCACTGACTGGCAGCAGGCGGGTCTTTATAGTTGGGGATCAGCTGTGCTGCGTTTTCTATACCGGCAGCTGTGCGAGGCGTGCCATCGGACTTCGGGCTCCGCGTCAGTTGGTGGGTGTGTCTACCTATTGCAGTTATGGATGTGGGCTCGTCTTGCTGTTGGTCGTCCCAAGATTATACCGCGTCGACCGTGCTTCCCAGGTGAGATGCCGAGACGGCAGCCGACATGGGCATATCTTTGGGATCAGGTTAAGGTTAGCCATACGAGGTTGGATCGCGCGTACCTGGATTACATCAACGAGATAGACGCGCTCACGGCTCATAGTGTAAGTCAATTTTTTTTAACATGCTTTGTAATCGTTTAGTATAACAACTAACATCTTGTTTTGACATGTTACAGGTAAATTGGCAGCCTTAAGAAGGAGGGGACGCACTTCCTTTTACCGTTAGCTTCATGTGTGGGTTGGACGACGATCTTTACATGATGAAGTGCTCTCTCATATGTTTCTATGCTGTCGAGTACCACCTGCCAGATCGAGTAGCACGTCAGTTTGGGCTGAGGCAGATTTGGCCAACACCGGCGACCTCGACTAGTGTGGAGTTACACAGGTAAGTCTTTTCCTATTTGAATTATTTCAATATCATTAACTAAATTTTGCCTAGCAGTAACATGTAACGTGACGTGCAGCGTGGATCGTAAGAAGAAACGGAAGGTATCTGAGTGGGCCGCGTTCCACCAGGCGTACATTGACGATTGGGAGGACTTCCACGATAACGTGGACGACAACAATGAGCTGCATACAAGCAGTGAGTATAGGCAATACCAGACTTGGTACCAAGGTGCGACGCGTCACAGGCTGAGGGCAGCGTGGACGGAAGATGACTACGCCGACATTCACTCTTCTGACGATGAAGACACGGTGTACGATCAGAGTACTCGTGCTGGAAGGCAGGTGGAGGCAGGACCAATTCTCGATAGGATGGTAGGATAATTGCTTCACTTTTCTATGTTCTATGTTAAGTTACTTAGAGATTTAGTTAGTTAGATAAGGACTTAGTGACCATCTGACTTAATCATTTAGTCATTTAGTGACTTAGTGTGTAAGTAAGTTAATAACTTAATCATTTATTGCTTTAGTGATTTAGTAATTTGTTGCAGGGCCGTACCCTCCAAAGCTCGGTTAGAGATATTGAGCATTTCCGTCTTAGAGTTACGGACCCTGAGACGTGGAGCTTTCTAGACGTAAGACTCAAATTATTCTTTTTAATACTTTATTAATACGTTACATTCTTTCGTGTAACTAGTTTTTACTACTGCAGCGACTGTCAAATCGGCTTCGTCGTGCGGCTGCTCGTTGTGCTTGCAGGACTGCCACGACGTGAGACGTGCACGTTCCATCCCCACGCGAAGGAGGCGTCGGTACGTCTAGCCAAGGCTCCTCAGGTTCGAAAGCAATTGCATCCGAGGATGAGACGACGACGACGACGACGATGAGCAGAGGCCTGAGGAGCTTGGCCCGTCTCAGCTCCACGAGGCTCCCTTGACTCAGCCTACACAGGTTGTAAGCACTGGACTACGTCGCTCACGTTCTCCTTACACTCCAGGCACCGACGCCCTTGGTCACAAGGGTAAGGGTAAGACTAGAAGGTAGTGACGGTTCTTATTGCGAACTTTGTATTATATGGATTATTTGTATATATGGACTTTCATTCTGAACTATTGTGTATTTTATTATGAATGTGTCATATGCTTGTGTCATATGCTTATATGCTTGTATGTTTGTATTTATGTTCACTATTCATCTCGTAATTTTGTATGGATTGCATCAAAAAGTAGGGAAAATTCTGCCGAAATTTCGCTAACAAGCACCCTTTTTATTTTCTGCGGAAATTTCATTAGAGTACAACTTCGAAGTGCATTACATTACAAAATAAACATAGGTCGTCTACCACTTACGTGTCCATACTTAAAGTGCATTATTATATGACAACATAATAAAAGTCTCGTAATAGAAAATATTGTTTATAAATAAACCATAGAACTATAACCTAATTATGACTACTGAGTGCAACGAGGCCACTTTCCCTTCCTTAAGTCATCGGGATTTTCCTCAACCGCTGCTTTCGCTCGGCGTGCACGCTCAAGCTTCTTCTCCCTCTCCTCCCTATTCACAGCAACCCGCCTCCTTTCCTCCTCTTCCTTGTGCTCCTTTTCCGCAGCCTCCACTCTGAGCCTCTTCTCGTACACCTCCTTCCTCAATGCATCCCAGCGCATCATATCCACGGATCAAATGAAAGTTTCCTAAGCTACAATGTCGATTCGTAGTCTAGGGCGAAGTAGGAAGAGTAAAAACTCGAGAGAGTGAAGAAGAATGAGGAGGAACTCTCGGGCAGGAAGAAGGGTCGGCGGTTTATGTAAGGAGGCTTGGCGCCAACCTCCCTGGCGCCAAGGCTTGGCGCAAGCCTTAGTGCCACGTCAGAGGGCCGGCGCCACGTCAGAGGCGCGGTGGGAGGACCTTGGCGCCATAGAGGCTGGCGCCAAGACGTTATACCTTAGCATCCTGGCGCCAAGCTAAGGGTTCATTTTTGGAATTGGTTTACCAGGGGTCTATTTGTGAAAAAATTTCGCGAAAAAGGTTAAAATAAAAAAAAAAGTCGGTTCTCCGTGCCGTCTGCTGGGTCAAAGTAGTCAGCTGATGTTTTGGCATAAACAACTGTTGCGTTATCTGGTGGTTGTATTTTGTCTGAAGTTGCTAGTTTTCTGATCGCTATTGCTAGCTTTACCATGTAGGTGGCAGGCAGCGTAGGGTGTGATACTTTACTAGCTCTGTTCCTTTCTTGCTCTTTAAACACTTGCTACACTGTATTTCCGTTTCGTATAATGGAAATGGGGTCTCCCTCAATTCGAAAAAATAAGTACCTAATTAAAAGTATTAGGTGCATCCTTACCTCTTATATTAATCACAAACTTGAATGAGGTACACATGCGAGTTGGACATTTCGAAGTTGTTTATAGAGAGAAAACAACAAAACAATAAAAGGATTATTATTTTCCACAGTGTATCGGGTTATAGAAAAGATTCGCTTAAACTGCTTAGTAACTTTGGTTACAAAATAGGTGCCCGAGCAGGACAATGAAACGATGACATTGTCTTGGTCTTCTTCACTTTTAAATTTTTAATCTACAATTTTAATCTACAGTTCTAAGCAGGGCTGGTAAAATCACAGGTCCCGAGCTGGTAAAATCATGTCCCCCAAGCTGGTAAAATATATGTCCTAGGCTGGTAAAATCGATATCCCAGGCTGGTAAAATCATGTCCCAGGCTGATAAAATGTATGTCCCAGGCTAGTAAAATGTATGTCCCCTAAGTTCAGATTTTACCAGCCCGGGATATAGATTTTACCAACCCGGCACCTGTGATTTTACCAACCCGGGACATACATTTTACCAGTCTGGGACATGATTTCCTTCCAGCCTCGGTCGCCAGTGACCTTCCAGTCGCAGTCTTCGCAGGAGGGCATGGCGAACTGGACGATGGTGCTGGAACCGGCTGTGCACGTCCCGAGTGGGCCTTTCCAGCCGCCGCCGGAACATGTTCTTGAGCGGCCTTTTGGGGAGTCGCCGGTGCGGTACCGCGAGGGTCGTTTGGAGTACGAGCCGGCCGTTTTATGCCGGTGCGGAGTGAAGATGGGAAGATTCATTTCGTAGCGTTATTTCCCGGGGAGGAGGTTCTACAGTTGCATGGTAAGTTTTCATGACAGCAATTCCATTTATTTTTTACGATTTTCTTCTTTTGTTTTGGGTCTAATCTGCTAAGTCTTTTTGTTTGCATTTATTTAGGTTGGCAGCAATGGTTGTGGATTATCGGAATGGTATGATCCTCCCTTCTCTCAGTTTGTCACGAATATGGTCGGTGACTTGCGAGATAGTGTGCTGGAATTGCGAGAAAGAGTGCAGGCCTTGAAAAAAGAGGTTGATGAATACAATGAGCAGAAACAAGAACTTCAGGGCTCTTTGGAGGATATGGTGAAGAACTTGAGCATGAAGTGAAGGTCCAGTTCTTAAACCTGTGCTATATCATTATTTCACTGCTATATATGTTGTTATATCATGGTTTCTTGAACCTGTGCTATATCATTATTTCACTGCTAGAAATGTAATACAATAGCAACTAATGAAATCCTGGAAAACAGTAGAACAACTGCATGTCAAGAAATCACGGACCACCCATGACCATGTTAAGGATTTCAATAACATCTATAACTCCTATAAAGACAAACCCCACTATCATATTTATCTGAAATTTTGTTGCACCACGTCATCTACTTCACCACCGGCCGTCCCTACTTCTACGGTTACAGTAGAGTTGAGTGCTTCTTCCATCGAGCCGATAGAAACAGAAGTCCGTGTAACTTCGCCAGCCACAACCGTGCGCCCATTCCATGGAGCATTAACTGCACCGACTGCCCAGCAATCAAAGATTGAAGAGGCCGATTGCGATTATTCTCCACTCGCATATACTTTATTTACCGCTCCTAAGCTAGCGTATATATACTGCTATGTTGCTAGGCAGTCCATTTTCACCTCTTCAATCATTGTTGAGAATTTGATTTCCATGCGACCATCAATTCCTACTTTGTATCGATGGTCTTACTTGATTGTTGGTACCATCCATTCCAAGATGACAGAAGCAAATGATCAAGGCTCAAGAGGCGGATCATTTTCAGTAAAATATCATAGCAGCCGGCATCCAGGCATGCATCACAGACTTTTGTCATCCTCAATTTCAAACAAAGCTTCCTCTCAATTCTTGCTGAACCCCATCCTATATACAATTTTGTTAATTTTAGGAAGATGATTTATTTTTAAAATATTACTTGCTTTTTATCCGGTGTTTATTTTAGTTTCTGCTGACATGAACCTCTGACATAAATCATATACATTGTATAGTAACTAAATAGTTTTTCTTTTGTCACTCCCTTTATCCTGTTTGATGAGAAACATCATCTCGATTTCTACTTGCTCTCAGACTCTTGGACTCTCACATCCCTATATGAGTTTTTTTAGCATGTATGGGACTATTCCTGTGCGGTTGTGTGATGTATGTTAATGTGCAAATTATATATAATGTCTTCCACACTTCCTACCCTAACATTTTCTTCGAAAAATTTCACTTCATGTGTCATGATTAATTTATTTGTTTTTCATAAAATATCACCTTTTGAATTCCCGCAGCAACGCACGGGGTATCCACCTAGTTTTAGTTAAGAACAATAACATGAAGATTTTCTTTGTGGGGATAGTGTGGGTTCTTTGGCTTCCTAGGATGTTTTTTCAAATAAGAATTTTACTGTGCCCAGGAGATGTTATCCACAAGATAAAAAAAACATGTTACTCACATAATTGTATCATTTGTGCAGAAATGGAAACAGCTTCTTTTTGAGAGGACAACATCAGGAGTCTGCAGGAATGACTAGTGGAGGAAGGCAATCTACAAGGTTTTCCCAGCTGGGATTGGCTAAGTAGTAGTAGTTTCTTTTGGGAAAACTCTAAATGTAATAGATGTAGTAGCTAATTTATCTTTGATGGTAGATCGTTGGAAACTCAGTCATGAGGGATGCTTAGGATTTAAGTAGTGCCAACAGAATATTGGTTGCATGATTATCCAGCGATAGCTGAATTTCTATGGTGCCCAATATTATCCTGGAAGAGCATTTCTATGGTGCCCAATATTATCCTGGAAGAGCATTGCTCTGAACTTCTGTTGAGTTCTAATGTCTTGTGTTACTTCTAAAACTATGGTGACTATGATCTAGTGCTGCTGCTTCGTGCGGCTTTACCAGGTCCAACGTGTTGAATAATGCTAGGGTTGATGCAATGTAATATTATTCATAAATGTGAATGCAGAAGATGTCTATATATATAATATTATATCAAATGTAATATTATTGATAAATACAACTTTATATATATTAGCGTGTTAGAACTATTATACGTAAACGAAACAAATACGAAATACTAATATAGAATAAAGAATCAGAAAAAAAAAAATAAGAATATTTAGTAACGATCGTTTATACCAACCGGTACTAAAAAGGAATTCTAGGACCTGAAGACGTTTCCCCAGCAGCAGCGTCTGAGTTCTGACAAATGCTGCTCGATCAAGAAAAAAAGAAACGTGAACTTCTTGTGTCTTCGTGTTGCGGTGTTGACCAGTTCTCTGGCTCGTTGACTGCAGACCCTTCGATTCGGACCCCGGCCTGCTGACGTTCTGCATTCATTCTCCTGCGAAGACCAATACGTGCCCTTATGACTTTAGCATAAACGAATTTACATTTAGACGTATAAAAGGCCTACGCAAAATGCATCACTAAGCAGCATTGTTTTGTGGGGACTGAGGAGAGGAGCTCAAATTCCTCTGTATTCTGTGGAGCTCGATCGGGTGAGTGTGAAGAGCAAATAAAGGATCCAGCAGTATCCACCGTGTTCTTAGTGAACCTAATGCGTCTCACTTACCACATATGTAAGGCCCAAAAGCTAGGTGGTACGCGAGCCTTACAAGGTGCAACGGGCCGATTCTAAGCCCGTGATGAAAAATCATATAGTAATTAGTAAAAAAATTATAAAACACAGGAAGGGTAAGCCGTGAGAACTACTTTAACCAAATGTTGTTCATATTAGCTCTTCATGCACACATGCCAAACCATTCAAGTTGGAGTACCTGTATGTCTGCAACCGTAACACAAGTGTCGAACAATATGGCGTACATGCATATGCACCAAAAACGAACGAATCCCAATCCTCTGCCCGTATAAAATCCACCCGGTCCTACGCGGTTCCAAAATGACCACAAAAATCTACTCCCTAAGCAAATCTCATCAAACAAAACCGAAGAAGCACATGAACGGAGGTCCGATCCGTTACAAAAGAATACATCATCATTTGTATACGATTGTTGTTGGTGTGTACATGTATGTGTCTCAAGAACCTAATCGATCATGCATCCAGAATTCCAGACCGATGATCAATTCAACAACAGGGGATGGGATGGGATGATTAATCCTCTGTGTGCTCCAGCACGTCGACCATGAGCTGCATGACCGTCACCTGCGCCTGCAGCCGCGCGATGTAGCCGGCGGCGCGGAGGAGGATCGAGCTCAGCTCGTTGGCCTCGTCGCCGCCGCCGCTCGGCACGAGGCGCCTCAGCGCCTCCATCTTCCTGCTGACCACCTCCGTATCGCGTCGCCTGCTGATGGCCTGCCTCGCCTTGCCGTTCGTCGGCGGCGAAGGCCTTTTGGAAGCCATGGCGGCGGCGGCGGAGGACGTCGGTGGCCTCGTTCTTGGCCTTGCCGTCGACGATGTCGTTGAAGAGTTGCAACGACGGCTGCCGGTGTGAGCAACCATGGCTAATCTTCGTTGCAAATTGCAGCGGCTAGCTGTAGAGAGATAATTAATGAGGACTAGCTCGAGGAGATGAAGGTTTGGATAGAGATGAAATGATGATGCTAGCGGCTAAGTGTGCAAGAGAGAGGGAGGCAAGGCCGCAAGGGGGTGTTTATATAGACAGATCATAGATGATGGCCGGAGCCAGGCTGGAAGAAGAGATATGTGTAGGAATAAGCTAGGTGTCATGCATTGGCATGACAAAAGCCGGATAATTAAGAACATTAAACTTTTTACTGACCAAATCAAATAAACAAAGCCTTGCATCATGCAACATAGCTTGCTACTCCCTCCATCCTAAATTATAGATCATTTTAGGTTTTTTAGATTCATAGATATTATTATACATCTGGATATATAATATATTAAAAAATTAAAACGACCTGTAATTCGGAACGGAGTCGGAACGGAGGGAGTAGATCATATGTGCATGTGGCTACGACATGGAGCACACACACATTGAGAGTTCTTAGCAGATCATGCAGCCATGTTGGGATGCATTGCAATTTGCTTGAAGGTGAGGGCATGCGTGCATGACTGCATGTTCTCCTAACTCGAGGCCACATGCCACCACATGATTCCTTAAACAGCCAACACCTCACCTCCATCTTTCTGCATGCACTCCGATCGCTTCCCTTTCAATTCTCCTCGTCACAACACCCTGTAATGTGCCTGTCATCGCCTCTACTACTCTCCCATGCCATGCATGATTCCCATGCAAGCTAGCTACCCTCCATGCATGCATGCATGTGTGACGTGTCATCGGCCCCACTCCTCTGGCAGGCTGCCACCTCAGCAAAAGTGCAGCAAAGAAAGAATAAAAGTCGCCTCAGCTCATCGGCTCATGCATGTGTGAAGAAGAAAAGGTCTCCTGCAGCATGTGTTCACTGTTCCCATTGTGGTGCTGGGCATCCCTATTATATATACATGTTAGTTAGGAATTATACAACTAAGGACATAATTATAAAATAAACAATATAGATTATGTTGTAATGTGCCAGCATGTTCCCCCGCGGGGAGCTGATCACGATCGACGCAACTAAACCGCCTCGGATAATGGACAAATGGGATGCGTTGCACATGTAAATCTCCATGATTTGGGGGCTCTTGATTTGCAGCTTAGCCATGTTCCCCCTCTCCCTAGCTATTGACAGATATCAATGGGAACAGTAATGCGCGCGCTTAATTGACACGTGTCATATGTGCCGGCCGTCGATCGTCGGCACCGCGATTTGCGGTGCAAGATTAGTGGTTGGCACGCGGAAATCAGGCAATTTCCGTGAAGATCCCCCGGATGAGGGACAAAGAGATTGTATGTATATTCAGTTAGTTGGTTGATCATGTTGATGAACGCATCAACATTCATGTGCGTGTACGACGGGCGGTTGATCGATGAGCAACCAGGTGTTGGTTTGTTAGCAAGCTAGGCATGTGACTAGACTTAGACTTATTAATTGCTCCCTTCGTCCCAAATTATAAATTATTTTACTTTTTTAGATTTATAGATTTTGCTATACACCTTGATATATATTATATCTAGATGCATAATAAAAGGTACGAACCTACAAGATCCAAAACATCTTATAATTTGGGATGAAGGAAGTACGTACAGTGACTAATTAGACCGTCTACCAAAGTAGATAGCAGATTAAGTCTACCCTGCTTGAAGGCTGGCTAGAACAGAGGTCGTCTCACATGCATGAAGGCGGCGTTTGTTGAATTAGGTTTTAGGTAGGAAGTGAGTCGAAATTGACTTGCTGAGTTTGTGTTGAAGTCTTGGATTTGATCTACAGCAGCTATGTGGTTTCCCCGGTCCCGTACCGTACGCGTGAATTGGTTAGCCCAATCTAGCACATGGAAACATCCATGATTTGGGTTCAACGCACATGCACGCCTGAACGAGTGCCGTATTGTGGGCTCAGTGCCCTCGGCTAAACAGGTCCCAAGACTGTGGTGGGCTGACGGCGTGATGGGTTCCCCGCGGTCTGTGGCCCACTAGAGCCCACTCAGATAACTCGAGTCTCGAACGGTCTCAGAATCACGGCTAAGCTAGGCACCCACCGTTGATCTCAGATCGACGGACGTGGACCGTTTCTGCACCCACGGGAACGGAACGGACTTGGGGAACCGGATATTTCCCATTCCCACTTCCTTCTTCCACACCGCCGCTGTGGCCGCGCGAGAAGAAGCCATAGCCATGGCCGCCGTCCCGGCCCCGCCGCCGCCTCTCCTCGCCTCCCACGCGGCCGTCCGGGCCACGGCGTCCGCCGTTTCCCGCTTCCGCGGCGCCCGCCTCGCTGGCGACCACCCGCCGCAGGTCGCGGCCCTCCGGCGCGGCGACTGGGTCAAGCTCATCTGCGGCGCCAGCTTCGAGGTACCGTGCGCTTTCCACCTCGCTGCTGCACCCCTAGCTAGATTGAGCTCCGGGACTAGTGAGTGCGTATGCACAGTTGGGTGGAATGGACTGGTAGAGCAGCGAATGCTTCATCTCCAACAGGTGGTGAAAGGCAGGGGGGGAAGGGTCCTGCGCTTGTGCAGTTGTGCTGGTTTTGGCTTAAGCTTAAAAGGAAAAATGGAGAATTGAATTGGGTTGCACCTGTGGAAGCCGACTCACGGCTGTAGTTGGTACCTTTGGTGCCTCCAGGTCCAGGGACACTAATTTGGTGTGCTAGCACAACGAGAGCAGCAGTGGCGGCAATGTATATGTAAAACGGGAGAAGAATTACTGACTGACAGCAATATGATTCTCAGGTTGCTTACACGTGCATTGCTTATGCAGGATGCTGCTGATGTCAGGAACCTCTCCCTTGTCTACACGCTTGCTGGAGGTACGTATGTTGATTGACTTGATTCAACTGATGAAAACATCCATTTAGAGTGGATATGTAGCAAATAGCATTTTAGATTGACACCGTGACAATTTCATTGTTACTCAGTTTTTCTTCTTCTACTTTCAGTCTGTCAAGAATTCAGATTTGAATTAGTTGTATTGTAGTTTGACCTTATATTGAACAACCACAAACAAAATGAAAAATTGAATGTGCTAACAAAGTCTGATTTGATAGTGGTTAGATGACCAACAAATTGTTGTGTTGGAAGCATATTTCTGCTAGGTAAATGATTTTCTTTAAAGTGCACTCCAGTGATTTCACCATTTTAACAAACAAAATCTGATTGTGTACTCTTACGAATCTTGCATAGTTTTGTGGATGCAGTGGATTGCATTGATTGTGCAGCAGATGCATCTGTGGTGGGTGCAGTAAATGAGGGTATTGATGTAGCAGCCTCAATCATACCAGCAGTTCAAAGGCCATGGGTGATGGTTAGTGTTAACGATGATTGCAGAGACCTTCATTTCCGTAAAGCTGGTAATGACATGCTGCAGTGAAAATTATTGAAATATCATTCATGTCACTTCAATTTTTTTCTTTTGGTGTCAATTTGATTGTTGTCATTTGGGAATTGCAATTAGTTTCCTGCTTTCACTAGCATTATTTTCCCTGTATTTAGTTTAGACCTGTTAACTACTGAAACTTTTTTCGCATCTGAATAAACTTGTCTATCCTACAGAATTTGATCCTGAGGATTGCCCACCAGATTGCTCAAAGCCATGTGAGAAAGTTTGTCCTGCTGATGCAATTTCACTTGAGAGCATCATGGTTGGAGGAGAGCACACTCGATCTGATCCCTTACATGGTAAACTTAAGGTATCAATTGGTTTGGTTATTTTCTTCTGCTCATGTTTATTCTCTTCACGAGCTTCAGTTTTTTTACATGAGTTCTGCCTTGTGCAGGGTGGTGTTCTTACAGAGCGGTGCTATGGATGTGGACGATGCTTACCAGTTTGCCCTTATGACAGAATAAGTGAGCACCATTTATCTTCCATCCAAGTTCTTTTATCATCGCCAGACTAGGTTAGCTATACCTTTGTGCAAATTGCCTTCATAACTTGCATATGTCAAACTTCACTGTATTTTTGAATCTGATCCCTCCTGCACCCTTGTGATAGATGATGCAAGCTTTGCCTGAAATCATTTCAGGAGCTGTGTCCTATGTTCGAGATCCAATTACCACTTCTGAACTGTTGAAAAGGAATGACGTTGATGCGATAGAGATACATACCACTGGAAAGTATGTTTCCCTTTCTTTGAGATAGTGGATTAACTAATGTTTACCTTTTTCGGTATTGGCGTTACTTAGGATCTGATATATTCCATCACTGTAGGGGAACTGATACGTTCGATGCCCTCTGGAACAGCTTTAGTGAGTCAATCAATAATGTGAAGCTGGTAGCAGTAAGTTGCGCTCTTAGTTTTCTGATGCATACACTAGTTCTGATGCTGAAAATATCTCCATGTTCCTTTGCATTTAGAAGAAATTCCTTCATTCTTCCGCAATGATTGATGCTCAAATTTAACCTTTTTAGGTTAGCCTGCCTGATATTGGTGAATCAACTGTTGATTTCATGAATGTGCTATACGCAATAATGGAGCCTCATCTTCAAGGGTATAATCTTTGGCAGGTTAGTTCACAAGAAAACAAACCATTCAATTGCCACTTTCTAATATGGAGGGTATACTGTCAAATATAGGCCTTGTTCATGTTCCATTAACAGTTTCGTACTTTTTTTTTTTACAATACACGATGACTGTAAAGATTTTTTTTGTGCTTTTAGTAAGATTTTCTGTAAATGCTAGTATCACTTTGTTAATCCTCTTGATTGTGGTAGGAACTTGGTTATGCATATGATTTATGGTACTACTTTTGGTCTAAACATATTGAAGGTTCTTCGGGGATTTTCTTTTAAAAAATACTTTCTTTTGTGATCAGTTGGATGGCCGACCCATGAGTGGTGACATTGGTCGTGGTGCAACAAGGGAAACAGTTTCTTTTGCTGTTCATATGGCTTCAGTGCCAGAAAGACCACCTGGTAAACAAAGCAAACCACTGGAATAATTTTCTGCCTTATGTGGCTCTCTTCTCCCTACAGTTGTCAAGTATTTGCTGTTTCTATGGTTTTGAAGGCTTCTATCAGCTGGCCGGTGGCACCAACTCATACACTATTGATTGCTTAAAGAAAGCTGGTCTTTTCCAGTCCATGACTTTTCCTGGTACGTTGTTCCTTACATGACTTTTCTTTGTTGAATTGGTAGTACAGAATAAAGAACTCAGTATGTAGCTCCAGTTGCTTACTGAACTTATCTTTCGTGGAAGAAAATGTCCTTCTGAGCAACCTCTTTATCTAATTGAATTCAGGGACAACAACCTCTGAAACAATCAGTTCTCAACAAGCTTTGATCGGAGGGATTGCTTATGGCGGCTATGCTCGCAAGGTTTGAACTAGTGACATGTCTTTTTAAGCTTGATCCTTACTGAAATGGAACTGGTGACATGTCTTTTAAGCTTGACCCTTACTGAAACAAAAGTAGTTACAAGGCTTTTAAGATTAATCTAGTTATTAATGAACCCATGGTTCTCACATGTGCTTTCCTCATAGTTTTTTTTCCTTCTGTATTGCAGATCATTGGAAGAACTCTACGCAAAATACCAGCACAGTTTGGTCGTGTGCGCATCGAGGATCATCCAGATCATCTGTTGGAGGCATTACAAGATGCCCTGTCATTAGTAGGTCCCGTGAAGGGTTATCCAGCCCTTTCAAGCATGAAATGAGTTCTCCCTCTGTCCCATAATAAGTGCATTTCTAGAGTTCAAAATTTGTCCAAAATAAGTGCGCATCTAGGAATGGGACCACGCAACTCTAATTGTTTTTTCTACTTTCTCAGTGCAATGATTATAACTTTACATGGTATATAAGTAATTTTTCACTAACATCAATCTCTTCACCCAAACTCTAAAAGTGCCCTTATTTTGGGACAGAGGGAGTAGATTGATAATAGGAAGTAGATGGATACCTTTTGAACCTAGTTTTTAAGTCTAATACCAATTTACCATCCAGAAAGTGAAGAAAAGAATGCGGCGTGTTCGACCGCAATGTTAATTAGACGCGCGCGCTGCAGCGCTTCGCGGCGTAAGCGCCCGGTGGGTCCCACGCGGCCCCGTGTTTTTTCCTTTTTTTTATTTTTCAATTTTTTATATACCGCGTAAATATTTGTATATACGTATAAGTTATGTACATAAATTTTTTGAACAACATTCTCTCAAAAGTTATCACAAATGTTAAACGTATAAGTTATATATATCATAAAAGTTGTATTATGAAATTTATCACCGTACAAATTATTCGTATAGGTTACAGCTTTCTAAAAAATAAATTCGAAGTTATTCTTACAAATTGTACTTAGAAGTTATACATATAAGTTTTGCACGCTATTGAAGTTGTGCTAAAAAATTATCTCATAAAAGTTATATCGTGAAGTTATACATCAAAGTTACGTGGATAAGTTATGATATGTCGAAAATAAAAAATTACAGGATTTTAAACTTTCCAAAAAAGAAAGTCGTGGGCTGTCGAGGGATGGAGCGCTGGCGGCCCTCCTGGCGGGCGCGCTGATTAGAGACGCCCGTGTTGGACGCCTGTATGAGGTCAATTTGGTGATAATTGGACGAGGAATCCCCGTCATGGCTGATGGTCGCTCGTTTCTGTGGAATCTTGAGTGCCGTGGTGCTGCAAACATCTCTTGTTTCCTTTTGTCCTTGTAAATAAATATAGAAATAGTATGAGTTCGACAGCTTTATGCGCGCGGCTGAATTTGTCCTTGTGAAAACAAGTTGCTTTGACCATTGTTTTGTTTTCCAGACACGGTCTGCGAATTAAACTGCTGCTGATGACCTTTCAAGTGGGACGACATGTATATTGTTGTCTAATGGAAATGACCTCTTACCTTTTTATTTCAAATGTATAAGGGTATCAGTAAAAGCTCATCAAATATGCCAAGTTGGCAACCAATACCATTGGCACAGGCACATCAAAATATCTCCATCGTTACGACTCCCACCGTCACACATACCTACCATTTTGACCAAAATTTAATCATGCTTTTGAGACCTTGATCGTCAATAACTTCTGAAATATCTAGCCTGAAGATACAAAAATTATCACCGTAGATTTGCCTTGAGAATATTTTTGTAGTCTCATATGCTTTTAGATATTACAACTGCGTATGATCAGAAGTAAAGATCAACGTTATACCTTCAAGACCAAATAAAAACAAATAATATCAAGTAATAGCCAAAGAACGTTCGAGGTGAAGGAGCCAAACCCAAAGCGAAATACTTAGAATTGACCATTAGACAAAACAGCACAAACAAAGCTGCAAATGCATCATTGACGATGACACATGCACATGTTGATGGATGGAGGGTGTCACGGCATCTGTCGGCCACAAGTGTCCTTTGCCCATCAATCATCAAATAGGCCTCGAGTCCTCACCTGACAGAGACACAGTGTGACAGGGGCCCCCACCGCCACCGCCTTTGGCAGCCCAAGCAGTGACCTCCACCTCGCCAGTCGCCACCGCGTCCTGCCCGAGCAGTCTCCTTTTAGTCCTCACGCAGCCCGCCGCCGCACAACAAACCAAGAAGCTGTAGGAGAGGGACGAGGAGTGAGGAGATGGCCGGCGCTGGGGGAGAGAGGTGGGTGGGCCTGGCGACGGACTTCTCCGGGGGGAGCCGCGCCGCGCTGCGGTGGGCGGCGGACAACCTGCTGCGCGCCGGTGACCAGGTGCTGCTGCTGCACGTCGTCAAGGAGCCCGACTACGAGCAGAGCGAGGCCATCCTCTGGGAATCCACCGGCTCCCGTACGTACGCTTGCTTCCCCCATCCCCACTTGCTTGCCTGCTAGCGAGCTAGATGTTCTTGACCTTTCTTGCTTGCCGCGCGAAATTGGAAATTTCTAGCCGAGCAAAGGTCAGATTTTACATGGTTTTCGATGATCCGTGCCCTGCGCCGTGCAGTAGAAATATAGAATTATAACGTATTGCATCGTCCTGCCGGTTACTCTGCTCTCTCCGCTCTGGATTCTGGAGTTCGTGTTCATTGGGGAGGTGGAATCGCGGATAAACAGGCAAAGGTCCAGAGGTACATACAAGGAAAGTGGGTGTGTCTGGGACAGGTCATATGCTACAAGTTGCGGCAATTTCGTCATCAGATTTTACTTTTTCGCCATTTGTGCTGCCAAATTGATCCAAAGAAAATTCTGAAACCCAAAACCAAATTCATCACTGACCTGCGCTCAGCCGAACTATGCGCCTTTATTCGTAGCCAATAAACATTGCAACTACTCCTAAAGAGTACTAGTGAGATCAATATTCTTTAGGGGTTAGGCTAGTCTAGGACGGCCACTATTTCATTTTAATAGTTGATCCAACAGGGCCTACTTTACCTGCCAACTTTTCAAAATTTTATATCATCTCTCATGGTAGTTGCTCATCTTCCTAATTACAGAAATTGAAATTCAGATTCTTTACTTTGTTTCATAGTCACCCGGTTGAAGCTTTAGTATCAATTGCAGCAACATAGAGGGACCACTTTCATGTGTGGTGATATACCGCTGATGTTGTGTGGCATGAATGCACGTAGATGGCTTTTTCACTCTTCACATCATTTTACATTATGGCCGGCTGGTTGCTCAGTATCCTCAATGCTTTGGTTTGTTAACTGTGGTAGCATTGATTCCGCTCTCGGAGCTCTCTGATCCTCTTATCGCCAAGAAATATGGGGCAAAGCCCGATGCTGAAACCTTGGATCTACTCAACACCGTAGCCAAGGAGAAGGAGGTGGTCCTCAAATCCTTGCTTGTTTTCTCTTGTCATCCCCTTGCCAATGTTTGATCTACGAGGTTTCAAGTTCCTTATTGCAATCAGGTTATGGTGGTTGTCAAAGTCCTCTGGGGAGATCCCCGTGAGAAGCTATGCCAGGCTATCAGCGACACGCCCTTGAGCTGCTTGGTCATAGGAAGCAGAGGCCTGGGAAAGCTCAAGAGGTTGCACCAAGCTGCTCCCAAACTGTCCTTAAAGAGTATGTTATCTTCCACATGCCAGTGCTGATCTTCTGATATCTTCCTGCAGGGTGCTCTTGGGAAGCGTCAGCGACTACGTCGTCAATAACGCAACCTGCCCTGTCACGGTCGTCAAGTCCCACGATGGCTGATCTTATCATGGAAATGACTGAATGTGTTGCTGTAATAAGAGGATGGTTGGCCTGTTGAAGAACATGCACTAGTTTCCAGCTAGCTGAAACATGTTGAACCAGGCAGTTCTATTGTAATAATGGTCAAATGACCTTTTGAAGGTCATGGACATGTAAAAAGTACTGTTTTCCAGATTAGCTGCACCATGCTTTTGTTTCTGTATGAGTGATGTTTATAGCTTCCAAGGTTTGAAACATTGGATCATTATCCTATTGTGTTTCTGCTGTGCTATGCGATGTCAATGCTTGCACATCAAACATGTTACATTTTGACACTGAAAATATAAGCGCCGATAATTTTAAACAAGATAGAGGAACGTGCAAGAGAAAGGAGCTTTTCAGAGGTGAGTTAAATATGACAGGTGTTTAGGTAAATGTCACTATGGACGTATCAACATGCCATGCAAATCAAGAAGCAATATAAATGCAAATTCAGCAACCGACCAGATCAGGGAACACCATGTAACACATGCTTGCAAACAAGCATAGAAAGTCTAACAGCAATGGGCAACACAGGTTCATCACAGTACATCGACATGTTAAACCAAGGAGCCAAATGGAACTGGCATCAGCAGCAAGCATTACCGTCACAGAAGACATCGGCCATGTCTCAGCGCTACAGAGCAAACCACAGGCTGAAAGTCAATTCTAACACATGACATCACATCCACCCATCCACCAACCTGTCTAACGAGCAATGTACATCAGAACCACATTTAACCTGTGGAAGTGGAACCAGTTCATAGAGGCCCGAGGAAGTCACCAGCGATTGTAGCAAGGAGCTGGAATTGGCGGTCGGCTTCCATCCAGCGGAACCCCATGACCTTGAAACGCACGGCAGTGTCCTTCTCCAGCTTCGATTGGTCGTTCATGAACATCGGGTTCTCCCCGCCAATGTACTTGTAGTCGCTCATCGACTTCTCGGCCATGAAGATGCTATCGACAGGTCCAGATTTGAGAAACACGCCGTGCTTGAGGATCCTATCCACGTATCCAACCATGATCTCACCCTTCATAGGCTTCTGCGTGATGCAGGTGAATGTGACTGGGAACAGGACGTCTCCAGTAAGCTCACGCACTTTCCCTTCAGATATTGCCTTCAGCTGATTGACAGCAATATAGTAGCCATGCTCCTTGGAAGCCCTCCTGTTCGTAACATCCTCCAGAAGATGCACGATGATAGCCTTGCGGAGCAGGAGGCCCTTGCGGTCCAGCTGGCTAGGTGAGATTAACACATTCCATGACATCTCTGACTCAAGAAAAACCATGGCTGAGTACCTGCCAAAAGACAGGACAGGATTGTTAGCGCATTTCAGGGTAAAACTAGAGTAACCCATTGTTCCATAGAAGACATGCAATTTTGTGTGCAGTATCGTCACACAAGCAATAGATTAAAAGAATATAAAACAAAACTCATTTAAAGACAACGTTAACTAAAATTTGAATGTCAGGACATAGTTACGTTATGGAGCATTATTTCGGTTATAGACTGTAGGAAATAGCCAAAGGTTGGAGGAGATAGGGAAGGCTTTCTACACCTTTGTAGCATTATTGTCTCCTCCTTAAGGCTATACAGAGGACTTCTCTTAATAACAGCTTACAGAAACTGACTACCAGATTTGAAACAGAGATGGAACCTGGACAGTATAGAATCTAAACAAGCATTCTTTGCTTACCATCGTTTTTGCCTCACAGCCCACCCTGTGCTTGACAAGTTCTCATGGAAAATGAATTCAAAACAAAGAAAGGCATGTATGATTAAATTCCCTGGGATGGGGTTATAAGTAGGTGAGGTTCTTATCCTACACTTTGCACATTTCAATTAGAAACATAGTGCTGCAGAATTATCAAGCGCATACTGCAGTATTGCATAACGAAGTATGTAGCGGCTGCAGGGGAAGGACTAGGTAAGTAGGGATAAGGGATGGTTTCCCTGATGCCAAGGCCCCAACTGACACTGAAGGATTTTCTAACATCATATCAACCAGTTCTACCAACATGCCCTCTACAACAATACCTGGAGTACAAACAATTACAGTCTAGGGTAGTAATTAAGCTCTCTTCAGTGCAAATAACCGTACAAAAGCAATAGAACAACCGAAGAAATTAATCTGGAAAATTCACAGCATGAGTATGCTATCATTTCGAGTTTTCAATTGCAAATGCACTAGGCCTGATTGCTTCTGTAAGTGGGGCTTTTTTCACTGTCTAACCAATCAAAGCAACAATTTCAGACAAATCAGATCACCAAACGGGATTCACCAAAGACCAAAGTGCCAGTCTTGGTTTCGCGACGATGCATTGCGCACTGCCAACATGACCCCAACCCAACAACACATTTGTCATTCGGTGGACCAGGCAGGGGCGTACTCAACCCCACCAAAATTTCTGGGAGATAACCCGATTGAAATGACCTACCACGCAGACGCACAAACTGGGCGGGTTGGAGGAGCAGCAGAAAGACTCGGATTTGAGGACTCACCGCAAAGGAAAACCCCCGCGGGGAAAATGAGCAATCGGTTAAAGGTTAGGGCTTCCTTACCAACACGCGAGAAGAGATCGATGCAAGAACTAATGACGGATCCCCCGCCCGGCGTGCGGCGGCGTCGACTCCACCGGCGGCGGCCGAGTCGACGGAACAGGAGGAGGAATCGAGGAAGAGCGCGGTGTCCGGCGTAAGTTGGTTGGGAGAGAGGATTCGTCGTGTGAGTGATGTAGGGGAGAGGAGGGGGTTAGTGGCGAGCCCATATGGGCCAGGTTGGGCCTTGAAGCCCAATCCAATGTAGCCAGCTGGCCCATTCTATCTCCTCTGTTCCTTTCTCCTTTTTTTTTCCTATTCCTTTTTCTTTTCTGTTTACTTTGTACTACATAACTTAAACCCCAGTGACACTGTTAGGATGAACCGCCGTTGAGATAACGACAAACTTATTGGACAAATCCAAGCACCAAATGGCCGATTTTGACTGCACATCTTTGGCCTTTTTTTTTTCTTTTAGCAAGTAGGGACACTGAGTGCTTTGTTATAAATTTGAAGGAAAAAGGATGGGGAAACGTATCTCAGCTTTGCAAATGCAACACTGAATCATCGGCATTGATCACAGGATGAATAAGTTAAGTGTCCTAAGGTCGTATCTCCACGATACCATTTGGAATTGCTATGGAAGTAACAAAAAAACTTATGGTATCGCTATGGAAATAACAAAAAAAACTTATGCATGTTTTACATCTATAGAAAGGTACTCCCTCCATCCCAAATTATATATTGTTTTAACTCTTCCACATTCATGAATTTTGTTATGCATCTAAACATAGTGTATATCTAGGTGTATAGCAAAATATATGAATCTATAAAAAACCAAAACGACCTATAATTTGAGACGGAGGTAGTAGGATGTTTCATGAGCCTTGGGCCCTCAATTTTTATCCAACACTCCTCTCTCTCTCCTCCCAACCATTCCTTCATAGGGTGCATCTCAACCACCGCACCTGTGATGCCCCTCCTCCTCCTTGTTCTTGGATCCATCGTCATCACTTGTCACTATGATAACCTAAATTATCGGGATATCACCGTAATATCTTGATAATGGAGTTACTTCTCGGCCCCTCAAGGCCTACCGGACCCCATCTTCCCTCCTGACCCGTGGCCACCAGCACCACCAGGTCATTCTAGCTCAGTAGGAGCAGCCTTCCTCTAAGCCTGGAACCCACACTTGGAAGCCCCTACAACCCAACTCTAAGCTCATTGGACCACTCATTGGACCCTTGCCAAAGTTTAGGAAGATGGTCAAAGCCTAAATCATGGAATGATCCTTACGACAAAGCTTAAACCACCGTGAAAATTGGATACTAAAAACTTAGCACTCTAGATGGGTTCAAACACTTGTGTGTTTCGTACACAACCCCATATTAAGAATCTCATATCAACATCTTTAAATTAAATGTACAAACAATAGATACAAGGTTGAAGTTATAGTTGGCATGAAGGGTTTTTTGATCAACTAGAATTGTTGATAAATCTATAAGTTAATTCAAACAATTAATCAGTAGTGCAATATGGATAGTTTATGTGATTTTCTTTTTCACTCATTAATTTAGAAGCTTATAATTGTTCTTCTTCTATGTTTAACATTGTTGAAATATCGATGATTTTTGTTGTGGGCTAATTTAAGAGTTCTAAATGAGCCTCTAGTTTGTATATGCAAAGATAACGGCACACTATGCTCTGGAAAAATAATCCCTTAAATTGAAGAACTATAATCATGTCTGCTTGAAGTCCCTACCACCCAACCAAGAAAGTGGTTGATCTCTCTCCCAAAACAACAACAATTAAATTAAGCATACATCCAAGAAAACAATATTTATGTTCAAGGAAAGCCCAAACCTCTATTGTGATTTAAAATGAAACATTACAAGTCCCATATTAGTATAGTAAGTGAATGTTGACCCATGATAGTATCCTTTTTCCACACTTGGTGGCTTTGCAAGGTTGTGTTTATCCCTATGTGGTGTGGTGTGCCTTTTAAATCATGTTGATAACTAAGAAACACTTTGGTTGCACAAGCTAATGCCCCCATCAACTTATGGCGCTTCTATACTCAAGTGAAACAAACTTTTCGCTTCAAAAGTGAAACAAACTTTGTTTGCTTCGGTTACTCACTCTTTACTTTAGGAGACTAAGAGTTAGTTTACATCTTGGTGGCCATCGAGGACATGAATAAAAGAGTCTAAAAGTATCAACTTTACAACAAATTATTAGTGAAATGGAAGTCTTAGTGAACTCATAGAAAAATCTTAAGAGCAGAAGTACCAACTCTAGAATCATAGGTATTCCGTAGTCCTGCAAGGCACAGATTATTCCTCCAACTTTCTTTGACCAACTAACAAGGTGAAAATTCATATGTGAACGCCAACCATGTGCCATATAGTGACTAAGAACACTGCAGGCTCAAAAAGTGATAAAAATTGCAGGAACAATTATATTGATTCTTAACTAGACCATAAGCCACAGAAACTCTCTAGTACTCGGAACAAAGTGGTAACAAGGAAAGTAGTCCACGGAACTTCCCTAACAACCCTGAAAAAATGTGAAATGCGGACGTAAGGGTTGTTGCAATGAGGGTCTAATAAAAAGGAGGAGGGTTAAAAGGAAAGTAGGTGAGATTTTTGTCGCATATGATGCTTTTTGACCGGATGCCTGCGCCTGTTTCCTCATGACTGCATCAAACGCCGCCCAAATATTGTGCATGAGACAACTCTTATTCACGTGCCATGCAAATTTGGTTGCAATAGATACAGAAATTCAAATTGACATAGAAGACTGAACAATGTTATTTAGCATTGCACTTTATCTATGCTTTCGGTGCATAGGTAGGATATATCTCTATGACAACCAAAACAAGAGTGGTGAAAAAGGTTGCAAATCACATTAGTAGAGAGCGTTTAGTGTCTAAAATTTTTGGACTTCTGATGGCATCATCCTTGCAGTCCAAAAGGCTTAATAAGACAATATTTATGTGAAACCCAAACCTTTGTTGTAGTACAAGATGAAATATTACAAGTCCCATGTTAGTGCATATCCTTTTGCCACACTTTGTGGCTTAGCAAGGTTGTTTATCCCTATGTGGTGTGGTTTGCCTTTTAAATCATGTTGGTAATTGAGAAACACTTAGGTTGCATAAGGTGATGCTTCCCTACGACAAATTCTGGTGCTTCTGTACTCAAGTGAAACAAACTTTGTTTGCTTTGGTTACTCCCTTACTCTCTACTTTAGGAGACTAAATGTTAGATTACATCTTGGTGGCCGTCAATAGAAATGACATATAAAGAGACTAAAAGTATCAACTAACTTACAATAATTTGGTAGTGAATTATGAACATAAGTACCAACCCCAGAATCAGAGGTATTCCATAGCCCTCCAAGGTACAAATTACTTCTCCAACTTTCTGTAACCACAACTGACAAGGTGAAAAATTCGTATAAGAATGCTAACCAAGAGCCATAGGGTGAACAAGATATTGCACGCACAAAATGGAGATAAAATTGCAAGAAAAATTTTATTGATTTGTTAACTAGACTATAAGTCATGGGAAACTCTTACTACTTGGAACAGAGTGACAAGAAGTAAAGTAGTACACGTAACTTCTCTAACCCGAAAAAATGGTGAAACGCATACTTAAGGATAGATACAATGAGCTGTCTAATAAAAAGGAGGAGTGCTAAAAGGAAAGTAGGTCAGACTTCTGTCGCATCCGATGATTTTCTCCCGGATGCCTGCACCCGTTTCCTCAAGGTTGCATCCCACACCGTCCAAATGTTATGTATAAGACAATTCTTGTTCACACCGCATCATGTACGTTTGTTTGTAGTAGATACAGAAATTCAAATTGACGCAAAAATCTAGACAATGTTATTTGGCCGTTCACCTTTTTTCACTTCTTTCGGTGAATAAGTAGGATATATCTTTGTGACAACTTCAAATATATACCGGTAAAAAGGTTGCAAATCTCATGAGTAGAGAGGGTTTAATGTCTAAAAACTTCGGATTCCTGATGGCATCATCCTTGCGGTCCAAAGGCTTAATGAAACATCTCACTTTGGTTTTTTTTTTTTGAAACACAGCACATGACATCTCACATTCATGCACCGTATGTAGGTTTGAACATACAGTAGAGAGAATTCCAGGCCGTGATGTGTCGCAGACACTTTGGGCTACCTTTTTTTCATAAAGCATGAGGTGGTGACAAAATAAGTTGCATACTGTAAGCAACAAAATTGTGAAGACCCTTGACTATGTAGGATATTATGAAACACACCTCCAAATGTCTTATTAGAGGATTGATTTGTGATAAACATTTAACCAAAGCGTGCATTCGTAAACTGCCACACCACCGCTTCCGTTCTATTAAACCCCCGGCTTGGCCATCGCTGCTCTACACAACATATTCCCAAGAACTCCCTCCATCGGAGGAGCTCAGAAGGAGAGGAAAGCTTGTGAGAGCTCGAGGCGTGCAGCCATGGCTGTCCTCGGCACCGCGGCTATCGAGGTGTTCATCCCTGTGGCGGCGTTGATCGGCATCGCGTTCGCGGTTCTGCAGTGGTATGTGGTTGCTAGGGTGCCCGTGGCTGATCACGGCAGCGCCGCCCGAGGCAAGGGCCGCCGGGGAGAAGGAAGAAGCGGCGCGCTGGAGGAGGAGGGGGAGGAGGAGGAGGAGGACGGCGTGGACCGCGTGGCCGCGGAGGCCCGGTGCGCCGAGATCCAGCAGGCCATCTCCATCGGCGCCACGTCGTTCCTGCTGACGGAGTACAAGTACCTCGCTGTGTTCATGGCGGCGTTCGCGGCGGTGATCTTCGTGTTCCTGGGCTCGGCGCGGCGGTTCAGCTCGCGGCCGGAGCCCTGCGCGTACGACCCGTCGCGGGAGTGCCGGCCGGCGCTGGCGAACGCGGCGTTCAGCGCGGTGGCGTTCCTGCTGGGCGCGCTCACCTCCGTGCTGTCGGGCTACCTCGGCATGCGCGTCGCGACGTTCGCCAACGCGCGCACGACGCTCGAGGCCCGCCGCGGCATCGGGCGCGCCTTCGCCGTCGCGTTCCGCTCCGGCGCCGCCATGGGGTTCCTCCTCGCCTCCAGCGCGCTGCTGGTGCTCTACGCCGCCATCAACCTGTTCGGGCTCTACTACGGCGACGACTGGGGCGGGCTCTACGAGTCCATCACCGGCTACGGCCTCGGCGGCTCCTCCGTCGCGCTGTTCGGCCGCGTCGGCGGCGGCATCTACACCAAGGCCGCTGACGTCGGCGCCGACCTCGTTGGCAAGGTCGAGCGCAACATCCCCGAGGACGACCCTCGCAACCCCGCGGTACGCACGTCACTGACACGCTCTCTGCATGCGAGGTCCAAATTGATCCGTCCTACACGTATCTCAAAGCAGTTCCATTGATCTTGTTTCCTCTAGTTGTAGAGATTAGATGCAGTGCATACACACATGAGTACGTGCGCACCGCTGAATAGTTACTTAAAATTCAAATAGAAACGTACCCGTAAAATTTGCAGGCATTCCGACAAAATCTACGGCATCACTTGTAACGGAAAGGTCGATGTTTGTACATACTTGTGCACATACTACGTACTTGTGCACACACTACATGTGAACATGGTCACTCACAATGTGGGCGGCATCGCTGGGAGCCTGGGATGGGTGTCTACGCGTAAGATCCAGCGAAATGATAAGTGACTAATCCATGATGTTTATGTGTTCTTGCACACGTGCGTGCCGTATGTGCGATGAACTGAAGGTGATCGCCGACAACGTGGGTGACAACGTCGGCGACATCGCCGGGATGGGGTCGGACCTGTTCGGTTCGTACGCGGAGTCGTCGTGCGCGGCGCTTTTCGTGGCGTCCATCTCGTCGTTCGGCACGGAGCACAACTCCACGGCGATGATGTACCCGCTCCTCGTCAGCGCCGTGGGGCTTCTGGTGTGCGCGGTCACCACGGTCGTCGCCACCGACATCACCAAGGTCAGGGCCACCGACGAGGTCGGGCCGGCGCTCAAGCGGCAGATCCTCATCTCCACCGTGCTCATGACCGGCGGCATCGCCGCCGTCACCTTCCTTGCCCTGCCGCCCAGCTTCACCCTCTTCGACTTCGGCAACGACAAGCACGTCAAGAACTGGTACGCGTGTCAAACTCACACAGTACATGTACATCATACTGGGCTAATCGAAATTTGAAAATATTTTACAAATTCCAAATATAATCGAAATTTGCAAATGGATGCAGGCACCTGTTCATCTGCGTGTCGGCCGGTCTGTGGGCCGGCCTTGTCATCGGCTACGTGACGGAGTACTTCACTAGCAACGCCTACGCGCCGGTGCAGGCGGTGGCGCGGTCGTGCCGGACGGGCGCGGCGACGAACGTCATCTTCGGGCTGGCGGTCGGGTACAAGTCGGTGATCGTCCCCATCCTGGCGATTGCGGCGGCCATCTACGCCGGGTTCCGCCTGGCGGCCATGTACGGCATTGCGCTGGCGGCGCTGGGGATGCTGAGCACCATCGCGACGGGGCTCGCCATCGACGCCTACGGGCCCATCAGCGACAACGCCGGCGGCATCGCGGAGATGGCCGGCATGCCGCGCCGCGTCCGCGAGCGCACCGACGCGCTGGACGCCGCGGGGAACACGACGGCGGCGATCGGCAAGGGGTTCGCCATCGGGTCCGCGGCGCTGGTGTCGCTGGCGCTGTTCGGCGCGTTCGTGAGCCGCGCCGGGATCGACGCGGTGGACGTGCTGAGCCCGCGCGTGTTCGTGGGGCTCCTCGCCGGTGCCATGCTCCCCTACTGGTTCTCGGCGATGACGATGCGGAGCGTGGGCAGCGCCGCGCTGCGGATGGTGGAGGAGGTGCGGCGCCAGTTCGACACCATCCCGGGGCTCGCCGAGGGCATGGCGTCGCCGGACTACGCCACCTGCGTCAGGATCTCCACCGACGCCTCGCTCCGCAAGATGATGGCGCCGGGCGCGCTCGTCATGCTCAGCCCGCTCGTGGTCGGGACGCTGTTCGGCGTGGAGACGCTGGCGGGGCTCCTCGCCGGCGCTCTCGTCTCCGGCGTCCAGGTGGCCATCTCCGCCTCCAACAGCGGCGGCGCGTGGGACAACGCCAAGAAGTACATCGAGGCCGGCGTGTCGGAGGAGGCGAGGTCGCTGGGCCCCAAGGGGTCGGAGGCGCACAAGGCGGCGGTGATCGGGGACACCATCGGGGACCCGCTCAAGGACACCTCTGGCCCGTCCCTCAACATCCTGATCAAGCTCATGGCCGTGGAGTCCCTCGTCTTCGCGCCCTTCTTCGCGGCGCACGGCGGCATCGTCTTCGACCGCCTCTGATCTGTCTCGGCCAGATGAGACCATGCATGCCGCCGCCCCTAGCTCTAGCTTGGGCGGCGATCGCGCCGCTGGCTTGACCTTGCGGCGATCGGTAATAATAAAAGACTCGTCGTGTTAGCTTGCAACCTTGCGTGTAACAAGTGAATGGCATTGGTGCCTAGTTCCAGTAATTCCAGACTGCCAGACTTGTAGACTTGTTCGTGTTCTGTCTTTCCCTGTTGCTGCTGAGTATGCTTATTAATTGGTATGCTGTGAGGTGAGAATGTCAGCAGTATGCAGGTCCATCTACTGGAGCGTTTCACAAGGATGCTGCCAAGTCATGGAAGCCTAATCTGACACTAGTTATTCGCAGGTCGCAGCAGATGACTGCCGCAGCCCGCAGGCCTAGGGAGTTTTTGGCTCAAACAGCCTTGGCGGGCGGGGACGCAAGTCTTGATGTGGTTCATCCCGCAGGCTTTGTCCGCCCAAGCAGCATATAGCATGCGAGCGTTTCCAGCGCACTCAAATGAAAGATATATAATATTATAATGGCACATTTTCACGTGGAATATTTCCCTTCCTACATGTCTTGGAGAAAATTTCTAGCATTATAACACACTCAGTTTAGCTTTTCCCATCATAAAACACAAGCCTGCTCACAAAAGATATAATGGCATGAGCTAAACCGAACACTATATCTCCAAATCACGAGGCGTGTACGATTGGCCATGCATATGAAACAGAAACTCTGAGATAGTGAGATATACGATTTCTGACCACGGAAGGTGCGGTAACAGTTCCATGAGAAGCTAAACTTGTACCGTCAGTTGGGTCAGCACATACCATACCACGCATTAACAAATTACACAGATCTATGACGCAAGCTTTGTACAAGGCAACTGAATCCAAGCTAACCTATCTTAGCAGTTCTATAAGAGCGGCAGCTTAGTCAATCACCCTAGATGAAAATTTTCGAGCAGAGGGCGCACATTTTCTGCCCCTCTGGCCCTCTACAATGGTCTTACTACTCAAATGCAAAAAAAAAACTAGTAAGACCTTTCTATTCCATGATGTCGCACCAAGAAAGCTCATTCTCAACTTCGAATCTCCCTCGGTAGTCAACCGTACATGTTCGCAACTCAGCCACAATTACAGTCAGATGTACACGACTGTGGCGAAAAAATATCTCCGATCGTTCTTGCAGGTTCCAAGTTTAGCACATTATGGATCCAGTATTCTCTGGAGCAGAATGTGCACTCTCCTTTTCATCACAAGGAACGGCAGGTTGTTGAAGTCTATTGTGAGAAAAAGAACAGTCCCATCTCACTTAGGCTCTGAATCAGTTGATTTTGCGGTATCTAGAACCATTTTGGGGGATGAATCCTCAGCAGTGTCATTGCCGTCCTCTCCCTTTTGTAGTTGATGCTGAGAGCCTGGGCTTCCACCTCCTAAACCATCACTGTCTTCAGAACTTTCTGTGCTTGTAGAAGGCGAGCGGGCGACCTCCTCCTCATATTCCAAACCAGAGTGTCTAGCAGTCACACTAGCTGAAGCAACACTCTTCGCAAAGCTAATTCGAACTCGTAGCTTTGGCTTCTTGTGAGCCTTCACAGATGTATGGCTGCCATCATCTGGACTGCTCCTCACCACGGGTTTAACTAGGGCCTCATCATCCTCATCAGCCTTAATAGGCTTCCTGGGAGGTGGATCATAATTTTTATCATCATTGTCATCATCACAATCTGCATGCCCACCAGATTTAGGCCTGAAGATATAACAAGATCAGTGAGATAACAGATACAAAGTGTTCTTCAGAGTTCAGAAACTAAAAATGAGTTCATTGAAAGCGATACTTGACAGTTATTATCAATGTAAACCAGCAGAAGCTACCAAATAAATCTTAGATGCAAGAGTGAGCTGGACATCCCATCTGTATTTGCAGAAGATTGAGATATACCTTGCTGGCATAGATTGTTTTTGTGCACCCGTTGCCGCCGTAGCAGAATCTTCTCCGTCACTAAGGGAAAACAAAGGAATTTCACTAAAGTAAAGAATGGAATCCCAAATTCCACTGGGCCCACCAATATAAAATAGGCAGCAGTTGAGGAAAATGAAAATGAACAAACCTGTCCTTAAAATAATTCTCTTCTTCCTTATCAGCACCTCTTTCATCTGCTTTCTTTCTCATGTCAACCACACTAGCACTTCGCTTTGTTTTGGCACTCTCCATGATCTAACAAGAATACAAACCAACCATAATTGCCCAACTCTACAGTACATAGAACACGAATGCAAAAGAAGCACCATCATCATTCAAATAGCTAAGTAACTTAACTTGATCCATAGTGACAATGTCATGTACAGAAAGGGAAAAAAATCATTTCTCAACCTGTTGATACTTAAGTTTGAAGGCCTGAATGCTCTCCAGTCGTTCAAACTTCACAAGTTGGTCCCAAAAGGACTCAGCAACATATTCAATAAGGAACTCAAGATTTTCCTGTAGGCAAAAATGCATCAAATGACATAACATGCTGAATCGTAATTGACAGATAAGAAATAGCTCCAGTATATACCTTTCTTATGAAATCCAACAGGTCAAGGAACGTCGAGTGTAGCATGTTGTATCTATCGCCATTTTCAACAAATGCCTCAATAATAGGCTTCAACAAGTTCAACTTGATAATACGGCTATTAAGAAACTCATCCTATGGAACACATCCAATTTTATCAACTCAAGTTCAAATATAGGACGAGATGGTAAATTTTAATTACATTCCAATTAGAATATGCTTGCTGGCCACCTGGCAGGCATGACACTACAGTAATAATACTACCTCCATCCTTAAATATATAAGGTTTAGGACAAGCTAGTTAGTTGAAAAATGAACTAATTTGCTTGTCCTAAACGTCATATATTTAAGAACAGAGGGAGTAAGTTGTTGTACAGATGTAAAACACACTTTATTTTGTCAGAAAACAGCATACATGGCTCCTGGCCAGGGTAACTATTGCTCAAGGTAGGAAGCTGAATTCTCACATTAGGTACTGGTTACGGTTCAAAAAATATTGGGTACTGTGAGAGCCAGTGGCAGAGCTTTATCAGTTTGCAAGAGAGGGAAGAGAGGATTGGTCCACTTTTCTGAATGCCTTGTGCAAACCTATGTAGAAATGCAATTTAGCAACATAGGGATTGTTGGCTGAGAGATAGATAGATCAGATTTAAATGGCTTTGGGAAGGTGGCAACCTTCGTAGATAATCTTTGTGCAAAAAAGCTATGAGTAATGTAAAACTAAGTCCAAATATGATCCATCCATCTCTAATCTAATGATCTTGTGGAAATTTGCATGACTGCAAAAGCCTGCAACAGCATTCTAATATGTCCTAAAAAATTGTAGTCAAGGGCTCAAGGACCAATCAGCTTAAAAGTGCAACCGAAGAACAAAAGTTTTCAATTTTTATTGTACCTCTGATATGCAAATGAACCTTGAATGTTGCAATGCTACCTCCTTCATGAAACATAGTAAATTTCTTACCTTTCTGCCAATGACAGTCCGCATAAAACGGACAGCTGCCACAACCAAAGCCGCCTCTCTCTGACAGGTTAAAGTAAGAATTTTCTCCATTGCATTGCTTGCAAAAATGTTGACCCTACAAAGATTCAGAGCTGCCTTTTAGCAAAGAAAAAAGATGGAGACACGAAAAAACACCATAGAAAATTTTATAATAAGAAAACAGGGAAATGAGAAGCATTTGGATAGAGGATTACTTCATCCTGTGATAGTGATGACGTGCACAGAAGCATAATAGCTCGCAAATATTCAACAATATCTCAGGCTTAGCAGAATGCTGTTCAACCATTGTGTCAACACCAACCGAACCAGATGCTGATCCGGCAATGCCCTTTGGTGGGCAGGAAGATGCTATTACATCAATCAATATATGAAGATGCTTCTCAAAAAAAGCTTGAATAACAACTTCCTGCAACAGAAGAAAAAGAAGATCTTCACACCAATGCAATCTCATTGAACACCAGCAATCCAGATTTCAATATTTGACTTCTACTATTAATACGACGATACATGTTTCTTCTGCGTGGTCGAGAAAAACAAAATATTTCAATATTCAAAGTGATCAGAAAAATATGCTGCTTATATGCATCCAAAAACAAATCAAAACGAGGACAGAATACTAGCCATCAGAAATTGCATAAGCAGAGATATGGCAAAAACACTACTTTGCTATTCTAAAGAGTTTAATTATTTATGGGTGCCTAATGTCCTTAGTCCAAAAAGATCTTACCATCCAGTCATCAGTTTTACATCAAAGGAACAGCAAAAGTTCATAATGTATGATAATGCATCTTACACAATTCCTAGCTGTCTTTGGAGCAGAAGGATCCAACAGTGTCATTAGACAAGACTGACAGCGCAATTCCTCACCAGAGCCAATTACCATGCCCTGAACCTGAATATGAGAAACCATAAGTATCTATGCTAGTGAGGCAGTGATGACAAATATCCATGTGCTCTAGTGAGAATGACAAATGTCAATGTTACTAAACATTATTTGAGAACAATGCATGCAGTTGAGAAAAAAAAACCCTCAACCACCGATTACTTAAGTTGATAGTTCAATCACCAAGACACATAGCAAAAGGAACATAAGGTAGAAAGAAAGCTTCTATTTATAACTACCAATCAAAGAAAAACATTGCGTGAGTCCATTGTAAATTGAACCAGATTTACATCCAGTGCCAACTCATGCAGTTATTGACAATATCTAAAAACAAGCAGCAATAGACAAAGAATTCACATAAATTTGAAAGGCAAAAAGGAGAAGGGGCAAGCAATTCACACTCAACAGGTCCCAACCAAAAACTCAGATAGTAACAAAACTGACCAAAGGACCAAATATATCTACCGTACAGCACTACGAGAAAAACAAGAACCAAAATCCATAGAAACAGATGATTCTACAAAAGAAATTTGCTACTTAGACCGAAGGCACATATAAATGTTGTATGAAGACTTCAAAAAAGAAAGGGTGCAACTTACAAGAACTCCAAGAAGAGAATCGCCTTCTTGATAGTTTTCTTCACGATGGGCAATAAATGTTCTAAGAAAGTTAGGATCCTGATCAAGAAAATGCTTAAGTACATTCATCCTGCATTTTCCCAAACAGATAAAGCCGTTGAAGTGACAAAATGAAATAGGATTAAACAAAGAAGAACAAACGACATCGATTGTTCCATAGGTTACCCAGCTGAGACGAGTACTTTATTCTGACTCCGTAACACATCATAAATGATGTCAAACACACCTTTTCTTACAAGATCCCTAAACAAAGGTGAGAGAAAAAATGGTTAAGTCGCTAGAAGAAAGTTTGACCATCCAAATCAAAAGAAATGGCATGTAATTGAAATGTTGCCTGCATTCTAAGTGTGGACATGCCAATATGGCTCAAACGACATACACATGAGAAACAACACTAACTAGGGGCAAATGAGTTCCCAAATCTTCTTTTTCTTTTTACTTTGATAGCTCATGTATATATCACCTTTTATTGTTTTTAATATATAACCAGTAGGGGGCTTAGCCCCTCCTGTTTCATCAAAAAAAAAAAAATAAACTTTTGATATGAAATGGAATGGCTTAGCAAACAGTTGCACAATTCAAAGAACACAGTTTTGGGTGAATTTGCACCACATGAATTGCACAAAAGTGGACAGTAGCACCCTGCAACATCAAAAAGTTCTTTGATTTGCAGATGTCATATATCCATTTACGAACTTATGTATATATATCTTACAAATAAACTTGAATTCTACCAGAACTAAAGGTGGGTTGGCTACACATGATTTTGTGGCAATCTCCAAAGTAATCATCTACTTTCTTTCTTTCTGAATAAAAAATGTCTTCTTATGGAAAATGCAAGAGAGCTGCGACATATAGCCTCCTTTAGTCGTGACTCATGACCAAGATACATGGAATACTGATCCTGCCTTTTTGACAATCTTAGAATTTGCTTTTGTATTTGATCATGTCAACATCAGCCATCACAATCATAACTTGCATTCAGCAGAAGAGTAGATACTAACATAGACAGATGCCATTGTTGATCAGGATGCAAACTTCTACTGAGAGTGCAAAACTCATGCAAAAACAGGACCTGTAAAGAACAAGATTTTATCAATGTAGACAGAATAACCATTAACAAATATTTGCACATGCATGCACAGCCCCAAAAATATATCACAATGCCACACAAATATAAAGGAGACTACACCCCCCCCCCCCACCCCGCGCGCGCGCGTGTTCTAAGAAGGTGCCGCACTTCGAACCCAAGTCGTCCCATTGTTCCCATGAAAAAACAAAGTAAAAAAAAAAACTATTTGTGCAGTGACCCCTAAACTGGTAATATGCATCCTTCAAGAGTACACGATAACTACATTCATGTCCATGCAACTCATACACGAATCCTATCACCACACTCAACTTAATTTGAATTGTGACTCAACTCAGTTTTGTGTAAACTTTGTTGATACTAGTTTCTAGATGAATTGGCTCATCAGTGTTGATGCAAGGCTATCATTGCTTACAATATCACCCATGCTAAACATTAGTCTCATCATCTGAGAGGTGATAGTTTTTTTTTTGTCCATTAGTTGCATAGACATGAATGTAGATATCAAGAACTTTTATAGTGTGCATATTGCTGCTTTTTTAGTCTACTCCATGAATGCTTTTTCTTCTTCTTCTTTGGATAGCCTACTGATTTGAGTACATATTTGGTATCCAGGGTTCCAGCGTCCCTTAGTCAATTCAGCATGTTCTGATGTTTCAAAAATTCGTAAAAACATCCACGTATGTAGTACACATAAATTTAAGCAGACTTGCAAAATTCAATGAAAAATTCATCCTCAATGTCAAAAAACAAACAAGACAAAGTCAATCTGTCTTTGCCTATCATGCATTCCCTCCGTTTCAAATGGCAGTCATTTTGGCTTTTCTACATTTAGACGTGACGTATATCTAGGTGCCTAGTAAAGCCAAAAGGGCTTACAATTTGGAACGGAGGGAGTACTAACAGCACATTCAACAAGCAGTCTAGTTTTTGCTATGTTTGCATGACAACAATTTGCAATAACATTTTTTTTGCAGCAGTATAATAGAAAATGGATATCTCTTCTGACAATTACATATTATAATATGCTAAATCGATACTGATCACATCTAGAAAAATATGACTCAATATTCTGGTAGAGGGGAAGGGAATGTCTAAATATGGAAAATGAAAAGGCAATAGAACACAATACTAGTCTCACCAGTTTGCTTTTTGATTCAGCAGAGATATTTGAAGATTTCATCTTTGCAAATAGATCTTGGATAAAAGAAGCATCGTCCCTCAGTACACAAACAACCTTGAGAAGGATTATATTATTCAGATGACGAAAGAAAATTTTTATTTAACGCATGTGAAAACTTGGAAGTGTTAAAACACTAACAAGAACATTGTTCCCACGAATAATTGAGTCAATGCTCTCTGCAGTAGCTTCATCCAGCACTTTTGGTAATATAACATCCTGTTAGTAGCAAGCACTCCAGTTTGAGATGGTTCAACACAAAATATGGCCAGAAAAAAATCCAAGTAAGGAGGGGCAAAAATGTGCAGGGTATTGCTGACCTTTATATAGCGTATTCTGTATGTTTGATGAATCTTTGAGGCCACATAAGCATTTTTAATGGGTATGGCCTATGTGAAAAAAAAAAGTTCACATAAATAAGAATTATATCTCAATCAAGCTAATATGCATAAGAACTCCATACCTCCTTGAAAACTACTTGCTTCTGCACAGAAGCACGATGATTGTGCACATGACAAACCTCTGGATCATCTGCTTGCATTAGAAAACATTAATAGAGAACAATGCATGCAACTCTATAGGTATGTAATTCTGTAAAATTTCAGTTAAAACGGCGTGGTATGATTTCTTAAGTTACTGAGGTAGAGCACAAATGGGTTGTACAGCGCTTACACTCAAGGGCTCCTATCATGTCCAGGATAAAATCATCAGAGAAAATATTGTTAAACATCTCAAAGTTGTTCAACAATACTGCAAAACAAGAAACAATGTAAGTAGCAATCAAAAAGAACCTATGATCATGCTTAATAGGTATTTACATACTGATTCCCTTGACTAATCTGAAGATCATGTGAAGACCATCCATGTTTCTTGAACCCTCGCACATTCTGAAAAGGTCCACTAGCTTGGGGAAAAAGTCATCCTGCAATGTATGATAGGTATAAAAATAATAAAAAACTTTTAAAAACACCAAGTATGCATACCAAAAAAACATATCACTGCTCTAGATTTCAAACTTCCAGCTATGCATTATCAAATGCTCAAACAATGTGTTGCTTGTTATTTTGTTTAATGCTTCAGCCTTGGGCTGTGGAAATGTAATAAAGAAAGGTGCTGTGTGCATCAGCTGATGCAGAGGCTGCAATTTTCAAGGAAAACTAGCCAGAACCAATCACAGTAGTATATCAGTCCAGTAACTTATCATGATGAACTGGAATGTGCTGAAGTTAGTTTATATGTGCATTAACAATTAGTATCTATTTGAGCACGAGGTAAAGTATTCCAGTAAAAGGTTGCTACTAGCTCCAGTCAAAAGAAACATGAAATAACACTTCAATGAACATACATTTCAGGATTTCATTAGATCAGATCATCACAATCAATTCATCCTCTACACTGAGTTCTTACTCCTTACAGTAAGGTGACACAAGCGTAATACTTGGTAATCCACACTCCTTAAATAAAATGTTATTTTACTACAAAATCTACTGGCCAACATCATTTTCATTCAATATACCCAATCATGTTGCACATGTATAGCTTACTGCAATCTATATCTGAGCTATCCTTTCATGATGCACTATTAGAGATGTTATATACAGCTATCCACAGGGACTAAATATGCTAAATAGAGCACCATGTCACCAAGAAATGAATTCATGACTTACATCTTGGGATATTAACTCTGCGGCAAGCGTCTGATTCTTCATTCCCCACTCCAATACAATCTGAGCATTTGGTTCACAACATTTTAACAATCAATAATTCATCCAAAAATGGAAAATAACTGTCCAGGCATATGAACCAAGATTACTCTTGGAGTTATATTAGACCCCCATTTCCCAAAGATTGTCCCACTATTTTGGAAACCCAAATTTCTGCTTTGCAAGATGCATGATGTTCTATATGCTTCAAACTTACTCCTGTATCAACCAAGACGATATACTGAGATTCGGCATCATGAAAACACTAAGGGCGTTGCTTAAATTTGAACTAAATAACACCAGTTTCCCCTATCCAAGCATGCACTAAATAATCAAATTATGATTACATGAATTAACAGGAAAAGAACACTGATGGTGAGCTGGTGATTCACACCTTTAAAATCAAAGGAAGACTGGATAACTCAAGAGGAGGAAGATCTGGCAATTCATCATTAACAGAAACTAAGGAGTCATCTGCAGGCAAAGTGATAACTGATCATGGCATGGCTACAAACCATTATACACCAGACAGATACAGACTTGAAGAAATAAAGATGAGAATGGTAGGCTAGTTTGTGGTTGTGGTGCTGTGATGTGCTGCGGAATATAATTACCTAACGGAAGAGCCCTGTTAGAATCAATGGATCAAAAACGTCTGGTTGTAATGGAGTTGTACAAATGTGTTGCAAATGAAGCATTATCCATAAGGGGACGGTAATACTAGCAACATTTTGCTGTTACATATCCAGAATAGGTACTCCCAATTAACAACTGAACCAACAATTGGGAACAAGTGCTTTAGACCACCACAATGCCAAACAGAGCATATACAAGAATTTAAGAACATTAGGACATCAGCCATCAGGTGATCAAGAATTCAAGAGTGCATATAAGAATTGAGAATTTCAAATTTGAACCTTCGAGCATTGTTCCCAATGTGACCAGCATCAAACAACTTGGTCAAGACCATTAAATAATTTAGTAGAAAACAAAGCAAACAAATATGGATTGTTAAATCACTATGGAAGAATCACTTCACAGAAATCATTAATTAATCCGATCAATGCAGAAGGGAGGACATATGATCAACCTCAAATGATGCTACTCTAACATAACCAAACAATTATAAGCGTTACTTTGATCCAAAATTGATGAAGCATATGTGTAAACACAGCAAACTGGGACAGGCAGGAATAAGTAGTTACCTACCTATCAACCCATGTGAACTACTAGAAGCTTCTGGGATCTCAAATTTTGGACATGGAATGACCTGAGCTGCAACCATGGAAAAATATTTAAAAGAGCACGCTACAGAGACAAGATAAAAAGATTTTAGAAGACTCACAGCCAACAACACTAGATTGTAGTTTTTTCTGTATGGAAAGCATGCGCTGCCTGCATAAATTATCATAATGTCAAAGACGTGTACAAGCATATAAAGGGCATGGCAATAGCAGCATTCATTCATCACTAAATCACCATATATATGAGCATCCTTCAGCATCTTCAAAGCTCAGCACTAAATCTAGTGCTCTTTCAGGATCCTTAAATGAGATGGTTGTTTCTACCAACAAAGAATTGAGTTAAACATGTGTATTAGCCTATGAGAACAAGGAAAAATGACCACCCTTAAAAGGGCAGCACACCAGCTTACCTTCTTCGTTCCTGTAGATATCATCCGAAGAAATGTTGTGAAGTAGTAGTGTGCCATCATCCTCTTCATCCACAACAGCCAGAGCAATTTTGCTTGATCCCTAAGTCAGACAAAGATAAAAAAGGAAACCCAAAATTAAAATGACGGTAAAAAATAGCGCCACTAAAAACAAAACACGATATTGTGGACATATGCTATGACTAGTTATCGATTGTACACAATCATCCGTAAACCACAAGTGAAAATTTCAGTAAAAAATAGCGCCCTAAAAACAAAACAAGGCATCATTGCCATATACTATGACTAGTTATCAATTGTAAACTATCATCCCAGCGAATTGCTTCATCTCATACTTTTTTTTGGTTAAGTTTTTTTCACTTTTGTACTCTGTACAGTCACAAATACTTGACATTTTGGACAAGGTTCCAGTCAAACTACTGAATCTTTGACTACCAGTATCTTTTAAAAAAAACATAATTTCAAACATGAAGACTATATGTCTAGATTTTTCTTGAAAAGTACCTTGATAATATCATAAATTTACTGTGCAGACAATGTAATAGATATAATTGGTCAATTTGGAGATCGTGTTGTTGTGCAGAACATCCAGTATATGTGACTAGAGGGAGCAACAGCTAATATAAAGAACAATATGCAAAACCAAACCACATACAGGGTAAAAGCTTAGATGACTATGAGCTTCAACTGAGCAAATATGATGGCCCATAAACTACATAAGACCAAAAAGTCCCAATAAGGGCGAGCCCCTCCTGTTCTTTAAAAAAAAAAGGTCCCAATATATTGGGTTAATAAGAAAATAGGATAATGGCCATGCCACCGAGACCATAGCAGAATACAAATATAGCAATCAAATAGCATGTTCACATCATCACATGATAGCAGAAAGCCAGAAACTAAAAATAGAATGTCAGTAGAGAGCCAGAGATTAAATTTAACCAATACCAAAGCTTCTCACGGTGCAATGGTAGAGCGATGAAGCCAACGAGGTACTCTTCTTAAGATGAAATCAGAGGGACGTCTATCCCTCTGGTTAATTTTTTTTAAAAAAAATAACCAATACTTTTGCAGTTTTCATTTTAGAGGAGATATGAGTTGACAAGAGCACACAAGAATAGACCATACCTCAAAATAGTCAATGGTTACATGGCCTGTTCCCTGATCATAACATTGGCCGTCATCGGTTAAACAGTACACTTTGACATGCTGCAACCATTGTTTCAAAACATCACAAAAATGCAAAAACACTGTAAGTAGATCAACAATTAAAAGCACAGCATCTTCTGTAGCAGTTACATGGCAAAAATAACCCCCACCCAACCCCAAAAAAAACACTGTTGGAAGTTAGGTCTGGCAAGTCAATGTAGTTTCTAGAGAACCTGCAACTGGCAGGAAATGATCGAGCAATCCTTTGGAAACATATACAGCACAGAAATATTCTCAAGACCCCTGAATGAATATAATTAACTATCTCCTACAAAATATAAAAGGAAGATACCACAATTGACGGTTAGTAACACCTCAGCACTGGCAATTTTTGGTTGAAACGAAATTTATATATCATAGGTTCATAGTACAGATAACTGATAAGTAACATGCAGTAAGCAATGGATCAATACAATCTTCTTGCCGGCACCAGCAGATTGGTTTGGATTCCCCATTCTAACCTGTTTGCAATCTATTGTTAGTAATAAATACAAATTAGTAAAGCTGGCAGTTCAACAGCATCAATCACATCTACACGCAAGGGCTCCCAGGCAAGAAGGTCAATGTCTTTAACCCTCAAACAGAGCATTAACAAATGCAAGGTTTGTTGATACTACCATCAGGCGAAAATTTCCATAGAAGTAAGGGGCTTCTGTGAATACTTGCCTCACACAACATAGTCAACAAAATTGGCCGAACTTCGAAAGTGAACTAAAATGCCCCGCGCGCAAAACAATTGGAAAGCTCCTTTACAAACCCACCCCACCCCCACACAAATCAGGCAGCCCAACTGAAATAGTTCTAGTACTCCTATAACAGAGTTGCAAACAATAACATGTACATGCTGAATAGCAAGGAATCGCATCTTCTCGAAGCAATGTCACACAAAACATAAACACAACCTCCCAAGCCAGCGGCTCTGCAGCAATTCGAAATCCCCAAACCATAGGCCAAACGCCACCCAGGCACCCACTCTTCCCCGCCCCCAAGGCCCGAACACGAACGAAACAATCAAAATTCCCGGTACGCAGCAGCAAACCGTACGCAGCATCAAAATTCCCATGACACGCGGGGGTTCTAGAAGTTTACGGTTCCGAGGCCCCTAACCGCGCAGCGAGCAAAAGGAACCTTCCACGACAACCCGCGCGCAAGCCGCAAAACGAAGAAGAGGAGAGTCGGAGCAAAAGCCGAGAAACAGCCGCGAATGTATCGACCAACCGAGCTCGCCACCAAAACCTTCCAGAACCTTCTACGGAGGTCGAGAGCGGGAGAGCGCACCTCCACCTTCGCGTACACCGCCACGTCCAGGTCCGGGTCCGCGCCGCCCCGGCGGCCCTGCTCCGCCTGCTCCACGGAATACAGCCCCGGCTTCTTCCCGGCGGTGCTCGGCATCTTCTGGGGGCCTGGTCAGCGGCTAGAAGCGGGAGGATGCGGGCGGCGAAAACCCTAAACCGCCACTGATGAGCGAGCGAGCAGGCGAGGCAAGCGAGGTGGCGGTGGCCGGTAGCTCTCCCTCTCTCGCTTCGCGGCTTTCCCCCTCGCGTTTCCTTTCCCGTTTGTCCCCTCGTGCTTCTCCTGCCCTTTTCCCGGTGGCAAAATATATTCTGGGAAATGCGGTATGCAAGAAGGAAAACCTGTGCGAGCGCGCGGGCCGTGGGCCCTCTGCTTCCGTCACCCGCTTTAAGTACAGCTGTACACATGACGCGGATGGGGTGGCTAGCTTCCCGATTCGTTTCTGCAGCTGCGTTTGTAAATTATCCAGACCATCAATTATCCAACGTTAAATGTTTTTGTAAATTGTGTTCATTCTACTTGAAATTTCTCTTGATATATCAGTGCGGGAAATACATGTATCCACAATTGTATCTGAATGGGGCAAGCCCCGATACCAAAAACCTATCATTTACGAGATTTTGAAAACGAGGGAAGACTCTAGCAGATTATTAATCCCTTTCCCAATATCAAATTTTTTTTGACAATTGCCAAAAACTCACCTCCTCTCCCCTTGATGAAGGGGAGAAGCAGCCCTCTCCACACCTCTCCCACCACTTGGCACCACAGACATCTCCGCTCGCCCGGCGCCACTGCTCCGTCAGCTGTGCGCCGCATGCGACCCCGCATCCGTCGGCACGCCCCACCTCACGCGGGGCCGGCCGGGAGAGCTCCGCCGGCGGCGGCGGGACGGCCAGCGGCGGAGAGGGTGGCGCGTGTGACGAGGCCGGTGGCAGTACGCAAGAGAGAGGAGAACAAGGTGAGGGGGAGACCGAGGAGGAAGGAGACTAGGGGAAGGGATGGGGGTTAAAACGATGCACACACTGACAAAGCGGGGCCTACCTGTAAGAAGGATTTTGGAGATGATCTTTTGGTAGTATGTTGTAGCAATGGACTCTAAAAATTAAAAAACTGCTATTGGAGATGGAAAGAGAAAATATTTTGGTAATGGGATTTTGATAATATGCTGAAGATGCTCTAAAATACATTCAATGGTTAAAAGGCACATGCTTGTCCTACCTTCTTTCTAAAGAAAACACAAACTTCATTTAGATCATGCGGTCAGCAATTCAATAATATACAACAATACGAGGTAAATAACTCAAACATGACGGTAGCTCCTAGCTTGGTATTTTCTCCTCCATCAAAATTTTAGGCCATATAAAAACATGCAGTTGGATTATTTAAGTTGTGATGAATAAAACCGTTTTTCCAATGTACTCCCCCTCTCAAGTTACTGGTCGTTTTGGCATTTCTAGATTCATAGATATTATTATACATCTAGACGTAGGATATATCCAAGTGCATAATCTATGAATATAATAAAACTGGAATGAATTATAATTTGGGAAGCAGGGAGTATTTATAATATGGCTTTGTATGACTTTGTCACTTCTCAGCCTCTCCTTCACAAGTCATCATATTCTTTCCTACCGCACCTCCTAATCATAATTGGCTTAACGCCTCTTTCACTCGCAACATGGCATTCCTATCACCTCAATCCATCTAATGTATGGTATCAAGGAAAACTAATTTATTTGAATTAATTTATATTTTGAAACCAATTTATGTCATCAATCTCAAGTGTGATTCGAAAAAAAAGTGCACGGGGTAGGATTACATGCGTTGTTCCGGGTGACGTGTACCAAAGCATGGTCATGCAAAACCACGGCTGCAGCTGACCTGGCGCCCATTCATCAGCCTCATACACTGATTTGTGGGTCCTACCAACGCAGCGTCTTCTCCTTCCCTCCGCCTCCGCCCTCCTGCCAACTTCGAAACCTCCGCCCCGGCGCATAAACCCCCTCCTCGCCTCCTCCGCCCACGCTCCCTCCCTCCTCAACTTATACGCCTCCTTCGCAGCCCAACCGCGCGCGAACACCAGCCTCTTGTCGCATTCCGTCGCGATGCAGTCCACTGCGGCCGTCTCCGTCTCCGCCTCGGCGATCGCCTCCGGCGGCGGCGCCAGATCCGAGGCCGCGCGGCGCCCCGGCGGGCTCCGGGTCTGCGGGCTCCGGGGAGAGGCTCTCGCGTGCCCCTCGCTGCGGATCTCGCAGGCGCCAGCGAGGCTGGCGGTGGGGAGGGCGGCGGCGGCTACGAACGGCGCGGTGGCGGGGAGCGGCGGGTTCGACTACGACCTCGTCATCATCGGCGCGGGTGTCGGGGGCCACGGCGCCGCGCTGCACGCCGTCGAGGAGGTATGTGCGTTCTGTGTTTACTGCCAGTTGTTCTCGTGGGTCTATTGGGATGTGGAATGGCTAGTAGCTTAAGCTAACGAGTAGCCTGGCTAAAATGGAGCTGCGAAGTTGGGTCTTCTATGAGATGCTTTAGTGCTGACAATACATGGTAAAACGTGGCTCTCTGATTCGTAACTTGGTCCTGGAGATGGAAAATTTGCTTGAATGCGGTGATCATCCATTTTATGTATTTGCTGAGGATTTTAGACTGAGAGGCGGTGAAGTGCCACCATGGTCTGTAAAAATTTAAGAAGAGGTTGGTGAAAGTCCCAGGGCCTGTATGTTGGAGCAGGAAATATCGTTCATGCTCGAAAACTTGAAATTCTTGTTAATTTAAATTTACGTGGTGGTTCATGGAGTAAGCAATTTGCAACCTATGCCTACACCCCAAACAGTTCCAAATTTGTTTGCTGCATCAAGGCCTAGTAATTGATCACTCAATGCCTTTAAGGGTGTTGGTGCCCATCTTTCCATTGTAGTTGGTTTGGTTGATCCTCCACTAATCAGTGATAGTTCCAAGAACAAAGCATTTTCTCTTCTTAAACTCATGCTTTATCAGAGACCAGAAAGGAAGAATGATGCTATACATTAACCATGCAACAAATGTCTAGAGTTGCTACTGCTTCTATATTGATCTTTTCACTTTGTTCTAACTTGTGCAGGGCTTGAAAACTGCCATAATTGAGGGAGATGTTGTGGGCGGGACTTGTGTAAACAGAGGTTGTGTCCCATCGAAAGCACTCCTTGCTGTCAGTGGTCGGATGCGGGAGCTTCATGATGAACATCATATGAAATCTTTGGGTCTACAGGTAATATGATTGGATAAGTTGGGAGAGTTTGATTTGCTGTTTCAAACTGGTTCTAATAGTGCAAGATTGACAAAAAGCTGCATTTTGTTTAGGTGCTTTTAGGAGTCCTTTCCCCCCTTCCTGTACTGGATATTGAATTTCCTCTGTATTAAATTTCAAATTTTAATATTGGCTATAGGTTTCCTCTACTGGATATGATAGACAAGCTGTTGCTGATCATGCAAACAATCTTGCCTCCAAAATCCGAAGCAACTTGACGAACTCAATGAAAGCTCTGGGCGTGGATATATTGACAGGTGTTGGCACTATTGTGGTAAGTCATCTATAGTCCTTTACTTGATTGGCATGGAACCAAAGTTATGTAGTGAGAATTATATCCCTGAGTTTCATAATTCAGAGTCGAGTTGCAGGCATTCCTATCTAAACTTTGCTGTGTACTGTTGACTAATTATCCATGCTGAACATTTAATTGCATATCCTATAAAGGGTTTCAAATTGTTAAAAAATCTTTGTCCCTGCATTTTGGTTTCTCAGTTATGTTGATTTTGCCCAATATGCATGTATACTTAAGGAAAATTGCATATCTATGAGTAGATTGAGCACTAGTTAGGTATGGGGCCGTAAAAATTGAACTGCATGATCTGGCCAGAAATCAAACAAAATCTGAATATTTTCGGTAAATATTATGACATCAGTTATGTCCAGTGATAGACAATAAAACAAAGCCGAGAGTTCGATCCAAGTACTAACCCTGGCATGCACAGACATTGAAATGAGCTCTCTGTACTATATAAAGTGTGTAGTAACTCATACCTGCTTCCATTGATGCCTTGATCAGGGAAAGCAAAAGGTACGATATGGAAAAGTTGGCTTCCCTGATAAAGAAATTACTGCCAGGAACATCATAATTGCCACTGGATCAACTCCTTTTGTCCCTAAAGGCATCGAAATTGACGGTAACTACACATTTTCTATTGATGAATCTTGCTTTTATTTGAGTTCTAGTTGAAATTTGAATGCCTAAAAGACTTGAAAATTAACAGTTCGTGCTGGAGATTATTTACATCACAAATTTTATTGTTTTCACTTTTCACTTGTGTTAAATTTCAATACTAACAGGAAACAGTCATATGCTGGATATATTATTAGAAAGTGTAGTGTGATGACCACTTCTCAACTTTAGGCGCTACTCTGCTTTTGGAACTTTCTGGTAGCGCATATTGATGCAAACATTCCTCATTCAGAGTCATATGTAATCATATTTTCCTTGCCTGTTAGTTTAGTTCAAGTATAGCCATTTTGTTTGTCATCACTTTTAGAAAAACCTAAATGTTATATCAACTACAGCACCAATAATTGTATCTCACCACATTTATTTAGGTAAGATCTGGAATCACCAGAGACAAAAGGCAAAGAAGTGCTATTTGTTATGTCTTGAATATCCATATGGGTATGCCATTTTCTAGGCATTTTGATTTGTGCAACTAAAAGATTTTGAGAGTATAAATTGTACGATATTTAATATTTGTGGCCATTCTATTGTCACTGTACTACTACCTTTTCACATCACAAACAAGCCTAGAAAATGATTACCACATTAGTTATGGAGCAATCTGTTTCATTCTCTGTTGCAGGTGCAGTGTATTAGTTATCATTTTTTTGTTTACTTATTTTATTTGTTCTTACAAAAGTCTGTTGGGTGATTTTGTGCAGGGAAAACTGTATTTACCAGTGATCACGCACTAAAGCTTGAGTCAGTTCCAGACTGGATAGCTATTGTTGGAAGTGGTTACATTGGACTTGAGTTCAGTGATGTATACACAGCGCTAGGAAGTGAGGTACCTTAGAATTTCTTGCGCTGAATATATTTGGGGGCATGAAATTATTTATTAGATGCTACTGGTTTCCTAGAACCATGGTCCAAAGCACCAGATAAATTACAAAAGGTGCCCAGAGTACTGTTTGTCCTTTAGTTTAAATACCTATTGTCATTCTCTCTGATTTTCATGTTGGCTAACAAATTATTTGGCTGTCATGCAAAGTATGAATCCAGCATTTTAATGCAAGTGCTCAAGGATTCAATAAACTGGATGGATTCTAGAATGCTCCTGAAAGATCATCTGCAGTTGCATATTGAACATGGTTGTTATGAGTTCTTTTCTCACCTGAATTTACTTCATTGAATACTGGGCAGGTCACTTTTGTTGAAGCTCTTGACCAGCTGATGCCAGGATTTGATCCTGAAATTGCAAAATTAGCCCAGAGAGTTCTTATTAATCCTCGGAAAATCGACTATCACACTAGTGTTTTTGCAAGCAAGGTTAGTTTCACCTTTCAATATAGCCTTAAAGACTCTTTTGAGTAGTTATATAATATATACGTTGAATGGTCTATGGATTTTTCTCTAGATTACTCCAGCAAAGGACGGAAAACCTGTGCTCATCGAACTCATTGATGCCAAGACAAAGGAGCACAAAGAAACCCTTGAGGTAAGTTACATTTTTAATATCTTTGACACCTTGTTTTTCTTCTTCTGGATTGTTTTGGCAGTTTTATTTTTGTCAGCCATCCCTTTGTTGTGGTACAACAGCACAATACACATACTTTTATTATCTCATTGTCTAGAGCTGCATGGCTTTACTGAGCGAATGCTTCCCATAGGTCCTATGCTTGCCATATGTTGGTTCACCACAGAATGTTGTAACAGTTGCTACAAGCTTTGTAATCGAAGTTAATGTTTGTATCAATATGATGTATTGATCCTTTTGGTAAGGTTGTACTTAGATATTTTTATAATAACCATTTGGTAAATATGGACTTACAGTTAGCCATTTGTATCAATATGATGTATTGATCCTTTTGGTAAGGTTCTACTTAGATATTTTTATAATAACCATTTGGTAAATATGGACTTACAGTTAGTCATCAAAACAACAATACGCTAAGCAGTGCACTTTCAATCTGATCACATGTACAACATTTCTGCTAGCTTTCAAATTTGCCATTTGATTCTTTGTAAGCAAACTACAACATCTTACTATTGGAGGTTGCAAATTTGTGTGTATAGGTGGATGCAGCACTTATTGCCACAGGAAGGGCGCCATTCACCAAAGGGCTTGGCTTGGAAAATGTAAGTGTCAGAAAGTTGGATCTATTTTCTACCAGATCATATGGTACAGCTTAAATGCAAGAATGGTGAAACTTATTTACCTTCTCTTCAGATCAATGTTGTCACACAGCGAGGTTTCGTACCAGTTGATGAACGGATGCGAGTCATGGATGCAGATGGCAACGTGGTATGTTGCAAAAATTGTTGTGATACTTTCTTGTAAACAAGCGACTCTTCAGGACTTCTATGTAATTCTCATATAATATTATATAGGTACCCAATTTATATTGCATTGGAGATGCCAATGGCAAGCTCATGCTTGCCCATGCTGCCAGTGCACAAGGAATTTCAGGTACTTAAGATTTTTCAGTCCAATTTCTTGTTTTGTTTCTTGAAGCAAGCTTATTGGTGTACTTGTCTGAAGTTGAATTCCTATTCAAATGTAGTTGTTGAGCAAATCTCTGGAAGAGACCACATCCTAAATCATTTAAGCATCCCAGCTGCTTGTTTCACTCATCCAGAGATTAGTATGGTTGGACTGACAGAGGTAAGTCAAGTTTTTTTTATCTTCTTATTTCAGTTGTTAATCCTGTCCATGTCATGCATTCCCATCTAATCAATGTATACAAATTTCAACAGCTGATTATTTTTGACGCTGTTTGCTGATTTAACTGCAATTAATATTTGATCATTGATTCTCAGAGGATATAACTGGATGAAGTCTTAAATTTTGCTTAACAGACTGTTTTTTTGAAACTTTCTCAGCCACAAGCCAGAGAAAAGGCTGACAAAGAAGGATTTGAGGTAGATGTTGTTAAGACCAGCTTTAAGGCTAACACTAAAGCTTTGGCAGAAAATGAAGGAGATGGGATTGCAAAGGTAAGTCTAGTTTCTCCAGAATTTGCCCCTGTGCTTCTCAAGTTTGCATTAAATGAACTTGACAATATGTGCTCCTCTCTACAGTTGATTTACCGGCCGGACACGGGTGAAATTCTTGGGGTTCACATTTTGGGTTTGCATGCTGCTGATCTCATCCATGAGGCGTCGAATGCCATCGCCCTAGGAACTCGTGTGCAAGTGAGTGTTGCTGACAATTTAGTGTTATTAACTTAGCATCAACATTTCTCAGATAATATCACATATTGGTATCAACAATTTGGTGAACCCAATAAATAATTGTTTCCACCATGCAGGACATCAAGCTTGCCGTCCATGCGCACCCCACATTGTCTGAGGTCCTGGATGAACTCTTCAAAGCAGCTAAGGTAACATCAACACCTCAATATCTTCCTACATTCATATTTCTTGGCCACTCGAAATCTGAACAACTGCGAGCGATGCTCTCTCTGTTTCCAACAGGTTAATTCAGGTGTTTCTCATTCTGTAAATGAACCAGTTGCAGCCTAGAGAAGGTCGGGACAGCAAGCTGAGCCAGCCACCCCAACCGCTCCTGAAGGCCCTCAGCTTCATCACGGCCCTGCTATCTTTCCCGAGACAGGATCGGCAACAATAGTTCAACAAGGGGAGGAGGTGTTGTATTATCTAACATCTGCGGTGTAACGTCCGCAGCGTCAGAAATACTCAGCGCACATTTTCTTTGGTCCAATTTTTGTAGAGGGTCCTCTGGCAGTTGGGTGGGTTTTTGTTGTTGCCTTCGTTTTTTGTTGCTTGTCCTGTAACTGTAAACTGCAAGTGCCGAGACTAGCTCCTCGCTTGTTTGAAATAATCGATGTCCAGCCGGGTGTACCATGATTCAAAACGTCGAGGGATTGTTGTATTTGAAGGTTGTAGCTTGGTGCTATCCTACTCGCACGGAGGTCCCGATGACGTCAGATGTGTCGTGCCACGTTGCGCGCGTGCTTCGAGAACAATTGCGCCGGCGATCTGTTGAGGCCGATATCGATTCCATGGCGGCAGGAGATCCAGCTGCAGCTGCCGGTGGAAGCATCGCTGCGGAGGTTGTGGGCGCGGCATCAGGGCTGCGATGGAGGACCGGGAGCAACAGTGCTGGCCTGCACCCGCCGGCGCAGCTGCTGCCACCGTCCCCGTACCACTGCAGGCATCAACAGCGCAGCCGCGCAGGCACCCACGCCAGAGGAGGGAGAGAGATGTCAGATGTTATCGTACGTAGATCACAGATTCGCAGGCGTGAAAACTGGCGATTTTACTGCCAACGGACGTGGGACATTGATCTTGGCAACGCGTCCGTTTCTTTCATCACAACTTTCTTGCCACAAGGGTGACACGCCATTTTTTCACGAATAACATTATTTGCTAAAGTGTGGCAAAACTTGGTAACAAAAAATAGCGTCACAATTGGTTACCATATAGCGGATAAAACTTTTGTGCTGAGACGAATACACGGACATGGGTGAACGGCTGAATCTTTTGTAAAACGATAATTCTGTTAATTAATAGATGTATAGTCGTGGGCGCGAAACTGCATAAACGACTTTGCTTGGACTGCCCTTAAACCCCTGGAAATTCGAAAATTGCGCCCATTTCGTTCCTCCAAAATCTCCTCCTCCTCCCCCTTCCGCTTCCCCTCCGTTTCTCTCCGCTCGCCTCGTCACCTCCCGCTCCCACCCCCACCCCCACCAATCTCACTCGCAGTTGGTGCGCGCTCGCGTCCAAGCCAAGCAAACCCAAAACCCTAGCCTGCCGCCGCCGCTGCCGGCCGGGATCCCTCCCTCCCTCTCCGGCCCCGGCGTACCCTATCCTCGTAGCAACCCTAACCCTCCCCGCCTTTGCCGCCGCCGCCGGAGTTGGGGGGCAAAAATGCCGCGCGAGATCATCACGATCCAGGTGGGGCAATGCGGGAACCAGATCGGGATGGAGTTCTGGAAGCAGCTCTGCCTCGAGCACGGCATCGGCAAGGACGGCCTCCTCGAGGATTTCGCCACTCAGGTGAGTTGCCCTCCTTGCCCTCTCTCGCTCTCTGCTTGATCCGTCCGAAATCCGAATGCTCCTCTCCCCACGCTCTGGCTGCGGTGCGCCGGGTGATGCCCATTTCCGCGGGAGGCTGCTCGCGGTCAGCGCCGCGGGTAGTCTGATCTGTGCGGTTCATGGACATAACGCGGGGTTTGCTTAGGTTTCAGGGTTTACTGAGGGGAGGTCACGTGGTTGATCTCGGCCTCTCGGGGCCTCCATTCTAGGATGCGTACTAGTAGAATTTTGACAAATCACACTCAAGTCTATCAGTGAATTTCGGAAATTTCAATTGGTATTGGCAGTTTGGTACTGGATTTAGCTCGTCTTAAGTTCAATATAAATTGTCTTCTCTCAATAAATAGGGATTAACGTTCAAGTGACTTCTGGTATAGGCAATTGTTGTTAAATTTCACTGGAATGAGAACTGCATACAATAAATTGAATGAATATTTTGATACGTATAACACCCTTATTTCATATGCTTTGTTATACAAGAAATTACACTTGCAATCTATTTGTGCTTCATTGGTAGTTTCTGTCACTTCCATTTATCATGGATATGTTGGTGGCTGGATTAAACTAGAGCCAACTCTGATTTATAAAGTTACCTGCAGGGGGGCGACAGGAAGGATGTGTTCTTTTATCAGGCTGATGATCAGCACTTCATACCTAGGTCTCTTCTTATTGACCTGGAGCCAAGAGTGATCAATGGAATTCAGAACAGTGAGTATAGGAACCTGTACAACCATGAGAACATATTTGTCGCTGAGCATGGTGGTGGTGCTGGGAACAACTGGGCCAGTGGGTATCATCAGGTACCGTTGCGCTGTATTTCTTGGTTTTCACCTAAGGTTTCCAGTGGGTGAACCAATATTGTAGGCTTTGCTGCTTTGTAGATCTATATGTTGTGTAACTAGGCCGATTGCACCCTTTTGCGATTTAGAAACAAATACTTATATGTGTTTCCATATTCTAATAGGGTGAGCAAGTTGTTGATGATATCATGGATATGGTTGATAGAGAAGCAGATGGAAGTGATAGCCTTGAGGGTTTTGTCCTTTGTCACTCTATTGCTGGCGGAACTGGTTCAGGTTGGTTAACTGGTTGTCATAATTTGATTAGGTCTTTGTTGATGATTGCGTGTTGTAATTGGAGTGTTTCTTTGACTCACTGTGCATCTGAATGCTGGCTTATCATCATGAAACATAGCTATGGTTATTCTGTTACCATTTGTCTAATTTGGTCCCTGTTGCCCATGTTCATTCAGGTATGGGTTCTTATCTATTGGAGACACTAAATGATCGGTACAGTAAAAAGCTTGTGCAGACATATAGTGTTTTCCCAAATCAGATGGAAACAAGTGATGTTGTCGTACAACCTTACAACTCGCTTTTGACTCTGAAGCGGCTAACACTGAATGCCGACTGTGTGGTTGTTCTTGACAATACGGCTCTTAATAGGATTGCTGTGGAGCGTCTTCATCTATCAAATCCTACTTTTGCACAGACAAACTCTTTGGTCTCCACAGTTATGTCTGCAAGCACAACTACTTTGAGGTATCCTGGATACATGAACAATGATCTGGTTGGTCTTCTTGCCTCCTTGATCCCCACACCAAGGTGTCATTTTCTGATGACAGGTTACACTCCATTGACCGTTGAACGGCAGGTAATTTGATGACTTCTTCCTCAGCTGTTACATTGTTTCATGTGGCATGTTTTATGTCACATGTTGTAGTATTTTATGGACTCCGTAGTTACTTGTGGTTGATTGTTGACTGCAATTTGGCTTTTCTGGGTTGCAATTGCCAAAGAGTTCAGTTCATAATGTTTGGATCTGTGCTGTCAGGTTAACATGATTCGCAAAACGACGGTATTGGATGTTATGAGAAGACTTCTGCAGGTATTACTTGTATCTTTAGGATGGATGCATAACTCTCTTTTCTTAATGAAGTTTCAAGCTTTTATCTATGCTATATGCAGACAAAGAATATAATGGTGTCATCATATGCTCGAACAAAGGAAGCCAGCCAGGCTAAATACATTTCCATACTTAACATCATTCAAGGAGAGGTGGACCCTACACAGGTACAGCCTTCTCGAATGAATTTTATGGTGCATTGTGGTTTTATCTAAGTGAAATTGAATAGGAAATAAGGTTTCCAATTTGATTAGGCCTCTGTTGATTCAGGAGTTACAGATGTGTGTTAAGTTGGTCAACATTCTGAATAAAAAAATTACAATAAAACGTGGAACTCTGTCCAATTTAATCTATGAAGCTGCTTCAGACATATGAAACAATTTCAGATGGGTCATTTATCAATTTGTTGAAAATAAACATATGGACTTTGTACCTACCTTTCTCCTTACACTCCTTTGTGTTGTATGTACTGGCTCAAAATAGCATGGACTTTCGCTCCATTTTGCAAATGGCTTGTTCTACATGCTAGCATGAATCTCATGTTTGTTAATCGAATGATGTTTTCTGGCTTAAGATTTTCAACCCTTTTTTATATTGTGGAATTATTTAGGTTCATGAGAGTCTGCAAAGGATACGTGAAAGGAAGCTCGTTAACTTCATAGATTGGGCCCCTGCAAGCATTCAGGTTATCACACAACTAGAATAGTTTTAGCTTGTTTTTTTCTGGCATTTTATTTATCAGCATTTCAAACGTGACAGGTTGCCTTGTCAAGAAAGTCCCCATATGTTCAAACAACACACAGGGTAAATGATCTCTCCTCTATCCCTCACTCCCTCTCTGCTCTCTTCTTTTTTTTAAAAAAAAAGTGTAGTGCTCAACTAACCATCGTTCTCTGCAGGTTAGTGGTTTGATGTTAGCAAATCATACTAGTATACGCCACTTATTCAGCAAATGCCTGGGACAATATGAGAAGCTAAGGAAAAAGCAGGCCTTTCTTGACAACTACCGGAAGTTTCCTATGTTTGCGGTAGGAACACAGTTATACCAGTTTTGAATTCTGTTAGCATATAAATTGTTCTGAATTACCTGGTCTGTGAGCTTTATTCATATTCCTCACTTATACATAGTCAGCCTCCGTGTAAATGTTGTTACCTCTGTCAAGTTCAGATGCCTCATGCCTGTCCAACACCTAGTAACTCCAACATTCATCTCAGTTTTATGTAAAAGCAAACTAGATACTGTGCCAAATGCCATTGCCTAAGAATATAGTTGCCCATGTGGATGCGATGAAGTACTATGTACAGCCTTGTGGCCAATATTTCCATTCTTTTGTCCAATGGACTGACCTGTGACCTCTTCATGCAGGATAATGATCTCTCTGAATTCGATGAATCACGAGAAATAATAGAGAGTCTAGTTGATGAGTACAAGGCTTGCGAGTCACCAGATTACATTAAATGGGGAATGGAGGTAAGTTTGCTGCAATTTCAGAATCTTGTACTTAAACTTCATACGGAATGCTGAGCAATCTATGTGATAGCAGGATCCTGGAGAGGCAAATGTTGCAGCTGCACTGGATTCTAAGTTAGTGGTGTAAATATCAAGGTGATGTCTCAGCATTAAACATTGTTAACACAGAAATAGTTTGATGCACAATCTTATGAATTGAATAGCTACATGGCGACCTTGTTGAACGCATAAATTATTTGGATCTCTCTGTTCATTGTCTTCCTGCAAATAGTGAGTCCTTGCATTAAAGTTTATATCCTTATTGTGTGAGAGCTACAAAGGTTCTTTTCCAGTATAGAGAAATACCGCAAACAGAAATTTTGTACTACCAAAAGCTGTTAATACTTGCTAGAACAATTTAGTTTCAGTGATGCATCGTATACTGGATGATGTGATGACTCATTTTTATTTTACTTCTGATTGTTCTGGAAACTGAACATTACTGCAATTCATGCTGCTGAAAAAGCTTCCTGCATGCAGGTCCTGCTTGTTACCCAAAGATTCAACTGTAGCTGTCCGGTAGTTATCAGTTTGATGCCGCCTGCTCATCTAGATCCCATCAAAGTGCTATCAGAGTGGGCTATGCTCTTCTTTGCAATCTTGAAGTTTCCTTACCCCCCCCCCCCCCCCCCTCTTTTTTTTTTTGTGTGTGTGTGTGGCTATGTACATGTCCAAACCCACTTCCTCTGGTCTGTATGATGTTCCATGGTAGCTGCCCATCTTTGGTGGCGATGCATACCAAATTCTGCTATGTTATGCTGATAGCTAGGTTCAAATAGTTTGGAGGACCGTCCTGTGGTGCTGTGACCTTTTCGTTTCTAGCAATGTAATGGCTTCTGGCTGAGTTAGTAAACATGAACGTGTTTATGAAATTACATTTAGCCATTTACTGTCGTAACGTGAGGTTGATTTATACACAGAAGGATATATTCTCATGTCCCGCAAGTGATGGAACCTTGTCCATTCGGTATTCTGTTCGAGCCTATGTTATCTATGTTGCAGAAATTCTACAGAAGTTCATCTCTAGATCTGCTGATTCCGCATCAAATCCCTTGAAGTTGATATCTACAAGTAGAATCTGCAAGGAAACGAGTGTTGTATCTGCAAGCAGAATTGGGATTTGGATTTTTTTTTACTTGCTACTACAGTTCTGTAATCGATGTATTCTGAATTCCAAAAGTACAAACATTCTGGTACACTTTTGTTGCTTTCTACAACTACACTGAGCTGTTAAGGACATCGCAAAAAGAGGGAAAGAAAATGAAAACAGAGCTGCTAATATTAGCAAGGCAAAATCACACCCAGAACATGCAGCAGCAGCTTCTTTCTATGCAAGCTACATGGAAAATTTCCTTGAGACACCCGCCTCAAACTATCTGTAGCATAAGGGTGAAAAATGGTCTACACGAGAATGTCCTTCAGCTTGGCCTTCTGGTCATCGGTTAGGGTTTTCGGGAACAACACCTCGAATGTGACATACAGGTCACCTTTCTTGTTGCTTTGGTACAGCGGCATGCCTTCACCTTTAAATTTCCTTATCTCCTTCGGCTTGGTGATACTCTGCAAATTTGTGATGAAATTGAACTAATCTGTTGCAAATGACAATAATCTTGCTGCTGGGTGGCTATGTCTTTACCTTGGTGCCAATTTCCACCAGATGGTTATCGAGATGCTTGATGGTCTTCTCAAAACCAACCAGAGCTTGCAGCTGCAACAGCAAAATGCGATTAGTGGGCGTCTAGAATAAAATTGATAATGCGTCTTGGCAGGGAGAACTAGAGAATTATTGGATGTGCACAAGTTGGATTCAGGTGTACAAATACGGCTTCGTATCGTTTCTGTGAGAGGGCTAGTTTAAGATGCAGTATTAAGTTGACATCAAGTTTATAGCTAAATTAGTGGCCAAATTACAAACATGGCTTTTAATGAACTCATCCAGTCAGCAGTCACAGAAAATTTCTTTGGTCCATGCGAGATGATCATGCTTTCCCATGCACACAGGACAAGATAAGGGCAGTACCAGGGAGATTGTAGCTGTTGCATGCAGGTCATTGCCTTCTCTTCTGAAGCGTCCATGTGGTGCTGTTCGGATCCTAAACTGCTCGTAAGGTTATTTAATGGAAGGCAACAATCAGTAAAATGTGGTGGAACGCCTAAGTAAATTACAATCAAACAGACACAGGGACAAATCGAACCTTCAAATCACCAGGTTCGCCATCAATCTTAGGCTCACCTTCCTCAAAAAATAAAACCTCCTGAAAAAAAAAATTCAGATGATGCTACCATTAACATTCCACAAAAATTAAGGCCTGGATGTATCAGATGTTTAAAACATAATGTTCAGGCAGGACAGACAAAAATGGCCTCAAAGTGCAAATGAAAGACATTATTAGATGATAACCCTCAAATTAGGTCATGACGGGAATCGGACAAGGGTATGTCATAGTGTTACAAATCAGAACCATGGCATCTTATCTGCAGGATTCTCTTCAAGGAAACTCAAACATACAGGAGAAGCTGTAAAAACTAACTTATTATGTTTCTACAGAAGCCCAAGGTTGCAATAACTGCAAGCAATTCAAACCTACCGAGTCAAAAGCAACACTGATGGGCAGTAGCAAGCAGTAAACAAGCCAGTTTTTCCAATTTAATCCGGTCTTTGCAAATTGTAAGCAACTAAGTGATCAAAACCGAATGGCTTTCTTAGAGTAATGGTTTTACGCATTTAGTGCAGCACTGTTAACCAAGTACATGATAAGAAGTAGACAACGTGTGTCACACATCCACGTTTGTGCATGCTAGAAGAGAAAATATGGCATAGATAATATCGGATCAATGGCACATGGAACAATATGTCAATATGGAAAAATACATCCATAGTTAGCGACTAGAGGACAGATAAAACAGCTGCTTCATACCTGTCCATCTTGCATTCCCTTCTCAATATCAACAGTTAAAAATTCACCTTCTCGTACAAATTTCACATTTGGACATTGGTCGCAGACCTAAAAAGATAGGGAACATCCTCAGTACAGAAAACTATGAATGGATTAAAATATAGACCATGCATAATGTAACTAGAAAATTACCTGCTCAGTCATCTGTTGATACATTCCAGGACCAATTTGTCGATGGTAAACTTCGTTCCTACAATTGCACTGCCTCTTTCCCGCTGCTGGTTTTATGACATTTTTCTCTCTCCAAACCTATCACATGTGAAAATAGAAAAATAAATAAACTTTTCCTTTGTGCACGACACAGTACAGCCCACTTAAGAAATATACTAGGAACAATACTAGAGGTAACACTTTTCAAAGCATGTTTGGAGTTGTCAGGACAAAATTATAAAAGCAAGGTGAACACTCAGCTATACTTGTCTGTAAGCTAGATAAATCAAGTTACCTTTAGAGAACCGCCCATGTACAAGTCCTCTAGTGAAGCATCCAGTTCAACAACCACCTCGTCACCCTTTAAGATCTGTTCTTCCTCCTCTTCCATCCCACCACCACCACCAAAAAAGCTAAAATAATTTGTGAAAAAAAGATCAACAAAGTGAACACTAAATAACGAAAGATAGTGCAAAACCATTTGGGGGTGCAGTAAGAATAGATAAATTATTTGGATTTACAGTTGAGGTGCATCCAGCTGATGCTGTTGCAAGAGATATGCTGATATGCAAAAACAACCAAATAATATCTGGCCACAACTCCAAAATGATTTATATACTGCCACCAGACAAAAGGGAGTCCAACAATCCAAACTTTCCCCATTGATACATAATTTAGTACATTGAGATTGAAATACTGAAAACACTATGCCTTTGTTATCTTTTAGCCTACAACTTTCCTAGGAAGTTCCAATGAAAGGCGTAAATTAGAACATAAAATGGTTTTCATGATTGTATTTGAGGAGTTGTTTGATGTCCGTAAGGACATGTTTCTGTGACCTGATGGATGGTGGATTAGACATGAAGTTGATTGCTTGTTAGGACAATGTTTGGAATGCATGAGTTCATGTGCAGGAAAGACACTTCTTTCTCCAATTCTCCTATACGCCAACAGTCTTCCCAAACATGGTCCAATGGAATGATAAACAGTCAAGTGTCACATTTTCCAGTACCATTAAGGTGATGCTATCAAACTATCACCGACACAGAAATCCTACAGAATGGAACATACACATTTCCAGATCTTTCATACTCTGGCAATTAGGATTTGAGAGTGACAAATCAAAAGTTCCGTTTTGCAAGTTAATGCACATCAATCAAGTGCATAAGAGCAAGGTAGTCTACTCGCTACATTTGAAATTTCATCCCTCATTGCGAGAACCAGTTATATTGACAATTTTCTGCATCATCTGTATGCTAGAGATCCATGTGTACACACATACACACCAACCTAGGGGCAAGTGGGCAATACAGGACTTCTAGTTCGACCTGTTGAAGCCTCTACTTTCTTATTTTTCAAAGATCACTCTAATTCTGCACAACATCATTTGTAATGTAAATTTTTAACAGCTTAGATAAGTTAGTCCTGAGGCTCACTATCTACAGACATGCCACGATTGGAATGACAACAGCAGCAGATGATTGGTACCATTCTCCTTACCTGCTGAAGATGTCCTGAATATTCATCCCACCACCGCCACCTCCCCGGCCTTGGAACTGCTTCAATCCCTCCTCACCATACCGGTCATAGATCTTCCTCTTCTCCTGGTCAGTCAGCACCTCGTACGCTGCAACACAACACATTTGTCAAACTTCCAGCGCAGTTGGTCAATTTCAGGTTACCCATTCCATTCGAAGAGTACTAGGCGACTAGTACCGTTGTTGATCTCGGCGAAGCGCTTGGTTGCCTCCTCATTGTTGGGGTTCTTGTCGGGGTGGTACTTGAGCGCGAGCTTGCGGTACGACCTCTTGATCTGATCCTCCGACGCGCCCTTGGGCACTTGCAGCACGTCGTAGTAGCTCTTCCTGCGCCACCGCCATGAAATTTCAGTCAAATCGAAAGCATTCTTGATTAAAAGCAAAGGGAGTCGAGCACACAGATCTCAACCCAATGTACCAGGAACAGATAAATGCGACAAAAAAATTAACAGGAAAAATCCTGTGAATTCGGAGGGAACCGGATCAAAACAGCGGAAAACGTATTTCTAAGAGCCTAATCAGTCAGGGAATAAAAAGCGATGGGATCTCGAAGATCGACAGCTGATCCGCGCCAAACCCTTACCCGGCGATCGCCGCAACGAGATGCAGTAGGACGAGGAAGGCGGCAGCGATCCGCGCCACCCCTCCCTTCCCCGGCGCCGCCATCCCGCTCCCGCCTCCTCGAGGCACTCCCCCTACTCCTCGCACACACTCCACCGGGCCACCGGCGGCCGCGAGCTCGCTCCCGCGCGGGGAGAAGAAAGGAGGCGTACTTACGCGCGCGCGCGCGCGAGCGTGCCTGCCGCGGGTTCCTCTGCCTCGTCGACTCGTCTCCCTCGTCGTCGCCGGCGTCGCCTCCCCCTTCGTCTTCCTCCTCAGTGGCCCTCCGCGGTTTAAAACTTTCTAGAAGGAATCGGGGGAAGAAGTGGGCGGGGGACGTGGAGCGCGTGACGTGGACCAATGGGAGGCCGGATGTTGGGCTCCCGAGCGAATGGGAAGGATCCACGTGGACTCGGCCCCTGCTTTTGTGGTCAGGGTGAATTGCTAGGTGCACTCCGGTAGGCCACGTCATCATGGCAATGGTGGGCCCTGGGGTTGACGTGGTGGTCTGGTCAACGCCTTGCCATGAATCGCACGCTGCGGGCTCTCGCGGCCGTGTGTGGAACGGCGGTAACTCGTGTGATCATGAAAACCAGATTATGAAAGCTACAGGCTTTTTAAAGCTGGTTTTCATAATCTCTAGTGTAAGCCATGTTTAGTACTAAACTTTAAACTTATGTACGTTTTGTTTCGGTGAAGTAAACTGGACTGGATTTATTCTCTAAAGAAAATTTTCTAACGGATCCAAACACCCTCTTATAATATTATTAGGCTAGTCCTAATGTACAGTTTCGCTGATAACTTTTTAGTTGTGCCTATTGGATGTCATGGCGATGAAAGTCATCTCCCATCTAATGGAACTCCCCTCATAACAGCCTAGCCAAGTTAGCAAAATTGTTGATATGGTAACAAATTTAATACTCATGAAATTACCATTAAGACTAGCCTTACATATAATTACATCCTTCAGATTAGTCTTACATATATTTACATCCTTCATGATTAAGAAGAGTGGTATGGCTCCTATGAATTTCTTATGCCACGTGTTTATAACTGTGCTAGGGAAGTACGGATCATACGGTAAGCCAAGTATTATCTATGAAATTCTTATGTTCGAAGTAGGGCTAGTTCTTTGAGATAAAACTTCTTCGTGTTCGTGAGCATGGTATGACAGAGCAGGAAGTGGCCTTTCTCACGTACTCACCTCACCGGGCAACAAGTTGTACAGAGACGCATCGGCTCATTGTATCCAGAAACAATTGGTCAACAACATTTACGTTCAAAACTCCTCCTGAAGTTTGAAAACATTGATTTTTTTTGTTTTGAAAACTCCTCTTGCAATTTGTCGTATTTTTAAAAGTGTTTACAGCTGCAGGAGCGATGCTTATTGTTTACATCTTGAACATTTGTATAACATATTAGTTAAACTGATTTCTCCAAATTTTTGGTTCAGCTTGGAGTAGCTCTGTTGTTGGTTAGAGCATATGGCTCGGATGTTCGAGCCCTCCCTCTAGCGTTTTATTTTTTTTTTGTCTGCTTTTCCGTTTTTTTTGGTTGTTTTTTTTGTTGGAAATTTGATTCAACAAGCACATGGCTTTTATTTTCTTATTTGATTGGTGTTTGCAGTTTCAAAAAAAAGATTGGTGTTTGATTTCCCAAAGAACTCTTTTTGAAGCACTAGGGTTTCCTGTACATCAGATTCTACACAAAGCATCTAATAGAATTTGGCAAAATTTACACATTTCTATTGGAATTTTGATTCAACAAGCACGTTTTCTTTTCTTGTTTGATTTCCCAACGAACTTTTTTGAAGCACTAGATTTTCCCGTACATCAGATTCTACACGAACATCTAAATAGAACTTGCTAAAATTTGCAAACATGGTCGGAAAAATGAAAATGTTCCTAGTACAACATCTGCCAAATCCATGACATTCCAAATTCTTCTATAAAGGCATCCATTAAACTGTGCGCCTAACCTTGGTTGAAAAGTCAATCTATAGAATTCAACACGATGAGTAGTGAAATTTTGAGTAGAGAACTATTGCTTGGCTAAGATAATAGAATGAACATTCAGAAAACAAATGAAAACGAAAAGATATACATTATTGTACATGAAAGGGACCAAGGTGGACTGAGTTATAGAGGAAAGTGTATCTTAATAAAAGCTGTCCTTTTCTTCAACGAAATATGCATTTATACTAAGGAAAATAAAATCAATGCAGAAAAGTTACAAATAAATTTGATAATTCTCCTTCTCCACGGGTATCCGTCAACGTAGCAACTCTATTTTGTTTTCCGTCGATACCGATCCTACCGCCAAATAGTAGAGAGGGCGATGAAGACCAAATGTCTAGTTGCATGTCTCAAAAAACGAATCTCTAGGACTATCGATGAAACATCTACAAGGGGCGCACCTCAAGCCTAATCTCACACTGCTGCCGCATGACCATTTGGTTATGGTGGATGATGGATTATATGGTTACCACTTACCACGAAGCAACCTCAGTTATCAGTCATACCAAACCGACGAGCATAGAATGCTACTCCAACCAGTGTGTTAGAAACAAAATATTACCAAGACTCATTAAGATCTCGTCCCTCAGCGACATGGTCGCAAATTCGATACCCGATGTCTTGCCCTAGTTTCTGAATTCTTTTCTTTATGGAGATGATTTGGTTTGAACGAAGTCTATTTATCTCTCTATCGTCTGAATATGATTTTCGTTTGATTTCCTCTTTTTTTTTTCTATTGCACACCTTTGATTTCCTTCTTTTCTGTTCTAGGCGATGTCAAACATCTTCGTTCTTCGAGAATCCAAACTCTGTTCGACTGTGCGTCTGTGCTCCACCTTTTGTTCAGTGACGTCATGTTGCGTAGTTGCCGGTGAAAATCCTGCTGGCGTAGAAGAAACGGATCCCTCCTCCCAGGCAATGCGTTTCACGTGCCCTGGGCCCCACAAATTGTTTTAAAATTTAACCCTTCCCTAATCCAGTACTTAATCGACTTCCCTCTTGCCCGATTTTTCCTTTTTTTTTCACTCGAGCTCGCAAGTCACATCGCACGCATCTCATGGCGCCTCCTCAGATCTCCCGCAAAGCCCTCGGCCTCCTGCTCCTCCTCGCCGCCGCGGCCGCGGCCGTCTCGCCGGCCGCCGCCGACGATGTGGTGGCCCTGACGGAGGCCGACTTCGAGAAGGAGGTCGGGCAGGACCGCGCCGCTCTCGTCGAGTTCTACGCGCCATGGTTCGCCCCCCCTCTCTCTCACACCCTTTATTGTAACCGCGCCGGATCCGAACCTGATAAATCCGTAGCAAGTCGGGAATTGAGTTGACCAGTCTGGGATCGGGCTGCCGTTGCTTCTGCGGGAGCCAGGAAGCCTGGGATCCTTCTTCTACGCGTGTTTGTGTTCCTCGTGGCTAAGTAGCAGGCTACGAGTTGTAGCAGTCACGGATCCTTGTTGCCGAATGGAATCCTGAAAGTTTGCCTACTATATATGGCCGAATGTTACATTACACTGAGAAAGTGTGGGATCTGATCCTCGCAGCTAACAAGTTCGTGTTGTTTTATTGCATTCCTCGTTGGTTGTAGTATGCGTAGTGATTTGAATTATTTCTAGTTGCTCATGAGAGTGGCGAGGTTTTACTGTTCAGAGAGTCTTGTAGGAAGAAAAGGGACAAATACGTAACAGTTTGGTGTGCTGGTGATCTTATTTGCTGCCAGTTCATGAAGCATGGTATATTTTGACGTTCATTGCATTAAATGAATAAACCATCCACTCGAAGGTGATCTTAAACTGTTAAGTATTTTGATAAATGTGCTGAGTGTCAGAAGCATAGTCAGAGCTCAGGATACTGTAGTTCCGTTATGCCTTGGTATTGCTTTAGGAACTCTACTGTGTGAATTCCATTTTCTGAGAAAAGCTTCCAGCAAGTGATAGTGTTGTCAATCAGATTGACTGTTTCAATTTATCTGAAGTATAGGAGAGTATACCTTAATTTTTAGAATCATCACTTCATTCAAATCTCGTCTGCTTTCAAGATTGCTCACATATCTACAAACTTTTCTCTGAACATCTGTATTTTAATGATCTTATTGTCTGATTCTGTTTGTCTAATGATTGTCGTATTGTTTTAGGTGTGGCCACTGCAAGAAGCTGGCCCCCGAGTATGAAAAACTTGGCGCAAGTTTCAAGAAGGCCAAATCTGTATTAATCGCAAAGGTACATTTCATACTTGTGGGAATTTAGTATTTACCACCTTGTTTAGTCCCCCTGCTTGGATGTTGATTTTGCAACAATTCTCATCATTTACATCCCTTAATTTTCTATGTTACAACACCTGTTTTGAATCTCTATTTACATTTGTTGGCTGTGACGAATTGACTCCGGTTTTCATATCTACTATCTAGGTTGACTGCGATGAGCACAAAAGTGTGTGCAGCAAGTATGGAGTTTCTGGATACCCCACAATTCAATGGTTCCCCAAAGGTTCATTGGAGCCAAAGAAGTGAGAATGCATACCTTTTTGTTTTGTAATTTGCTAAGATTTTTATTGGAATAGTAATGTTAAATCTACACTTGTGCAGGTATGAGGGTCAACGTTCTGCGGAAGCCCTTGCAGAATTTGTTAACAGTGAAGCAGGTAGGCCTCGGTTATTGCCAAGAACAGTTTTCAACCATGCTGTCACGTTTTTTTAATTACCAAATTAGAGGACTATGAAACATATATTTACATTTACCACAGTAGGTGCTTCCCCCCAGTGCTATTCCCTCGCCCCCTCCAACCCAACCCAACCCAGAAGAAACAGATATTATTGTATGAGTTTGTCACCATATAAGCACTAAATCTTGACCAATGGACATCAATGGAAATTAGCAACATCTCCACTATTTACTGCCATCCTTTGGCCTATTTTGTTACTTATATATTCTGTTGGTAACATTCATATATATATATATATATATATATATATATATATATATTTCTATTTGGGAAGTTTATCACTTCAATCTTTGGATAAGCCCCTTGTTATGATGCAAAAGTTCCTCTTGTTAACTGTGTGGTGTTATTGGTCAAGTGCTACTTGTTGAAGGATTGGCAATTGGCAACTAATGTATGCTCTTCCAGGCACCAATGTAAAGATAGCTGCAGTTCCTTCAAGTGTCGTGGTTCTGACTCCAGAGACATTCGACTCAATTGTGCTTGATGAAACCAAAGATGTCCTTGTTGAGTTCTATGCTCCATGGTTGGTTATCGTGTTCAACTTATACTGTTCACCTAAATCCTTTTCAGTCACACTATTCTAATGGAATTTAATTCCATTGATGTCCCTTCTGTTTACAGGTGTGGTCACTGCAAGCATCTTGCTCCGGTTAGTAGTGTTAGCTTGAAAGTTTCCAAATTATTGCATCGGATCTTTATTTTTTGGTGGACTGAACACAAACTTGTACTTGTTTAGGTTTATGAGAAGCTGGCTTCAGTTTTCAAGCAGGATGAGGGGGTTGTGATTGCCAATCTTGATGCTGACAAGCACGCTGACTTGGCTGAAAAGTATGGATTATGAATTGTTTATTTCACTGGTTGTCATATATGCTACACATCTCTCTTTAGTTTAACTTTGCTTCATTTTCATCTTATGTTCTGATGGTATGTTTTCCTGAGGACACATGGAAGTGGCACTTCCGTAGTGTCACAGACTGTTAGAACTAGCACAAACTATCCTAAATTCGTGATAAGTTTGGCGATGACATCATAGCAGAAAAATAATATATATCACTTTTTCAGGTATGGTGTTTCTGGTTTCCCGACATTGAAGTTCTTCCCTAAGGGAAACAAAGCTGGTGAAGATTATGATGGTGGCCGGGACTTGGATGACTTTGTCAAGTTCATTAATGAGAAGTGTGGCACCAGCCGGGATTCAAAGGGCCAACTTACTTCAGAGGTTGGTTAAACTTAGCAAATGCATTTTAGTATTAAGTTGGATGAACATGTAAACTGATACATTTAAGTTCATTGTTTCTGTAGTCTGGGCTTGTGGCAAGCTTGAATCCTCTTGTGAAGGAGTTTATCAACGCTGCAGATGACAAGCGGAAAGAAATCCTCTCCAAAATAGAAGAGGATGTTGCTAAGCTCAGTGGTTCTGCTGCCAAGTACTGTCTTCCACATTTCTCACTATGTTTAAGGCTACTTAATTGGTCTAACATTTTTTATGTAGGAAATAACATTGTCAAATTAACTCATTTGCTTCTAAACCAGGCATGGGAAGATCTATGTGACAGCTGCAAAGAAGATTATGGACAAGGGATCTGACTATACTAAGAAGGAGACCGAGAGGCTTCAACGCATGCTGGAGAAGGTGTGGAAATGAAACTTTCCATCCTCCATTTAATTGGTGAATGCTATTACTAAGTTTAGAAGCTTAGAAGCTAATTTCCATATTTCATCGTGTTGCAGTCGATCAGTCCTTCCAAAGCTGACGAATTCATCATCAAGAAGAACATTCTTTCGACATTCTCTTCTTGAAGGTGATGAACCACGGCCCGGTCTGCCAGTGAGCTATAGCCGATAGCACAACCACCACCTACGAGGAAAAAACAGAAGAAATGGGATAATATCAGTGAAAGGTGGTAGTGGAAGTCCAGTTCCAGTAGTGGCAGAGCTAGTTGATTGGATTTTTGTTTCTAACAAACTTGTACCCAGCTGCACGTGGATGTATGTCCTTTTCTGGTTACAGGGGATTTACTTAGTAACCACAGTTTACTTCAGATGATACCCCATGCTTCGTTTTTAATCGAATAAGTTGGTTGGTTATTCAGCCTCCGGTAGTTATTTTGCTCTTATATAATCTGGGTAAAGGCAATCTTGATGTATCTTACTCCGATTGGTCTCTCTGTTAGCTGGCAACATGGGAATTACCTGCATGGCTGTTGGCCAGAGGGTCAAGGATACGTTCGACATGCCGGTTGATATCAAACAGCTAATAAAACCAACGTGATGGTCACAATACTGCAAACTTCATTGCCCATTCGAAACAAAGAATTCCTTTTACATTAGTTCCTGCAATAATTGAACTGTTCCCTATGAGAGCGAAATTCCTGCCTTCTGGACAGTATCCTGAACAACGCCGGGGACTAATGCACCCAGGTTTAAACAATTTTGACGACGACGTTGCAACACTCGAATGGTTAATTTCACTCAAATACTACAATATCAGTATTCGGCACGCTGATGCTCAAAACCAGAGACAACAGTAGATAAAGACCCTCAAAACAGCAACAAAATTAAGCAGAGTTATAATCCTCAAAAATTAACATGAGAAATGGCACAATATGTTCTCTGTGCTATCTATTCTTATCCATACTGGTATCAAATTTACAATGGCTCTTGTCTTCTTGCTTAAACTTTGGGTCACTTGGACAATCATCTGATGCGCAGCTGTCGATGTAAACTATATCATGCTCCGGTTGCCCAAAATCATGATCTGGCCTTCGGTACCCAACTTCATCATCGATTGACTTACTGCAAGAGGATGATCTTTCCACCTGTTCCAAACCCTCTAGATGCTCATGCCCATGTCCATCTTCATGCTCGTGAACATGTTCTTGTTCTTGTCTGATGCCGAATGGCAGGTCATACGCAGGGGGTCCTTGCACCCTCATTTGCACTGACCTCAGCAGTGCTGTTCGCCTCAGATCTGCCCCATGGCACATGTCATTTGGTGAGGATGGGAACCGGCCTTCATTGTCGGAGCCACGACGAGCATGTGAGCAGACCACTGATGAGAGGGAGCAGCTTGGGAGAGGGTAGGGGTTTGAAGGTAACAAAGGAGATTGTGGTTTCTGGTGTCGGAGAGGAGATGACATTGGACTAGTTGAAGGGCTGATCATCGCATTAGCACTGGGGTTTAATTGAGTGTCATAGCACCTGTAGTCATCTGAGTCTTCTGACATTGGTGAGTATTGGGATAGTATCTCATCCCTGAAAGGAGGCAAGTATGATAATTCATTATGAAATTCATACCATAAGTGGAGCACAACATAACTGCAGAGAAGTAGAAGTACTGAATCAACATAAATTAAAGAAAAAACAAGACGATGCTTCCAAGTGTATTTTAAGTGCTCCCTGACAACAGTTCCCACATGGTTAACCAACTACAAACGAAGTGCCATGGACATCACTGTTCATAGCCACATGCACCATTCAAGTGTGTTATTAACTATACCATGATAACTTGACATGTTCTGGGACATGACAGTTGACAGACCTATTACGATTGAAAAGTGTTCGATGCTTAATTGTGCAACCACTGGATCAATTATGTGAGCGTACACTATCTTCAGAATCTCCAGATTTACCGAGCATAAAGACAAATTATTTTCTTTATCCATGTATAGTGCAAAACCATACATAGATGTTTCATCATACATGGATATTAGTAAAATAATGAAGAATAAACTATTCATCTTATAAAATACTAAGTTGTAGTGGTGTGCTGGGCTACATCACAAACAAAAGTGTCAGTTAATTCGAGGCAAAAATGGGATGAGAATGGCAATTGAATCTGACAACACAATAGCATCCATGCTACAGATGCTACTCTATATTCAGTAGCAATTGCAATAAAGCCTTCATGTAACAACAAAACTTTGTCGTTTGATATCTATAAATTATAAACAAAAGCCAGACTTTCTGATTTGCACAATATTTCCTGTTACTTAAATTTTCAGATAATGAACTGGCTTTCTCCAAGGTCTTAAAAGAACTGGAAAATTGGAGTGTCCAAACATTTACAAATGTGTGATACGGAATTAGATTAAAACGAAGGATTATGCATTTTAGGGGATGATGTATTAACAATTTAAAAATCAAATGAAACACTAACACTGCTTGTATCATCTCACAACTAAGACGAACCATAAATTTTGATGGATTCATTTCCAGAGAAGTAACTTTGTTGAATAACACTAAAACTAATGGATAATATTGTGAGATCAAGTATTGCAATTTCTTCTCATCTTGTCATTTTAAAGTCTACTGTTTTACGACACACCACTACAAGATGGAGTATGCATAGATAAACATTCAGAAGCAAAGTGTTGAAATTATACGAGATGAGAGCTCACAGTCACAAACCTGAAGCTCGAAGCAGTCTCTGACCTCACAGGGGACTCCATGATGTTGTCAGGCAGTGAATCTCCAACAGACAATCCATTCAGGCTGGACGCCATTATCTGCATGTACTAGCTGGTGAAGGAACAGTAAACATGGGGAAAGATAAATAAATCAGAACACTGGAACGAATTGCTCTGTAGTTCTGATTGGAGAGGAGAAACTGCAGCTTTCTGGAGTAACTACCAAATCAGCCGGTTTTTCCAAGGAATTGGAGAAAAAACAAATCCAATTTTACAGAGCAGGAGTTGAATAAGATAGCATTCTACAACTGATGCCATAATTAGGGTTTTAAGACCGCCAAGGATGGAGCCAAAGAGGCACAAATCGAAACAAAGCACAAATTGACATCAAGCCCTGCAAGAGCCAGCCCGCGATCCAACGAACCCCGAGTCCCCGACGCGGGAACCACCCAATTCGAGGAATTAATCCCCAGACTCAGACGGCGCAACACATTGGGACCGAGAACCCGCTCTATCCGAGGTATTGGCCAACAGACGCCCACTTCGAGCCCAACCCGAGAACCACCAGAATCAAAACTAAGGACGAGCAGTGGAGACGGGGGCCCCGAGGGAGGAGAAGGGCGCCGGCGACCGACCTCGCTGAGGTACCGCTTGTGGGAGTGGAGGTTGTCGACGTACACATCCTCCTCCGGGTCCCGGCCGCGCTTCCCCCCGCCGCTGCCGCTACCCCCGGAGGACGGCGGCGACATTGCCGCCTCGCCGCTTCCGCCCGCCATTCGCAGCGCGGGATCACGCGGTGGTGTGAGAGGGGGGGCGGGGGGGCGGCGCGATGGGGTGGCAGTGGAAGGGAAAGGAAGTGACGGCACAGCCGCACAGGAGGAGACGGAGCTTCTCGAGTCGTGACCAGTGAGCCAGCTCCAGCTCTCGGCTCGGCTAAGTAAAAGCTCGATGCAGTTTGCGGCTCGGCTGATGGGACCAGGAGAAAAAATCCGGCTTGGCTCAGTTGATGAAACCGTTTGATTCCTAGAAATCCTGTCGTGGCGGCGGCGAGGCGGCGTCGGCGGCGGAGGAGAGAATCGACGAGGAAATCGAGGCGGCGGAGGGGTGGGAGCGAGCGACAGAGATAAATGTCCCTCCGGCTCCTCGGTTCTCTCCTCACACGGAGGCGGTTCTCGCCCCGCGGGATCACCCGCGCGCAGGCGGAGTCCTCGCCGGGGATCGTCACCCAGGCGGTCCCAGCGTCGGCGGCGGGGATCTCTCCGCACCCTTGCTCAGTGCCTTGGAGCCGTGGGTGCGCTGGCGGGATTGGTCGGAGTTCTGTACTTCAACAAAGATGCAGATGAGTCAGGTATGTACTAGTATGAACATCGAACACGAATCGACCACCGCATTCAGAAAAGTTCAGATTCCTCATTGTCAGCTCTGTTTCATGAAACCTTGCCACGAACAACTACTAACTATTCATATGTTATGCCAATAGCTGGCGAGGAGGCCAGGAAGGAGGTGGCTGAGAGGGAGGTCGTCAAGGAGCCGTACCTTAGTCAAGGCAGGGTTCGTGGCCAAAGATGGCCTAGTCAACTGGCCTGGGTACTATGATTACGTCAACTCTCAAACAAATTACGGGCGGATGCCTCTGCACAACAGAGAGGTGTCTGTTAAGGAGGCGAGTGACCGGGAAGCTGTGAAGAAGCAGGAAGACGGTGTGATTGTGAAGGTCGATGAGGCAACCATGAAGGCCAGGTTTCAGGACTGGATGGAGCAGTATGGCTGGTCATACAGGACTGAGAAGGAGAAGGCTCGCCGCCATAGCGATGACTTTGACTGGGAGAGGTACATTGATCACATCAACAATATGGCTGCTCATGGCTGGTATATCGGCCGTGAAGAGTTCAGTGTCAGTGAGGCTGTGAAGCAGGTATATGTCCCTAACTATCTGCACAACTGTTGTTGTTACTTAATTGAAAATGCGCACTGCCAGCCTGAGAATCTGACCTTCTTATGGACACTGGTGATCAGATTGTGTTGTTCCCATGATTCTACTTAGAAAATTGGCTAGGTAGTCTTTCAGTTTCCAATTGGTGATAGATACTGATTGTCCATCTGCAAGGCATCTAGCAACTACTAGTTAGATCTTGATCTCCTAGTCATTGCGCAGCATTAGAAAAGTAGCAACTGCACCATAGGGATACTGAACACAGACCTGCTGGTTGCTGTTAGCATGAAGAACAACGATTATTTCTTCATTCAAGCAAGTGTAGGAAAAATAGTCGCTCAATTTCCAATCAGTGACTAGCTGCTGTACTGGCATTCGTGAAGCAGCTAAAAACTCCTTCCCCACTGATTCCTCTTTGCCATTTGTTTCTAGCAGTCTCAAGTAATTTTTTTCAAAATAATTCATGTTCTTTTCATAGAAATGTGCAGTAACAGGAGAATTGTGTATTACAACAGAACGCCTCCTTCACAATTTGTGCTTTTGGCAACAAATTGACCTTGGTTATTAATTACTTGTTTTTTTTCTGATTTTAGCTGCGCAAGCATTTTTTGTTTGGGAAGTTCTGTAAATTTTAAGCCTTTTTTTTATGAGAACAGAGGTGCAAGGAACTAGCGACAAACCATGCAGAAGGAAGAAGTCAAATGGACAACAGCAAGACAGAGAAGAGGTGATACTGAAAGTTTAAGGTTAATCCTCCTTTTCTCCAACGTAAACCCCCCTCCCCCCAGTGTTGTACTTGAAGTTGCTTCGATTACCATATTTTTGCACATTAGACAGCTGCAAAAATGTCTGCAACAGCCAACAGCTTTACCCTTCACAATTTTAGAATTTGCCAACTGCTGGATGGTGAACAGTTAATCCATCCACATATATCATTGTTTCAATAGTTCCGGGTTCTTCCCATGAACTTGAACCGTATCATTCTTTATGCAAGCAAGAGCACCAGCCTCCTTTGAAACAATCTCATTGCCGGACCAACTTGGGCCTGCTTCGCGCGTGCGCCGGGCATGAGTCCATGTGGCCATATACTGCTCTAGATGCTAATAAAGATACTGCCTAACCTGGCCCGATGTGTGCACGGAATAAAAGATTCACTATACATGATTTCCCCCCTTCCCTGCCTCAAAGTTCTCTATAACTAAGCAGCAATATTCGACTCACAGAGTTGGAAAACCGTAAACATATATCCTGCATGTTAGGATTCATAAATTCACTTGTAGGTACCCATACAATATTTGTGGCCCTTTTATGAAACTGAAGGGGCAAGCCCCTACTGATTAATTATATATAAGAAATGGAAAAAAAAAGTTTGTCGGAAGAGAAAACAAGAAGTTTACAAAAAAGAGAAGAAAAGGAAAAAGAAACCGAGATACAGAAGTCTCTAGCCATTATTCATATGAGGAAAGTAACTCTTGTTTGCATGATGAAACATCAGTACAAATTCCCACTAGCTTGAAAACAGTAGAAATGTTTATGTGATTGAAGATGAAGCCATTTCTAACAAGCCAAATGCTCGAGGACATCAAGATCTCAATCCATGAAGAATGGCACATCTACCTGAATCCTAAAGCGCATTACAGTATCTGGAATGGCTTTGGCTCTTATCTTCCAACAATGAGCAAAATATGAATCTACTATGCACTGCATGACAAGGCATCTTGTGCACTAATCCGTCTGTAGGAGCAAGTTAGAAATGTTGAGAAACAGAACCATTAATTGGATTCGATCCATTCCCGATCGAACATGTTGCATGCACAATGACATTCAAGCATTTTGTACGTCTGGATTATTTATTTATAGGAACTGCCTATAGCATATTAATGAGATTGCAAAAATGGACCTGTCTATCATAGAGGGGTTATTTATTTGTCCAAGAGCCTGGTTCCTTTACATTTTCGATTGTTTATTTAAAAATGTTAAAGATAAATTTGGTTAAAATGGTTCTCTTGTGTGCATACAGGGAACTTTATTTGAATAAATTTCTTGCCTGATGCATGATTATTGCAGCACATATGTCACGCGCGTTATGCTTGGAGCTACCGCCCAAGGTTACGTTTTGTCATGGCTTTTGCACCTTGGCACGCAGAGAGCTTGCTGCATACCCTTCCGTCGCAGGCCAGGATAATTGGATAACGACCCATTACTCCTGAGATCTTAGCATCACAGCAGCACCGGGCCCGTCACTGAGAGGAAGCTCCAAAGTCCCCTAGCTAGAGCCCGATAGGATCCCGTGAAATCAGCGATGGATGCTGTCATTGGCTGGTCCTGACACCAACAAATTTACTTCACGGGAAGGGATACGGTTGGGGTCGTTGGCAGACTCCATGTACCGTCATTACATGCATTGGACACTTCAGGAGGGTACGTAGCAGGCCTCTGGCTAGGAACCAAACCAGTTGTACATGTCTTCACACCACGAGAGGGAACATGGTTCCAGATGCCTCCTGTTCCTAACAAATAATGCAAAAACATTAATTGCATCGTGGTTCGCCATTTCCAAGTGCTAGTTTGTTTCTGCCATCACCCCCTCTTTCAGTTGGGCTTCACATCACCTGGCTGATGGAATGAGAGATGATAAGTAACCTGCTGTCGTTTATTTATAACAAGGCTCGCGCTTCACTGTCTTAATGATGGTTGGTGGGAGGACGGTGGGTACGGGAGAAATGCAAACCCTAACTATATGTGCATATTGGGTTACCATGTCGATATGTATGTATCTGTCAATGTGGCATCAAGCCTGCGCTCCATGATTCTTCCTGCGTACAGCTCCGGCTCTCAATGCAAACAAATGACATTGATAAGCCCAATACGCCCGACAACCTCTTATATTTTAGAGTAAATTGCATCCACAAGATAGCTACTTGTTATATTATATTACTTTAGTCCAATAGAATGTAAGCGTGCAAATAGATGCATACATACGTAGGAGATTATGTGCATAAAAATGGCCAACATCTCCACGTCATGTTGTCAGTTTGTCCATGAACCCGTCCGTCGAGCATATTTTGGACCGTATAAGATCCTATGTGATAACTTGATCAATCCGTTTGCACATTTTACAATTTGTTTGACTAAAGTGATATGGTATAACGTTGTAAGGAGGGTACAATTTATTTTATATTTATCCAACACCATGGAAAGCTAATTAATTAGTAAAACATTTGCAACAAAATATTCAATGTTTTGCATGTGCACCTTTGTAGAAACATAATTGTATTGCAGAGATATTCTAACTGTTGAACTTTACATTTCCAATTATACTAATGAAACATATTGGTAAAGCCAAAAACCATATTTTTCATGAAGCAATTACAAAACTTTGGATGAATGGTACCTGCACAATACTTGTGGATCTTATCTTCCAACTTGAATCCACTACCGGATTTAATATCTTGATCCATTCACAGTCGCCAACCCACTTTGTTGCATACATGACACCGACATTGAAGCATTTTGTACATCATTAATTGTATTATTTATGGGAACAATTTATAGCATAATAGAGAGTTTAACATATTCAATTTCTATATGAACAAGCGGTCAAATAAAAGTTTGGTAAAAAAGGTTCTCTTGTGCATATCAGAAAGTTTTGAAATCCCCATGCATGTTTCAAGCACACATGTCCGCCCAACGGGTCAAGTAGATACAGGGACGACGCTTCTAGCTAGCTTCTGTGACATCCTATCACATTCGTGTGTCACGAGAAGGGGCAGGCTGCGGGTCTCTGCTACGTTCCATGTATCATCTGTACATGCATGGAACACTACGGGACGGTGTGCAGCAGGCCTCCAAAAGGATAGAAGATGGTACTCTTCTTCTCACCTTGAGAGAGGGCATGGTTCCAGATGCCTCATATTCCTAAAAAAGAATGCAAACATTATGGGATGCTTCTTCTTGTTTGGTAATTTGTCCCTGCCATTGTTCTGTCTTTCGGTTGGGCGACTTATACATCACTTAGATGACACTGATGATATGTACAAGAATGAGAGATGGCGAGAAACAAGGGGCAACTTAGGGGACGTGCCCTTTATTTATAGCCAGCAGGTTCATGATTCAGTGACTAATGGGTGGTTGGTGGTAGGTGTAGGAGAAATACAAACCTGACCATGCTTGCATCAAGCCTGTCTCATGATTCTTTCCTACCTGCTGCTCCATGTATATGGATTAAGATGTGAACAGACGCGTGTTGATGGGAAACCATTATGTTAACTTCGTAGGTGGTGCATGGTCACTGCTCTTTCTCTCCCCAGCAACTATGAGCATATGTGATCATACATATCCACAATAATATCCTGTAGTAGCTATAATCGAAAGGCGTGCCGAACTTCACACACTTGCCATAGCATTCATGTATTCAAATGTCAGAAATATCCTTAGCGCCTAACAATTCATTCATACAGTGTAGTGCAAAAGGCATCACAAGCAAGGTTCCCATCACTTGGATTCAAGGGAATACTTATACAATAATAACTAGATTATTGCATAATTGGATGTCCATAGATGGGCTATTTAGTTTGTTCCCAAGCCTGGTTCCTTTACTAATTTAAATTGTTATTTGGGAAAAGATAAAATTAAATTCTGGTAAGAGTTGGGGCGATCGGACTTGTAGTTGCTGTGCTCAGAGAATGGAGGGACAAAATTGCCTTTACAATAATGAACATATATATGACATAACCGATGGCTCTAATGGTGATATATTTTGATGGAGATAACGGAATGAAAACTTAAACTAGCGTCTAGTGGCACACATTACAATTTCTGACGGCACAAAAGGAATTTACAAACTTGTGCCCCTCCCATGCATACTCAAAATATCCGGCCGGCAATAATGTACCCGGACCTTTTTGCGTATCCAATCCAAGCTCGGCTGTCCAGCTGGGCGTCCAGCACACCAACACCGCCCGTCACTGGAAGCCAGGAATTTGTTGCCTAGAGACCAAAGACTCGTGAACAGCCCTGAGCCCTGCTGACGATCGTCACGAACGGATGTGAGTGATAAACGAAAATATGGATGGCCGGCGTGAACTAGAGACGGTCGCCGAGACTGGCACAAGCACAACATATTTATTTATAGAAACCGCCTATCTATAATTTATACTCCTTCCGTCCCAAATTACTATTCGTTTTGGCTTTTCTAGATACAAAACTTTTTGATATGGATCTAGATGCATGCATGTATGTCTAAATACGTAGCAAAAACAATGTATCTAGCAAAGTCAAAACGAATAGTAATTTAGGATGGAGAGAGTAGCATTTTAATGAGATTGCAAAACAGACCTGTCTATCATGTAGTGCTTTTATTTATTTCTCCAAGTGCCTGGTCCATTTATGGTTTCAATTGTTTATTTAAGAAAGTTTAAAATATGCTTTTTTTTCCTCAAAATGGTTCTTCTATGCATACGAGGATACTGCTATTGTACCAACGGTTTTAAACAAGTTGTACTATATATCGAGAGAGCAACCTACGACGAACCAATTTCTTGCCTGATACTGTGATACATGTCGCACGTGTTTATGCATATGGAGCTACTGCCCAATGCAAGGTTACGTTTTGTCCTGGCTTTTGCACCTTGGCACGCATGCAGAGAGCTTGCTGCCTACCCTTTTGTGGCTACCAAGATCGATAACCCAACGCTCTTGAGATCTTAGCAGCAGACCCACCACTAGAGTCTGGTGGGATGGCTAGTCCTGGCCCCGAAAAATTTGCTTCACGGGAAGGGATAAGATAGGGATCCTTGCCAGACTCCATGTACCATCTGCAAAGGCATGGAGTGCTTGAGGAGGGTATGTAGCATCTGGCCTCTTGGAACCATAGGACAAGGAACATGGTTCCAGATGCCTCCTATACCGAACAAATGCAAGCATTATTTGCATCGTGCCTCGCCATTTCCAAGTGCTAGTTTCTCTCCGCCATCGCTCTCCCTCTTTCAATTGGGCCACATATACATCATGCATCACTTGGCTGATGTAACGAGAGATGATGAGAAACAAGAGGTAACTTTGGTAAGGTGTCGTTTATTTAAACAAGGATCGCTTCACTGTCTTAATCGATGATGGTTGGTGGGAGGATGGTGGAATAATAATGCAAACCTTAACTATATGTGCATAATATAACATCCGGATCCATTCACAGTGGCCAACCCACTTTGTTGCATACATGCATGAACACCAACATTGAAGCATTTTGTACGTCATTATTAATTGGATTATTTGTATGTAGGAACAGTGTATATATAGCATGATAGAGATGTTATAGGAACAGTGTATATTTTTAATTTCTTTATATGAAAAGAACGGTCAAATCAAAGTTTGGTTAAAAATAGTTGTGTTGTGCATATCACGTGCATGTTTCACTCCAGGGATCAGATGAAGCTTTCAAGGTCCCTAGAGTCATCAGGGACAACAGGCTGTGGGTCTCTGCCAGACTCCAACCGTACCAAGTGTACATGCATTGGACATTCATAGAGGAGAAAGAACGGAAGTGCGTACTATGATTACATCAAATATGGATGGCCGCTGGGACCTGCTGAACATGGCGTTCCTAAGGGGCAGGGTGGAAGGCAATGTAGTACGAGTGAGAGTGACCAACAAAAATATGGATGGCCACTGCAGAGCGAGCAAGCTGACGATGGCAATGGCCGGCCGGCAGAGGAGGCGGGCCGGGCCTACACGAGACGATCTCCTGGGTGATGATCGACGACCGCGAGATGCCCAGGGAAGAGTCGAAGAGATGGAACTACGAAGGCCCCTAGCGTCAGCTGGTCTTGGCACCGACGGATCATTGCCATTCTTCATACATCATGTCTACATGCATGGAGCGCTTCGGGAGGGTATGTTCCAGATGCCTCCAATTCCCATCAAATGCAAACATTGCAACGTGCTTCTATTTTTCAAGTGGTATTTTCTCTCTGCTGTTGCTCCCTCTTTCAGTTGGGCTACAGAGTACAGACACATCACCTAGCTAGCTAGCTAATGTAATGAGAGGAGATGATGAGAAACTAGAGGTAACTTAGGTAATGTGTCATTTATTTGTAACAAGCTAAGAGCCGAGCTTCAGTGACTAATGGGTGGTTGTTGAGAGGATGGTGCGTGGTGGGTGTGGCCGTGTCGGAGAATGCAAACCCTTATTCTATCCATCCATTCTTCCTATTACCCACCGCTCCATATGGATCTCGATGCAAACAAACGATGCGGAGGGGCCTTAATATGCGTGCATGCATATTTTGGAAATCCATTTGGTAGGTGGTTGGCCACTGTTCTTGCTCAGTGAACGGCGACATATTTTGATGGAGATAACATAAGTGGCACATCAGGAAAATTTAAGCCAGCGGCACATAAGGAACATTACAATTTCCCATAGCACACAAACCGAATTTACTCAATAAACCTCTGGCCCCCACCCATGCATGTTTTCAGTACTTATGTCCGGCCGGGCAATGTACGTACGTCGATAGATGGAGCCAGATGGAGCCAGGGTGTAACAACCCCAGTATCACGCAGTTCTAAGATGCTACACAACTACACTAAAAAAAGCTAAACTAGAAAATTTCAGCGGCATATACCTTGAAGTAAGCACAATGCGGAAGCAACAAAAAATAGACTATATATGAAGCGTGATTCTCCAACATGATAACCATACATCTTTAACAAACAAAAATAAGGATAACCTAACATATCATAAATTTAGAAGAACACATCTTAGCATTATATGGGATAACGTGGGAGTGTATGTTGTGCAACTAACCCACTTCCCTCCATGCTAGCTTCAAAGGACAACCTGGGGAGGGTAAAACAAGAGTGAGATTGAATAATCTCAGCAAGCGAACTACTTCAACAAGCTATTTAAACCATAGTAGATTAACCAATCATTTGATAAAGTAACAAGTATTAACAGCTCCACCAATCTACTTGATATACCAAGAATTAATATATCAAGAATTAGACGATCATGACAAGAAACATTAGTTTGTACTAGAGCTACCATGATAATTAATATAAGATCCATGTAGAATGATGGTTAGCAGCCCTAAAAAAAGCCCTAAAAAAATCCATAGCGTATAGGTCTCCGTAACTAATAGAAATAAAGGTTGCAGAACATATACCGTAACAAAAAAATAAAATATCATTTGCAATGTAATTGAAGTTTCTTGGAATGCAAGGCAACAACACACATAATATCTCCATAATCACACAAGCCATATCACACACATGACCACCAAGAGGAACCCCTTATCATATTTGCTTCAATGTAGCTATGTCAATCCAATATCCAAATATAGGTAAAATAAAGCATGTGGATGTAAAAGCCCACATATCGTGTATCTGAAATCCCATATGCCATACCACAGTGCATGTCAACATAAGGGCATAATTTACCATAGTATATTCACATTGTAACTTCATCACATCCAGCATTCAAACCATTCTGAAATGAATATCAATGCACATGAAACACCTACCTTCATATCCATCAAGGTATGAAGCTACATCATTATACCAATTAGACGATGCTATATGCATATGCATATGAACTCCTGCCTTCATACCTAACAAGGTATGAAGCTGCATCTTTATACCCAATAAACGATTCTATACTGGTACGATCGTAACGATAGGTTTGCGACATAACTCCAAATGCTATGCAATGCAATGAAATGCAATACTACAAGATAAATGCCATCTTCAAAATCCAAATACCACATAGTCCATAATGACAAGAGAACAAGCCATGATAATATATACAAAGAGATGCACAAAGAACTTATTCGATATAAATAGTATTGTTGGGGATCGCCCCATAAGCACACCCTGAACGAAGCTGGTGTGGAGCTTTCCCCGACACCAACGCTAACTTCGTAGTTGCGCCTTCTCCCAAAGTTAATAATTAACTGAAGCTAATTGGTCCAAAGATGTTCGCTCTGTGGTCTTGTAGGAGAAGATTCCCAAAGTTAAGGCCTCCACGGAACTCCCAGCGACTTGGCTTCGAGGAGACGCCATGACCGGAGCACGAGGTCAGGAAGGTCTCGATTGACGAAGGCAAGATACGCACGAAGACGAACTTGGTGCGGATGAAGCTAACGAGTAGGAAAATGAGGAATCAGGATAGTCCTGGAATCACATCGTTGTGGGTCACTTTTGTAATAGATATCTTGGAAAGGGTTAGAAATGTAATCTCACTTTGAAAGCGACATCTTGGGTGGGGGTCAAGTTACTGTCTTGTACGGGATATGCCTGGGATGTAGTTGTTGGGTATGGGTATAACGGGTATACGGAAATGTAACTTTATAACACTATAAAGGGAGGTGAACCGTCTCTCCTAAGATGGATACTATTCATTGATAGGACAGCCACAGTAACATGTGCTTGAGATTTCTCTGCCTTCGTGTCGCCACTTCGTATTACCTACTGTTTGGTTTAGGCCCAACAAGTATCAATCATAATTGAATGATAGAATTTCATGTATGCCAAGTACAAACAAAATCATTCTCCATATCATGTTATCTATGGGTCACCTTCATTTTAACATGTATGGGATAGAATGTAAGTATTATCATTTAAATATGGAGTAAAGCACAAAATCCGTAATCTAAGCCCAAACCATGTATATCATATTAAAAAGGAACTTCACTAGTCAACCCAACTTAATTCTTAAGTTGAACACATATACCCAAAGACTTCTGGAAATTATTTCTGACCTTACTCATAACCCAAACTTCATTTGATCCGCACATGTTAGCACTAGAAGACATAAAGTAGCACAAATACCTCACCAAGATCACATTCCTCTAAAACAGACCCATCAGCTACGAAACCACTAAAGATTCCATAGACTTCAGTACAATACGAAAAAACATATCATAGAATAAATCACCAAGTATATATGCTATGTGTAAATATTTTCAAAATTTCTCATCCATTGAACAATCCATTCATCTATTCACCCATGTTAAAGTGAAAAGCTATTTACCAACTATATAGCTATATTAGAATGACATATTCATACTCTTCTCAAACTTATAAACAGCACGTATAATATTTCAGATTACCACATAAATGTACATTTCAGATTATCACATATAAATATGTGCACTTCATTTTATAAGTGGATATAAGTGGAGGTAGTAAAAATAACATGTTAAAGTTGCAGTAATGCAACAGCTACGTTCACTTGCCTTTACCGACCATGTAGACGTACAAGCCTCGTAGCAACACCACCTGCTAAACCACCTATGTATATCAGCACAACAAACCCAAATGGCATTCTCATATAGAAATATAGAGTGCTCATATGTCCAAGACCCCAATATGAATAGGACTAGACAAACACATTCCTTGTCACCATCATTGATGAAGAGCAGCAATTCTTATCTTTTATGTATCTATTTTTATACAATAGATTAGGTATCAAGTAAATATTTATAAAACACAACTTAAAACAGCACTTCTGAATCTGCATAACAGCCCAGATAGCAACATATAAAAATTCATATCTCCTAAACTATACAACCAAAATTATAAAATTTTGCTGACAAGAAGAACTTTTATCCTTCTACAAAAGTCTTCATAGTTTGAAGAGCTAATTCAGCAATTTACAACGTGAAAAATACCAATGAACAGACCTAACTCGATTTGCCAGGCAAACACGAATAGTCACATTGAACCGGCCATAACTGGAGTTCTACTCCACCAAAAATTGCAATCAAATACAATTTGGAAAACATACAAAATCCTCCATAACTTCCTAATGTATCTCAAGAATCAATTCCGCACCTAACATATCCAAAACTCGTACCCTAGACAGACTATTGAATCTACCAGGAAACCGCAATTAGAAAATGAAGTTAAACTCCAATCCAACCTCTAATCCTTTAATCCCACACAGCCAAAACCTCCAAAAAAACTTAATTACAGGGGAAGGAGATGAATTCCACTCTTACCAAGGCTTCCCCGTGGAAATCCAAAAGGGGAGGTTGGGGAAAAACACCGATCTATCATATCTACTCGATCCTCTCTTTCTCTTCAATCCATCTTGCTCCTTCTCTTCTCGACCCTTGCTGCAATGGAGGAGATCTAGAGGGGGAAAGGGAGCAGTGGAGAGTGGAGGAGGTGTGCTGGGAAGGGGTCGTGAGGAGGCGGAGAGGGGGCGGTACTGGCGGTCTGGCCCGAAGGGGGTGGAGGTAAGGGTTACGTGCCCTCCTCTATTTTTCTTGATTCATCTCATCCATTCATTCTTCAATTTCACAAAACTTCATGATCTAACTCCAAATACTATATACGGGTATTCAAACAGATTGCTTTTGAAGAGATCTACACATCCACGGTCACCGATTTTCTATATGAGCTATAGATCAAAAAGTCAAATTTTGCCCCTCCTTAAAACACCCGGTCAACGTTTACATTTTTTACGCGTTCTAACATACAAAGCGTATTTTGCTCACAAGCACAATCTATTAGTTCGTAGACTACCAATCATAAAAGCGATGAATTCAAATATCTTATGAACTATACACCATTAATGACACTTTAATTTCTAGGTCATTACACAGGGTTTTGAATTTTGGTTTCAGATCTTTTTTGTTTACCATCGAAATTACCAAAAATCGTGAAATTTCATCGAATTTTTTTAAGAATCTTGACCAAAATATATAATTTTCTAAAGTTTTTAGATCTAAACAAACGATTAGCATGGATTATGGCCATACATCTATTAAAGCACAAACAAAAAAAATATGAATCTAGAATAATATATTCACAATCAAGCACATGAATAGGTATAATCACCACTAAAATTACTGAAATTCATGAAATTTCGCTGAAATTTTACCAAAATTTGAAATCTTGGATGGAGCTACTACTACTCTCGGTGATGCGCCTGCATGAAACCTTACGTATGCACTTCTGTGATTGGCTGCCCTGGCGTGCAACGCACTAACACCGTCCATCACTGCAGGGCCGGGCACAAGGGGTGGAACTAGGGGTGGTAATGGATTATGGCCCTCATGCCTCCTTTACAATCCAACTTAGCTCTATTTTTAGTTCAAAATCATATATTATTATGGTCCAGCCCTCATTGAGCCTGATCCTTAAATTTACTAGACTAAATATGGGGACGTTTTACCACCCCTAGGTGGGACCATACAGGGCCACCATTTCCTAGGGGCCTCTAATTTTTTTTTCTCCACAAGCCTACTACAGCTCATCAAACACAGCAATAGCTGACCCAAACTAGGCATAGCGCACTCTAGAAGACCTAAAGGCCGAAGCGTGAATGATATTCTCATGCGGGGCCGGTTCGCCTTCGTCTCAGTGTGTTCTGATTAGAGCGACTTGGCGGCCGAGGTGCACGGCATCGCAGATTCATAGCGATCGATTTTTCTCCTTGGTCGCGTGGACGGTCGATGGTGAAGTTCTCATAGCGGCAAGAGCACAGTGGCCAGGACGCTGGACTGTTGGATTCTGGAACTTTAATTTGGATGCGCTGCAGCCCAGAGTGTAGACGGTGCACCTCGAGGCTCGCCCTTTGCACCATGCATCTCTGGTGGGATCCCAGGGAAGCAGCGAGAAACATATGCTGCCGTCGTCGGCCGGTCTGAAAACACAAGCGATGGTACGTATCCTTGCGGTCTGAAAACATTGTTCCAAGATGCCTCGTATTCCTAATAATACGGCATCACTCTTCCATTTCCTTGCTATATTCCTAATAACAATGAGAAACGAGATATAACTTAGGGGAGGTGCCATTTACTTATAAAAAAAAAAAGGCAAGGAAGCCTAACTCGGTCGAGGGTGTGGTTGTATGTCAGAGCCTGAGCGAGTGGAGTCTGTCCTTCCTGCGTCGCTTGAGCCATGAGCTGAGAGCCGAGCTGAACTTAATTGAATCGAGTAGGGTGTCGTTCGATCGCTGAAGATGCCACGCGGCGTTCAACGGGAGCAGGTCCCCACGGATTCGACTTTACGGACCGTTCCCATGGAATTTTTTTTCCCTTTTGCAACACCAGTTTCATTGAGCTCAATGGATTCACATGAACAACCACTTCTGGAAGAGTACCACCATATTGAAAAAACCTTGTTAATTAACTATGATCATTTTTATTTCTTTTCAGAGTTCACGGCCAAAACTGAACATCCTAACATATACCTGAGCAATTGGCAGCTAAATAAACATATGTAATAATCCAAAGGACGAGAGATACTGAATCATTAATCATGACCAATGGACAAAACATAATCTTTTTTCATAGACAGTCGTAGCCCCAGCCCTTAGTAATTCCTAAGAGGTGTCGTCTGCTACCCACGTCGACTGGGCAAAAAGGATGCGTCCCATCCACCCTTGCAGTAGCCATTGGCCATCTTCACATATCAAAAAGTCCCTATGGTAGCACCTCATGACCTCGTCCTTCAATGCGTTAACAATGGATGGTTTTAGTGGCAGCTGCCTCAGGCCCGCCCTCTGGTTTCTCGCATGCCACTGTTTATACTTCTCAGGACGATTCATCAGGTCTGTACCCTCGCAGGCAATGGCATTCAGTGCAAGACCTCCAAATAAGTCTTGCTCTAGCACCACTCGCAACTTACTATCCCGTGGGATGGTTGCATCAAACAAGTCAAATATTGCCGAGAAATAGAACACCACCTCTCGAAATCGCGACAAGTAGGAGGAACCATACGAACTATTCACAATGCTCTGGATGAAGATAGCTGGCCTCATCTTCCTTATGTTATGCAAGACGATATCTTTGGGGCTTGGGTCATCAAAGAATATGCTCTCATCCATCAATGAGTTGAAATTAAGCCGGTCGTTCACGATGAGCACCTCACCCGCATCCGTGTTCAAGTCCTCGATGGAAACTTCCTCCCACTTCTTCCTAATAGCATAGAAATTGAATGGCACGCCGAACTCATGGGCACACTTGCTGAGACGGTACCCTATCTCCTCAATTTGCTCAGTTGGACATGGCCTGAGATTTGGAGGGCCTATGGCGGTGATCTTCACCTTTGGCGGGCCGCCTTCTCTACTCGCCAGCAAGCGGAGCAAGTCTGCCCAATGGAACCCGTAACGCATACCATAGTCAACAATGTGTAGCCTTCCCTTCCCCACCATGGCCTGCAAGATGGTCATTGTGGAAAAAAGGAGCACCACCTTGTTGAAGCTGCAGGCAGCCGCGTAAAGGTTGCGCGCCTCGAGCAACTCTACGATCGACAGGCGATCCGCCATGCGCAACTGCCAAAGCTGCCAAACCTGGCTCCCCATGCCTACTAGCCGTGCCTCCAGCCCCTTTGCAAAACATTGAGCTAGCCGTTGTGTGACATCCCCAGTTTCTGATGCATGTTGCTTGATCTGCTTCAGTAGCTCACTCGCTGTCATGTCGTCGTTTGCCGCCACCGCCTGCGCACAGAGGATCAAAGTTGTGCGTATGTCGACTATGTTCTTCGCCACCGCATTCCTACTGCCTTTCCTGGTGGTCTTCTCTGCCCCATTGGCCATGGCAATGCGAAGCTTCTCCATGCATCTGATGATGGATGTCTCAGTGCCACGTAACATCATATCGTCTAACATCTCGTGGGCACAAGTATCCTTAGGCTCCGTGACCCTCATCAGAGATTTGCTGGTCCTTCTTGCCTCCCCCTCCTCTATATGGTCATCTCTAGCATACCTCTTCTTGGCCCCACTATGATTACTGCTTTCGCTGACCATTTGATTCACCAGCTTATCCCTTCTGAAGCCATTATTAGCTATGGGCAAGAGCATATTGGCCTCTTTCATGCCCTTCAAGAACGCCCCCACAGCATATGTACCCTTGGATAAGGCCAGGTGGAGTGTCCTCTCATCACCGCTGCTATCTTGCAACAAATCATTGGCTCCTTCTGTGTCACCATGATTAGAGCCAAATGAAGGGGAGGAGAGGATTTGAGCAAAGGGTTGCTGCACCTGGAGTAGCGCAGGGTGATCAGCAGGCTTGTCATCAATGTCATCCTCCATGAGCATGCGTGAGATGTAGGGGAGCATCATGTCACTAGGGACATGGTGGCAGCCCTCACTTCTGTCATCAGGCTTCGGCGAAAACACGTCAAGGAAAACAGATGGTGACTGTGGTGACATCTCAGTGAGACCCTCCACGAAAAGTTCATCTGGGGTGGTGGCCATTTTGATCAATGGTTGTGGTGTAATGCTGTAGATTTTGGTTGATATATCAATGAAGAGAAGAGACTTTGTCAAAGTGTATGCAAGTGCCTCCTAAAAAATGCGTGTATGCAAGTGCCAGATGATTCTAGAAACGATGCCTACCTGTAAATCCAATGCTGCTTGCACAATGGAGACAAATAGAGGGCTATATTCCCAATGTTACTTGGAATTGGATATTGGTTACAATAGCTAGCTACACTGAACACAGCACACAGAGATAATATTATTTGTAATGAAGACCATTGAAACAAACCCCATTTGTTTTACCTATTGAAAATGACAACTGATTGAAGAAGATATTGTTGTGCGATGTGCAACATATATATTTAAGTAAATATGCCTCGCAGGACTAACATAAAGTTTTAATGATCAGAAACGCAGTGAACGAAGCAATGTTCCAAAGCAACAAGTAAGCTCATTGCGTGCGTGCGTTTTGCCTGAATGTTAGTTATGTAACTTGCAAATGTGAAAAAAATGAGGTAAGTAAAACTTCGAGTAGCAATCTGTGCACATTAACTCTGGATATGAATTTTCTTTTTTTTTAAAAAAAAGATGGAATAATACTACTACTGTAGCTGACTAATGAGATTTAACCAAGGTGCAGTGAGCGTGATATTGTGTATTTATCAGCATGATTTATTTGAATTGAAATTCCTATGGAGTGGTGGGTAGGAAGAATCATCGGAGATGCCGGATGCCATTTGGATGCACACACGCACGGAGTTAGGGTGTCCATTGCTCCCGCACCCACTGACCACCCTTAATTATTGAAGCACAACTTTTGTTAATAAAATAAAAAACTAGATTAACCTAGAAGGAACTAGCTAAGTGGCTTTATATTATAAGAAGAAACTAGACTCCTAAATCCATCTTGACGGGTGGATGGGTGGATGGTCTAGGGCTCGCTCTAGGCATACATACAGGAAAAAAATTATGTGGGGACGATCCTCATAGTCCTCCGTGTGAGGACCCATCCCGGATCTTTACCACGTGGACACCCTCAACTACAGTAGTAGTATTATTCCATCTTCTTCTTCTTTTTAAACAAAAGAAAATTCATATCTAGAGTTAATGTGCACAGATTGCTACTCAAAGTTTTACTTACCTCATTTTTTTCACATTTGCAAGTTACATAACTAAAACCTATTCAGGCAAAACGCATGCACGCAATGAGCTTACTTGTTGCTTTGGAACATTGCTTCGTTCACTGCGTTTCTGATCATTTATACTTTATGTTAGTCCTGCTAGGCATATTTATTTAAATATATATGTTGCGCATCGCACAACAATATCTTCTTCGATCAGTTGTCATTTTCAATAGGTAAAACAAATGGGGTTTGTTTCAATGGTCTTCATTACAAATAATATTACCTCTGTGTGCTGTGTTCAGTGTAGCTAGCTATTGTAACCAATATCCAATTCCAAGTAACATTGGGAATATAGCCTTCTATTTGTCTCCATTGTGCAAGCAGCGTTGGAGTTACAGGTAGGCATCGTTTCTAGAATCATCTGGCACTTGCATACACATTTTTTTAGGGGGCACTTGCATACAGTACTTTGACAAAGTCTCTTCTCTTCATTGATGTATCAACCAAAATCTACAGCATTACACCACAACCATTGATCAAAATGGCCACCACCCCAGATGAACTTTTCGTGGAGGGTCTCACTGAGATGTCACCACAGTCACCATCTGTCTTCCTTGACGTGTTTTCGCCGAAGCCTGATGACAGAAGTGAGGGCTGCCACCATGTCCCTAGTGACATGATGCTCCCCTACATCTCACGCATGCTCATGGAGGATGACATTGATGACAAGCCTGCTGATCACCCTGCGCTACTCCAGGTGCAGCAACCCTTTGCTCAAATCCTCTCCTCCCCTTCATTTGGCTCTAATCATGGTGACACAGAAGGAGCCAATGATTTGTTGCAAGATAGCAGTGGTGATGAGAGGACACTCCACCTGGCCTTATCCAAGGGTACATTTGCGGTGGGGGCGTTCTTGAAGGGCATGAAAGAGGCCAATATGCTCTTGCCCATAGCTAATAATGGCTTCAGAAGGGATGAGCTGGTGAATCAAATGGTCAGCGAAAGCAGCAATCATAGTGGGGCCAGGAAGAGGTATGCTAGAGATGACCATATAGAGGAGGGGGAGGCAAGAAGGACCAGCAAATCTCTGATGAGGATCAAGGAGCCTAAGGATATTTGTGCCCATGAGATGTTAGACGATATGATGTTACGTGGCACTGAGCCATGCATCATCAGATGCATGGAGAAGCTTCGCATTGCCATGGCCAATGGGACAGAGAAGACCACCAGGAAGGGCAGTAGGAATGCGGTGGCGAAGAACGTAGTCGACATACGCACAAAGTTGATCCTCTGTGCGCAGGCGGTGGCAGCAAACGACGACATGACAGCGAGTGAGCTACTGAAGCAGATCAAGCGACATGCATCAGAAACTGGGGATGTCACACAACGGCTAGCTCAATGTTTTGCAAAGGGGCTGGAGGCACGGCTAGTAGGCATGGGGAGCCAGGTTTGGCAGCTGCGCACGGCGGATCGCCTGCGGCCGACCGTAGAGTTCCTCAAGGCGCACAACCTCCTCACGGCTGCCTGCAGCTTCAACAGGGTGGTGCTCCTTTTTTCCACAATGACCATCTTGCAGGCCATGGTGGGGAAGGGAAGGCTACACATTGTTGACTATGGTATGCATCACGGGTTCCATTGGGCAGACTTGCTCCGCTTGCTGGCGAGTAGAGAAGGCGGCACGCCAAAGGTGAAGATCACCGCCATAGGCCATCCAGATCTCAGGCCATGTTCAATTGAGCAAATTGAGGAGACAGGGTACCGTCTCAGCAAGTGTGCCCATGAGTTTGGCGTGCCATTCAATTTCTATGCTATTAGGAAGAAGTGGGAGGAAGTTTCCATCGAGGACTTGAACACAGATGCGGGTGAGGTGCTCATCGTGAACGACCACCTTAACTTCAACACATTGATGGATGAGAGCATATTCTTTGCTGACCCAAGCCCCAAAAATATTGTCTTGCATAACATAAGGAAGATGAGGCCAGCTGTCTTCATCCAGAGCATTGTGAATAGTTCGTACGGTGCCTCCTACTTGTCGCGATTTCGAGAGGTGGTGTTCTATTTCTCGGCAATATTTGACATGTTTGATGCAACCATCCCACGGGATAGTAAGTGTCGAGTGGTGCTAGAGCAAGATTTATTTGGATGTTTTGCACTGAATGCCATTGCCTGCGAGGGTACTGACAGGATAAATCGCCCTGAGAAGTATAAACAGTGGCATGCGAGAAACCAGAGGGCGGGTCTGAGGCAGCTGCCACTGAAACCATCCATTGTTAACGCATTGAAGGACGAGGTCATGAGGTGCTATCATAGGGACTTTTTGATCTGTGAAGATGGCCAATGGCTACTGCATGGGTGGATGGGACGCATCCTTTTTGCCCAGTCGACATGGGTAGCAGACGACACCTCTTAGGAATTACTAAGGGCTGGGGCTACGACTGTCTATGAAAAAAGATTATATTTTGTTATGTCTTGCCCATTGGTCATGATTTCGATGAGTTCATGCAATTCATACCTCGGAGGGAAGATGGGTTGTTTAATTAGTGATTCAGTATGTCTCATCCTATGGATTATTACATATGTTTATATTTAGCTGCCAATTGCTCATGTACATGTTAGGATGTTCAGTTTTGGCCGTGAACTATGAAAAGAAATAAAAATGATCATAGTTAGTTAACAAGATTTTTTCAATATGGTGGTGCTCTTCAGAAGTGGTTGTTCATGTGAATCCATTGAGCTCAATGAAACTGCTGTTGCACAAGCTATTCAGAGTTGATGAATTTATTTCTTGAAGCTGTGCATGTTCCATATGCTTTAATTTATTTCCTTTTTCTCCTTAAAGTTTCCCCATTCAGAAATCAAAACAAAATAATGTGGACACTGACAAATGGAAGCTAGATGCCTATTTTCAAGCCTTTGCTTTTATCACTATATATGTATGTTTCTGATCACAAACCGATGGCACCATACCTAGCTAATAAGACAGACATTAAAATGGACAGGCCTATGACAGTTGCCACTAAAACCAAAGATTGCGTGCAAGGTGACTTAAGGACAAGGGGTGAAGACATACCACACCTTGGCGAATGCTCTCTGGGGACGGATGCATGGGAAATGGCTCCTAAATAAAAGGATGAATTGTTTAAGCAGCACGGACGACTTGCGAAGCAACTTATCGAGTCAGCATGACTCTGATTACTAGAGAGTAAAGAGAAGCATGGAGCATGCCCAAAGTTATTCAACTATGCCGTGAGATAGTTCAGAAAGTTGGCAAGCTTGTATTAGGTGCTAAATAGTCAAAATTGTTCACGACTTGAAAATGATTTGCCAAAATCTTTGAAAGTTAAAATAAAATATATAATGCGATAAGCTAGGAACCAGTAATTTCTTTTTCTCGTGGTGGCGGTGTGTGTTGTGCCATGCATGATGTGAACCCTAATTGTCTATGGTCTGATGTTGGAGTCACGCATCGAGCACCTGACTGTAGTGCCAAAAATGAGTGCGGCGTCACCTCTGTCTGTCCCTCACATGCATTATATTGTCACTGACCCCAAGAGCGAAGAAGATACCATCTAGCTTTTTTTTAGATTAAGGAACATAGTATCCGGCCTCGGATCATTCACAGGTGGATGTCTATAATCAAAGATACCATCTAGCTAGTAGCACTTGTAGAAGTACACATATAATAGGCTTAGATCTCTCATTGTATGCAACTAGGACTCATATAACTCTTTGTACCTTGTCCTACCTGGACATTGCTTTCTAGGACTATATAATGAAATCACCGGCACCCTGATTGGGTTAAGCCGTTTCAGCATATTTCACATTTTATAAGAGCCACCTCCTCCTAAATACATCTAGCTAGAAATTAGCATTTTTTTTCTCTCGACGATCTACATGGCTTCGACGAGTTCGGCTTCCATGACTTTCAACATCCCGGTTTCTAAGAAACTCACCCGGGCAAATTTCCTGGTGTGGCGAGCCTAGGTGATGCCTGCCGTGCGAGGTGCGCGGCTTGGCTCTTCGGTGCAACCTGCGCCTATGGGATTCTTGATGGCTCTTCGGTGCAACCTGCGCCCATGATTACTGTCTAGAAACCTGACACCATGGAAGAACAAGTGGAAAATCCCACCTATGTGCAATGGATTGCACAAGATCAACAAGTATTGTTCTATCTTCTGTCGTCCATGACTAAAGAGATTCTAGTTCAAGTCTCTTCACTAGAGCATGCGTCGGATGTTTGGAAAGATATTACGGACATGTTCTCCTCTCAATCAAAGTCGTGCATTCTTCAGATCAAGTCTCAACTTTCCAGGGAGAAGAAAGGAGATCAATCCGCGTCGGCTTATTATACTAAGATGAAAGGGCTTGCCGATGAGATGGCTGTTGCAGGCAAGAAGCTCGACGATGATGATGTCATTGATTATATTTTGAACGGGTTAGATGCTGACTATAACCCGTTTGTATCATCTATGTCCATCAAGGATAATGTAAGCTTGAGTGATCTATATGGTCAATTGCTTTCCTATGAGGCTCGCCTGCTCCAACAGAATCAAGATGGTGGACGCTTTTACTCCTCGACCAACACTGTCTCTCGCTGTCGGGTCGTGGAAGTGGCTGTGGTCGCATGTAGCATATAGCATGCCCAAAATTATTCAACTATGCCGTGAGATAGTTCGGAAAATTGGCAAGTTGTATTAGGTGCTAAATAGTTAAAATTATTCATAATTTGAAAAGGACTTGCCAAAAGCTTTGCAAGTTAAAGTAAAATATATGATCCGATAAGCTACGAACCAGCAATTTCTTTTTCTTGTGGTGGTGGTGGTTTGTGCTATGCCATGCATGTGATCCCTAATTAATTGGCTATGGCCTCATATTGGATCCATGGAACAATGGACTGTAATAAGTGTGTTCATCCACGCTATCATCAATGGATCATACGGTGAAAACTACCAGAAACAAAAAAAAAAGACAAATATATGCATGGATGTGCCAAGATGTCACAAATAGTGGAAGCAGACAGGAACAAATGTAGTTGCCTATTCCGGCCCATAGCTGCCTGCATGGTCTTCCATGCTCGCTGGTCTCTCTTGCCAGATTTCTCTTCTGAATCAATCAGCTTCAGGAGCTTTAGTTTCAGAGAGCCTACCATCAGGAGTAGCAACTGCTTCAGCACGCTTAAGCTTCCTCCTCTTCTTCTTGAAGATGGAAGTAGCTTGGTTGGTAGCAGCCTCCAGATATCCAGGAGAGTCTACACAGGTCGCTGCATCATGAGAGGGGATATGGTTCCAGATTCCTCATATTCCTAAAATGCAACAAACGTTTGCTTGATGCTTCCATTTCCTTTCAGTTTCAGTTGGGCTACGTACACGTCACTTGGCTGGCCAAACAATAATGAGATAGTAGATGCGAGAAACAAGAGGTTATAATAATTAATTTCGGGGATGTGTCGCTTATTTATAAATACCAAGGGTGTGCTTCAACAATTAAGAGGCCGGGTGTTGGTGGGCTATAAAAAAAAAACCTGCACTGGCAGTCGTAATGGTGGCTGAGGTGGCGAGTTCGCTCCTACCACGCCATTGTGGTGGCGTTCCATCACCCAAAATCTTTCGAGATCTTTCTTTCACAGAAAATTTGATGCCCTTGGACGCTGCCTGTGCCCTGCATCCCACGCTATACAGAGAAGTCACATACTCTTGTCGCAGGCCAGGATCGGGCCAGGGCAAGCGGCAAAATCTGGAGCGACTTGCCCGAGCCTGAGATGCAAATTGCGACTTGCGAGCAATGACACACACACGTTTCACGGCTGCCGCTCTTCACAAAACACCGAGGTTTTCTCCGCGAGCCTCACACTCTCCGCGAACCCTCTGTCCCAGGGCCACAAGTCACCAAGGGCGACTACCATAGGATGATAGGAAAGCCTGAGAAACCAGTGCACCTCCACAAGATTCAAAGGACAGTCTAGTTCGTAAGTGGCGATCAGGTTAGGCTCGTGCGCAGCCCAAAGAGTTGACGTAGTTCCAGATACCTCCTATTTCTAAGTTATAACGGACGCAGCATGCCATTGCATCTTGCTTTCACATAGCCGGCCGGCTAACGAGATAGCAGAAGAAACAAGAGGCTAGGTTGAGCAGCACGAATGTGACCTCGATCTATTTATATTAACTGCGATTGTAACATTATGTGGCCCGTCCCGTCCTATATATAGTATAGAAATTATATGCAGGCCGGTAGTGTTTGGTTTCTGACCCTGCTCGTGGTGTCAATAATGCAAGCTACCATTTTCTGGCATGGCCATGAGAAGAGAGCAAGTTGTAGCCTTGTAGGCAAGGCACCTGAACTCCATGCTCGTTAGCTCATGCACGAGAGCTTGCAAGATTGCTGGGTGCATTGGCGTACACGTGTTGTTTGTAGTGTGATAGCATCAACATCATATTTCCGGTTGAGTAGTGCTTGCTGCTGGAGATGATCTTGTGTTAAGAAATACACATTCAGCAATTCCCCACGTATGCTCTAGCTAGCTTTGATCAATATTTACACAATACAAGTGTGTAAAGCTTAAGCATGTCATTATGTTTCTCTATATCAATGATCATGTATGAGGCATTTCATTTTCATGTCAGCCACCTTACGTATGCAACACTAGTGGGAAGACATTAACTACAATAATTGTGTGCATGTTTAAATTTAGTTACATCAGTTAAAGGATAAATTGTGACCACTTCATGCACCACCATCTAATTAACCAACGACTGTAATTCAGAGGTGTAAGCAAGTGTGAACTTTTTTCCCCTTCGAAACAGGTAGTTTTATTTGTTGTAATTACTAATTAGTATACATATGGGGATCATTTTCCTCCGCCAGTTGTAATTGTGTCACTGCGGTCCATTTAAAGATAAGCACTCCATGCCATCAGTGTCCAAACGGGTCTGTTTGCTTGATCATGGCGCTTGTATCACCAAGTACAGATGCCTGCAGCGGTAATCATCCATGGCTGCGCATGCGTGACAATAAAAGCCACAAGATTCAGAGTTGGGAGGCAGAGTAAATTTCAGTTGTCTTGGAAACCATATTTACTGTTCATTAAACAATAAATATTGCAAGAGCTAATTGTAGGAGAGCAATTAGTTAAGCACGCAAGCACCACTCAATGCAAACTCATGGATTTCATCTTGAAAAAATGGATGCGATGGAACAGAGTGAAGGACGATGCAACTGCTAGCGAAAGAGCACGCTCGTGCATTATTGGTCAGCAGCCGAATAGGAAAACAGCTCAGGAGTTTTGCAGGAGCTGAGAACAAGTTACACGGTCATGCGCACTGCAGCCACACGTCCGTTCTCGCACAAAACTACCGCCGTTGGCGCCGCCTCGCGCACGCCACGAACCCTCTGTGCCACAGGCCAGAAATCGTTGGTTCTTTAGTGGCCATCAGCTTAGGTTTGTGAGCAGACTGATCTGGTGACCTAGTTCCAGATACCTCCTATTTCTAAGTTATAACAGACGCATGCAGGACATCATGCTTTCAGCTGGATAGCATTACGTGACCTCTCTATTTATATTGAGTGCCATGGTTGTATCGAACATGGCCTCACTAAACTATAGTTTGTGATTTTGATGATTGAGTGATAACATAGTTATTGGAACTAATGCTTTGTCTAGCATGTACCTTGTAGGTTTTTTAGTCCTAAAAATGCAAACCAAATCATAGCAAGGTTCAAATGATGGTATTCTTGACATCCAAGTCATGATATTCGAGTGACCAAGCCATAATATCTAGAATTATTCTATGGTATTGAAGCATCCAAATGATAGAAAAAATCTAGAGACGAATCTTTGGTGCTTGCATTGTTTCGCTGCCCTACCTGAAAAGCGTTGGAGCAAGCGTTAGAGTAATTGGTACGCTGCGGAGAAAATCAGACAAAGTCAACCATCGGATGTTCCTGTCACACCCGGTTTCTGGATAAAACCGAATGCATCGCATATGTGTGCCAGGATCCGTTCTCACACATATGTTGACATCATCAGTGAATACATCAAAGACAGTGCTCAAAAATGTACATAAACCAGTAGAAACTTTATTACACTCAGCGTGATAGACACGAAGGTCTTTAATCGTTCACCGATAACTTAACACGCACACACACAGCGCAGCTTCTCCACAAGCTTGACTGGTGAACGCCTGACTAGAACTCCTCGAAGTCATCGAAGAACTCCACGTCGTCGCAAGCTTCTGAACAGCGTTTGGGCAAGGGTGAGTACACTTATGGTTGGTACTCAGCAAGTGGGGGAAACATGCAAGGCTCACAAGGAATGGCTCAAGGCTTTAAGCGGTTAGCATTTTAGTTGGTCGAATTTTATTAGTAGCACCTAATTACTAAGTGTAAGTTTATACCAACCCAATTAAGCATATAACATTAACATTAACCCAAAAGTAAAGGTAACACAGTTTATTCTCATCTTTAAGTTCAATTATCATGTGAGGGTCTAAGCCGCTCTTAACCGTGAGCACGGCTGATATATCAGTTTTTACTCTGCAGAGGTCGTACACTTTACCCACAACTCGTGATCCCCCGTGTCGCCCGGGTTTGCAAAGCCCTTAAACACTTCCTTTGGTGAGTGGCTGGGGGGTCCACTACGAAGCCTTTACAAAGACACGCAGGTAACTGGTAGCCCGCTAGAGTTTTAGTAGCGATGCGGACCACAACCCGTTAATGAGACAGCACCTTAGCGAAGGCTACTGCTCCGGATCGTGCACCCAACACCTTCCCCCTCCTTGCCCTTTCAGTAAAGCCACCAGCTAACCACATGCCTAATTATTCGGCTAAGATCAGAGCCATGTGATGTTATGGTTGTACTGTTTTCTTGGGTGGTTCTCCATGTTCCGATTAAAACAAGTGTTCTTGCAAATAAACAGGTATAGCAACATAAATAAAGCATGATTAACATCTTTCATGATTAGAACATTACCAACCCAAATTAAGCGACTAGCAAGTCTACCCAACATGATTAAACATGTTTTCAAGGAATACGGATTAAAACTAGGTAAGTCCTTAATAGGCATTCCCGTCAAACTTATGCACATACAAGAAATAAATAAAGTGTTTAATCATGATATTATTGGGACAAAAAGAACATGCAGGGGGAGAAGGCCACTTGCCTTCCTCGACAAACTGGGAGTACTCTTCTTCGAACGATGGCTGCTCTTGGACTTGCTCCTCCGTGAACGTCACGTCGTCTACATGATCACACAAGGTAAACAAACAAAGAATAAGTAAAACAGTACAACAAACATATGCAAAGGTTTACAATAAACTCCTAAAACTAACGTTCATACAGAGACGATCGCGTGAGCATGAGAATCGCTGAAATCGGATTTAAAACGATGAAGATATGAGATAAACAAGTTTCAGGGGCTAAAACAGAATTAACTATATACTTCAGGGGCTAGCAAGGAATTTTAGAAAGATATACTAAACAGTACATGCGAAAGCAGAGAAACATAGGGTTAGATCTACAAGATGACATGTCTCGGTTAAAATAAAAGAATACAGGAACTTCAGGGGCTTCTCTGGAAGATTTACAAGACACAAGAATGAAAAGAAGAAATATTAGATAGGCCAGGGGGTAGATCAGAAAATGGCCTTATCATCTTCTACCTCTTGGCAGAGGCACGACAAGGGTGCGGCGCACCACCGGTGGCGCATGGCTTGCCTCGCCGACACTCGGCGCGGCGGGGAGGGGAACCGGTGTAGGCGAGGGGGAAGAGAGAGGCGCGCAAAGAGGAAACCTCACCATCGGCGGTGAGTTGGAGGAAGCAGGTGCTCGGGTGGCGTACATGAAGTTTCGGGCGGCGGCGTGGCTTGGGCGGCAGCGCGGCGGTGCGAGAGAGAGGCAGGTGGATAGCAAAACGGAAAGAGGAACTCCGTGCGAGGTCGATGGCGACCTTTATAGGCCCCGGGAAGGAGCGGAAGGGGTTCCCGGGAGAGATCGAGAGCCGGCCGGCCATTAATGGCCTTGAAGCTTTGTGCGGCCGTTTCCAGGGAGAGGAAAAGAGGGGGTGGCAGTTTGAGGCTGGGAGTAGGGGAGAGGAGACGGCGCGAGGTCGTGGAGGGGCTTGGGAGGCCAAGAGACGCCGGGAGGCGAGGGGGCCGAAGGGGCCGGCGGCGCACGGGCGGGCGCCGTGCGTGCGCTCGTCCTGGCGCTCCGTGCGCCTGGAGGTAGGGGATGGAGGAGGTAGGCCGGTTGGGCCAGTTTGGGCCGGCTGGTGGAGGAAAGGAGGGAGGTGGCGGCCTAGAGAAAAAAGAAGGGAGCTGGGCCGGCGCAAGGAGAAAAGAGGGGGGGAAATGGAGATGGGCCGGCAGGGAAAGGGCCCATGCGGCTGGAAGGGGGAAGGGAGAAAAAAAACGTCCTGCGAGTTGAAAGAGAGAGAGGAGGGATTTCGGTCCAAGGAGAGGAAAGAGAGATGGAGGGTTTTGAAAATTTAAATAGAGTTGAAGTTTTCAAAATCAAATTCAAATTCTTTTGAAATTCAAAAGCAAGCATTCAAACAAAAGCCAAAATAAAAGAGAAAACAAAAACTCTACCAAGCACTTATTGCTTCTAAAATTATTTCAAGTGCTCTTTAATTACTTAAGACCGTAATTTAATTAAAGTAATTTATTTAATCCTTAGAGCACGAAAAACTAGACCGAGTTGCTTACATTATTTTCATGATGGAATTTTGGATGTTACAGTTCCGATGGCCACTTTTCTAGTAGCGTTAGACGAATTATGAGGGACAGGTTTGGAAGACAGAGAAAACTCTATAGCACCAGATGATCCGATGGTATGCACAAAAGGAGCATCGGACAAATCATATTTTCTTTAATCCTTTATAGAAGGTTTTGGCTAGAATGCCTTCAGCACCGGATGATCCGACGGCACCATCGGAGAAAGCGTCGGATCAATGACGTCAGGGGGATCCAACGGTTATGTGACGTGAGCAGTGGCACTGGATGATTCGATGGGGGCATCAGATAAAGCGTCTGATAAATTTCTAAGGAATTTGGGTGCGGGGAGTCCAACAGCTAGTTGTACCGGATGTTTTGTTGCAAGCTAAAAATAGACTATTGGAACATCCGATGGTATCTTTTTTTTACTAGTCGTTGGAGCAACGGCTCTTTGAGCCCTTGGGGCTACTTATACCCCACCACTCGCCCATTTGGAGTTGTTGGAGTATCCAGGGATGCATTGAAGATCAAGACTCATCAATAACACATCCATGCCACCAAAAGTGCTTAAGTGATACATGAAAGTTTTACTACAAGCTTAGGAGAGTGATTAGTGCTGGGATAGGCCTAGAGAGGAGTGAGTGCAAAGTGTGCCAACCTTGTGATCAGGTTCTAGAATGAACCACCGCTGTACAAGAGGTGTGCCGGCACCTTGGAGCCTTGGTGGCTCGCCGGCAAGTCTTCGACCCTTGTGCGGGGGATGTGGAGACCCCCTTCCTTCATGAAGAAGCTCCTTAGTGGAAACGATATCAAGGTGACCGAGGAACTTGGTGTGTGCCTTAGTGGTCGAGCCTCTGGGCAAGTCAAGGGGTGCCTTGGGAAAGACTTGGTAACCGGGAAGCAATACCCTTGTGTGAGTACTTCAACAACGTAGACTAGTGGTGACTTAGTGCATACCGATACCATGAAAAAAATTCTTGTGTCAAGAGTTTGTTTCCTCTCATCCCCTTCTTACGTTTCCGCATTTCATACTTGTAACTTGTGTGCCTTTACTTTCCTAGAGTAGTATCTTGATAGGATTAGCTATAAGTTGCAAAACTTGTTTTGGATGAGCGTTTCACACTAGATCAACCATAGATTGCATACTTAGAAAGTATGATCTAGTTTATATTTTGATGAAAAATAGTGGAAGTCATAGGTTAAGTTTTTAACACCCCTCCCCCTCTTATAGTACTAGCACCGATTCCTTGCAATCGTAACATTATAATGTGGACCCGTCCTACCCAATATACAGTACAAATGATATGTTTGCATCTAGTGGTGTTGATTTCCTATTCCTGCTCGCGGTATCAATAATGCAAGCTACCATTTTCTGGCATGGCCATGAGAAGAGAGCAAGTTGTAGGCAGAGCGGGTACGAAGCAAAGAGATAGTCTTCATCTTCACGGACGCCGGCTCAGAATGGGCAGCCCGGGGCGTTGAGGGTGCCATGCCGGTGGAGGAGCTAGCTCACGGGTGCGCGTTCGGCCATGGCGGCGAATCCAGAAGAAGATCACCTTCTTGGGGGTGTAGCAGTCCCAATTTAGGGGGGACATCAGCAGCCACCAACACCTGACCGGAGCGCGGCGTAGAAGGCCCCCTGAACTCCTGAAGCCAGCACTCGTCGTGCCGGGGCTGCAGGGAGACATCCCGCAGAGCGCCGTTCAGCAGTGCCAGGTCAGACTGGGCGGCGGCAGTGAGGCGCGGTTGGAGACCGGAGGCGAGGAGGCCTCCAGCGGCCACCACCTCCGCAACCATGGTGCTGAGGTCGAGGCGGTGGGAATAGAGCGCGGGGAGGATGTCGCGGAGCACACCCTCCTCTGACCACATGTCGTGCCAGAGCGAGGTGGTCTTCCCGTCCGTCCCCGAGCACCACCATCGTCAGAGCCCTGTACTCCAGGATCAGCTTCTTGATGGAGCGTCTTCCTCGGCCCGGCCTTCATCATACCAATCGCACCATGGGTTTCTCTGACCGGCGAACATCCATGGCTGCAGGGATTTAGTGTTCCAGATGGCTCTCATTTCCAATGCGTTATGTTGTGCCTTCCAATTCCAAACTAGTAGTTTCTCACAGTTATTGCTCTATATCTATAGCTGGTTTGGAGGCCACCGATTCACAGACCTCAACATTTCCATTTCCTAAGAAATATACGGGGATATCAGGAAAGAAGACTCTGTCCCCCCATATAACAAGGGCCATGCTTAAAGCTTTGAATAAAGCGATCCTTTCGTCCTGTGCATATCTGAACTTTTGGTTAGACAGTGAATTTGGTAGGTCAGTAGGTGCTTGATGATTGGCTCGGCTCCTGAAGGTAAGGATTCTGTCTCTAGCTATTCTGAAGTTGATCAGAGTGCCAAGCTTTCTAAAGCAGTCAGTTATGGGAGAGGCTGACGCCTGATGGGTCAGGAAGCCCAACAAGGACTTCAGTGGGCCGTAATGGACATGATGGTTTTGTAGGCCGTAATGGACAAGCAAGACGATTTGCTTTTAAATTTTAATTACACCAGTTAAAGGATCATTCAGAGGTGTAAGCAAGTGTGAATTTTTTCCCTTTGAAACAGGTAGTTTTATAGGTTGTAATTAGTATACATATATGGGGGTTTTCGTCTATGCTAACTCCTAGATGTAATTGTGTCACTTTGGTCCGCTTAAAGTTAATACTCCATGCCATGACTTTTTAGTGCCCACACAGGTCACTTAGCTGGATCATGGCTTCTTTATCCCCAGGTAGAGATGCCTGTATAGCGGCGCTAGCCGTAATCATCCATGGCTGCGCATGTGTGACACAGAGTCACTGACACGTTGTGTTGATCCGCTCCATCCTCTAGACAAGCTCCAAGCTCCGTCAACAATTGGGCTCTTCTGCATCTTCAAGTGGCACCAGAGGTCGGTGGAGGGGATTCGCCTTGCTTCCACCCCGGCCTTTTGAAATAAACTTGTGCTTGTTCTTCCGTAACACCAGCATAGAAAAGTACCCGAGTTCCTCAGGCTCATGTTGTACCAATTGGTGCTTGCAATAGTGCAGATGATTTAGTAGCTAGCATAAGGATAGCCAAGATTAAGAAGAGGAGGTACCGAGCGATAAGGTTCCTGCATAAAATTCAATTTTCAACTAAATTTTGAAAATTTTATCATTGCCATTCACGTGTGCTTTATGCACTCAAGGTTGATATTGCACTCTGCTTTCCGTTAACCCCCATACATACGGATCGGAAGATCTCATTAGACTTCATTATGGGATTCAATGGTCACATTCAGTCTTGAAATGTTGAAAAAAAATTTCGGATGATATGTGTGGCCTGTAGAGTCACAAGTCAGTAAGTAAATGTATTTTGTTGCTTGACATAATGTTCATACTACATTACTACGTGTAACAGGCCAGTCCGCCCCTTCTGTTAATTGACTACCAACACTTTCAATAACATACATTAACAAATCTATTTGATGTCAATCCAATGGATAATTGCATCTCGTAGCATGCATGGTACGGTTCCGAAATGGACAGAAATCTGTTCCACAACTTCTCTGAAAACAGGAATCGAAGCACTTCCAGATGAGTTTTGGGGTTTAAACAATCGAATTTGGGGGTCAAACCACCCAACAGAAAGAGGATCCTCCTTAATAAAATGATTTCACTTCTAGTATTTGTTACATTGACTTTCGACTAATCACTATTCCATCGCTAGTTTTTAATGGGCACAGTTTGATATGACCCTCCAAAATCATTCTTTGACCAAAATTAGTCCAGCAATATGTGAACAATGTACCAGAAAATTGATACCATTGGATTTGTAACACATTTTTTTGCCCAATGATCTACAGAAAATGAATGGGGGCGAAGTACATAGCAATTTTGACAATGACATCCTTGGTCTTCCAGCACAAGATTTCTGGCTTGTTGTACATAAACAAATATTTTGCAGGGTGGCAATGAGGTCGGGCTCTGTCGTCCCGTCCATTTTTGTAGCAATTCATACAAAATTGTAGGTGATGTAGTTCCAGATGCCTCCTATTCCCATTGCTCTACTACGTCATCCTTCCATCTCTCACCTCTAAGCAATGCCATGGCTTCTGGTTCTTCCTACTGCTGGTTCAAACGGTGGGTACGTGTTTTGTTTCAGGCAACTAGCTAGCCACACCTAGTTAAGGCTAGCTGAAGATAAGAGGATGTCAGGGGAAGGATCCTATTTTGTAGTAGTCAGAGAAGACCACAATACAAATTCATTTCGTGTGTACAAACGTGGATGGTACAATGACTGACGACAAGAAGGTCCATGCATGTCTCCAACAATAAGTGCTGAGATAGATCTGGTGTTGGAAAAAAAATGGAACCTAGCTATTTGCATGACAAGCTGGCCCCTTCATCTCATTCATCAGCAACTCGCCATGTATGCTCTAGCTACCTCTATCCCATCTTCTGAAGGGCCGAAAGGGAGATCAGAGGGGTGAATGGGAGCCTTTAAAAAAATTCTCAACGAGAACAAGACCTATATCCCAATCACAACCTCAAAGCACACTGCGCGTTCTATCGTCAAGATGACACAAGTCAAAAGCTCATCCTAGGAACGATAAGAGACTCGCAAAATACAGCGGAAATATAGTATGAATCGACTTCATCAAGTTTGCACACATGAGACAAAGCAAAGACCCTACTAACCACTTACTGAACTAGGCATGGAAGGATTAGCAATAAACTACGTAAGATTAGTAAGATGAACCACTAAACAAGTAGCTAAATAAGGTATCACAGATTAATCAGCTAAGTGAAGGAATTAACAGAGAACTAATCATTGCATGGAATTAGCAAGAGACAAAGGAAAAGCTCACTGGTCCGCACGGCCTGCTTCACACCTGGACAAGTGCTATTGGGCTGCGTGCCCCTGCTACTTCCTGTCGGCCCACCTGACCTTGCTAGGCCTGCCTCACGTGAAAGGCCTGCTTGGCCTGTGAAGCGAGCGGCCTGCTGGGCTGCTGGCCACTGAGCTGGGCCATCGCTGGCCTGCGTAGTGCACGCGGCCTGGTGCTGGCCTGCCTGGGCCGAGTCCCTGGCCAGGCACACAACGCACCAGTTGCGCTGCTGTGCTGCAGACGGCCCACGAAGCACCCGCTGAGCACGCACCCGTCCGAGGCTTCTGCGATCGATTCCCTGCACGAGAGAAGCAACGAAGAACAGGAAGAACTCGCAGAACATACCCTAACTTCAAGTCACAACATCTCCTTCCATACTCCGTAGATCAAGATGAAACTTGAGATAAGGAAGCAATACCATAAGGGCAAATAGATCCATGAAACAAATCCTGAAAAGCTCAAGTATTCATCACTAATCTTGGAGAAAACCGAAACCATAACTCAAACAACACGATTTGGAAAAAACTCAAAATCAAACCGAATTCGTGAGAGATTTGGAGGGGATCATATTAAAGATGCTCCCTATGGTTCTAGCAACATTTCCTCTTAACCATTCTCACAAAATTCGGGCTCAAACATTCTCACAAGATTCGAGCTCAAACATGAAGAATGAAAATTCCCAAAAATAACTCCGAAAAAATAGCGAAAAAGAAAAATGCTCGGGAATCAAAGATTTAGCACGATTTGAGACAACAATCAAAGCTAAATCACGAGAATATCTTCTTTACAAGATGAGGACTAGCCTCCTCCCTTCATCCACCCACTAAAGATGAAGAAATCAAGAGAAAAGAGCAATCACCCTCTCATGTCTCTCTCTCTTCTCTCACTAAGCACATGACTAGCCTCTAAGCAAGATGATAATGAGTTGCTAAGCAAAGAGGTGCTGAAATAACCAGCCCCCATCCCTGTATATAGTTCGGGACGAATGACCATACTACCCCTAACACTATAACTAGGATAATTGCCCACGCAGGGGCATTTTGGTCCAAGTTTTTATCCACGCATCGGACGGACACGCCGCCTTCACGACTTTGCTTTGTCTCGACGCAAGCTTCGGATGACGCCACGTGCCCTCCTTCTCGAAGCTCCGGCCGCACTGGGCTCGCCCCTGGTTTTGAGGTCCAAACCGGGAAACCTGACTGCGCGGTGGCTTTGAGGCCCAAACTACCCAAACCGTCCATCTTTGCTTGGCCGCCACACAACCTCCTCGATGTCGACGCGTGTCCGGCCTCCACCAAGCCTTCCGCTCGACTCGACCGATGCCGTCTCCATCCCGTCATATCCTCTCGCCGTTCCTGCCCCATGTGGACCACCCATGACTTCACCCAGACTCCTCAGGTCCATCGGTCCACCAGGTTGAAATAAACTTCTGGCTGTTGTACTGTCTCTCTAGGATGGCAAAGTAGCCGAGTTCCTTAGACTGATGATGAACCTATGGGTGCTTGCATTAGTGTAGAGGATGTAGTCCCAGATGCCTCCTATTCTCAACACACGCCGACGCCGTGCTTCCAACTCCAAGCTTACAATTGTTGTGTTGGTTTCATGCTTCTACGCAGCTAACTCGAGACTAGCAATTGTTCCACGGTATGAGAGGATATGACAAGAAGACTAGCAGTTTGCACAAGGATAGCAAACACAAATGACATATTATTAGCACTAGCAGAAAAAGCAACATATAACGCCAGTTTAGAACCCTTTTCTATATTTGCGGATTCCAACTCGACTATAGGTTCCCGTATATAGAAATAATGGCTATTTATAACGAACCGTACGTGATATCCATTTGCAATTTCGGTAGTCAACGAGCTAAATGCAACGTACAAACGGGATTACTACAGTCAAACAGACTGGAACAAACTTAACTTCACAAGGTTTGCACACGTACGCAGTATTATTACAGCACATTCATCACATATCGAGGCAGCGTTCATCACAAATATTAAACTCAGAGAATCGGTTGCAATGCTGCTTCTTTTCCTGTTTGGATGAAGTAATGTTAAATTCAGAGAAAAGAATGATTTCGACTCATCACTATTCGATCGTTAGTTTTTAATGGGCACAGTTATTAGTCTAGCAATATGTGAACAATGTACCAGAAAATTGATGCCATTCGATTTGTAATACATTCTCTGATGACGATGCATGCAACTGCTAGCAAAAGTGTATGCTCGTGGATTGGCCAACAGCAGCGATGTTGAGGATCTCCAAAATTGCACCGTCGCGATGAACCGGAGTTTCGCACAAGCTGAGAGGAAGAAAACAAATCGTCTGCGTACTGCAGCCACTGCTGCCGTTGGCGCTGCCTCACACACGCCACGAACCCTCCGTCGCAAGAAGTCGCCTAGGGCTACCACCGCCATGGAGAAAGTAGTGTTAAGTGGCGATCAGCTTAAGCTTGTGTTGACGGCGGACGAGGCGCCGTAGTTCCAGATACCTCCTATTTCTAAGTTGTCATAATAACAGTAGCATGCAGTACATCATGCTTTCAGTTTCAGGTAGCTATATACACATGGACACTTCACATGGCAGGTATGCAATAATGTGAACTCTGTTTATATTGACATCAACTTGCTGAGCACCGTAGAGATAAAAGCAGAGAGGGCGCTGGGCCCTGATTGCTTGGTATTGTTCTAGACATGATGATCCAGTTAACAAACTTGTGTGGGCACTGATCATCATGGCATGGACTGCTAATCTTTAAGCAGATCAAAGGGTCACAATTACAACTCGGTTGATGCCGAAAAAGAAATCGTTTGACAAACACTTTTTTAATATGTACGGTATATACCATTTCTCCTCAATGCTGATATTTTTCAAGTTATTGTAACTATGACATGGTTTATTAATCTTTGAATGGTTTCAAATAATAATGCAGTCGACTTACTAGAATTGATATGTTTATTCTTGTATGTCATAATTTACTATAAATCGATTGTACCATAATCTGTACTAGGAGCTACCACCATTATTTAGCGTTGGATGGGCTAGCCACATAATAAGCTATTCTATGATCGGTCATGGAGTATACTCTTCATTTATACTGTATGAAGCACAATACCTTATTAGCGCCAGATACAGGTTCAAAACCTCTTCTACCCCATTTATGTCCAGGGAGCCGTTATTAGTACCACTTATGCATAATTATCAGTTACATCGTGAAATCGCACATGATATTGCAACTTATGCATTACAAACTGATATAGGATCGCACATGTGCGTTGCTACTCATTGGTAACTAAAAACAAAATAAAATTGGACTAGATTTTCAAATCATAATCTGTACATATATCCTGTAGGTTTTCATTTCACAATCAGCCCTGAGACATGCCACAGTGGCCGTGGACGCCCTAGCTCAATGCCCCAAAGATCCTTTTGTAGAAATGGGCTCACCACCAAATTAGCCGGTCAAGCACTAAATGGTGCTTCTACCAGGCCCGCAAACTGTTGGAGGAGATCGTGTGTGAATGTGTTCTAGATGCTTCGCATTCCCAGTGTGCTTTTAGCAAATCGTGCCTACTTCATCTCTGGTGCACTGGTATAGTTTTCTCAATCCCACTGCTCTCTTGTGCCAACTTACTTACATGTAGTGTTGCATTGGTTTCAGGCTTCTACGCAGCTAACTAGACTAACAATGATAAAAAAAATAACTATACTCTAGTAAGAGAAGGAATAAGAAGACAATAAAATTGTTGCATAGTATGAGTATGATGAAATATAGTCATAGAGATGACAAGAGGCGAGGCGCTTTTCTTTATATATATATGAAGGGCATGCATGGTTCCAGCCTTTATTCCAAACAGAAAAGGAAATATAATCGTTTGCAGCTATGACTGCTGCATGTGCTTTCTCGATCTCCATCAATGAGCTCCAAACATGATCAAATTAACTTGTGGAATATCCTGTAATGAATTTCGTTGGACAAACAAAGGACCTAAGGCTCCGTTTGGCTGCAAGCAATGTTTCATTTTCTTTCCAGAATCACTATAATCCCTACCAAATGGTATTTTTTGAAGTGTTTTGAATCAGAAATGGGAGAAACGTTTCACTTTTTTACACTACAAGGGAGAAACATGCAAAAAAGTGTTTCACCCGTTTCGGATTCACTTCCTTCTCATTTCAACTATATCCTTTATCAGAATCAGAATCTATCGAGTGAGCCAAATGATTTCAGTGATTCACTGAAGAAACATTTCAGGGTAGAAACTAAATTCAAAACGTTTCTAGATGAATCCGAAACTGTACCAAACGGAGCCGAGATATAGCTCTAGCTCTACACAAATGCACTCTCAAGAGGGCAAGGCCCTGAACCCTCCCCTGCCCCGATTCAATGATAGTCCCACAAGCGTTGCCAGCCAAAGGAGTGCAGGTGCAGGATTGTTGTAAGCCTCTGCGTCGGCTTGTGGTCTTGCTAAGCACGGCCCCTTTGTGTAAACACCGTGTACAAGCAGAGAAAGTGTGCCTTAACTTCCTGCACAATATAGCATGGCTGGAGCATGTGGCATAGCCATCCTTGTTCTACTGATTGAGGACTGGCTACATGCTCATTCAGCCCTGCATTGAACAGGGTTCCAGATGACTCTAATTCCCACCACACTTTGCAGTACCTTCCAATCACACCTATGGGGGTGTAGTTTGCCATTGTCTTTGCCTGCTGTTTCTCTCCAGATCAATCCACTCATTCATTGAGATGGTTTTGGGCTATGGGTCTATTTTTTTTACTATATATACTTTGTACAAGGATAGCTAACACTAACTATATATACATACATACATATATATATATATATATATATATATATATTATATATTCTACACCCAACACCTACCCACCGGCTAAACCGTCCATCCTAACAAGGAACCCACCCCCGAACCTGTTTACCCATCAAGCCCCCGATAACTCCCCCGCCGTTCATCCCCAAGCGAGCGGGAGCCGCGAGCGCGTTCATCCCGGCCGTCCATCTCTTCTTTCGTTGTCATTATGCCAAATTTCTGTGGCGTGCTATACATATATTATTTGGTATTTCTCCACCACAAGTATGAGTGATATGTTCTCTCAATGGGCTAAAGTATGAGTGATATGTTCTCTCAATGGGCTAAACAGGGGGGTATAAGCTAAATCTATATTTACTAATGGGACCACAGCTTTTTGTTGGGCGGTATGGTTAACCATGAATGAGGTGGTTTTTGACAAATGTAGATTAAAAACTTTTTTGCAGGTACTATTCAGGGGAACGTACTGGCTACGAATTTGAGCCAAGTTGCAGCGAAATGATAGCGACAAGGAACTATTCATTTCAGCATGCCGGTCATTGGAGATGGCAGCGCTACATTTCTTCAGTTCAAATGGATGGTCTGTTAATTTGAGAATTGTGTTTTGAATCGTTGCATAAAACTCTTTACGAATTTGAGTCAAGTTGCAGTATGCTACTACTTGTAATAATGTTGGACGGCTGCTTCTTTTTGAGAAGCCGGAACTCTATCCATATCTAAAAAAACAGCAGGAACCAGAACGTCACCTTGCCCCTCTCGTTGGTGTTTGTTCTACTGATATTCGCAGTAGTGTAGAGGATGTAGTCCGAGTCTCCCAGATGCCTCCTACTACTAAGGGGCACTGCAACTCCATGTCGTAGCTGTCTCATTGTCAATGATATTGCTCGTTCTCCCTACGACTTGGATGGTGTGTTTGTTTTTGGCTATCTAATAGCTAGCCTGTTTGAAGCAAACATTAAGGCAAGACCGGGAAAAAAAATTATCGATTAGGTACCTACATACACGTCATGTGGGAGCTTTTTTTTCTTAGAATGATATATACTAAGAAGAGGCAAAGCGAGGTGTGTCTTCTATGAGAAGGGTCATGTGCACTTTAAGCCTTCAACAACTGCACTGCTGCTTTGCTTTCCAAAATTTAGATCATTTTAGTTTTATCCTAAATCAAACTTGTTAAACTTTGAACAAGTTTCTAAAAAAACTATATCAATATCTACAATACGAACAAATGGACAAACAAGGCATATTTTATAATTTATTTACCGAAACTAATTTGATGATGTAGATATCGATGTATTTTTCTATAAATGGTTAAAGATGGAAATTAAAATTTGACTTAGGGAAAAACTAAAACAACCAATATAATGATGAGCATGGAACTCATTCATGTTCAAAGTTCACCATTATATTGGTTGTGGATATGTGGCCAACTTTTTGAATCCCTCTAATCATTGTCCCCTAGCACTGAACAAGTCAAAAAGGTTGACAAGGAAAAAAAAATCTAGTTTCCTTCATTCCTACTAGCACCATATATTGCTGCATGCTCTGATATAGTTCCCTTGGAAGTGTTCCCCAAGGACATGTCTGCCCGACCAGAACTTATATAGTTGAAGTGGGGTTGTGCCGGTCAGTTGCGTGCATTGTGCTAGGCACTCTAGTCCAGTCTAGCTACACATGCTTGCCGATTTGGTTCTTCAACGTTGCTGGCTAATGGATATGAAGCAGGAGGCTGCCCCTGGCCTTGATGGTTTCATTGGCAGATTCATTAGGATTTGCTGGGACATAATCAAGGAAGATCTATGTGCTGCAATACAGTATTTCTATAGCAACCATGGGCAGCACTTCAATCTCCTAAATTCCTCTCATATTATGCTAATCCCAAAAACAGCAGAGGCAACAAAAATAAGTGATTTCAGTCCTATAAGCCTCATTAGCAGCATTGCCAAGATCATATCTAAATTGCTAGCTAATAGGCTGTCTGAGCACCTAGATCTCCTTGTATCTAGAAATCAAAGTGCTTTCATTAGAAAGAGGAGCATTCATGACAATTTTCTATATACTCAAAACACCATCAGGAATTTGCACAGAACTCACAAGCCAGCACTATTTCTGAAATTGGACATAGTAAAGGCATTTGATTCAGTAAGATGGGATTATCTGCTAGAGGTTATGGAGCACATGGGTTTTGGGCCAAGGTGGAGAGAATGGGTAACAGTATTACTTTCAACAACATCATCATCAGTACTAGTCAATGGGTCCAGGACCCAATTTTTCAGACATAAAATAGGCCTTTGCAAAGGGATCCCTTATCCCTAATGCTGTTCATTCTGGCTTTAGAAAGAGACTTCTTCAGATTGCTGAGCAGAACTCTTTGCTTACTCCTGTGGCCAGCCAAGCAGCTAAAATTAGGCTAAGCCTTTATGCAGATTGTAACACCCCGTCCTCCAAAGCCGCACCGCCCAACCCTTCCGAGGGGCGGGCACGCGTACACATAGCACCCTGCTTACACTTTCGTCCTCGCTTCGTGTAAAAGGGTTAACCCGAAGGTGCTATGGCTGGTTGACGAAGGCTTATAAGTTGCCTCCACCCTTGCTAAACTAGCAATGTGGTACTAAACATGCGCACCTGCGCTAATGGGCCTCACTGGGCCAACCAAATTGGGCCGGGTGTCACATTCACCCTCCCTCAAAGAACCCGACGTCCTCGTCGGTCCAACTCACCCACGCATGGGAAAATGTCCAGGAACGTTCCCTTTAAGCGCACGACCGTACGTCCAGTGCCGGCGCAATATGCCATGCCGTGTGTCCCATCTCAGGCCCACACGCGCCATATGCCCGCACACTGACCCGTATGCGCAACCGCGAGGGTCGGCTCTGATACCATTTGTAACACCCCGTCCTCCAAAGCCGCACCGCCCAACCCTTCCGAGGGGCGGGCACACGTACACATAGCACCCTGCTTACACTTTCGTCCTCGCTTCGTGTAAAAGGGTTAACCCGAAGGTGCTATGGCTGGTTGACGAAGGCTTATAAGTTGCCTCCACCCTTGCTAAACTAGCAATGTGGTACTAAACATGCGCACCTGCGCTAATGGGCCTCACTGGGCCAACCAAATTGGGCCGGGTGTCACACAGATGATGCTGCCATCTTTGTGAATCCTGTGAAACAAGAGCTGGACACCATTATGGAAGTCTTTGATATCTTTGGGGCTGTGTCTGGGCTGCACATAAATCGGACAAAAAGTGCTGCATACCCAATTCGTTGTGAAGGTATTCCTATGGAGGAGGTAATGGAAAGCATGCCATGTTCGATAAAAAATTTTCCTTGCAAATACCTGGGACTTCCATTGTCACTTAGCAAGCTAAAAAGAATTGAGATACAACCTCTTGTAGATAGAATTGCAGCAAAACTACCTGCATGGAAAGGAAAATTAATGGACAGAGCTAGGAGGGTCACATTGGTGAGATCAGTTTTTTCATCCATGCCAACATACTTTCTGACTGTGTTCCCCTTGAAAAAATGGGCCAACAAAAAGATAGACAAGATAAGAAGGAGTTTTCTCTAGAAGGGAGCTGAAAATGCTAACGGGGTCATTGCCTTATCAATTGGAAGAAATGTATGCTGCCTAAAAGTCTGGGTGGATTGGGCATTCTGGACCTTCAATTATTCAGTAGAGCACTAAGGTTAAGGTGGCTATGGTATGAATGGAAAGATCTAGACAGGCCTTGGGTTAGGTCTCCAGCACCTTGTGACAATACAGACAGGCAACTATTCAGGATCAGCACTATTGTTACCATCGGCAATGGAGCAATTGCAAAGTTCTGGCACAGCAGTTGGTTGGATGAAAGAGCACCCATAGACATTGCACCGAATTTGTACAAGTTGGCTTGGAGGAAGCAACGAACAGTACAGCAAGAACTCACAAATCTCAGTTGGACGAGGGGGCTCTGGCGTATGACATCCTTTCAAGAAATGGTTGAATTCGTGGATTTGTGGGATTTGGTGCAGGAGGTTCAGCTAAATGATCAGGAGGATTCCATCCAATGGCGATGGTCTGCAGATGGACTATACAATGCAAAATCATCAGGCGCAACTCCAAGGAACAATCTCAAATGGACAGCATCAGAACATTTGGAAAGCCCACGCTGAAGGGAAAATAAAATTTTTTGCTTGGCTGCTTGTCCAAAAGAAAATCCTCACAGCAGATAAAATGATTATTCGCAGGAACTGGACTTGTTCAGAAACATGCTCCCTATGTGATCAAGCTCCTGAAACGGCAACACACATTTGTCTACAGTGCTCTTTTGCAAAAGAAGTGTGGCGGTTGATCTGCAATTGGATGGGCTGGGGTGCCGGATTTCTGTCAAGCAATGAAGACGACATTTAGAAATGGTGGAGTGAAACTTTGACGCCGATGCAAGGAAAACAACGAAGATCAGTAGCAGCAATATTAATGTACGTTACTTGGAACATTTGGAAAAAGAGAAACCGAAGGATCTTCGAAAATACAACAATGCGGGCAGATCAAGTGTTCGGCTTAGTTCAACAGGATATTCTCATTCGTCGTCAGGCGTGCGGCACTCCATGGATCCGAGAAGATATAATTCACTTATAATGTCTAACAGCATCGCATTTTCCCCTGGATGTATGAGTGTACTAGTTCATTAAGTAATCGCTATGTAATATCTAAACAGAACTTCTATTCCTCTTAAATGCAAGGCAGTGCTCCTGCCCATGTTTCAAAAAAAAAACGTTGCTGGCTAGCAACAGGGTACTTGGAGACCACGATGTTCAATGAGCAAGAAATCCAGTGGAGGGAATAAGGTAGCCTATCTGTGCTAGCTCAGCGGTAGCGCAACTCCAAAGAACACCACTGTTTATCTAGTTCCAGGCACCTGTTCCTAATGAACGCACTGCATCATGCTTCTTTCCCTAATAACAGCAGGTAGTTCCTCCCTACCGTTGCTCTCTCTTTCAGCTAGCTTCTGCGGCATACACAACATACCGTTGCCATGACTCTCTTGCTCTACGCGGTTAGTAAACACCATCCATGACTATATACGTTTCAGCGTGCCTAGTTGCGTCTCATGTGCTTTCGACAGTTGCGTCCATGTGCACTCAGTAACCATGCACATATTTCCGCGAATAAAAGCAGTAAACAGATGTTCGAAACCACCAAATTTGGAGGTTGGCAGATTCCATCAGCATTGCAAGTCATACTATACAATATGTATGATAATGAAAACTTCAACAGGAAAAAGCTTGGATCACAAAGCACCAGTCAAGTTTCTTTGGCAAGGTAGATGTTATTCGTATTCTACCGATCGTAGGGTTCAGAAAACAACTGAATATTGCAAAATTGTCAGGTACAAAACCACGTCATTACCCTGTGTGGATTTTTCTTTGTAGGAACGAGTACTATCTGTGCTTTCATCTTCAGATGAGGCCACGAGGCAAGGCCTGACATTGAAGCAGTAATTTTCTACGTTTTTCTAGTCAGTTAGCTGAAACCAGCATGCCGTGGTACTGGATTCAAATATCCAATAATCTCGCAACACTTGCTTATTATTACTCACATATCCAGGAAATGCATTCCATCGTCCCTTCTCTACTAGCAGCTAGTTGTGAATTACGCAATCATTATAACTACCATTTCGTACATTATAACAGAGGGAATAATGAATCAGTCATATTTTTGCACCCTCTCAACTACTTCAAAGTATTTAAATTTCACCCCCAATGAAATGGAAATCAAATTTCACAACTACATATCCAAGTCTGAGAAAAGTAATCCATTCACTCAAAACCCTCTGTTTTGATTTGATAATTGTGGCCACGGTTCTCACTGCTGACTCCATGATGGGGAAAAGGTAAGAGGAGGGCTGCAGTTCATCTTGTCTCGGTGCTCCTATGGGATCCACCGGTGTTGGACGAGATCATGTTCCAGATGCTTCACATTCCTAGTGCTCTTAGCATTATGTGTGTTGCGTTCACTACTGGAAAACTGAGCATTCATCCCGAGGCTCAGTACCGATTGCATTTTGGCACGGTACTAATGTGAGCTCCACCCATGACCCCCTTTAGTACCGGGAGGGGGCTCCACCCGGTACTACTCTAAGGCACATTAGTATCGGATGGAGCCCACCTGGTACTAAACCCCCCTGCGCCCCCCGCTCCTCCTCCTCTCTCTCTCACACACAGTCTCCCCCTTATCCTATCTCCCTTCCTCCTCCTCCTCCTCCTCCTCCTCCTCCTCCACTGCCTCCCCTCCCCCCTCCGCTTGCCCCTCATCGGCAGTGAGGAGCAGCGGCGGGGCGAGGTGAGGTGGCGGCAGCGACGGCGGGCATCGGTAGCGGCGGGGTGAGGTGAGGTGGCGGCGACGACGGTAGGCGGCGGTAGCGGCAGTGGTGGGCGGGTAGGGGTGGCAGAGCGGCGGTGGGCGGACGGGCGGGCGGGGGCGGCGGGAGCGCGGCTGCGGGCGGGGGTGGCGGGCGGGCAGAGGGCGACAGTCGGAGGGCGGAGGAGGGTGGGAAGGGCGGGGGGTGGCGGCAGGTGAGCTGAGGCGGGCAGTGGGAGGAGGGCGGAGGCAGCAGCGGGCGAGCGGAGGCGAAAGCGATGGCGGGCGGGCGGTGGGGTCGGGCGACGGGCAGGCGGAGGAGGGTGGCGGGGCCAGGGGAAGGGCGGCGGGGGTGAGGGCCGGCGGCAGGGGAGCAGGGCTAGCAGGGGGATTTTCTTTTTTTTTAATTTTTTAATACCCTTTTAGTACCAGTTATTTCAACCGATACTAAAGGGACCCCTTTAGTACCGGTTGCGAAACCGGTCTTAAAGGGACCCCTTTAGTACCGGTTGCGACCTAAAGGGACCCCTTTAGAGAGGTTGGCGCATTCCCCAGTAGTAGTTGGTTTTTTAGATTTCTACTTAAGTTGGTCGTTCCAAGAAGAAAGCAGGAGGCAGCTGGCTGCTGCTGGATGTTCGTGCCCTCCATTCAAGTAGTGTTATATCTAATATCAGACACTTATTCTTTCCACATCATCTTCTGGACATCGGCTCATGAATCATGATACCTCTTGTAGATGTGTACTTGTGAACTCACCATCCAATTGATTCATTCAGTGTCAAAGTACTAAACTCCAACCCCTCGCATTAAAAGGTTGAAGGGAGTGGCCGTCCTTACATCATCTTCTTTACCTTCCTCCCATGACCTCATCCTATATACATATGCCGTTAGTTTTAGCTATCCTCGTGCAAAGTAGCAACTAGCAAGTAGGCCAAAATGTAAGCAGAAGAGGACGGCCAACTCGAGAAACAGCTCGGACAAAATATGCTGGGAATTAGAGGCATCTGGAACTGCGTCCAATGCACAAAGGTAACCACATGTAGCAGATTATCAGGCATTCAGAGCTTGGCTACATCACGAGCTCCATGTATGCTTTGAAGAGCAGCTTGGCCTCATCGACCCCGTGGTATTTTCTTTTACGTGGCGTTCAAACAAGGGGACGGTGCTTAGCAAGGTTCGGAGCCTGAGTGCCAGTAAGCACCTCGACACTACCTCGACCAGGGAGACGCTCCGGAACAATTCATTGGATGGGACAGTGCAGCGTTCAGGGCCTTTCCCTCTTGGAAAATATTGTGTACAGCTACACACCCTGGATTGGTATATCATGAGGGAATGAAGTAACTAGTTAGAGCTTCTTGTCTCTAAAGCACATCTCAGTTTCTTACCTGAATGCATAATCTATACTAGGTTCTTCCACATTTGACATATGTTGCAACATGACCGTGGCTTTCACTTTTCAGTTCACCGCGAGATGAAATACAAGCAAGCACTGAACAAGGCTGAAACTATTCTTTTTTAAAAAAAATAGCACTGACCGAGCTGCTTCCTCTCTTATCTTCTCCCCCTGGTTGCTCTGATTTTTTACACCCACGTCCACAGATAAATGGCTGTATTGCAGCTCTATACATGGTTCTTCTACAACAGCTGACGTCGGATCAGTATGTCATGTAGCTGAGATTCTCCAGCTGCTTGATGATTCCTCAAGAGCTACCTTCATAGCTGCAGGGGAAGTTCCACATGCATCCTATTCCTAACGCTTTGTGTCGTACTATTACATTATCTCTTTGTTCTACCAACTTACGTGCACAGGGCCAGTCTCAGGCAACCAGCTATGTTTGGATGACGACTGGTACATCACGCAGTGATGTTGCGAGAGCAGGAGACAGGACAAAAGTTTTGTTATTTAACGTATTTAATTAATTAGAATTTTAATAGTAGCCTCTCCTCATCTAAATTCTAAAATCTAACAGTCTTGGTCACACCAAGGCCCATGGCACAACTAAATTTGCTATCATGCCACAGCCCATGGTGTTAGTAAAGCGACAAATTAAAGGCCCGTGGTGTGAGCATGGCTCTTCTGGGTGTGCGCACAAGAGGAAGTTTGTTGTGCGCCGCTGCATTGCTCTCCATGGACGATACAACTATAGAAGCAATTGCTATTTCCTTGTTTTGAGTTTTGATCTATGAAGCCCGGGATCTGCATGTGCAGCAGCAGACATTTTCAGCATCTCTTGGACCTTTGTTACGTTATTTTCTGCGTGCCTCGTCAGTTATTTTGTTTGTTTCTTGAGTTGAGTGGTTGATAGCTTTACCGAGGAAATGCTACTGTAAAGCACGTTGTATAGATTGTTGAGTGAATTATTTGCTACTCATGCCGAGGTCCAACTATGGAACTATTCAGCTATCTATTTTAAAGGACGTGATCATCACATTCTTCTGGGACTAGATTCAGTCTGCAACTGTCATGGTGTACTGCTAAAATCACGCCCCTTGCGAACGCATACCTGAATAATCTACTCATCTTGATGTCTAATTCTTGTAATTTTACTGAATCCAACATGGCCTCTTGACCCTGCTATATATGTCATTACTTCACAGCCCTAAGCCATATTCTACTCCACAGAACATTACGCATTTTTTTTCCATTCATTATAAAGAAATCATCTTTTTGTAACATCGACGCGTTGCCAGCTGGATGAAATCAGCGACCTAAACTCCGACAAGCCTACAGTCTCGAAAATCATAGCATAACGAGGATCAACTAACAACATAATTCTCATCAGATATCACCCATCTTTGAATCTTGCCAACCCAACAAGAACAGTCATTCAGAGATTCAGATGCTCACCACTGGGAAGCGGGCCTTCTCTGGCAACCACACTCTGAGAGGGAGGCGGCGGCAGAACGCGATGGCGCAGAAACCAGACATGCAGCGGCATGGAGCGGGAGCCGAACTGAGAGCGGGCGCGCTACGCCTGTGGCAACGATGTCCTTGACGCGAGTCCTCGTTGCGATCCCGTTCGGTTGCCGCGGCTTCCATGTCTCTCTTCGCTGGATCAGGTATGCACATGATCCTGTTTGTGTACTGGTAAGCACGTACGCACAATGTGAGCTCCAACGTAACGGCTTGACTATTTTTCTACAACATCATTTTCAACTGTAGGTGATGTTGTTCCAGATGCCTCCCACCCACAACCCACTGTGTACTGTTTCATGCATTGTCTTTGAGCTACTTGCTAGTCACACGAGAACGCTAACTTATATACGCAGAGGTTATACGACAAAAGCTTAGCCAAAAAAATGTATATGCAAGCCATGCTAAGGGCGAGTACATTGACACGTCCAATAGGCGATCTCATACATTGACATATATTGTTAAGACTAGGTTGTTTTACCTTAACTCTATAATTTCTTATTTTATGCATAAAGAAAAATGATATTATGAGTTGCACGCAACAACGACAACAACTCGTACTGTAAAGTGGGCAGCAGATTCCGACCCAGCTCGCTATACTTACAAGCTGGCGTCCAAATCCGCCGGAGCCCACTACTTAGCACATAAGACAGGGAGGTAGGGTCTAGCCTTTTATAAGAATGACCACATTCATGTCTTGTAATATTGCTAGAGATACCATTCGCTTATTTGGATTTTTGAGACGAGTGAGCGATGAGTGAATGCATGATCAAATTCTTTGGTACGTCATTGTTGGTTCATGATGTTAATGATATCCATTGCATGGAAGGATAAATAGTGTAAATGAAAAGTCCACGATGTTCTTATATCATTGAAGGATTGGTTTACATGTATGTTCAAGATGAGAGAAAATGTGTACCTATACCTCTCTAATTACCGAGAAAACCCGAGGCTTTAGTATTGACATGTGGTCGAGCTCCACCATCTTCACGATAATTTTACCAACATCGCAAAATTCAGCGGGGATATAATTCTTGATTCCTAATATTCCTAAAACATGACATCATCAATTCATTTTGTTCTCTCAGCCTTACGAACAAAGTTGGACTATTACAATTGATCCAATGCACTACCTAGTAAGATTTTCGTTTTTGTTCAACAACAGTAATCATCATATCTGTCATGCATGCATGTCCCCCAAGCTCCTCAAGATGCGCACTCTCTGGTCCAGTCAGAAGAAATCGTGGAGAGCTTTCCACGATTGGCTGACTTTTTGGTTGTTTTGTAACGTAATCAGCTCACAGTGCAAAGCGATTTCGGTTGTTTTTATTTGGTTACGGGTCTCTGTAATCGATTACCGTGTAATCAGATCCCATCATTATACAACTTCGATTACACCTGATGGTGGGATGAATCAAATCCCCAAGCGGCCGAGCTGCTCCTGCAATGCCTGCTGCTCTGCGCGAGCGCTGCCGCTGTGCTGCATGCTTGCATAGCCTGCTGCTGTGTGCGAGCCACTGCCGCTGTGCTGCAGTGCCTGCTGGCTACTCCTGTGCGGAAACTGCTGGCTCCAGAGCTTGCTGCTGTGACGCGGAAGCAGCAGCAGCTGCTCTATGGCTGTTTTCTACATTTGCGTTACAGCATGGGAACCAAACAATCTTAGTTATCTGTTAGACTGTAATGGATACCGGTGCTTTTTAATTACGTTTATGTTTGTGTTACAACTTTTGAACCAAACACCACCTTATATGCATCAGCTGTATGATACTAATTAACGCACAATGAAATATGCTGCGAAGAAGTGAGGTGAGGCCATAATGTATCTAGCTATTAGAAGCTACGAATGGGCCATGCTGATTCATGACTCAAGAAATGGGAGGTTTGGTGGTGGTTGAGTTCGTGCACTTCTGCCACATTCATCTCCGCAAAGTGAGATGCCGGTGGGCTAGCACCTTGGTGATGAGCGATTGACAACACGGTGTGCGTGTGACGTGTCTCTTGGCAGGTTGTGGTTGCAGGTGACAGGTGGAGACAAGGTACATGCGGCGACGAGTGAAGAACGAAGATAGGATGCCGCGTCGAAAAACCGCGGGGGCGGAGAAGGGCGGATCGAGGCTTGAGTTCGAGGGACAGGCGATCGTGCGGTGTACGTCTACTGTACCTGGCTACACGGCGGGAGGACGTCGATGGAGGTTTCCGGATTATGCCACAAAATCCGGGGTTCGCTGGTTGAGCCACAAAGCCATGCATCGTACCGGGACGCTCGTGCGGCGTGCGAAGATGGAAATTCTGGCGATCGCGATACGATTTCGGATGGTTGTGCGGCGACATCGCGAGGATCACATCGCGGAGATGGAGGGATCGCGGACATCGCGGAATTTGCCATGGAGGACATAATTGGAATTTACGCCCCTACGTTGGATTTATTTAGCGTAGGGGGTTATGTGAAAATAGGTCGTGCCACCCTTTGGAGATATAAATATGTGGCACCTAGGGTTGAGGGAAAAGTGGACGTTTTGGACTCCCGGCGAGTTACTATTCACGCGTGAACAGTACCCGTGAACAGTACTCGTGCCCTCGGGTTCCACGGTTCAATTTTCCTCTCTCCGGTCTAGCCTAGGGTTTGAATTCTAGTGAGAGGTTTTTGTTGATCTCTCCGATTAAGAGAGGGAGGATGTTCGGGCGGAGGCTAGATGCACTTTTGTAAGTTCAATTACTCGATTTAATCTTTCATCTATAATGATTGATCTTGTGCATCTCGATTGGTTCTTTACAATTCTCGTCAGCATCTGACATAGTCTGCTTGTTTTATTTTTATCTCAAGATCCGTAAGTCCGATTGACGTGATTCCAGTTGGGTTAGTTTCGTAATTTAATCTGACAAATTTTTAGGTCGATCGGAGTTACGGATTTTCGTCCACATCAGGTTTACTAGGTACATAGAGTTCTGTCCAGATTTGAAAAACGTGATTTATTCAGGTTTTGTGTTTAGGGGAAGGGTTAGAAATATTTGTTAGAAAGTTTTGGCTTCTGCGACCATTCACCCCCCCTCTGGTCGCCCGTTACGATCCTTCACAAAGATCAAAACCTTTTTTTAAATGTCAGGCATCAACTCTCACTATTGCAGAACAATTCATTTGTATCGGTTCATCTGTGCCGGTGAGAAACACCCCGATGCAGAAAATACATCCCTGCCGGCTCAAAAGGCTACCGGGCTGGGGTTCACGCACCGCTGCACAGGGGCCCCAGGCAGGCGGGATCCGACTCCGCTGTTGCCGTCGTGCGGCCGCAGGGGAGCGCGTTGGCCGATTCATTACTCGAATGATCATCGATGTGCCACCAAAGGCCGCCGCGAGGGTTCCTGCAATATGCTCCAGAAACACATGCTGATCGAGCTCCGCCATGTTGAGGTGATTTACCTACACGGACCATGTCGCTGGAGATAACGTTATTCCAGATGCCTCCCAATCACACAAATCATTGTGTCCTGCCTGCGTCTCTCTTCATTGTTAGAGCGTGTTTTTTGGATTCTTTGTTGGCCCTTGCCTATTCGCACATCACACGTAAGGATAGAGGCTTATAGTATAGGAGAAGGTTGAAGTAAGAACACTACCAACGAGGCATATGGTACGTACGGGCATAAGGCAATGTGTCTAGATCTTGTATAAGAAGCAGTGTCGTCATGCTTTGAAGGCTTACGCAATTATTTTGCAGCACTGAGATGCACTTCAACTATATAAGAATACTGCTTTTAACCCATAGATGCAGTATCCACCGTACACTGTATAGTACAAAATATTTGCAGCATTGATGCACTTCAATTGCATTACTCAGGCCTTGAAATGGTACAGATATTTTTGGTCCATGCTGTTCTTACAACTCTCTAGGTTTACATACATGTCCAAGGTGAGAGAGAAATGTCTACCAAGCTGTCTATATAACTACCGAGAAAACCTAACGGTTTTATAGTATTGGCAATTTTCATGGAATCCTATCATTATCGAATTCAGAGTTAATTAACTTCGTTGGCAAAGGATGCTTCTTCTGGAGGCTTCAGGTTCTCAGTGTAGTACTGATAATAATTAAAGTTGAAAAAACCTGTTGTGATTCTTATGCATTACAGCCGATTCATTACTAGAGCGCGATCAGTGCATTGACGGATCTGAAGTTTTGGAAGTACCAGTAGCACATGTCAATTGCAATAGAGGCCGAAGCTGTCTGGTGGCAGCTAGCTGCTTGGGTTCCCTAGCTTCATCGCCGCTGGCAGCCACATCCCAAGTCCTGCGAGTGCGAGGGGATCTGCCGGATATCGATATACTCCAGACACGCATGACGATCGAGTTCCTCACTCTTGAAAGGTTTTGCTACACGGAGATTTGTTGAAGCAAATGATTTTATTCCAGATGGCTCCTAATCCCACAAATCAACACGTACGTACTGTGTCTAGCGGCCTGCCTACATCTCGCTCCAGAGTGTTAGGCACATCTGGATTCTGGGCTGGCCATTGCCTCGCTTTGGTCTCACTGACTGTGTTTCTTTGGTCTTTATCAACAAAAGTTAGCTATATATTCACACATCAGACATAAGGATATTGACTTGTAATTAAGGTACGAGAGAAGGTTGCAGCAAGAACACTACCAACAAGACATATATATGGGCAAGGCAATGTGTCTCTTTTATATATAATGGAAGAAGCAGTGTCATGCATGAAACATTTCACAGGAGGCACTGCTTCTGCACTTTGCTGTCCTTTAACCCATAGATGCATTATCCATAGTGCAAAATATTTGCATCACCGATGCACTTGAACATAGTCATGCCTTGAAATGGTACGGATATCTTTCACAATAATGTGTGCATGTTATACGGTGCGCATGGCGGTGTTCAAACAACTTGACTATGGACTCGTTAGCAAGAGTAGTTTTGCGGTCCTTGGGACCTTATGGGAAGAAAAACATTTGTTTCAATCAAATATAGCAACGTGTGATTTTTGAGACAGTGCGTATAAAATTCCTTGTCAACCGAACTAGAATTGGAAGCAGGCTTACCAGGCTCACCGTTGACGCAAATTCAAGTCCAACACATAAGAGCGAGCATGCGGGTCGTGAGTATTTAACAATGTTTGTAAAACCGATCTGACCGGTTTGTAGACCAGTTTGTCCAAATTTAGACAGCAAACTTCTATGATGCCAATTTTGATCGTCAACACCTTCTCTGACAACCGCACTCTGAGAGGGTGGTGGCGGTCGGACACGATGGCGGAGGGAGCTGGAGACACAACCGGCAGCGGATGGAGCACGAGCCGAATGTAGGTAGCTTTAAGATCCCAGGGTCGGTTGCTGACGAGCTAATAAGGTTCCTGCAACGCTGCTTCGAAGCCTTCACCAGCTCCGGAGAAGGGCTCTGCCGTTCGAGACAAGCATGCTAAACTGCACCAGCTTGATGAGTTTTGTACTTGTACAGGGACCTGGACCAGAATAGGAAATGTTGTTTCAGATGTCTCCTACTCACAACATATTGTATTGCATGCTTCTTCGTTCCATCTCTCCAGCTGTTACGTAGTTCTCTAGTATTTTTCTCTCTTTCTACCGACTAGCTAGCAATATATTCACACAAGGATAGAAATTTAGTAAGATAGGAGGTCATAGGAAGAAGACTACAAATGAGAGGTATATTGGGGTACAGATGGGGTAAGGAACGAAGCGCGGTATTTGTAAGAAGGGTCTTGAAGCCTTTAACAGTACAAATGGCCAGTGAGAAAGTTACAGTCGATGGATCGAGCGCACTTCATGCGCATTACAGCCTATTTATTAGTCATTACGTACTAGGTAGAGTGATCAATGCATATATGGGTACACATCTGAAAACCTATTTGCACATCACACATAAGGATAGAGACTTATAAGGTAGGAGAAGGTTGGAGGAAGAACACTACTACCAACGAGGCATATGGAACAGATGGGCAAGGCAATATAATGTGTCTGTTAGTCTTATATAAGAAGCAGTGTTGTCATGCTTTGAAGACTTACACAATCGGAGGTATACTGCTTCTAACCAATAGATGAAGTTTCCACCGTACCTGTATAGTACAAAATATTAGCAGCATTGATGCACTTGTTGATATGTATGGTTTGGAGTCGGAGTGTGAGTGAATATGGATGTACATACTCCTATTATTTGGTGCAGCATGACGGTTCATACTACCACTAATCTGCACTTGGGATTGTTGTAGTCCAATTAATGACTAACTTGACTACAGGCCAGTTAGGAAATGTACCTACACATTCAGGGGGGAAAAACTGTTTCAATCAATTATATTGGCACGTTTAACTGGTTTCACGTTAGAAGGATAATAGATGTCTAGGATACCCTACTGGAAAACTCGGCATTCATCCCGAGGCTTAGTATCGGTTAGTTTTTAACCCGGTACTAATGTGAACATTAGTACCGGGTCTAACAGCTAGTTCCCCAGGAGCCCCCCCCCCCCCCCCCCCCCCCCCCCCCCCCGACCCCCTTTAGTACCGGGTGGAGGCTTCAACTTTAATACCGGTTGAAGCCTCCACCCGATACTAATGTGCCTGAGGGCCTTCAGTACCAGGTGGAGGCTTCAACCGGTACTAATGTGCAACATTTATTATCGGGTGAAGTCTCCACCTGGTACTAACTTCCCTCCTATAAATCAGGAGTCTTCTTCCTCCTGCCCGAGTCGTTTCCTCTAGCTCGGGCTTCATCCATTCATAGCGAAATAGGGGAGGTAAGCCCCTCTTAGCGTCGAAGCAGTGTTGCTTCCACGGAAGTCTAGCCGGATGATCTTCAGACATGGTTGAGGACAACCAACGTCACCCCGTGGATGACATTACTGTGAGGGCCCCTTGTGAGCTTATTACTCCCGTGAAAAACAAGCTCATCATGGTGGCTTATGGTGTGGTTGAACAACCAATCCAAAGTCAAACAATTCATAGCGTGAAGATTCCAGCTCGCGGTTATGCCAAAGTTGTGGAGGATTGAGCGGTCGACGGTTGGGATGACCTCGAACTGGAGGTACCTAGAGGTCTCAAACTGGAGGTACCTAGAGGTGATGGGAAAAAAATCTAGGAGAAGCCATGACCCAAGCGCTACATAAGGATTCCACAACCGAATCTCCCGACTTTGGGATCATCTCCTCAGGGCTCAAGAGCAAGATCACCTACGCCATCTGCTAGGGCACCCTCTCCACTAGCTAACAAGGATCCTAGCATGAGTCCTCTAGCTGATAGGGATTCTAGCATAAGTCCACGCTCTCCACCTGTTATGAGCAAGGCTACACGGTGAAAGACACCTTCAGTTCCGCCTACTGCGCCTACAAAGAAGAAGCAGAATAAGCTGAAGGAGAAGCAACCAAAGCCCAAGAAACCTTATAATATGACTGATGCGGAACTCGACGTAGTAGTGGATGCTCATGTTAAAGCTCACTTCGCACCAAGCCTCCCGTGAAGAAAGATCCACCACTTGATAAGGTTAAATTTTAGGCTTTCATTAGACGCATGGAATTGGAGAAAAAGAAAAAAACTAGACAAACAACCACTATCTGACTACGACCTCACTGTAACAAAGGCTTTTCAGAAGAAGAAGAAAAGTGGGTCAAGCATTCCATAGCTTAGAATCCAATCCAACCAATCGATTGTCCTGCTCCAGGTGTTTTCGGAGTTTGATAAGAACCTGCTTCTATTCGCCAAAGATACAAATCTCACCACAGCTCAATTTCGAGGGGAGGATCACATCCCAAAGCACCCTGGGGCTGGTAAATGGAAATTTGAGTTAGGGAAAGAGTTTTTGTGGCCGCAGTTGGTGGACCGTCTTCCAACGAAGATGTACAAATTGCACCAATGGTATATGGAGGCTTCAGCCACCGGTTTACTCGTGCTAGAAGTTCAGATTCGAGAGCAGCATTATTTTCGTGGTGATGCCATTATAAATGTGCCGCTCGAGGAATTTTATTTCCTTTACAATCAAGACGCACTTGACAAATCACTCATCAGTTCCTAGGTTCTGTAAGTGTTTAATTTGCTCTAACTTCAAAATCCCCGCTCTAGTCATTGTGTGATGTCTTATCTCCTATTCTATTTTGTATCATGCAGCATGGAGAGTCAAGCTTACCGGAGGATAGGATTGTATGGCATTGGCTTCATGGACCCGAATGTTATAAACGAGGCAAATGTAAGAGATAAACCAAATCGGACCTTAAAGAATATATATAATTTATTGGACAACCAACATTACAAGAAGTACATATTTCTACCGTACAACTTCAAGTGAGCGTGTTTCCCATCTCTTTTATTTTTCGAACTAGCAGTTAAAAATAAGACTAAATAGCTTTTCACCATGCATATATGTACAGCTTCCACTGGATACTCCTTGTTATCGTGGTTGATCGAAGCATGGTCTATATCCTGGACTCTCTGAGGAGACTAAGAAATCAATACACTAACCTCATAGACATGCTTAACAGAGCATAGGCTCGCTTCCGTCAACATCACTCAAGTGAATTCAAGGAGCAACTTCATATCCACTATGAATTCCCGGTATGTATTGAATGTGCACATCTCGTGTCACTTCCTTGAACAAAACAAATACTTTATAACTTCTTTTGCCATTTGAGATAGAATCCAGGGAATAATTTATGCGGATACTACGTATGTGAGTTCATACATGGCTTTGTACGTGCCAAGCGCATAACTGACCACGAATTCAGAGTACATATATAAATTTCTTAACAATAAATTAGTTCTAATTGTGCGGATCCATTGATCTAATAGAATAACCTTTGCTAATGACATAGATTATGCATATGGAGGAAGAACTCCTCGAGACGGAAAAAATCAGGACAATTCTAGAACAACTCAGTGAATTTCTTCTGGACGAGGTAGTAAATCCAGCGGGAGAGTTCCATAATGATGGATCAAATCTGCATCACCGTCAGGACTCGAGTTCGAATAGTTGATCCAAAATGTTGAACTTGGAGAGTTGATGCAATGTAATATTATTCATATATATGTATGCACAATATGTCAAATATAATATTATAGATCAAATACAACTTTATATATTGTGTATTAGAACTAGTATACGTAAAGGAAACAAATACGAAATACTAATATAGAATAAAGAAATAAAAAATAAAATGAGAAAAGAAATAGAAAAGAAAAAATAATTTAGTACCCGCTAGGGAGACCAACCAGTACTAAATTGGCCTCGGCCACACATGACGTGGCAGCCAATTTAGTACCCGTTATTTGAACCGGTACTAAAGGACCCTTTTAGTACTGACATAGCAATGCCGGTTGCACAACCGGTACTAAAAGAGGGTTTGGACCAAGGCGCTTTTCCAGTAGTGATAAGTTCACGGTGTTCTTACGAGTATAGGTTTACATACATGTCCCGACGGTTTAATAGTGAGTATTCCATAATTTTCATGCAATCCTATCCTATCCTATCAGTATCGAATTCAGAGTTAACTTCGTTGCCAAAGGATGCAGCTAGGTGCGTCAGCAGGTTCTCAAGCATTACATCCGACTCATAACTAGAGCGATCAATGCATTGGCGGACCTGAAGTCTTGGTAGTGGCACGCGTGAATTGCAATGGAGGCCGCCGCTATCTGGTGGCAGCTAGCTGCTTCGGTTCCCCTCCATGCCGCTGGTAGATAGCCACCTCCCAAGTCTAGGCTGTCTAGCGAAGGGCTCTGCCGGATACCGATATGATCCATACACGCATGACGATGGAGTTCCTCTATCTTAAAAGATGTTGCTACATGCAGATGTGTAGCAGCAGATGATTTTATTCCAGATGGCTCCTGATCCCACAAAACAACACTGCCTACATCTCGCTCCAGTGTTAGGCGCATCTGGATTCTTCGGTGGCCTTTGCCTCGCTTTGGTCTCACTAACTGTGTTTCTTTGGTCTTTCTTCAGCAAAAGTTAGCTACATATTCACACATCAGACATAAGGATATAGACTTGTGATAATTAAGGTACGAGAAGATCGCAGGAAGAACACTGCCAACGATCCATATGCATATGGGCAAGGCAATGTACCTCTTATATACAATATAGAAGCAGCAGTGCCACGAATGAAGCGTACATTTAACAATTTGAGGTACTGTTTCTGCACTTTGCTCTCCCGTTAACCCATAGACGCATTATCCATAGTACAAAATATTCACAGCATCGATGCACTTGAATATAGTCATGCCTTGAAATGGTACGGATATCTTTCGTAATGATGTGTGCGTGTTATACGGCGCGCATGGTGGTGTTCAAACAACTTGACGACCATGGACTCGTTAGGAGGAGCTGTTTTTGCGGTCCTTGCATTGGGACTTTATGGGAGGAAAAACATTGTTTCAATCAGATATAGCAACGTGTTTAGGACTTTTGAGGCAGTACACATATGAATTCCTTGCCAACAAACCGAACTAGGATTGCAAATAAAAGAAATTTGGCATATCAAAATTCCTTTGAACATCGAAATCTTTGTGTTGTATCTGAAGAAGGAAATTAGGATTACTGATACCTCGACTCGACTCCAAAAACTCTAGAAATTTTTGGTATTGGTCTCAAAATATCCTAGAACAAGCCCACTTGGGCCTGCTTCGAGATGGGCCACGCGACTATGTAGCAAGATGTGTATCAGAGTCCCGTTTGGCCGTAAGATATTTGGGTCCCACGGGCTCCTTTAACTCGTCTCCACCGGGCAACCGTTTCTGTATTGCTACTATCGCATAGTGACTAGAAGGTGAAGCTAGTTGCTAGGAGGACGTGTAATAATTTGCGCATCACCTTATCTCTCTCGCTAGCTTAGTTAACTGAGATATCTTCCGAGGAGACGAGACAAGATTCCTCTTCATCGTACGCCAGGAGAAACATGATGCATCGAAAGATCACAGTGAAGGAGAGAGGCTCCTGGCCACGAGGGGAGCCGATCGTCATTTTCAGATTTTGTTTTTAACGACGGAAGAAGCACTAGGGATCTTAAAACCTGATTTTTGTATTAACGAAAACAAAACCTACTAAAAGAGACCATGACAAAAAAAAAGGAGATTGCAATCAAACTTGACAAAGTCTTCTTTTCCATCACAATTCACAACCATGCTCACTCTGTGTTCTTTTCCATCACTGTCAATCCTGCCGTTGGAAGAGAGGAAAATCAAAGTGGCAAGCAAAATCGATAAACCCCAGCCACACCGTCTGCTCACTTTCATGGGCCACAAGAGCTCATACAGAAGTCCAAGCTCGCCCTTTTTGGGCTGAGAGTGCGCACTTCCTAATCAGGCCCGAAGCAGCAGTATGGTTGGCCGCCGAGTTGGGCTTCTGAAGCAGCAAGACGTTTTTCTAATTGGAGGATGAGATAGATCATGGGGTCGTCAACCGCAACAAGACCCATGGTCCCAACCCGCACCACATTCACATATGAAACAATGTGGGCAAGAAGCCGTAGAAACCACGATGATGTTTACAGGGACTCGGCGCGGTGGATACCACAACACGTGTGTCTATGATTGATTCTACAGCTTTACATAGACGCCTTTCATGTGGAGGAAGCCAGCGGCCAAGCACCAAAAGACTACCTCCAGGAGGACGAACGCCAAGGTGCCCCATCGCTTCGAGTGGAAGATGGCCTGGAGCAGAGATTCTGTAATGTCCACCTGAAAACAGGTTGTCAGAGTCAACTCTTCTGAAATTAAATGGCACAAGGGCACAGCCTGCAGTACAAGATATCATCACTCCTACTAAACATGGGCGTGCGTATTAAACTGGTGTGAATGTTATAACATGGCACAAAATACAAATTTGGCAACACACAAGACATTTACCAGGTTGTTCTCAGGTGACCGCCAATAAAACCCTTGAATAAGAGTAGGGAACAGCTCACAAGCAGCCAGAACGTAGACTAAAAGTGCATTCATGCCCATCCACTGGAATAGGATAAATGGCTTCTTGGTATGAATAACATCAACCTGCACGAAACATAGGCTCAGTATCCATTAACACGATGCATCTGAATCCTCTCAGGAATATCAAGATAAAATTCAAGTTTGTTACAGTATGATGCATACAATATCCTTTTACATACAGCAATAGTCATAGGGAAACAAGGATTACAAAATAATATATATTAACATATTACTATGCTTCAGTACGATACCTAGAAATGGTTGAGCACTCAATGTAGCAAACAATCCTGAGATGTGGAACCCAAAGCATATAAGACTTACTATGTAGTATAGCAGTAGCAACAGAAATCCAGATACTCCCGCAGTGAGTAGCATGTAACTCACTGTGTATAAAGGCTTGCTGAAAGGCATGCCTAAAAGCCAACATGTACACGTGTCAGACTCAGAAATGGAAGGGGTACCTAAAATAATGAAATTCTTCTGCATGACACGTTCTGGATTCTGGAATAATGCATAATTACCTAATACTAGCAGTAGAAACGCAGAGATTGTCAACACTGTCGAAGCTAGCAGCCAGAATAGCATTCGCTGTGAATGATTCTGCACCAGAACCAAGGTTAGCCTAGAAGTATCATTTTATTTTTACATTTTTTTTCTTTGTTCAATACTCAAGGGTTCCTGCAGATGAGCTTATGGTACAGGAAGTACTGCATTTCAAGTGGCATACCTTGCAATGAATTAAAACATGGCCAAAGTGCAAACCAACAAAGCAAGTTACTGCAGCCATCAGTGTACTGCAAAATTAAAAGGGGCTGTTATATCCTGATTTGCCTGCAAGAGATGTGATAAGCTAATTTTTGTTGGGGCAGCGGACCAAGATCTGGTTCAGATAGAATTTAGATGTTTTTCCTTCACACAGTTTATTTTATGGATCAATAGATGATAACAAAAGGTAGAATAACTACCTTAACAAACCCTCAGGATCAAATGGAGCCAGGCACCAGTCTGGTGCATTCAGAGGAAGCGGTCCATAATCAGGAGAATTGATACTGCATTCCTATGGGATGAAACAAAAGAAAAAAATAAATTTGATGGTTAGGATATAGTACTAACAAATGTATTTCCTGTTAAAAAATACTGATTCTTTGAATGAAGAAGAATAAAAAAGGAAACAACAATCCATTTCTTGAATGACCTTTGTCCTTTTGTAGACTGGATTCTTGTACAGGTGATTTTCACCGAGCAAAACTCGATCCACCAAGCCAACTGCATTGCAAGGTGGTCCAAGACTACCTCTAATTCCACAGTGGATCTACAAATTACCAAAACAAGTGCAACAAGGTAGATATGATAATTAGTAGTTTAAAAGTGAAATTAAAGGGAGCAAGTACTGGATGAATTATAATCGCTTTTCTCTCCCAGGTTTCGATGTCGCATAAGCAACTGGTGGCTCCCAGAAATGCTGGTTGGAACCGGCATTTAGAAAACCAGTTGATCTTTTGCATTTCAACTTTGAGTTCAAATTTCTGGTTGCACATGGTGACTGGCAGGGAACTATTTATATTTCAGTTGGTAACTGCCAAAGTTCTTAGTTCTGCTTTCTAATCCTATAACCCGATTTTAGTGTAACTTCCAACACAAAAACAATAACAATATGGTGAACACTGAAACTTCGAATCTTGAATAATAGCAATCTTACAAGCTAGCATTGTAAATATCAGAGCAAAGAGGGCCAATGAGTAAAAACAAATAGTCTCAGAGCATATTAGGTGTACATCAACCAGAAATATCTGAATTGCAGCAGCTTGAGTAGGTTTCATCTCCTCTCAAACATATTACCCAATATAGAGAAGCATAATGTTCTTAAAGCCCAGCAAATTAAGTATAGTATCAAAAGTGGGTACCACTGTACCACATGAGACAATTTTCATCATACAGCTCACAGCAAAATATTTCAGATAAGTAACTAGAACAAATGGGAGATTCTCTTCTTACCGTCTTCATTTCAACTAAATTGCTTGGGATTGAAAGGGTTGAATTGCTAATTTTAACTCCGAATTCCCAGTTTGAAACATAAAGGCCAAATAGCAAGGCAACATAAAGTACTGTAATCATCAAGGCCATGATCCTTCAAAAGATTAACAAATGTCAGTACTGGTTTTAGTATACCTTTCTTTAAGAATAATTTTGAGCCATCCACGCAACTAATCGCATATGGAGTATACCCAAACTACAAAGCACTTATAGGTTGTGGCTCTACAGCTAAATCTTTTCTAAACATCTTAAATGGACAGAACATAGAAAAGGACCAGAATTTTTAAAACTTACACAAACAAAGGAATTAGTAAACTAAAGAATACAGCATTCCTAAATGAACAGGCAACTAAACAGGTTATTCTATATCACAGAAAAGTTTATGTGGAGGCAGAGCTCACTTTACCAAACCAGGGGATATAATCATCCTGAAGAACTAGGATGGAATTTAAAGTATATACTTCTGACATGCTGGATAATGATATGTGAAATTTTTCTTAAAAAGGATAGAAACAAAATTTTCCGGATGATAATGTTACCCATATTGACTTACCACTCCATGAAGTATTTCTTCACAAATGATATGGGTGAATCCACCAAATTATTGTTGACAAGCCAAATCTCTGAAATTGCTGCTAAAAAGTATCCAATAGCTATCCTCTACAAGAAGCATAATAAGAATAAGAAATTCAAAGATATGTAAATAGAAAAGAAATGGAATATACAAGTTAGATAGAAAATATGTTCTCTCTCTATGTATATATATCACCTGCAGCACACCTAGCCATCGAATTTGATCCAAATCAACACCATACGTTAATTTGTGTCGTCCATGGATGTATCCTCCTACAATTAAAAAAAACATAACAAGGATAAACTAACGCAAAATAAATGACAAAAATGGCCTGATGTGGGCTAGTTGGCAAAGTAGGGGCAAGTATAACCTTGCAAAATCACACCCAAGATGAAAAGCTTGATAGCCCTAACCGTAGCCTTCTTAGTTGCTGCCGTCTTGTTTGGCATTTTCTGCAGTTCACCATCTACAATTGTGAGATGTTATTCTATAAAAAGGTTGGCACTAGTCAAATACACAAAGAGCACCAAACATCCTAAGGATGGAATACAAATGAATTTGTTCTCAGGAACCATGTAGAGTTAAAATTTCTTCAGTAACCCATGACCATGACAGCACAATCTTTACAAGTAACCATATTTCCATAGTTGGCATAGAAGATGAAAATCAAACAATTCAGTGAGTCGCCCATTTCAAGCAGAAAAAGGTAGCCAAAGTTAACAGGTTTGCATTAAAGAGGTACAGAAGAATCCAGTAGCCTTGACAGTAGGATAAATTTTTGCAGGTACTCAAACTTTACATGGGGCCCGGTTGACAAAAAAACTTGACTTTCTCACAAAGGTTAATGTACTAATCGTGCTTGAAAACACATAGCAACAAAATTCTCTGAAACTTCCCATTCATTTTAGTGAGAGTTGGACATCTTAACAATCCCCAAACCCAAATGGTGGAATCGATGCACCACAGCAGTTCAGGATACACTACACATGGACAAACCTCAATAAGATAATTTGCCCAAACATTCACCATTCTCTACAGCTCGTTCGCTTGAGTCTTGCAGTGCTAACTACAGAGTGTTGCAGCAGTGAGCAGCTAGTAGCTATCCGTAGTTCACTATTCTACCTTGAAAACGAGTGCGGCGGAGACACCGATGATGAAGAGGAAGGCGGGCATGACGAAGTCCGCCACAGTCACCCCGAACCACGGCGAGTGGTTGATGCCCGGCCACGCCCCGCCCGCGTCGTCCACGACTATCATCATCTGCGCACGCAAGCAGAGGTCAAAGCCTAAATCCGAGGGCGGTAGAGCGAAACAACAGGGTGAGCCGGACAGAATCTCCACTCACGGCGACGGTGAAGCCACGGAACACGTCCAGCGAGGCCACCCGCTGCGGCTTCCGCTGCTGCTCGGGCTGCGCCGCCGCGGCCTCCAGAGATGGGTGCTGGGGGGAAGGGGGCTCGGCGTAGGGGTGGATCTCTTCGGTCGGGCCGACGAGGGGGCGGCGGGCGAAGTCGTCTCCGTCGCCGGCGATGGCGACGACGGTGGCGTCCATTTTGGGGTCTCCTCGCAGTCGCAGTTGTGCTGCGCACGGGCTGACGGTGGTTAAAAGAACATTGTCATAACTAATGAGTAAATTCACGTCTAATTTCGTCCATCCCAGCTCTCGTAGCTCAGTTGGTTAGAGCACCCGTTTAGTAAGCGGGAGGTCTTGAGTTCGACTCTCAACGAGAGCAATATTTTGTCTAATTATATTTTTATTCTGTCTCAGATCTTAATTGCAATTTAAACTTTTTATTTTGTCCTCAAACAAACTGCAAACTGGTTCTCAGATCTTTTTTTTACAAATTTTTACAAGTTTATTTTTCTTAGGTAGAATTCATAACGTTTACTGTAATATTCCACATTTATCTATTTTTTTAATCTGTAGTTGAGTTACTCTCCTCCCTTCAATTTTCATTACAAACGCAAACAAAAAGGGTACATGCTCCATCCACCTTCCAACGCGATACCTATTCCCATTGTTGTGATTACGAAGTCAAAACAAAGCGACACCCATGATCATTTGGATTTGTACAGAAGTGGTGATTCTATTTATATTTCTTCTATAAAATGAGAAAAGCTAAAAATGATCAATTGATGCACGTAGAGTCAACTGCTGCCAAAATCGATCTCATGATATTTGATTTGAACAAAGGAACACAATGATAAGTGCGGCATCGGTACTTTGTCTAAACAAAGTTGTTCTTTGTTGAGTATAGTAACAGCAATAATGCACTATAGAATATCTTCTTTAATTTGTGATCACAATTCACAATATTGCAACTAAGGATTTTGAAATAAGCGGGTACAACAATTCCTCGTAGATAGAAGTGCTACCTATCGTAAAAGCTGGATTCCACGTGTAATTTGTCACCTCGCCAAATCATTAATCTTCGAATTCTCTAGATGGGGTGGGAGATGCTATTGAAGGAGGTTGTAGCCGTTACTCAGATTGAATATAGAAAGTGGCTGGCCATGTTATCTTCAAACAACTCGTGTCAGGGGAACGTGATATGTTAGGAGATTAAAAAACTATGAGGGCAGTATAATATGCTAGGGAGTTCGAAAGCCAAATATCTCCCAACAAATAAGGTAGAAGTTGCTCACTAAGCGGGCGTAGTTGATTAAGTCTCCTACTGTAGAACTTGCACACCACATTAGGAGTCTTCTAAGTGTTTTTAATTTTGGCTAACTGTTCTTTCGTTAATAGGGTGACGTGCGTGGTGACTTCGTGAATTTCAGGATCTATTGGAATATGATGTGTATCGATGTATTCATAGGGGTAAGCATGTTTCTATGAGCGTTTTGCGTCTTGTATTGTGTTTTGTGAAAAAAATTATATATTTGGAAGTAAAAAAAAAAGAGGGAACGGGATCACACCTCAAAAAAGACTATATGGTGTTAAGAAGAAATAACCGTTCAATTTGAGTAACGAAATACACTTGAACCTGCATAGTACACCATGAATCCTCAGTTCATCGAGCTTGTCAGAACAATGATCCAAAGCTTCTTGTAGACGATAATTCAGTCCTTGTAGGTTATAAACTTATACTGGTCGTCTATAAATTTCTTAGGAATATTTTATGTTGGGATCCTATGGATATTTCTTAGAAAAAATAGCTAAAGGGACGTGTCGGATTCAGTGACCGGCAATCCACCATCGGTTTACCCAGGTGGTAGATTTGTAGGCGACGGAGATCGTAAGACCAAAAACTCGAATGGTAACACAGGGACGCAAGGTTGAGACAGATTTGGACCTTCGGAAAATAATACCCTACGTCCTGTGTTTTGGTGGATTGTATTGTTGATCGCAGGTGCGAAGAGTTAACGTGTGTTGGGTTGAGGTGAGTGACTCTTGGGGTGTGTCCCTAATCACTTATATAGGCTGACGACCTAGGCCGCCTATATGCTGACGATATAGCATTACAAGTCGGATAAGATCTAATCCTAGTCGGTTGTTACATGAAAAACAATATGAGTTAGACTACAACAAGTATCCCGCAATATCCGGACAGAATCCGTTCGCCCAGCCCCGAGCTTATGCTCCACGTATCTTCATGCCTCGATCTGCTCGGTGTGGTCAGGCGGGCCCACCTGTCAGGACCGACCAGTATCCTGGTCGGTGGGACCCGTGGGTACCTCATCCCTTAGGACGCCATCGGCCATTATTCAAACCAGCTTAGCGGACCATGTTGTCGGAGCTAGTTACAATATGTTCCAATTTGCAAACTTGTTTGTACATTTTCTTTAGCTTTTGTTTGAAAATTATGTATTTTCCAAATATTTAACTTTATATTAGATTATATTCCCTTGATTTATTATATAGTATAAGTCTAACCCTATGTTCTTTTAGGTTGGTGGCATACTACACGATTAGCTAAAATTGATTACTAAGTAGGAGAGAAAAAAAGTTAGGTTCTATTTCGTCGTTTGAGGTATACTGTTAAGCTTTTATATAATCTTCTCGTGTAATTAGTATTTTCATATTTATCTTACAATAAATATTTAATTTTGAAACAAATTTGATTGTAAGATGAAGGGATTTCGTATATTAATGTGTATTTGTGCTTTTCTTAGTGATGCATTTTTTGTTCGGGACAAACAAAAATTTGGAATAAAGATAACTCACCAATAGAAAAAAGCTTATACACCACAATCTAATAATCGTGAAGTGCGCATGAACTCGTCTTGCATCCTTCCATGTGACATTTTGGAAAATTCTTAATCCTCTACATCACGCGATCCTCTAGTAATGAGATCCATATGAACCTATCTTGTGACGTGATACTTGAAAAATTGCTAACATCTGACAGAGTTATTCCAGCTTTCAAAAAAAATAAAGAGTAATTCTGCTATGATAGGAAAGCAATTACTTGGCTCAAAAGAAATGCAATTAGCCAATTACCATCAAATCACCCATGCGAAACCGTGTGCATCGAACCTAAACCTCCCCCGTCCCGTTCGGCCCACGGCACCGGCGGACCGGCCTTGGACCTCGCTGTCCCTGCAACCTCCTCTCCTCCCTCCTATATAAACCTCCCCCCACCCCGACCTCCGCCTCCACTCTCCCCCCTCCCGTTCCCCAATTCGAAATCGAATCGAGTCGGTCGTGCGTGCGCGAGCGACTCGTCGCCTACATACACAACTCCCTCCCCCTTGCCCCCCCCCCCCCCCCCCCCCCCCCCCCCCCCCGCGCGCTCCTCCAGACCTTCCCCCAACCCGCCGCCACAGCCCCCCTTCTAGGGTTTCGCCGCGATGTCGCTCCGGCCGAGCGAGCGGGAGCAGATGCGGAAGGGGAACTACAAGCAGTCGGTGGACGCGGAGGAGAGCCGCCGCCGCCGCGAGGGCCAGATGGTGGACATCCGCAAGGCCAAGCGCGAGGAGAGCCTCCAGAAGAGGCGCCACGTCGGGTTCGCCGCCTCCGCCACTGGCGCCGTGCCGCCGATGGGCCACTCATCCGCGCTCCAGCAGAAGGTTCGCCCCCCTATCCCGCTCGATCTTCCCCGATCTGATCCGCCCGCCCGTTCGTTAGGGTTTGAGTGCCCGGGTGGTCTCGATCTGATGGATTCGGATCTGATTTTTTTTCTCCTTCTCTGCGTGTGCAGCTCGACGGCTTGCCGGCGTTGGTCCAGGCGGTGCTCTCCAACGAGCCCAACGTGCAGCTGGAGGCCACCACGCAGTTCAGGAAGCTGCTCTCCATCGGTGAGATTCGGATCTTATGTGTTGCCTTTTGCGTTCCTGGAGTAGATATTTTGCGCTAGATAGAGTTTAGGCGTGAGATTTGGGCGATTTGCGGGGTATGACTAGACCGAGGGTTTGGCCAGTTCTAGGGGCTTGGGGGTGAAAGCTCGTGACAAGCGTGTACGGGTCTAAGTTTACTGTGTCTGAAAAAAATCAGTCGCTGCCCCTTTCTTTTTCAGATTCATATATAGTTCAATGATGACTGTAAATTTTATGTCGCATTTGCAACCACGTGCTATGTGAAATTTTGAAGAAAAAAGTTATGCTCTCAAAAGCAATCGATTCTTATGAATTGTGCTGTTTTTTCCAGTAGTTTTCTGCTGTGATTCTGGGCCACTGGGGCAATTATATCTCCATCCATGTATACTGTTTTAGTAGTTACAGATGATGCATGCTTCCTTTTGTATTCTTATACTCCTTGGTTAACAACTTCGATTATCCATGTAACTTTTTGTGCAACATGTTAAGTGGTCATTGCTGATTGAGTTTTCTTAACTTTCTATAGAGCGTAGTCCTCCAATTGAGGAGGTGATCAGCACAGGAGTAGTGCCTCGATTTATTGAGTTCCTCACACGTGAGGACCATCCCCAACTCCAGGTCTGGGAACAATTCACTGATCTTGTATTGTTTATTATATTTGGTCATTAGTGGCAGTTTGCTATATACCTCTTGCTGTGTTTTTTGGCTGCAGTTTGAGGCTGCGTGGGCGCTGACCAACATTGCATCAGGCACATCAGAGAACACCAAGGTGGTTGTTGAGAGTGGTGCTGTGCCCATCTTTGTCAAGCTCCTCAACTCCCACAGCGAGGATGTCCGTGAGCAGGCATGAACAGAGCAGAGTACTATCTTCTTTTTTGGGAGTTACATAGGGTGATGCTTATGTTTTAGTTTTTTTTTCAGGCTGTATGGGCTCTAGGGAATGTTGCTGGTGACTCCCCAAAGTGCCGCGATCTCGTGCTTGGCCACGGTGGACTATTCCCTTTGCTGCAGCAGCTTAATGAGCATGCTAAACTCTCGATGCTCAGGAATGCCACATGGACTCTATCCAACTTCTGCCGTGGGAAGCCGCAACCTAACTTTGATCAGGTTTGTACCTGGGATGATGTTTGTTTTTGTTATGTTGGCCAAAGTTGATTCTTTGAATGATCTTGGTTTGTTTGTTTGTGCTTGAGTAGGTCAAACCAGCTCTATCAGCACTGCAGCGTCTCATCCACTCTCAGGATGAGGAGGTCCTAACTGATGCCTGCTGGGCTCTCTCCTACCTATCTGATGGTACTAATGACAAGATCCAGGCTGTGATTGAATCTGGCGTGTTCCCTCGCCTTGTGGAACTTCTGATGTGAGTGCAATTTTCTTTAGATAAGTGTTCTCTATAGTGTTTTATAGATTACCAATGAATGGAGTCCTAACTCTTAATTTAATTTAGGCACCCTTCGGCCTCAGTACTCATTCCAGCTCTGCGCACAGTGGGCAACATTGTAACCGGGGATGATTTACAGACTCAGGTAAACTCAATTGGCGAGTTCAATATCCTTTTTAACGCCTCCTTTCTTTTACTTGTACCTGTATCATGCTATTGATAAGTGAATGTGAACAAAAATACATGTTGTCACCCTGATTGAGTTTTATCTGGCCTTGTTTTACTTAATGATTAGCTATGTAGCTGCAATACTGTCATAAAATCACTAAGGATTTGAAAGCTTCTTTTGTCCCAGTGTTGTAGATATTGCACACATATCTTTAGTCATGGTGCACATAATGGGTCCATGCAGGTGGCAGACAGGAGTATGCTTCAGCCTAGGCTGTGTCATGCTAGTCTGTTCAATTAGATTTATAATTTTGATTAAAAAATTGTTATTCGCAAGATATCTGATCTTGTAGTCAAGTCATTGTCAGGTAGTGGAACTTGTATATTTAAGGGAGTCATCCATCTTATTAGTTTAGCAGGAAATCAATGTCTATTACATTTTTCTATTCATCTCTATAGGGTTTTCTCACTCTACCCTTCTGCCCTTCTCTCTTTCTGTTCATAGCACCTCTTGTGCACTTCACCAGGCTAAGAAGTTGATGTTTACTAAGTTGATATTTAATTAAATACAACTCATCTATGCAATCTAGGGTTTAGATCTTTTGAGATGGTGAAAAGTCAATTAGTTAAAATTGTTATTTGTTGTGCTTAAATTAGGTTCCCAGTACGGCTGTGCCATTTTGCAGGCCCTGTAGTTAAGTAAACTTTCAAGACTAGTCAGCCTCTTCCAATTTTATTGGCTGTACCATATTGACATTCTATATTCCACCAAACCTGAGATCTTTTAAGTTTCTGTATTTATCGTCAATGTTTTTCCTCACTGCAGTGTGTCATTGATCACCAAGCGCTTCCATGCCTTTTGAACCTCTTGACTACAAACCACAAGAAAAGCATCAAGAAAGAAGCATGCTGGACCATCTCAAACATCACAGCTGGTAACAGGGAACAGATTCAGGTTTGTATGTGTGGAAGTTCTGTTGATAAATTAAATCTTTACAATCCTGTGCATACATTTCTTGAAAAAGAGAAGCAGCTTTCAGAACCTTTTGAATACTGCTTGAGTTTTTTTTAACAAGTGAAACATTTTCTGCAAACTGTTCCAGACCTTGTTGGTTTGTGTTCTAAAATACCATCATCCTGTTGCAGGCTGTGATCAATGCGAACATAATTGCACCTCTGGTGCATCTCCTGCAAACTGCTGAATTTGACATCAAGAAAGAGGCAGCCTGGGCAATATCAAATGCCACTTCTGGTGGTACAAATGACCAGATTAAGTATGGAGACATTTGTTTTTTTTTATTTTTGCATGCTGTGTTATGATTGCGTTGTTCATATTTTTTACAAGATCTCTGATAACATTGGCAACTCTGTGAAACATAGGTACCTTGTTGGCCAGGGTTGCATCAAGCCACTCTGTGATCTGCTCGTTTGCCCAGACCCCAGAATTGTGACAGTTTGCTTGGAAGGTCTTGAGAACATCTTGAAGGTTGGGGAAGCAGAGAAGAACCTTGGGGCAGGTGATGTCAACGTGTATGCACAGTTGATTGATGATGCAGAGGGCCTGGACAAAATTGAGAACCTTCAGAGCCATGACAACACTGAGATATACGAGAAGGCTGTCAAGATGCTTGAGTCCTACTGGTTGGAGGAGGAAGATGATGCCATGCCCTCAGGGGACAACCCTCAGAATGGCTTCAACTTCGGGAACCAGCCCTCAGTTCCATCGGGTGGATTCAACTTTGGCTGAAGGTATGTAGAGCAGTTTTAGTATGTTGGCTGGTGTGTGTTGCATATGGTAATGTGGATGAATTTTCTGATGTGGTGTTGTACATGCAGATGCCCATTTGGAATGTCGACTGTGCCATTGTACCTTGTCTGGGGCTAGTCAGAGGTACAGTTGGGGTAGTCGTGTCGTCCAAGTCATGGTATGGTCCCATTGGTCTGGTATCAGGGAGTCGTCAAAGTCAGTCCCAGTCAGCAGGGTCGGTCCTCGGGCTGCATTGCCAGTAGTGCAGCTTGGTCAGTGGTCAGTCTTCAAGGTCAGCCGGTTGGATCATTTGGGCTCTGGCACCCACCACCACCTGTGGTGGGAGCATGGAGAGTCGCAGGTGTTGTCGGGAGTTGGGTTTTGCCTCCTATATAGCATGAATGAGTTATATTGTTTTACCTGTTTGAGGTAGAAAGAACCTTAAAAGATAGGGAATGTGTCGGTTTTTTCTCAAAGCGTTCCTGTGCTGTATAACTTGTTGCATTAGTATTGGCACAACTTATAAAACATGAATGTCAAGTGGGTTTTGGGAGTCCCATGCACTCTTGAGAGTCTATTCATTGGTTTATTCGATGTTCCACAGGTTCTTGTATGGTCCACACAGGTTCGTCGTGTCGTGTTGTCTTTCTGTAGCCACTGTTGTCTGAAAGTTTCTCCATTTCTGTCTAGGGTAGTAGAACCCTTGTCATGTCGTCTGCAAGTTCTCTGGCTCTGGGTAATCTGTGTGACATCTATGTGAGGTGGTTCCTAGTTTTATGGTGGAACCCGATTTTATTATTGTATGATGACATGAACCTCTGGAACTTTGTAGCAATGAAAGGAAGGAGATAAAAGGGAAGCTTGTGCTGGTGTTTTGCCATTACAATATACTTTGGGTTTACGTACCCATTTTACAGTTGTCTGTGGAACGTTTTGTGCAATTCTTCGATTGTTGCTGCCCGGGTGTACTTTGTTGTTAAGGGGATGATTGCATCTCGGTTCTCATCTGCATCCAATCATGGTGGCAGCCACATCTGCCATGATTGGCAAGCATGTTGGGGAATGTGGATTGAAGCTGTATTGTTGCTTGTGCTGCGAAACTACTCGTTGCTTTTTATTTTTGAGGTGGTGGCTCTTGGATGGCTTCAATAGTCAGTCTCCATTTCGGCGTTGTGTTGCCCAGAGTCTCAGATGTAAACAGCAAAAGGAAGAGTTACAAGGTCGAACGAGCAAAGAAATGGAAAGAAAAGTTTTGATAACCACAATTAGACATGTTACGCTATTAGACTCTTATAAATATAGATTTTCTAACGAACACTTACCTAGGAATTGGAATGGTTCATGTATGGCAGGGGGGGGGGGGGGGGGGGGGGGGGGGGCGCAGGGGGCAAACAATGGCTGTGTGCTCCCCTTTTGCCCCACCTTTCCACTGCCGTTTCCTCTCCTTTTGCTGCAGGCCTGCTGCATTTGTTTTCCCTTTTCAAGATTGGTGAGAGCTAGCTCCTTATGTTGCAGGCCTGCTACACTTGTTTTCCCTTTTCAAGGTTGGTGAGCAGCTAGCTGCAAAACTAAGCTTGATGTACTTGCTGAACTGCATAACCCCTTTTGGTCATGAGGCAGTGGATGGATGCCTTGTTGGTCCATGGAAGATGCCCCATAAAGGAAGGGACAAAACTATTTGCTTGCCCTTTTCACCTTTGTTGGTCAAGCATGCTGCCCTCTTCTAGCACTGTCTTAAGAAGTGCGATGGTATCAGTATATTTTCTATTGTAGGAACCTCTCCTAATCTAGTAATCTCAACAAAATCTAGCAAGGTGTAGGGGTGAAACTAAGAGCAAGAAGACACTTCTATCAGGGAATTTATTTCAACTGGGTCAAAAAGAAAAGTTGTTTACATTTGGAAATAGTACTGGGGCTCTGGAGTTGACATGGTACTTAGCACCTTTCTTCTCTCCTTTTCTGCGTGTAAAGAATCTATCCCCTTTTCTTTGTTTAAAATTAAAAAAAAAATCTGTCCCCTTGTTTTCAGCTGTCCCTGTCTCACAAAGCAACCCATGGTACACACATCCTGGCTGGACCTGCTCCGCCCTAATTCTCTCCCTCTCTTGAGATCCCTGTTCGAGTGTTCGGCGGCGCCTTTCTCCCCCATCCTTTCTTCGAACATGTTGGTTGTTCATGCATGAATCCTGCAGCTGCTGCCCTCTGCACATCTTGCAGCTTGAGCTGGTCTTCTATTAGTACCAGTACTTGTATCCCTTTCTTTGTGTTTTATGTGTGTTGACGGGCGGCAGGTCCGATTTGTTATCTATATGTGCCCGTTGTCCTTGTTGTTTAAGCATGTGCAGACCAATGATTTGGAATTCGCTTTAAGTAATGTGGGAAGAATAGGAATAGGGTATATACTTGTGGGAAACTGGCACGGTTTTTTTTTTTTTAAAAAAAGAAGCACTGCTCTATTTGGTCGAATGGATCCAAATACAACGCAAGCTTGAGTTTCTTACATCATGTTCATTAGAAATGGAACGAAAGAAGCACAGTTCTCTACAAACAAGACGCAGTTTATGAAACCAATCTTTTTGACCTCAGAGATAGTTTTACACACAATTTTTGGCAAAAGAAACTTACACCATCAGCGTGACTACGGGGATGCGGATGGGGATGTAGTAGTAGCGGATAAGGGCGGGGAAGCAAGCAATCCGAGATGATGAGATGAGCGCTACGAGAGAGCCTAGGATCACCTGCCCCTGCCCGTGTGGGGCCCACGCGCAGCCCTACCTATCTATCTATCCCTCTCTTAATACATTGTTGGCGTGGCTTCCTTCCACACTCGTGCCGCTGCCGCTGGACTCGTCTCGCCTCTCCTCTCCTTCCTTTCCCCACCCCACCTCATCTCCCTCCAAACAGCTCACGTACTCGCCAAGAAACAGAGCAAGGCCAGCACGAGGCCGGCTCGACGAGATCAAACCCCAGGATCAGAGATGATGGATTCCTCAGAGCAGAAGGTGCCTCCCTCCCTCTCATCCCGATCAATTCTATCGTCTGTTTCTTTTATGAGAAAGGAAGGATTTTTTTCACGGTTCTTTTGGTTCACCTCCCTGGTTGCTTGTTTCAGGTGATCGGGATCGCGGCGGCGCCGGCCGTGGCGGAGGCAGGTAGGCCGTGCTGCGTCGAGTGCCGCACTACCGCGACGCCCATGTGGCGCGGCGGGCCGACGGGGCCCAGGGTGAGCGCTACTATTCTCTCTATCTCCCTTCCGACTGATCCATCCCCATCCCCTCCTCTCTGTTCTTTTTCTGCGCTGTCTGGTGATGATCGGAGCTCCTTTTCGGTTGCGGCACAGTGTGATCAGAGCTCACGATCACCGCTGGGGATGATCGCTTGATCAATCCTCGGCCACATATTCTTGATATAGAGATCGCACAATAAGAGGGATGATCACATAGGAGATTGATCTAGGTAGTAATTCACCAATTTGGATTTAGGAGATGGATGGGAGAATGATGCTACTAGTCATGATTGTTCCAATCATGGTGTGATTAGAGCCTAGCCGCCCTTGCATGAGAAGTTAGAGAATCTCTAGCCACTTTGATTCCGTTTGGGTGGTTAGGTGAGCTGTTCCTCGCAACGGTGCTAACCTCCACCCCCAATCCCCAAGTGTGAACGCTTAAAAAATGTTGGGGTGCCAAGCTAGCTTCTATGATACCCTTCTGGCTTCTGCTACTAGTTCCTAATCTCAATTTTGTATTGCTCCAGCCAATTGTTTAGGGCCATCCGTTATCTCCATCAGAGTTGTTCCTATCCAGTAACAGCACCAGCCCAAGCAATCAGTCAGCAGGAAACAAACAAACTAGAAAAGTGAAGAGCAGTGACGCGGATATCATCATGCTATGAAAATGAAATGATCTTATCCTTAATTTGCATTTTGGAGATGAACACTAATCATCATCTTCTTCCATCTGACTGCAGTCGCTCTGCAATGCGTGCGGGATCCGGTACAGGAAGAAGAGGAGGCAAGAGCTAGGTCTTGACAACAACCAGAAGCCACAACAAAACCACCAGCAGCCGCCGCCACAGCAACAGCCACAGCAGCAGCAACATCAAGATCACAGTCAGGCGCCAAATGCAGTCAAAGATAACAAAAGTAGCGGCCTGCAAGTGGTGAAGAAACGGAGGGTCCTGATGGGAGTGGAGGAGGCTGCAATCCTGCTCATGGCCTTGTCCTCCTCATCCAGGTCCACTCTGCTACATGGCTAGGATCTCAACACCACCCAAAAGGCAGCTTCTGCTCAGTGTGTACATACAAACCTGATACAGGACGCAGAACACAACACAGGCCACCCAATGGTTTCCAAGCCAACCATGAAACTTTATCGGATTATGGGAAGGCCTCTTTCAGGATGAAGCTGACGTTGAAAGGGCTGGATTCGTTTTTTGGATTCATCCACCTCTTGTGCAGTAATAGATCTCTGATCTCGTTGTGTAGTGTCGTGTTCGAATCCGAAAGCGAAGGTGACTTGGGGAAGACAGGTTTGTCCTGCATGGTAAGATGGTGGTCCTTGCCTGTGTTATTGATAGGCTCCCTAATTGTGATTAGCAAAGAGGCCCTTTTACCTCATTCTGATGTCTCTTCCTTTTCTTTTCTTGCCATCCACATTGTATGCGTTTTATTTATCCACCTTGATTAATTCCTATGTATGTTCTTTGTTACCCCTTGATTGAGGATGGGTGATCAAAAGCAGGCATCGCCCCTCTCCATGTGTAATAAAAGGTCGAGTGAATAAAAGTGATCTATTTATTTTATTTCAGTTGAGTTTTCTGTGCTTGTGCGTGGCACTCAGACTTCTGATAATAAAAAAAACAAACGGTTTTGCTTCTTAGACGAGCACCCAAACTACAAAATCTATTTGCGATATTCAACCGGCTGCAGAAGCAATGCAAATCATACAGCACATGGAAGACAGATAGATAATCAGATGGAAGATAATCAGGTACAAGCAAAACAACCCCGTGAAATTATATTCGTAATTGATTAGACAAGCTCAGCATATATACAGCAATTCGGCAAATGAAAAGCAATTCACAGTGTCACTTTATTTGAACCCTACTGCAACTGATGTTGGTTCAGACTACTGCCCCTCTGCTATCTATGGTAGTCTGCCTCCATACATTAAGATTGGTAATGACTACTAATCATCACAAAAGTCTCTCAGAAACCAAACATGTGGATAACCTTTTGGGATGTCGAAACAGCCCCAAACATTTACGTGCAAAGTTTGCTACAACATTTGAAGAGGATGCGTTGACCCTTATAACTGAAAAAGCTCATTCCAGCTGTCCAGCCAGTTCAGCTTCCTCGTCACCATCAAACTCTTGCTCTACTCCTTTCACCTGCCAAAGTAGTATGACAAATTAGCACAATAGAAATCTTAAGGCCTGCCACTGAGAACACATGGATCAATGGATAATCTCCCCCTTTATGAAAAACAAATCATATGGAACAATTGCAATAGGAACTCATTTCCTGAATATTAGCACATGACAAGCAATCTAGTTATCAAATAGAAAACATCTTTCACATGAGCCACAAGCATTAACGACCGTCAGCATGAACGTATTAATCACATCACGTTACCTCAGGCACATAGTGCATAAGCATGTTTTCTATCCCAGACTTCAATGTGACGGATGAACTTGGACAGCCGCTGCAGGCACCTTGCATTTTAAGCTTAACTATCCCTGTTTCTCTGAAAAGATAGTATCTTAGTGAGACGAAGGAATCCAAATATTCAATATCAGCAGACAGCGTGCTGGGGAAGGAGAGAAAGACTCACGGATCAAATCCTCGGTATTCGATGTCACCACCATCATCTTGAACAGCTGGCCGAATGCGAGTCTCCAACAATTCTTTTATCATGGCAACTATTTCTGAATCATCCTAGGAGGAAAGAGTATAGGATCTTCAGTATCACAACCAAATGCTAGCCAGTATACCATAGGCAGTTTTCGAAGTGTTCCCAAGTCAAGATAACAAAATGGTACAATCAGAGGGTTCTGGGTTTCAAACATTTTTTACCTAGGTGGCAGTAAAGCACTATTATAGATTACTAGGATTAGGTTCTGAGGCATGTTGCGTAAAAGAGCACACAGTCAGATGTTTTAGTATCTCTATTTATCTCGTCATTACAGGTCACAGCTTCAAATGAGTTGATGATCAGAATAATTTTATTTCTACCACTGGTGCATATACAGGATTGAATCAACACATTCAAAACAAAGCAATACTACTGAAAAGCAAGTCATATGATAATCGTAATTCCATTTTGTTCCTACCTATAGGTGACTTGCGCACATACAGGATTCAATCAACAGATCCAAAATGAAGCGAATTTAAGCAACTTCAGCCATAGCACTCCTAATTTATACTCTGTAACCATACATGAAGCATACATAGTTTTTCTGATATACTGTTACCACTGAATGTGACTGTGGACATCCCTACCATATTTTGCCTAAACCTAGTATAGTACTTCACACTTTAAATGCTGGCATTCTGCCGCAATAGATAACCTGCTTTTACCATATGCAATATGATTAAAAATTAGAACATCCAAAAATTATGCCAACAGACATTATCTCTTGCAATATACAGTACATGGTTTGCAGGGTCTTCTGAGAAAAACAAGACAAGAAAAATTGCAAGATAGAATGTATACAGAAGCTAATTGAGATACCTCATGAATTGCTGTGTCCATAGAAGCTGCAACATTTGAGTCCAGAAAAATTGGTTGCCCAGATGAGTAAAAATCCATTATCGCAGCAAAAACCTCAGGTTTAAGGTAATCCCAAGAAGTTTCTTCTGATTTTGTAACAGTTACAAAATCAGATCCGAAGAATACCCTGGTTACTCCTGCATAGACATTCCAATATTGTGTCAAAAGAATTTAGCATTTCACTAAAAAACTATATACTAAATTATTTTCTTGGTGTGTTATCTTGCAAGAGAACCCTATCTTTCTTGTTGAACTAACAACCAGTAGCTCAATTTTCCTGACTGAATCTTGAAATATGATTAGAACTAGAAATATTGCTTTGGATGTGTTTTTATTGTATGCTTTATGGAAAGTTCCAAATTTGTTTCACCACTAGGTCATGATACCCCCTATGTTTCACCAAATTTGGTGATCAGGTCACCCAGCTTTGTCTTGTTGTCTACATAGTTTATGAAACTAAATAGATGGATAGCGAAATCGTAAAGCACTTCACTTCACTAAATTTCTTTATGGAATCTATGAGAAATAGAAGTGCTTAGGATGGTAAGCTTTAAGTTGGTATTTTAATATCATATATTAGCATCTCCTTTTCAGCTAGGATTGACAAGGTTTTTGCTGGAGGTACACTTAATGTCAACAACTAATGATACAAGAAGAAAAACCGAAAGGGGAAATAATGAACTGACCAAACAGAAGGGAAACCATATTGTTTATGCATTGGACACTGTTATTAGTACCAAAGCATGAAAGAGTAAACAGGTCATTCCTATAAACCAGGCACATGTCAACAATAGGCCGTTTAAGAATAACTAACTGAATATAAAGTTTGTAGAACTACAAGATTAGGAAAGGAGCAAGTGGAAATAAAATTGAATCCAAAAGGTGGCTAGGGAAAGAGGCACAATTTACCATCGATCGCAAACAGTGCCTTAGCCAAAGGGGATGTCATCGCAGTCCGAGCATTAGGAAAATCTGAGCTCCCAACCTCCATAACTGGCTTTCCAGGATAGAACATGAGTGACTGCGGGTTCGGGGTCGATTGTGTCTGGATGAACATGGTCCTCTTCTGCCCTCCTGCACATGGCGCAATTTTCATTTTTCCAAAACAAGAACAACCTAAAGCACGCGACCAAGTATCCGCAGCATAACAGTATGTACGCAAGCAAATGCCATCATGCCTTCATCACAAGAACAATATCACCATCAAATCTGAGCCCATCAGAGCTCAAATCTGCCGCACAGCTCGCGCACGTGAAAATAAAATCATAGAGCCATGCTAATTGCTAACCCCAATCGAATGAAATGGGCATCTTTTGCACAACGAGCGACGTGGCCACAACAATAGTCAGATCAAGAAGCTCCCACCCTAGCCTCAAGCAATTCGCCAATCTAACCCTACGAGCCGGAAAAACAACGACTTTACGCTAAACCAACGAGGATGGTGTGGGAGAGCAACCCTAACCTCCGAATCGATCCCATGGCGAGGCGGCCGGGTTCCTGGCCGCTGGGCCAGCGAAAGGCGGCGTCCTCAGACGTTCGAGGGAGCTGTATGCCGCTGAGGAGAGGAACCGAGGCGAAGCGCGCCGCCACGGCTGCGTCGCCGGAGCCCTCCTCTGGAGCTGGAACGCGAGCGCGAGAAGCCTCCGTCTCGCCATGGCCATCGTCCTCGTCTGCTCGATGCCTCGATGCGTGGCGTTGTGCTCTCCTGCTTCTCTTCTTCTTTAGGTCAGCCTGTCTAATGGGCCTGAAGCCTAGGCATTTATGGGCCAAGCTAGAGATTCGCAGCCCAGAAGCAGGCACTAGCCCAGCGAACGAGCTCTCTTTTGTTTTTGGGCTGCTTTTTTTTCATCAAAAGCTCGAACAAACTTCTCCTTTTGGTGCGCATAAATTCTGCGTTATTATTTTTTTGTTGTAAAAGTTGGCCCATAAATTGAGACCAAATAACTATGATTTGTGTCTTGAATGAATGTATTCTAATTTCGCGTAAATATGAAATTCTCGCATACTCTGAACAATTCCATTATATATTCATAGTCAACGATATGTATTTGTGCACCTTATGTTTTCTCTTTTACCTCGTGAAAGTATATTTTCACATAAATCAAATAACACTGATCGATATAGTCAATGAATGTACTTTCATCGTCGTGACATGGTGGGATATATATATATGAGGGTAGGGAGCATACATTATCCGAACTAATAAAATTTGTACAGAATGTCTATGAAACATAGGTGGAGAATTGGGGTCATGTATCACATTTAATGTGCCATGAATAGGTAACGTCTTGTTATCTGTTTGATAGATAGATTATATATAGAATACAAAGATAGTATTATCTAGATTTATATTTATTGTGTTTATTTGTGTTATTCATATTTGTTTGTCTCAAAAATTCAGGATTTTTCTTTGGTGATACTGTTTTTTTGTTTATATCACTGACTTTTATTGTATATTGTCTCTAAATATGTAGTTATGTACTTTGTATTTGCTACATTTCCGAATGCAAACATTTTGACAATTTTGTTACCTAGTATTAAGAGCATTTAACTTTAATATCTTGTCAGAAATGTGCTTCTACCAAATATCTCGTGAGAGATGCTTGTACCTTTCAAGTACAACAGAATTTATATTTCATTGTGTATCAATTGATGCATAATGAGGAAATACTTTTTTTTCTGATGCCCTTGTTCCTTTCAGAATTGATCAACGAGTGCTTAGACTTAGACCCACGCAAGATTGGTGATGACTGATGAGGGTCTATTTCACCTGAAAAGTGAGGTTTCAATGCCTTGATAAATACTAAATTATGGTGACATTTATTGATTTATCCATATTTACTTGGTGTTTTATTAAGATAAAGGTTAAGACAAAAGGATGAATTCATACAATAAGTCATAGCTTATCATTTGTGAAATGGCAAAGCAGTTGATTTAAATTTCCTTTTTGTTTGCTGAAATCCCAAATATGTTCTTTTCTTCATTGAGAGCAAGTGTGAAAATAGTATTTTGAAAATGCATCTGACATTAATTGTGCATGATGCAATATTTGTGGATCACAAGTTTATTAACTCTACTTCATTGCGCGCAGTAGTAGAGTGGAGCACTTCAAGAGTAGTAGAGTGGAGCACTTCAAGGAGACGTGCTGCCGTCGATGCACACAGCACACCCTGTCCTCAGCTCCTGCTATGGGTCATCATTGTGTCAGTGTAGTGAGATGGGTTGATAGTTGATAGAGGCATAGAGCAGTACAGCTCGCATGCACCTCAGAACTCTTTTGCATGCGCCCAAGGACTTTTAGGCCTCTTGTTTTGCCGGATGTTGCACGCTAATGGGTTTTGATCAGGTGCAACTCAAACACAAATTCGGTTGCCAATTCCTTTAGTAGCTCTTAGAATATTTATGTATCAATACCATTCTCTCTAGCTGTTTGAATTTTTATGTATATATCAATACTATTCCTTTAGTTTGATATGCTACCTTTAATATAGAGTGATTCATTGGAATGATAATGAGCATCTGTGTAACTGATTTGCTATTTTATCTTCAGCAGAGTGATCACTAAGCAGCACTTGTTTGGTGCCATGGCCACCGGCAGGCTGCCGCAGCAACCATGGGGCGAGCTGCCTCCGGCCACGCTGCAGCCGGCGGATGGTGTGGCCCCATCGGCGGCGGCGGGGGCCGTGGGGTAGAGGTCCGTGACCACCCTGTTCCTCACCGCTAGACAAAGGGGAGAGCATATTTGCTGTATGTGTGATTTGATGTGTGTTTTTCTGGCTGTGCATCTTTTCGACTCCATTCAAAGCGTGGTGCCGTCACGTGAATGAGCCTAACTTATGCACAAATTTGAAGTCTAAAAATCTTTAGAATAATTGATATGGGTTATTATAAATCAAATTATCAACTAAGTGCCATGTTTGTTGCTACGCACGGGTATATTGCTAGTATCTACAAAAGAAGTTTACTACAACGTCCGTACCAAATTGTGCTCATATATTTTCCACCAATGACGGAAAGAAAATCTTATTAAGAACTTCTTTTAGCTTCGATTTCACCTATTTTGTGTAAAACGAGGTACTATTGCGTGAAGTCGTTCTGTAAATCGAAACTAAAATGAATTAGAAGCTGAGTAGAGTGAAACCACTATTTTGTATTTCATCGATTTTAGTTTCACTGGTGAAATTGTTTTGACCCCCAATATAAAGCTTCTCAAAAATCTCTACGGAATCCATGTGAAGAACGGTGCGCTCCAGTCCACAGCCCTTGCATTCTGTGACGCGGAGCACATTAATTAATTATCGGGAACAACGACAGTGAGAAGAAAAGATGGGGTCCAGGCCAGCCGCGTCGGCGTCGATGTCACACCCTGACACACATGGCCAAAAGGGTCAAAAAAGGGCTTGGCTGCCGGCCCTGCCTGGGTCAAGTCCAAAAAGTCTCCTTCAGATCTCTCCTCATCTCCATACAAGCAGGTGCACTGCATCCAGTCCCTCCAGTCGCTATCACCGAGGATCGCCATAATCCACCCATTAGAAAACAAGTTATTCCATGATTACTTTATTTCCTAATTTCTTCACCAGTAAAGTTGGAGTTGCCCAAAGTTTTAGTGTCTTCATGATATGGCTAATAAAAGTGTGACTAGTTCTTCCTCGGAATATACTGCATGCAAGTAGGAGCAGGATAGGGGGGGGGGGGGGGGGGGGGGGAATTAGATCCTAAGCAATAAGAGAAAGAGTGTGGAATTGTTGGAGTTGCTCAAGTTACACAAAAAATTATACAAATGTATCTTTTTTTTCTAGTATAAATATATCAAGCAAAATACCTTACTCCCTCCATTTCAAGTTATAGGTCGTTTTAATTTTTTTTAAATTCATAATATTTATAATATATCTTCATATATCTAGATGTATAGCTAAAATTATGTACCTTAAAAAACTAAGGGACAGTGGAAGTAGCTAATGGGGACTATGGCAGTGCTAGCATGTGAACATTTTAAAACTGACAATAATTGCCAATAATAGCGTAACACATACTACACATAAATCTAGCAGAAAATATTATGGCTGCTCATTGAGTCATTGTTCCCTGGATACAGCCGCGGCTTGAAATGCAAGCACAACATGGGAATTCCAGTGCTGCTACCTCAGCTAGTATTTTAATCGTCGTCGCAGACAAAAGGGTGGAGCGCAATTAGCACTCGCTTGCTTCCAATTAGCGGCGGAGTTTCTCGTCTGGGCTTTCACATCCAACCATCACCAAAAAGACGCCCTTTTTTTTTTTCCTTTGCTCACTTGGAGCCGCGACGCTTTCGCATCTTCTTCCTCCTCCGTTGCTCCACGCGCCGATCGAACCCCGAGTTCCCATCCTCCCTCCCAATCGCAACTGCTGCTCAAGTCAACATCCGGAATCCTCCCTCGATTTTGCGGCAAAAGCCCGCGTTTTTTTTTTCGGTGGCGTCTTGGTGCCGCGGCGGCTCTTGATTCCGACGCTGGTTTTGGTCCGCTTGTGGAGGAGGTTTTCTTGCGATTGACGGATTGAAGCTGCCGCCTTTCTTGCATTCCGCGCTGTTCTTGGAGCGGATTCCTGCCTGCGATGCTCGAGCTCTGCTCGGGCTGTTCCTACGCGTAGTCCCGTCTGGTCTTCCTCCGGGATTGCAGGGTAAGCTTTTTGGTAAACAGTTCATGTATCCATCAGTCCATGCTAGGATAAGTTGCAGTGGTTCTTTATGAAATGGTTGTGTGAGGTAGAGTTTAGCCATTGCTGTATGGGTTGGATTCTGGCCTTCGTACTCTGGAACAAGTTGTTGCCGATGGGTGATGGCAAATTAGATAACTGCGCTCATGCTTCGATTCATGAAATCATATGCATTTCGTGTTTTGTAGGAAAAATCAGTGTATCAGATTCTTTCTCATAGATGACTGGTCTTACTCTTTTTGCACCTTTTTTGTAATTGTAGTATTTTCCTAGCTTGGCTCTAGTAGTCTAACTTAACTTTGTATGTTTCGCACCCAAGCACCGTATTGGAACTTATTCATGCTGCATCCTGATAGTTGTACTCCTAATTTTTCATGGTTTCATGGGCATTATATTCAAGTAAATCTGAGTATATGGTGCTATGTTCTCACAGGTGGGCTTTTGATGGTTACTTGTTTCAAGAACTGAAGCTTCTTGATTGCTGTTTTAGCTCATTGCAGATGGATGGTTGCGATTGCATTGAGCCACTTTGGCAGGCTGATGATCTCCTAATGAAATATCAGTACATATCTGACTTCTTTATCGCACTTGCGTACTTCTCAATCCCTTTGGAGCTCATATACTTTGTTCAGAAGTCAGCTTTCTTCCCGTACCGATGGGTAATCATACAGTTTGGTGCTTTCATTGTTCTCTGTGGAGCAACCCACTTGATAAACATGTGGACTTTCACGGCATATACCAAGACCATAGCTGTGGTATTGACGGTGGCAAAAGTGGCGACAGCAATTGTGTCATGCATAACAGCTTTGATGCTTGTTCATATAATTCCTGATTTATTGAGTGTGAAATTGAGGGAGAGGTTCCTAAAGGCTAAGGCTGAGGAGCTTGATAGGGAGATGGGGATAATAAGAACTCAAGAGGAGACGGGAAGACATGTGCACATGCTCACACATGAGATAAGAAGCACACTTGACAGGCACACTATTCTAAGAACTACACTTGTTGAGATGGGAAGAACTCTTGGTTTAGCAGAATGTGCCTTGTGGATGCCATCCCGCTCTGGAACAACCCTTCAGCTCTCACATACACTCCATAACAATGCTCCTCTTGGATCAGTTGTTCCTATCAATCTTCCAATCGTCACTACAATTTTTAATAGTAATCGTGCTGAGAGGATTTCACATAATTCCCCATTGGCTTCGATAAAGACTAAGACAAGCAGGTATGTGCCACCAGAGGTCGTTGGTGTCCGTGTCCCACTGCTGCAGCTTACGAATTTCCAAATAAATGATTGGCCTGAGCTATCTGCAAAAGCCTTTGCAGTGATGGTTTTGATGCTTCCTCCAGACAGTGCACGAAAATGGCGTCCACATGAACTGGAGCTCGTTGAAGTCGTTGCTGACCAGGTAATTATCAATTCTATATTTGTTGTGCACTCATGTATACATCATTTGTATCTGGTATGGTTGTCCAGTAAACCCTTGCATTTTTTTTACCAGTATCTACTACCACTACAAGTCTTGAATCGTTTTAGTTTTGAGCAAAAATATTTTTTCTTGATAGTTATTTTATTTCTTAATAAGATGCCTTTTAAGAAAGTGATGCTCTTTTATAGCCTTTCAGCACTTTCAGTTTGTGGTCATTGTTTAGAAGGACTTCAGTTGCTAACTTGCTTTAAATGACATTTTCCATTGCTATTAAAGAAATATTTCTGGAATATTCAGCCAAGTGCTGTAACAGAAACTGTGTTATTCTAGAGTTGATTAACTCCTTTTGATGATGCAATATTGTCTCCTATAAGGTTTAGTAGTTGCCTTGCTAAATCTTCCAGAAATGAATTTGTCATCCTGTTTGTTTTTTTGTGTTGTTTGCAGCGATGAGTTCTCAGTTTTTTTTTTTCACTTCACTTATTTTAAGCGATTCTTGCTGATGCAGAGCCTATGTGTTATCACTTAGCATATAGATGAGCTTTTGTATGAAGTATTTTGCACTGTTTGCCATGTCTTCTGTCATTATAAATATCATAACTGAATAAGATCATTTGCTCATTTAGGTGGCAGTTGCATTGTCCCATGCTGCCATTTTGGAAGAGTCCATGCGAGCCCGTGATCTGCTCATGGAGCAGAATATTGCTCTGGATGCAGCACGTCGAGAGGCGGAGATGGCTATTTGTGCTCGGAATGATTTTCTTGCAGTCATGAATCATGAAATGCGGACTCCTATGCGGGCAATAATTTCTTTGTCATCGCTCCTCTTAGAAACAAAACTTACTGCAGAACAGCGCCTGATGATTGAGACTATACTAAAAAGTAGCGATCTTCTAGAAACTCTTTCAAATGATGTTTTAGATATCTCCAAGCTTGAGGATGGGAGTCTTGAGCTGGAAATTGCACCTTTTAATCTGCATGCCACCTTTACAGATGTAAGTGCCCTTTCTGCAGTCCTATTATTTGCAATTCATTATGATGTTATGCATAAGGGAAGTCGGATTAACTCACTTATTAATGTTGTAGGTGGTTGATTTAATTAAGCCAGTAGCAGCCTTCAAAAAGCAATCAGTAATGGTTCACTTGGCTCCAGAGTTGCCTACCTGGGCAATTGGTGATCAAAAGAGGTTGATGCAAATAATACTAAATGTTGCTGGGAACTCTGTTAAGTTTACAAAGGAGGGTCACATTTCAATTACAGCTTCTGTTGCGAGGCCAGATTCTTTGAGGGACCCATATGCTCCCGACTTCCATCCAGTTCTTTCTGATGGGTCCTTTTACTTGGCTGTGCAGGTTAGCTGATGAACAATTACTAATGATGATTTAATGCCTTACATCTTCTTAGTGTATGGATCTGCCTATGAATGCGTGTGCCTTCACCATTGCTTGTTATGCTCCATAGGTTGCAGTAATGTCCAGTAGGTGTCTACTGCTATTTGTCATACCCAGCTATCTAGTGCAATACTGCAGTGGTTGTAGGACCATACTTCCTGGCTACCTCATTGTTAGTTGTATTCCCTAGCATATAAATTAGCCACCTACACTATGGATTCTAATTTTTACTGTTCAACATGCCTGATTTAAAAAGGAGGGTTTTTGGAGTATCTTCTCTCTTGGTAGTCCTTGACATTGTATTATAGGTCTAAGTATGTTTATGCAACGATACCTAACTATCATATTTGAGGAGAAACTGGAAGTTAGATTCCCGCGATGCCCCTTTCGGTGGGCCTTTCATCTAAATGAACAGTTCTATTTCATAAGGAAGACCTACAATAATCAGAGATTTTCCACAAGAGTCTAGGTTATTGTCTGCAGGAAAACCAATGATCAAGCATACCGCAACATTGATTTGCTTCTTACTTTGTACAATGTCTACAGCACAACTGATATTATATAATGCTGCAGGTAAAAGACACCGGCTGTGGAATTAGCCCACAAGATATGCCTCACACCTTCACAAAATTTGCACACCCGCAAAATGCTACAAACAAATTGGGTAGTGGCAATGGGTTGGGGCTGGCCCTTTCCAGAAGGTATACTTGGAAAGTTTTTTTTTTCATATTCATTTTACCTCAAAAAAATTAATATACTGTATTTGTGTGCTCTCTAGCCTTGAAACATTTGCTCTCCGATGTTAATATATTATATATCTGCCTTTTCTGGTGCCTTCAGATTTGTCACTCTTATGCAAGGGAACATCTGGCTCGAAAGTGAAGGTGCAGGGAAGGGCTGTACCACAACATTCTTTGTGAAGCTAGGTCTATCTGATAATAAACCAAATGCAAATCTCCGAAGAATTGCACCTCCTGTCCTGCTAAAACAAGGAGCTGCAGGTCCAGATACATCATCAATAGCCAACAGCGACATGCCAATTCTTCCGCTTTGCTACCAGTCAATGGTATGACAAGAATCTACGGAGGCAACTTCCATCCAACGAGAGGCGAGCTGCAAGCCCAATTTTGCGATCATGATTCTTAGTTGCATTCGCAGTGTCCATGTACCATGGTGTGGTAGACATCGTTCTCCCATTTTGCAGAGGTATCTTGCTCTTGCCAAGGCTGCTGCTTATGCACTATCGCAGCTGCAGGCGTGGTTGTGCGAGTCTATAATTGTGGCTCGTATCTAGGGAATCAAGGGCAAGGAGAGCAGTGTTGGTGTAAGTTGTGACATAAAGGGTGTTATTGCAGGTGGTTTAGGGGTGATGTAGTGTATTAGGCAGAAAAAAAGCTGATCTGTACATGAGGCAATGAAGTGAACCACAGTGAAACGCTAATGGCTTTAACAAGGCTCATGAGCTTGAAATGAACCGGAAAACATTGGTCTGATAAATCACTGAATCCTGAAAGAAGTTTGTGCTTAAACTCGTAAGAAGCGTGAATAAATTGTTTGATCATAGATTAGATTGTCTACAGAAGCTTGTTATCTTGTCTTACTAACAAATAGTGCAACACATAATCTGAATCTAACTATTGCCTGGTCCTGGAAATATAGGTCTACATCACCACATGTAAGTATGTAACAGGCGTGTTGCGGATTGGGAGGTGTTATTATCTCAACAACTTCACTAACTTACTCTACTCCACGTGTCAGTGTACTACGTTTATGCCAATTCCTATGGATGCAGATTCCAAAACCACCCCGTTCCAAACAGACCGTCCAATGATAATATGTCAACGTGAAGAGCTTCCACAGTTCGAGTAGGGTGAGAAATAATGCTGGAACAGGTTTACTTCGAACGGCCCTCACCAGAAACCGAATAGTCGTCAGTACCATAGACCAAACATTTACAATCACAGCACATAAGACGCACAGCATAACAGTAGAAGGGCCATGGATGATAAATGCCAAGCTCTGATAAGAGGTGCAACAGAACATTGTCTTCTTGCTCAACAAGCGGGTAACACCACGAATCCTTCAAATATCTTTCAAAATTATAACCAGGACAACAAATTGTGCTACTACTCTCAGTAGAAAGTGATTACTAATTACTGTCGATCGCTCAAACAGAACTGTCGCACAATGCTGATGGCAACACACACAGGCAAAGGCCAACGACTTAGACCTTGAACCCACGGCTGTTCCTCCTGCCACGAGCCTTCTCGAACTTCCTTCCCTTGGAGCGCACATATGGCTTGGTGTGGCTGTGAGGCACACCAGGAGCCTTGCCAAAGTGCCTCACTGCCTCACGGGCATTCTTAGGACCCCTCAGGAGGACCTACAGAAGGCCAACATTGACAACATCAGCTTATCATCAAATTAAAGGAAGCTTAAACAATGCAGGACATGGATTGTTCTACTAAGAATGGTAATATTACAGCACAGGACTGGATAAATTGCACAATATACAAGACTGCTGAAATATTGAATGCAAAAGCTTTGCTCAGATACAAGGAAACTTTATGATCCCAGACAACCCACAAAGGGAAGTCTCATAGAGCTGGGATTAGAATATTTATCATCACTGCAGAACAAAATCAAGCTGTGTCAGGTAACTAAATGGTTAGGCAAAAGAACAGAAGCTTGTTAAAAAAACTAAATACCAAAGGACTCAGCAAAATTGTCAAATGAGCTCAGATACAAAAGGAAAAGCACATATCATGACAACCCACAGAGGGAAGTCTCATAATGAGCTGGGTAAAAGAGTATCATCATTGCAAAAATCATTTAAGACTACACAATGTTTTGAAATCAGCACATGACAGAATGAACTGCACATTTAAAAAGATTGCTAACATAACAAAACCACAAGCCTGCTCAGATAGTAAGGTCTTTTTTTGATCCCAGACAACCCACAAAGGGAAGTCTCATCGAGCTGGGATTAGAAAATTTATCATCACAGCAAGGTGATAGACCTAGTTATGCCTAATTAACTCAGGCAACTAAATAAATAGTAAGATAGTGCTGCTAAGAAAAACAAGGTACAAAAAACTGAGCATAAAATTCTTGAATGAGCTCAGATTCAAAGGAAAAGCACATATCATGACAACCCACAGAGGGAAGTTTCATAATGAGCTGGGTAGAAAGTATCATCATTGCAAACATCATTCAAGACAACATGCTGCTGCTTAACATTTGAATTAGCAGAACCAAAAAAGAACAAAGAACTTAATGTTCCAGGTGAGTGAAAGAAATAATGCAGATATATGGTTCCCTCAGCACATTATCATACTCGTCAAAGGAAATCAGTATTAGCATGGTTAATTTATACCATCACTGGGAACCAGAAATTAGGATTTACATAATCAATGAAACTAACAACAAAAAAGGTTGAAAAGTTTGCTTTTCTACCAAATCTTAATGAGAATAATCCAGCTGAAACAATCAGGGTAACATCAGGATTAGCAAAGTTATTTACACACTTTTTGTCATGCTTATTAGGTTCATGAGGCTTACAATTATTGATAAGTGTTACAATTTCAAACATGTACAAACTATTATTGTTTCAGAAACATGTTGTCGCATTGAACTGAAGCATACCGTGTTCTCGCCAAGTGGAGCACGGAGAGCAAGCTGGTCAAATGTGAGGCACTCCCCACCAGCATTGATAATCCTAGCCCTTGCTGTCTCGGTGAACCTAAGTGCGGTAACCTTCATTGCTGGAATCTCTTGGATCCTCTTGTCATCTGTGACTGTACCAACAATAACAGCAATGTTCTTCTCCTCCTGTTACCATAAAAGACACTATTTCAGAACCATCCACATGGTTATAATACCCAAGCTACCACATAAATGTACACCAACTATAATAAATTGTTTACAATTAGGCAAACTTCATCTGCCAGTTACATAAAACAATCTTAACACATTTTGGAATGATGGGAAGTGTTCAAGGGACTGTCAGCCACATACCTTTCCTTTCATGAAGTTGGCAAGGCGGCGCAGAGAGATGGGAGGGCGGTTGGCCTTGCTCATGAAGAGCCTCTTGAGGATAACAGCGTTAAAGCTGCTCTTGGTCCTCCTGACCAAGAAACGGTACAGCTGCACAAGTACAATACGTGCACAAATAAAAACCACGGCATACACATACAATGGGACAATTCTTATAACGCGAAAGAACACCTATTGCACACCTACCAAACAGAAATGAACAAAATACGAGTCATTTTCCCCTGAAGTCTTCCCAACCTAATGAAGTTCACATGCTTACTACACCACCCCAACAAGCTAATCCTCAATCAGGTGCTTCTATGATAAGCTGGCAGTACGAGACTTCAATCACAGGGCATTTTTCAGAAACCAACAACGCAGCCACGGGCAGATCTGCCGAACCAAACATCGCCGTCTCTAACGGGGACACATGACTATACGAGATGAGTGGTGATGTACCTTGACGAGGAGCTTGAGGTAGACATCGTCGGACTTGGGCGCGGTGCGCTTGGTCTTCTTGTTCCTCCCGCCGGCGACGAGGTCGATACCCTACGACACAACGCGACATCAGCGCCAGAAAAACGGCGAGGAAAGTCTCCGGAAAGGACTGGAGGGGAAGGGGTGCTCACCATGGCTGTGGCTGCGGGGGCGGCGCTAGGGTTCCTGCTGCGGCTGCTTACCTTGTCCGCCTCCGGCTCGGGAAGGAGGGTGGCGGCGGCGCAGAGGAGCTTTATAGTGGGGAGCGGAAGCCGCGGGGGTGCTGCTAGGGTTTTGAGTGCGTGGGCTGGGCTGACGTGTGGGCCTTCATGGGCTACAGAATGCAGATTTCTGAGCTGTTTCGTTCTGATGGTTTGGGCCTTGAGCCTTTTTCATGTGGTTGGGCGTATCACACAGCTACCCGTCAGCAGTATCAGCAAACTGTTCAGGATACGTGTTCAGTTTCATTTTGTGGTTGTAAGATGTAATCCCGTAAAGGCAATGAAGTAGTATGATGTTAAGTATGCTCCCTAATGTGGTTATATGTATCGGGTCAAACTACAGATTTGAGGTCTACATCAAAGAAACAAAGAACCAGAAACCATTTGACATCACCCGTGAAAATCTGTATCTTTCTCTTAGCTCGTACCATGGCTAAAATAGTTTGTAGGTTTTCAATAAAGTTGTTGTCAATGTAATAGTATTTTCAATGCAAAATCCACATAATCATGGTGTATGCCGCTGATAATAATGCTGTTAGGAGTTAGGGACACATCCACGAGTCGAAAAGTGACAAAAGGTCCACCAACAACTCACCATGCCCTCGCGACCACTGCACCCACCTTATCCTCCTTCTCCATTTTAATCCGGCAGCTCCTCGTGCCTCGTTCTAATTCTGGTCCATCGGTTATCTCCCGACCATCAGTGGGCGGTGGCGCACCCGCTGCCTCACCGCGCTGCCACCTCAATCCGCCTCCATTATTCAATTTCAGTGGTTCGGCCCACCTACAGTGACCACCCATGCTATTCTGTGACATGTCCACTCGCAATCCCTCGCACGACTCCTAATATTTCCGACTAATAACTTTTTCTTTTATTTTTCATGCCAAGATGACACAGCCCTGCCTACGTATTTACACATCACTATCATCCGCATGTGTTTTTTTTTTCTCATCTTTTTTGACTAAATGTGCATGCTGCACACAAACTCAGCTCACAACACGAGCGCTTCTAGTATTTTCAGCCAATGACTTTTCCTTTTTATTTTTCATGCAAGATGACACAACCCTACCTACGTATTTACACATCGCTATCACCGCATGTGTTTTTTCTCAATTGTTTTGGCTGAATATGCATGCCGCACACAAGCCGCTACTTCCTCGTGTACTCGGGGTGTGTGTGCCTTCACCGGACCTATCACTGCACATGTTAGGGAGGGAACATTTGCCCTTCTAGAGAGGGATCTTTTTCTTTTCCTAAAATCTATAATTTGCCATTGGCATGGAAAACTATTACCAACCCAAACAAACGGAAGAAGGTTATTGCCTTCGAGAGAGGGATCTTTTTTTCCTAAAATCTATAATTTGCCATTGTCATGAAAAATTATAAAGCAACCCAAACAAATGGAAGAAGGAACAAAATCCTACACTCATCTCCACTAAAAGACGAGGAACAAGAACGAATACATCACGTACACCAATCTACCGCAGCACCTCATAATTAAGCCTCCAAAATGATTATGGTTTTTATAACTTTCACAAACACATCTGTTTATGAACATAATAGTATTTTTTTTAGGACAATTAATGTCGATATCCAAATGACAAGTAGAAAAGAAGATCAAGAAATACTGAGTACATACACATGCAAACTAATAGAAAAATAAAAATAATGTTGTGGCTATGGCTCCAAACCAATGTGCTAGCAGGACAAGCATGCATGCATGCCATCAGCCATAGTCACGTTGTGCCAAGCGCCAACGGCCAAGTTCGCCTAGTTCCTTTCTGAATGGCTCAATTGATCTCTCTTCCAACTTCGAACCAAACTTCCTGTCCTGTCCGGTGTCCGCCATTTTTCAGTCCAAATCACATCAACTCGTCAGTGCTTATGACGATAGGAGCACTACTGGCGCACGGCAAACCAGTTCATTAAAAACGCATTGAATTTGGCGAATGAACTGCATCAACAAGCCCTGCAGCTGCAAGGTCGATCAAGAAGAGAGAAAGAGAAGGGCAAGAGGCCGCCAAGAACTCCAAGTCTCCAACCATTCTCAAGGCAACAACGGAAGCCAAGAGATGGGCAAGGGCAGGACGGAGATGGAGATCGGAGACGACGGCGTCGCCGTCATCACCGTCGTCAACCCGCCCGTCAATGCCCTCTCCATTCAAGGAATCTTCTCCCGGGTCTCCTGAACTCTTGTCCTTCCTTTTTTAGGGTTCGGTAAATATGGTTCTTTTTTTTTACAAAAAAAGCATGCTTCGCAAACAATGATGTGGCAGATCCTAATTGAACCCTGATTTAACTGAAGTCTGTATTTTTAAATAGATACGACATCTGTAAGAGTCTGAGTCCGAAAGTTACTTACTTACTGAAGCCATCAAAGGAGTCTTACCTTGAGTGGTCTGAATTGTTGAAGAGAGCTGTAACTACTTTAGTACTTTGCCAGTTTGGGTGTGCTCTGCTGCTCCTAATTAACGAGTAATTTGTTCCATTCTCATCGCAGCATTATGTCATTAACATAGTAGTCCTCAAGTACACTTGATCGACAACCATTAAGTACTATAGTGAAGCAAAATTTTATTAGATCGAGTACAACCATAGTTCATTGCAATTGAAGATATGTGCTTCTTAAGTACTTCATGGAGTCTTTGATGGTAATTTCTTTTCTGACTGGTTCCCCATGATATATTTTCAGTCCTGTATAGCTTGATGGCAAACTATGAAGAAGCCCTTCGAAGGAACGATGTGAGAGCCATTGTTCTTATAGGTAATGATTGGTTTAGGATAAGCTTATATCCATATATGCGCAATATGCACACTGTGGTTTGCATTCTTCAGTTCACCTAGCACGGTTACCACTAAATAATTTAGGTTTTTTTCATGCGAATTAACCTGCCTCTATTTCAAATCTTTAACAGGCAAGGGAGGGATATTTTGTGGAGGATTGGACATTAGTATCCTTGGTGCTATTCAGAAAAAGATATGTGGGTTTAACTCTCTTTGTGCTATTATCTGCTTAACTTACTATCATTATCTTGAAATTTTATAATCTAACAGTGGAGAAGCTAAAGGTCGATTTCATAGATGCCATGACTGATACTCTAGAAGGTATATTTGCAATTTACCTCTTTTCCTCTGTTCATGGTATCACTGGGACCACTTTTAATAAATCGAATCCATGGGTTTTATCTTTAACAGTTGCTGAAAAACCACTTGTAGCTGCTATTGATGGCCTTGCTTTTGGTGCGGGATTAGAGTTTTCCATGGTACAACGGACCCATATGATTTATTCTTCATTTCATCATTTTCTTACCCATTTTGTGTTATCTAAATTCTTGAATAGTCTTGATATTTTTTTCCCAATTAGGCATGCCAAGCACGCATTTCAACGCCAACGGCTCAATTATGCTTTCAAAAGCTTCGGCTTGGAGTAATACCTGGTTTTGGAGGTAGTACGACTTATTCAGAAAAGAAGACTCAATTACATGTAAATGTACTTCCGGTCTTAAATATCATGATTATTAATTATCTGCTTTGGGTTGATTTATGCATATAGGTAATCCAATTACAAAATGTAACTTTGAGCTTATGTTTTCTTGGGACATTTTCACAAGTGAATCAAGAACTAGATTATTGATCTTCAGTCTAATGATATTCCCTCCTAAGATTTCTTGGTCCTTGCAATAATTTACTGATAGAGTAAATTCTCTTATCATGTTGTATTGCTTCTCTTATTTGACTTACACTTCCCCTAAATTTCAGGAACACAGCGACTTCCACGCCATGTCAGACTGACAAAAGCACTTGAAATGATACTGTAGGTTGTTTCCATTTCACCTACTCATTTCATTCCTCTGATGTCCTGTCCCACAATTTTGCCATTTATCCTGAAACCAATTTTCACCAGCTTTCCAAGCATATTAGAGCTGAAGAAGCCCATCAACTAGGTCTTGTTGATGCGATAGTTCCTCCTGAAGAATTATTGAGCACCGCTTGCCGTTGGGCTTTGGATGTCTGTGAATCTAGAAGACCATGGGTCAGAGCGCTAAGCAAAACCGAGAAGATAGAGCCCCTGAGGAGTACAGAGAGATCCTGAAGTTTGCCAGAGATCAGGTTCGGAAGCGGGCTCCCAATCTTAAGCATCCTCTCATCTGTATTGATGTTATTGAAGAAGGTATAGTTTCAGGACCTCGACCTGGGCTTCTCAAGGTACTTTTAATATAAAATCGCTATCTTTGCATATTGTTACCATCTTTCTTTTTAATACATTTGCTTGATGGAAAACCCTTTGAGAAGATTTAAGCATCTTAATTGCAGGAGGGCATTGCTTTCCAAGAACCTTTTTTCTCAGACACATGTAAAAGCTTAGTCCATGTATTCTTTTCTCAGCGTGCAACATTAAAGGTAACGAAGGGAAAGGGTTATTTGTATAACTTTGCTGTGCATCACGTGAAGCTTAATTCCTTTGTATTATATGACGCAACAAATTCTAGTTATATTCCCTTGCATAAAAATCTACTCTACTTGCATCACAATTAACTATCCAGTACGTAATGTAAACATTTTTTTCTGTAAACTGCAACAGATTGCTGGGGTTACAGACTTGGGTTTGATACCTAGGAATGTAAAGAAAGTTGCCGTTGTTGGTGGTGGACTTATGGGTTCTGGAATTGCAACCACTCTAATACTGAACCATTATAATGTTATACTGAAAGAAGCAAATGAAAAATTACTAAATGCAGGGGTTGACAGGATCAAAGGTACAGGATGCAGTAATTGCATTGATAGCCTAGTAACATACTTTTCGTACTTTATTGTACATATCTGCACTGTTCCCGTTTTACACGGCTCCTGCGTTGGAAAATTAGTTTATTACATATCTTGGTATCAGACCGGCCAAACAAAAACAGGATGTTTTCTGCACTGTCTGATTAATTTCTTTTGACCAGCTAATTTGCAGAGGCATGTAAAGAAAGGGAAAATAACTCAGGAGGAATGCAAAAAGACACTCTCACTTCTTATCGGTGTCGTTGGTTACGAGAGATTCAAGGAGGCTGATTTGGTTTTTGAGGCAAGTCCTATAACTTATTACCACCAATCTATTATGTTAGGACTACTTAAGTATATCGATTTTGGTATTTTGTTTTATTGGGTTTGTTCTCATCAACAGGCTGTCATAGAGAATGTGAAACTTAAGCATCAAGTTTTTGCTGAATTGGAGCGGCACTGTCCTCCACACTGTATACTTGCCACTAACACTTGGACCATCGATCTTGAACTTATCGGACAGGATACAAATTGCCAAGAGCGTATTGTTGGGGCACACTTTTTCAAGTAATTTAATTTTACCAAACTAAATTCAGGCATGATAATCCCTTACTCCTACTAAATATTTCTGGAAATAGTCCGCACCCAGCACACCTTGCCACAAGCTGTTATCGACTTGCTGGATGTGGTCAGGAACTGTACTGGCTTTGCTGTCAACCGGATGTTCTTTCCCTACATTCAGCAAGCACTCTTTCTGCTTCATCATGGCTTGGAACTTTACAAGATCGATTGTGCCTGTACCGAATTTGGGATGCCAGTGGGTCCATTCAGGTTCCGCGTAGAGTTTCTTCTTCCTACACGTTTAGACAATGAGTTTTCATTTGTTGAAAAGTTTTATTTGTATCAAAATTTCAATCATTGCATGGAACGTTTTATAATTTACTTTTCTCCAGACTGGCAGACCTTGTTGGTTTTGGTGTTGTTCTGGCCACTGGCACGCGGTACCTTGAGAACTTCCCTGACAGGGTTTACAAGTCTATGCTGGTTCCTCTAATGATTGAAGACAAATGGACAGGTCTAGTTTACCATGCAAGACTTGCAGATTCCTTTGGTTTATCGGTTTCCCTGATAGGGTTTACAAGTGTATAATGTGATCAGATCTATTGACGGTTGCAATTCTTCTCGTTTACCAATTACCATGTTCCACCCACCTCTCAAAAGGGGTTTTACATGTATGAGGGCAGGAGGAAGGCAATCCCTGATCCAGATACCATGAAGTATGTCGAGAAATTGAGAAGTATGGCTGGAGCCTCGACAGATCCTGAGGTTTGTTCCTAGCTTCAGAAACATGCCTCGTTTACCGAAATGTAGGCTTATTTCTCTCCCTAAAAAATGCATCAATAACCACTTGTAACAGGGAAGCTTTCTGGAACTGATGTCAGCTAATGAAGCTTGAGGGCAAGGACATAGTGGAGATGGTGCTCTTCCCGGTCATCAACGAGGCCTGCCGTGTCCTCGACGATGGCATCGCTGCCAAGGCCTCCGATCTTGACATCGCCTCGATCTTTGGCATGGGATTCCCATCATACCGGCCTGTTTGTTATCTGTGGCTCCAACAATATGCAATTATGTTGTCTCACCACATGAACTGAACTCTGTCTGATTGCGACGAACTGCTCGACTGATGGCGCAACCAGGGGTGGCATCATGTACTGGGCAGACTCCACCGGCGCAAAGCGCATTCATGCCAAGCTGTCGGAGTGGGAGAAGAAGTATGGCCACTTCTCCAGGCCGTGCTCATACCTGCCCGAGAGAGCAGCAGGAGGTGTCCCTCTGGTGAGAACAATGTCTGGGGCTAGTGCGCTCCCATTCTTCAGAAACCGCCATTTTAGTTCTGCAAGATTTTGCACATATACTTTCTGACAATTTTTCTTCTTTTGGTACTGAATTTCATTTACAGAGTGCTCCAACAAGCCAGGCCAAGGCTCGGCTCTGAATTAGAATATTAGATCATGGGAGCATCTTGTGTTCTAGGCTGATATTTGATAGAATAACAACAACATGGCTTCAAAGTTCAGACTTCAGAGGATGCTGGATGACGGGATCACGGATCTAGTCGGGAGTATGTCACAGACTACTGAAAGTGATGTAACTAGAAAACTCCCAAAATGTGTACAACTGGAACTAATGAATGGAAACCATAGCCATCTTTTTCCCAGTACCACCAGAAATGTGACTGAGTACTTGTCGAATTTGTATTGGCCAAAAAATTGTCTGCAATCACCAAGAAAAACCATTTCAGTACCTTGTCCATCCTGAGCTTGTGGCTTGTCAGCCTGAGCGAACTGGGCCTTCCTTCAGCCCAGCCTGGCTCGAGCCCACCCAGGCCCAGTATTCGCTGGCTGCAAATAGTCTTAGCCGTCCATCTTCCAACGAACGGTCGTCTCCTTGTCTTAGGAGGAGTTGTCGGGACAAATCGGAGGCGACCGATCCCAATCTCTCTCTTCTCCCTCTCCGTCATGGCCGAGCCGCCGCCGTCGCAGTCGCCGGCGCAGACGCCGCCGCTGCCGCCGCAGCAGGCTCCCGGGTCGGGCGGGCGCGAGGACATGCTGGCGTGCGTGGCGGCGCTGGAGGCGGCGCTGCTGCCCTGCCTCCCCGCGCGCGAGCTCCAGGCGGTCGACCGCTCCCTCCAGTCCTCCCACCAGAGTACGGACCGCCGACCCGTCGTTTTCCTCTCCTCCTCTATCTCTGTCGCCTCGGTTGCGTCGCCGGCCATGTCTCGTGGTGTTTGTTCGGACCATGGTGCCGTCGCGACCCAGGTGTTCCTTATTTTGCCTGCAAGATGGATTGGCGGCTCTTGTTATTTTCTAGATAAAGATTGTATCTTTCTTTCCCCTCGAGGAATTGTGTGGTGATTGGTTGCTCTCATGGCCGAGGAGATTTGGTTTAGAATACTTTGCAACCGGGGAGTGCCAAGATAATTGCATTTTGTGGGAACTTGAATAGTGTAGAGTGGTCGCTAAAGAGTTAAATTGCAATACTTTGCAACCGGGGAGTGCCAAGATAATTGCATTTTGTGGGAACTTGAATAGTGTAGAGTGGTTGCTAAAGAGTTAAATTGCAATACTTTGCAACCGGGGAGTGCCAAGATAATTGCATTTTGTGGGAACTTGAATAGTGTAGAGTGGTCGCTAAAGAGTTAAATTGCATCTTCTCATTCGGTACTACCAAGCTGAAGATTCTAAATGTTGCGGTTTGTACTGTCTTGAACAGTTGATGTTGAGAGGCACGCCAGGGACTTCATGGAGGCTGCCAAGAAGCTCCAGTCTTACTTCATTAGCCTGCAGCGCGAGGACCAACCAACAGCAGAAGATGTGCTTCGGAAGGTACGTTCACTTCATCCTTGTATAATTGAGAGTGGAGCAAAGATGTGCATATCCTATGGGTTATTTGAAAGGAGATGGAGGTGCAGGCTTTGGTGATTGCATGTGTTAAGGGAGGTGGAGTGGACCCAGAGAACTGAAGGCCTGATTGGAAACTGTCATCGGTGGTAGTATTAAAAAAAATTAGATCAACCTAGGAGGAGCTAGGTGATTTTTCATTAAGAAGAAGAAATAGGCACCCAAATTCGAGCTAGAGGTGACTTGAACTTGGGTAGTTAGAGTGCACGACCACACCTCTCACCCTAACCAGTTGAGCTAGGCTCACTTCCTTCATTGGTGGTAGTATTGACATGCTACATGATTTTATCAGTACAAAACCAGTCATTTGAAGTTGGCGCTGTCCTTAGGAATAGCTACTTAAAATGTCACCTGTTGCTACTTGCTACAGGCAGTTTGTGGCATTCAGTGTAAGCCTTATTACAAGACTCTTTGATCCTATTCTGGCACCATTGCCAGATATTTCTCTAACCCAGGAAAATCTGAAACTGAAATTTGTGATGGAATAGTCTTCTTGTACTCTGTTATAACTTACGTACCGAATAGGATATCTATTGACTCAAAATTAAAGAATTTATTTGAAGGAACTGATAGCCTCGCTGAATTCTCACTTCTGGAAAACATGGTGTTCCCACTTCCCAATGAAATTTCGTAGGACTGTTATTCATCCTCACACATGTATTTCCATGCAATTGCCATGCCTACTCATCTTGTCGACATGTTTGGTTTCGCACTACGCAGGAGATTACTACAATGGAGGAAGAACTGAAGACCAAGTCTGAGCTTATTGCCAAGCACAAGAAGCTGATTGAAGGGTGGCGGAAAGAACTGAAGGAGCAGCTGGGGAAGCACATCACTGAGCTCGAAAGAGTGTGAGAAGTATGATTCTGCAGTTTACCTTGAAATGATCATGAACTGTGTACATCAAGTAGACCACCCACTGTTAACATGTTTTTAGGATGACAAGTCAAGCTAACGGTCAGTTGCCTTTTGGTTCTCTGTTGTGGTAAGACGGGAACAAAGCCCCCCTATTGATGCTTGATGTATTTGCTTATGGTCTATGCAGTTGTATTAGGTATGATTTTCGTATTTTGTTGTCTTTGTGCGAAAAATGCATGAATAGAACTGTGTAGATTGCCTCAAAGTGTGCCAATGCACTCTAATCATGCATTTTTTTTTAAAAAAAAAAGCTCACAGCACTAACAATGCGTGCAGTTCTTATCGTCCGGATCTCCGTCCTTTCTGTTCTTAACCCGTACCGAAAGTCGTGAACTGTTATATGTGAATGTACCAATGAACTAAAACAAAGGGAATGAACGGGAGAGATGAAATGTGGATGCTCATATGAACTACCTGAATGTGCAAAGTGCAGTGAAAACACTGTTTGTAAACAAAATGTGAAATAAACATTTGTAAAGAAAGCGTGTAACAACCATTTGTAAAGGATGACTAGAAGGATGAACTAGCCCTAGAAATTGTCAACATTCTGGCTTTGTCCCAACTTTTGGTGTCCAGTCCATGTCAACATGGAAAGAAATCATTGGTGCATATCAACAATCCTAGTCTTTGAACGAGATGCGGTGACCCATGCCTGTGTTGCCACTTGCCATTAAGGCAACCTTGGTGGCACTCTAGCCCTACATAGCGACTTAGCGAGTGATAACGAACGCGAGAACATTCAGGTCATGGGACATAAGTAGCACATACCTTGTACTCATTGTTTCCATGGATGGATGTCGAAAGGTGGCCGAACAATGCCTAGGTCGATGCGGCGGTGGCGACACTGAACATGCTTCGATAAGGAGGGTATATGTGGGAAGGAGAGTGTGTGAACTGTGAAGCATTTGATATTTCATATATGTGGATCAGCGCCTGACCTTTACCAATGTTGATTTCAATTGCAGTTTGCCTGTTTCGTTGTAACACTGAAAGTTTCTGATAAGTGATACCAGACTTCCAGATGAGTGGCGATAGGGATGAGGCATACAAATGTTCATCATATTTTAAAACTTTGAAGCATAATAAAATGTTAGATGTCAGGACTGTTTTCAACCGCTCTGTGACAGATATATTGAGCGCAGTTATAAAATGCAAAGACAACTGCAATGAAAATTTCCAGATACATTGAGCGCGCTGTGCCATAGAATGAAATGCAGTTGTCTTTGTTACAGTAGCTCTGTGACTGTTTTCCTTCGCGAACTAGAGTACCTCATCGGCAGCAGTTTGTTGCGGAGCACTTCTCCAAACACCCAATTCAGCGGAGCAGTTGCTACGTTAGATACATGAGCGAGAAAAAAAAACAGTTTCCATTTTCATATTTGTTCCTGAAGTGCACATAACTGCAACTAAGTGGTACAAGTAACAGATTGTCCAGGATGCCAGTCTACCTAACACGCGAAGGGGATCTAACAATTGTGCAAACCTCCAAATACAACATCTCACCCATCAAGTCGATACAGCTCTGGAGCTTGTTACTTCTTTGCGTAAGTAATGACCATCTGGTTCTCTTTTGTAATCTTGAAGCCTTGAAGCGGTGTCATGGCAGCGGTGGCCTGTTGCTCGTCTCCATACTCCACGAAAGCGATCCCAGGCTTCGCCTCGACCATCCGAACCTCCTTGAAGCCAGGGTACTGGCAGAAGAGCATCTGCAGCATCATAGGGGTCGTCTCGTGTGGCAGGTTTTGGACGAAGAGGATGTTGTTTGGTACAATTATCTCTGGCATCATGACCCTCTGTCCTCCAGCTATAGGTAGCTGGGTGAGCTGGCACGCAAAAATGAGTCATGTAAGTTGTGGACATCATATCAAGCAATGGAGGGACACAGTTAAATGTGAAAACATGCTAATTGCACAACTGTGGGGCTTCATATCCATAATATTATGCAATGCATGAGCAAAGAGCTATGACACCATCACACCTAAAACTCAAGATATTTCGTATGCCAGATCAATGCTCAATAATTTGCATGACACTCCTAACATGATTATGCAATGAGAATCTGGATCATGCACATTTGCCATATTGTATGAAATTATGAACAGTAATATGTAAAAAATGTGGGAAAAAGGGAATTAGGATGAATGGATCTTAGCACCCATGCTAAGACATATGCAATAGACGACCAGGTCTTAGAACACAACTACATATAAGCCTTTACAATCCAAAGAGATAGCTCCTTGGAACACAAAGAGCCAACGTTCATATGCCACATGCATGACATCTTGCACAAGAAAGAAACGGCAATGAAGCATAAATATGATTCTAATACATTCAACAGTACTCACCTGAGGAGCCCCATAAACACCAGGATAAGCATTTACACCGATGCCAATTTGAGTAGCTTCATGGTGCTGCTCACGCTTCTGCTTCTTTTCAGCTGCAAAGAATAAGCAAACTAATAAGGTTTACTCCCATAAAGAATGGAGTAAGGCAAGCCAAGTTTCAATAAGCCTATAACTTTAACTAGCACAAGTTCAGCCAGAAGCAATTCTTTCAAGAGTATTTAAGGCTTTGTCTGGTGTGCAGAACAGATAACTGATTCTCAGGTTGGAGGAAAGCCTCCTCGTTAACCCAAATATTTCTATTTCATTTAGTATTAAAACCCAAATTATGCAGCAAGTGTAAATTCAGAGTAAAGTTGGAACAGAAAAGGGCATTTGTCACAACTCATTATGGAAAAATTAAATAGCCATTTGATCGCCCTATTCTAGTAACAGGAATGTGCATCTATCAATCTTGGGAGGAAAATTTGTATTTACAATTGGTTTTATGAATAGCTTGAGAGTTGTCCAGTTATCATATGACAAAACTTCACACTGGAGAATAAGGGACCACAAGAAATGTTGCTACCTAATTAGATGGATTAATCCAACAATTTTAACATCGAAGTGTCGATATCATTTATCCCACAACAGAGAGGAACCATGACAGTGACATTAACACCTCATGACACATATCTAGCCCACAAAACACTAATATGTGCAAGAGAAGCCATCTTCAGAATATTTTTATTACTCTTTATCAAGTACAACGTTAGTATTCAGTGTTAAATATTCATAAGTGACGGATCAATTAAACTTAAAATCTTGTCGTCTCCAAGTAAAGGAATAGGTAAAGATCATGATAATATGGAAGAGCAAAAACATTGATGCCTAAGTAGACATCGATCATGATCGCATTGGTTAAACAACCAATATAAAAGAAAAGGCGTCTTAGCCAGCAGAAAGGACAACATCATCAGTTAAATAATGATACAATACAAAAGGCATGCTAGCCAGCGTCTTACGTTTTTCGTCGATCCTCTTCCTTCTTTCTCGAGGAACAAAGGTGCCATCAGCTTTCGCTACAATATCCGACTTGGTCTTGGCATATTGAATTCTCTGAATTCAAACAATAAAGATTTCAGGAGTAAAGCAAATATAAAATATACAATTGACATAGTTTCTTGGATCCAAAATGCAATACAGTTAAGCAGGTGATATTTCCGGATCATATTGAGTTAGAAAGATTTACCAACACAGGCATATTTTTTAGAATTATCTTCTAAGAATAACAAAACCATATATAAGCCATGCCTTTAAAAACTAGTTTATTTGTTACGGGCCTTGGAGGTTGCACAGACAAACACAGAATAAAAGGTTACAACCTTAAGAATGGCAATAGTTTTACTTAAGAAGAAACAGTGTGATGCAAAGGGCAATTGTACATGTTCTCTCTCAGCGTGAGATTCACAAACACAAAAAAAACTGCCCTCTAAGCCAAAGACAGCATGACATAGCAGTGAAGTTGTAGAGCAACCAAATTAAGGGACAAGGAAGCTTGTAGGCACAGCTCAGCTTGAACTCACCATAGGTTTGTCATAGAAGGGAAAGTCTTGCATCCTCTTTATAGCCTCGGTTGCTGATGCAACATCTTCGAAGACAACCCAAGCTTGGCCTTTATGCTTCAAAGTCTTGAAAGCAAGCACATCAAGAATCTTCCCAAACTGGGAAAAGACGGCGTTGAGGGACTTCTTAAGTTCTGTAAGAATTTCAGCAAATTATTATCAGCTATAACAAAATATAGGATAACGCTAAGTTGGACAGAAACGCCAATGTGTGTGCAGAATGTATCTAAGTCCTGATATTCTTCAGTTCCCAATTTCAAACAGAAATTTCAATTCCAGTAGCAAGCATATCAAAAAAGAATATGGTGCATGCTATAGCCACCGGAGCCGAAAATTTTCAGCAACAAAATAAGCACACCCTCACTTGCTCAACACAATTCACAACAGGAAACCACTAAACCTGCACTCCAAAATCTCAACGCAAACACCAGAGGCAGTCCATGACCATCCGACAGCACAGACCGTCTGGGTGCAAGCACAATAAACATCCATCAACCAAGGCTAACACATACCCACACAACAGCCATCAAGCCCAAACTGCTCGGCGAAAGGCCTGAACAAGAGCTACCCACACCCCTAGTTCCTCTAGGGTTTTAGTTATCCACATTTACCAGTGAGGCAAGGGGAGACCACGCAATCCATCCATTGTCGTCTCCTACTCATACTTAGCGTCATCGTCTCCGGGCGAAGGCTTTAATAGCGAACGCCATAGAGATTTCCATTGCCGGGTGCCTAGAGCAAGTCGCTCAAATCAACCCGTAGAGCTGCAATTTTTCCGACGTAGGGTGCAAAACTAAGGGGGAAAATTGAGATAAATTCCTAGGGTTTAGCGACGGAGGGAGGGGAGGGAGAGGAGGGGACCTTCTAGCTTGATCTTCTCGTTGAGGTTGTTGATGTAGATGGTGACGTTCGGCGGGGCTCCGTTCGCCTCCCCTCCGGTGCCACCGCCGCCGCCGCCGCCGCCGGCCGGCGCCTCGCCGCTCATCTCCCTTGCCTCTCCTCGCGCGGCGCTCTCGAGCTCGAGAACTCTCTGTCCCCCTCGCGTCTTCGCTTTCGGGCTGGGCTTTGCGTTTTGTTGAGGGGACTTTTTTCGAGTGAGAGAAGGAAGAGGGCTGGGCTTTTGCTGGTGGTAAATCTTATTTGGGCCACACACGCTAATGAAGAGGTGGGCAGTGGGCTTGCAGTTTGGGCTTTTGGAATTTTTTTATATTTTTTATTTTAGTGTTCTGCAAAAATACATGATAAAAAAATTGCAATTCTCTACACGCGTATAGCCGTTTGAATTTTAGATTTGAACATTGTGTTGATTATTTGAGCATTAAGATAGTTCTAAATTAAAAAAGTTTGAATTAAGTTGTAGATCTCATCAAGGTTTATAATTTTCATATAAAGTTTATCTCCATCCGAGTTCATATGAAAAAGTTATGATTTTTTTAAAAATATTCTTCGAAATCCCGGCGTTTGAACTCACGGTAGGGTGGATCCAAGTTAAATTCCTCCGTTTCATCATATAGATTTGCAATTTTTTCATCAGCACATGTATTTTTACAAAACACAAACAAATCGGGCTTTTGGGGGGAGTGTTGAGTTGGGCTGGAATGATGGACCTGAATTGCACTACCAACTCAACTTTTCGTCGTTTTCAGTGGATGGAATGTGGATACTAATTGCAAACTAAAATCCTCTAAAACCAAATTAATTGCTAATTACTTGGATATGCAACGAGTAATTAAACAATCTTGTAAATGCATCCACCTCTGGTTTTGGGTTGGGTAAAAAGTACCAACCTGGCGAACTGAGCGTCGAGTCGACTCGAGCAACTATCAGCAAACAATGAGCTTTGATATTTGGTATACAAAATTGCCTTCAGGATTCAGGAGAAAGAACAAGCATTTCAAACCAAGTGAACTTTAAAACGTTTCTTGAATTGGCCGCGGTAACCACTATCTTCCCCCTTGCAACTTGCATGACACCGAAATGGCGTTACCAGCTTCCAGGCTCGCACAGAAATTAAAGGTATAAAGAATGGTACTGCTGATAGAAACAACATTTGTGCAGACTTTTTTCCTCCAATAACTACATATTGGAAGGATAAAATTACCATACATCAAGTCACAAAGACAAGGCAAATGCATGACACAGCTAAGAAAAAATAGGGACTACCAACATCTACGGAATGCCATGCTGCCAATGCAATGAAGTTCTGTGCCGGCGGGAAGAACAAAAACAGATGATGAATCCAACCTAATGCTGTACAGAATATCCTTTACAGCCAAGCTGCCACTCAAGACGCGGATAAAGGGTGGTTCAAGGGGATTGGCTGATGGATGTCTAATGCCATGCCCTGGTGGATCCAACTATCCAAACAACAGATCACCCCCTTTGAGCTGACTGACGATGATGATACTGAAAGTATTGAATGCTGATAAAATGCTTCACCCTCTGGCTGGCTGTAAAGTGGAAGACAGAGTGATGTAATCAGTTAGCTTGCCTTCAACTCATGCGTCTGACAGAAAGTACAGTTTGGTTTGAATATAAAGAAGTACTAGTATCATAAAGTGCTGCTTTTGTTGCAGTGATAGTTTAATCAGGATGAAATCATCCAATGGGGGGTCAATTGTTCTTTGCTCCTTGGGTGGTTCACTCGTAGCTATTTGATGGTCACTTGTTAACTGATCTACATAGACAATTTCAGAAAGGATAATATATGCAAACTCTACTCAATATTAGTATAGCCCCAAGCAAACTAGAACAAAGTGAGCTGTACTCTTCTAGTCCTAGATCAATTAGGTGTCCAATGGGTACTCAACAGTAACCTACTAACCCCTATAGTTCCCTGACTAAACAAAGCTGCAAGACACAGGTGAACAAATGCAGTGGTCAGGATACTATGCAGAAAGCTTTTTACGCCCACAGCTATTCAAGAATCCATAATTTTGCTAACAGGAAGTGACAAATACAAACATATTGTCTCTAAATGATATGTCATGGAATTGGCTATCTCAGGAAAAAAGATTCATTACAGGAAATCTTGTAACAACTAACAATTACAACATCATCCTTATCTATTCAAAGTATTAGCGAAAGAGATTATTAAATAATTGTTGGTAGGAGGGAAATCATCTCTAAGCTTTCCTTATGACTATCCCTAAGCATCAGTGGGGCCGTGGTGTCAAATTAATTATTAAGCATTATAAGTTTTGTACAATAAGCTATTATCCTTTCATGAAAGCTTTTGCTGGGTGAATTGATTCTTTATGGAAGAATTTTTAGAATTAACAAAACAGAATAGATCTAGCCCACATCATCTTTCCTGGAAATTTAATTTTTTACATCAACTAATAGCTGGAATCTCAAATGTTCATTCATTACATCATTGAGTGAAGCATGGGTTCTGGACCTCTAGCTAACATGATAAGGGTATAATAAACATTTGATCTCCAGTGATTCAAGTCTTAGATTTATAGCAGAGTAATGACCCTATGTGAAGGCAGGTGATATACCTTATTTGGAATTTGTTTTCTTGCATGTGGTGGACCCATATCAGTTGGCTTCAGGATCTGAAATGAACACATTAGGCTCTCATCTATGCTCAATAGAGCACCCACATTATCGAATTCTCCACAATAATTTGGAGCAGAAAAGATTGTCACTAATCGCCGTTGTGCGAAGAACTCATAGCCATCTTCAACTACCTAGGATCATTGAAGATGCATGCCAGCATTGTCAGGTCAAAATCACAGAGAACGAAAATAAGTGAGAAAACATGCAGAAGACAAACTTTCACAAACCTGATGAGCTCGACAAATAAGATCAAGATCATTCTTCTCCAAAAACTCTACAAGCTTATCTGCACCAAACGTACATGAAACACCTCTGTCACTCTCACCCCATCCTTCTCCATCTGGGCTAGGATCAGACCAAAGCAAATCACAAAGGAGACCATAATCAGGAATCTCAGCAGGCCTCTCAATATCCTTTATCTGATCCAAACTCGTCAATTCGGGTGAGAGACCACCATGCATGCACAGTATCTTGTCATCGATGAGTGCTGCTATAGGCAGGCAGTTGAAGCAATCCGAGAATATCTTCCACAGCCGAACATTGAACCTCCTCTTGCACTCATCATAGAACCCATATACTCTGTTGATTTTCGCATCTTCATGGTTCCCCCTCAGCAGGAAAATCTTTTCAGGGTACCTGATTTTGTATGCCAGCAGCAAGCATATAGTTTCCAAGCTCTGTTTGCCTCTATCGACATAATCTCCTAGGAATACATAAGTTGAAGTTGGAGGATAACCACCCAAATCAAACAGTCTCAAAAGGTCAACAAACTGGCCATGGATATCACCTGCAGGATCCCACAATTGATAAGGCGAAGACATTTTGTATAGAGATGTAAACGAATTTATAGAATAAACACATGGGGAAAGGAGCCCTACATCTTTACACCAACATAATTCTCAATTGCACAAGTGAATTTGTCGCACTCAAACTCAAAAGGGTCAGACAGCCTCTCAGTGTATACGTTGCTAAATGAACAGGGAGTAAAGCAGGTAGTGCATAAGTGTCTGATAATGTTATTTTCTATAATTGTATTTTTTTGGGGCCAAGAAAAGCTTTTCAAGCAGTTATATGGACAAAACATCATTCTAACCAGATATAAACAGAGAACGGCACGGCACAGCCACTCGATTGAGTTTCCTTGTGGCACAAACTCCTACCTAACCACACATCATTACTCCTGCCAACTCGCCCATGATTGATGATTCCATCATTCATTCCCATGCCCTCAGGCTTGCAAACGGGACACGTATGAAATGCAGACAGCCAAAGCCAGACCCAGCACTAATCAGCTATCTAAACAACAGGTCAATAATCCCGATTGGGCACCGCACTAATCCCGGACCCAAATCCCACTATGATTCGACATTTCTAATTGAAACCAAAAATAGCACGACCGAATTATGCTTCCCCTCCCCATCCACATCGGAGGAACCACGACGCCGAGAAACGGAGGAATTAGGCGGCAGCATCCCAAACGAGGACGGGAAAGGAATTAGGCGGCGGCGCCAGGGCAGGCAGAGAGCGTGGCGATTGATTACCGCAGATCTTGACGGGGGCGTGGATTCGGAGCAGGTTGGGCTGGGAGAGGAGCACCCGCTTGCCCTCGACGCAGAGCTGCCGGATCTCCGCCTCCGACAGCTGCACCTGGCGCCCGCCGCGGCCGCCCTCCACGAGCCGGCGCACCACCTCGTCCACCGCCGCGCCCTCCATCGGCCCCATCGGGGCCCGCGTCATCATCATCTTCCCGCCCCGCTTCCTGGCCGGCGACGGCGGCGGCGGCGTGTGGCGGAGGAAGAGAGAGAGAGGGACTGAGGAGGAGGAGAGAGAAAGCGGAGGAAGAGAGAGAGGGAGGAGGTGGAAATGGAGGTTGTCGTCGACGAACCGAACAAATCGTTGGAGTTGAAGTGTTCAAAACCGCGTGAAGGAGCATCCGCCGTCGGTTCAAGGTTGGACGGCCGCTGATCGACGAGCCGGATCTTTCTCCAACCGTTTTTGTCATTTTCTATTGTTCCGTTTGTGGGTGTGTTTCTGCCGTGAGATCATAGAGGCGAAACATTCTATAGGTCGTATTCGTATATTTCGAGGTCAGCAATTTACGATTCCTTTTCTTAAAGCAGAAATTTCTGGAATGATGATTTCGTACAATTGTCCAATTCATACATACACAACTAAAATGATTCTCGTATACCACTAAAATGATTCTCATACACCAAGATCCAACGAGCGCGTGTGTTCATATGCTACTTTTATTGCGCTACTGATATTGCTGGGAATCGGAGTGATTACCAAAGAGATAGATGGATTCTCAAATGATCCAAATGGCCACATTTTTATATGTTGATAAAATCCATCAGTAGGTCCAATGCATTATTAGTGTATTGTGGTTAAGCTCCTAGTTATAGGTTGTTTTAACTTTTCTAGGTGCATATATGTTTGTATGCCTCAATTTATAGGTCATTTTAGCTTTTCTAAGTGCATATATATTTGTATGTATCTAAATATAGTGTATATCTGGATGCATAAAAATATCTATAAATCTAGACATCATCTATAAATCTAGACATCTGTAAATCTAGAAAAGCTTGCAAAAAAAAAGTACGTGAGTCAAATAAATGCTCAGAAATCAGGCCCAGCTTGTTTCAACTCGATTTCTACCTGTATTTGGAGAGAAATGAGTTGATCTTGACAACATTTATGTCTTTGGAGCTTGTCTGGAAAAAGAACACTAGGCAAGCGATACAGAACATGTTAGCAGTCTCAAATGGGGATCAAGTAATTTCAAGTTCTTCACCATGCATACACACGTCCTTTCCTTTCTCAACACAAATTATATCAGTAATGAATATACAACAACAATGTACCTGTTTTCCACAAACGCACCACGGCGAAAATCGACCACTGATATCTGCAAACAGTTGCAGTTTCTCCTCATACAAAATGGGAAAAAGAAGAAAAGACAAAAAGGGCAAGCCATGCATCCGCCAAAAAAACAAGCCCAAGCAGCCCCACTGTAAAAAGGACTATTACCAAACTGGTCATCAACCGTGACAAACCCATAGCCTCCAGATGACATCAACCACGAGCACAGCCCAATCCCACCTCGCCCTAAGCCACTCCCACGTGTCTTCTTTCATTACCTTCCTCTGATACAGCATTATCGGAGTGCATGGGAGAAAAAACGCTAATGGACCATAGTTGAGCTCCAAGCAATCGAATGACCAGGCAAAAAGCCAGTGTCTTTGATGATCAAACTATCTGGAAGGTTTCTTGCGGCTAAGGATCTCTTGCTCTTTGAGACGGTGCTGGAACCGTGCCAAGCGTGCCTGGAGGCTGACCAGGCCCGCAGCCTTTCGTGAGAGCAGAAAGCTCAACTGTGTCACGTAGTTGTCAATAAGGCTGCCTGGTTGGTCAACTTCTGCCAAAAGGTTCATCTCCTGAGACACATAATGCACATGTTTCAGCAGTGTGGTGAAAACTAATAATATTGTAAGCTGCCAGTATTCTCAACCAGCCACCTTACACAAAGAACAAACTAGAAAGTTTGAATGTACTTAATAAGACCATTCCATCATGTTTTGTTTTTTATATAAATGAAAAATGCACTGCACTGTGGTTAACTCCCCCCAGATTTCTGTGTCAATAAAAAAGGACTGGTCCATCGTTAAAAAGGAACTGTTCGTTACAGCAAATGGACAGTTAACATTAGCTCTATGCCTCTATCCCTGCGATCAATGAACTTATACATGTACTAGATGAGCTATATTTTTTCCTAGGATCCACACCAATATCAATATACCCACATCATAATATCATAAGGCCTAAATAGTATAATACAAGATGACTTAGCGTATATAGTTATGCATTGACTTATATTATTTAGTAGGTTAAGACTCACCTCACGCACGATCTCCATCGTATTCTCAATTTCCTTCCTGTGAGCTGCAATGAGAGCCTCCTCTTCCTAACATACAAAAGAAAGTTTAGCACCACAGAACAATCCGGAACCGAATAGCACAACACTATCCATGAACTGTTGTTTACCTCAAGAATTGCATCAATTTCCACATCATCACAAGAACTTTCCTTTTCAGATTGCCTAGACGAAGCTGAAGCAGATGGTGGCCTTTGCTGCTGTTGCGGCTGCTTCTTATACCCAGCCCGACCAGTCTCAGGCCCATTATCCTTTTTTGCATAGTTGCTCTGCCTATCAGATTTGTCTTCTCTGTAAGCCTTTCTCCGAGGAGGTGAGACTTTTGTGGCTTTCTCCTCTTCTTGTGTATTTGCTGAATTCTGAACCAACTGTGCCTTACCAGTGTAAGCAGTTTGGCCGGACTTCAAATCATACCTCTCCCTATCATTGAAACTAGATGCTGCACCATTTTCTTCTCTCCCTCTATTAGAATAACTTGGAATCATACTAAAGGAATTTCTGTCAGGCTCCCCAGAAGGGTTGGAGATAAAATTTTCAGTGCCCTTCCGATTAGTATCAACCGGTCTCTTCTCTTGAATCTGATTAGGGATTTCTTCAGGTTCAGCAGGCAATGGATAAGATGGAGCTGACGAAGAATCCCTGCTAGAAGCGGTAGTGGGCCCTGTGGACTGCTCTTTTCTTGTGTTTCCACCCTTTGAAAGACTTTTGACCCTGTCATTTAATTAGAAATTTACTAAGTTAATGACAGGAACCATTTCAAAATGATCGAACAGCATATATCACTTGGATATATAAGTTTAACATTGTTACCTATCAGCGTATCTCAAGGTATTTAGAGTGTGTTCACATGAACCTGCGTTTGGAGAAATGCAAGAAATCATCACCGTCCTAGAGTTACCAACAAATGAGTCACGAAGAACCTCAGTAAGCTTGCTTCCTCTGAAAGGAATGTGTATCTGATCATTGTCAAGAGCTCGAATGCATTCTTTGAGAGCTAGCAGACTCTTATTTATCTCCGCTCCCTCAATCCTGATATGATAACAAGTTGGTGGTTAAAATAATTGACAATAACAATTAGATGGTAAAGGAGCTTGAGGGATCAACAAAGGGGTGCAAATCTATAAAGACATAAGCAACACCTTGTCTGCCTGTCATTATCTGTAGTATCAGCACCACGCTCACTTCCAGCAAGGTCAATAAATGATATTTTCCCCACAGCCTTTGTACTTTTAGCTTCATTAGCATCGCGGTCTCTCTGTCTCCTAGTATCTTTTACAACGATGTGCTTCTTCACAGCCAGTTGCAGAATAGCATGCGACCTTGATGATTCCTCATTGGCCCCAGTTGAGCCAGTGCTCCTCGCTGCATTTCCTCGCTCAATATATTCCTTGACAATCTGGACATCAGAAACCTCAAATTCCTGTAGACCAACAATGCAAACTTGTTTCTTGCCATCTTCCCTCATCAGTAGTTGCCTACAAAATAAAGGATAAGAAATTCCAGTTCAGGTAAAATAATTTGGATATCTCATCCAAAAATTGATTCTTAGGCCCAGATTTGAAACACGGCTCTATGTTAAGTTCTAAAAAAACAACGGTAGTGCCATTCTTTCAGACATGAAAATCCCCTTTCATTAATTGATGAAAATGTACATTACATCAAAGAAAACTTTAGCGATGCTTTGTAAAACCTACAATAATGGCATTCTACAAATAAAAGTATCAAGCAACATTTTGACCTAGTATCCCAAAACATGGATTTCTCATCCAAACAAATAATAGCAGATGGCTAATAATAGATTATGTTTTGCTTTGATGAAAAATAGATACTTCAAAGTAGAGCACATGCTTCAGCATTCCCACCAGACATCATGAATAAGAGCGACACGCACACAAATGCGCAAGTTCACCAGAAAACAATTCGGAAAAGAAAGGAAAAAAATATAATGTGACATGTTGGTACTCTAACATCAAACCATGAACAAAGACTGTTGTCTCAGAAAATCAGATAAAAAGGTGTCATTTCTAAATTTTTAAGCATGTGATGTAACCACATTAAAAGAAATGCAATAACCAACCTTCTGTCAGATAGAAGATCAAAGAGCTTCCCACCATATATTTCGAAATAGCTAAGCCACAACTTAAAATTCTGATTCCGATAGACAGGTTGACGCAAAAGACGAACCATGTCTTGTGCAGCTCTCAGAGGCAAAGGCTGCATTGTGTATGTCTTGCCACTGCCTGTTCATGAATTAGAAAATAAGATATTTGAAGGAAGGTAGGCGACCTTGAAAAACAAATGAGTTATGACTTATGAGTTGCTACCTAAGATGTTTCAATTACAGTATGAGGTCTAATCCAATAGTCGGCAAAGGGGCATTATTTAAAGATGGGCGACTTAGCTTGGGAGCTCATAAGTAGTTATTTGCATAAGCATATAGAGCATTAAGGTAAACACGACTTACAGAAAAGTTTGCAGTGTAATTATAATAACGACAGAAAAGTTTGCAACATGATATTGATGTTTTCAGCAGAAACTATCAGAAACCACAATTCACTTATGCGTCAAAAATGCAATATATATGATAAGCTTGTAACAACAGAATTACTAACCTGTTTGGCCATAAGCAAAACATGTTGCTTTTGTTCTCTGAAATATAATTGGAATTATAGGCTCAACTGTTTCACGGTACACCTGTCCACAACATCACATAAGGTAAACAACAAATTCAATGCTGATTGTTGAGAACGTACACTATGCACATTAATGGAGAAACATCAAATGTCAATGAGAAAATTGATACTATGAAGTAAAACCATGCAACCTCAAAACTGGGGGTCATCAATTTAGCATCATATCATTGCCATTATAAAGTTAAATGAGGAAAATGCAGTAACAAGGATTTGTTAACAATTAACCAAACAGAGCTAGTGGCTATAACACGCAGGGCAGGTAATTCAAATTGGTTGCGGAGCAAGTGACTTAACCATACGAGTCTTTCATCAATGAGGAAGTGCATCTGCTGTTCTGGAGAACTACAGGTGGCTACAATGCTTCAGGTTTCAGAAAGAAAAATGCTGCTTCTGAGGCACACCGACATTCATAAGAGAGAGCACTTTGGAGAGAAGCAGGCATGAGGAGTACATGCATGCATATTGCCCATTTCAACAATAGTGAACAAAGAATCCCTCAACTTCAGGATGGCTTGGCCATTTCTTATGATTAGCTCAGAATAATTTTTCCCGATCTATATCCATGGATTGGGCATGTCCAACGAAGGCCTCCGGAGGCACCGGTGCGTAGTGGAACCCTAAGGCGTGACAGTAATGTGAAGAGAGGTAGACGAAGACCAAAATTGACATGGGAAGAGGCAATAAATGGAGATTTGAAGGGATGGAATATACCCAAAGATTTAGCCCTGGATAGGAGTGCTTGGAAAACAGCTATTCATGTGCCCGAACCCTGATTTGTGGCTCTTGTTGGGTTTCAACTCTAGCCTACCCCAACTTGCTTGGGACTGAAAGGCTATGTTGTTGTTGTTGTTGTTGTTTGTATATCCATGGATTAAGATAAGTGAAAGGTGAGCAAGTGCAATACTTACCGATACAAAAAGAAACTGTAGATTTGTAACAAGGTTAACAAAACTGGGTGCTACTACTTTATCAGTTTAAACAAAGGAATCAATCCTTGAAATCTATTAGACAATCCTGTCATCTTCTTTCAGTGAAATTTAAATTATAATGGTTCTCAGAATTTTCCACGTCTGAATCCAAATCGTTCATTTCTGTAACTATGTCGTTTTGAGCTGCCACAAAATAATCAAGGATTACAGCTTGGATAGACAAGAGAAAGTGCCATACCTCATCATTCGAAACATGTTCATCCAGGACAGCATCAAAACAAAATTCATGCTTCTCCACGTAAGCTGTTAAGTCCACCTTCCAGTAGAGAGGATATGTTAGCAGACAATAGGAGCCAGGAAAAAGGTCCAAAGAAGCACTTCAAACATTTAAGATGATGAATTCCCATTTATCCTACAGCATTTCAGAATTATTTTGAAAATATTTTGCAAAACAAACAGACAGCTAATAAGCAATGAAAACAAGAAGCTTTTAGCTTCAATGCTTCTTCCTCAAAAAAAAACTTTCAAAGGAATTATTTAAAGCACCCCTGGTCTGTAGTATGCGTTTATTACCAAGCGCTCAGGAATGTGTAGTAGCAACATTATATCCAACATGCTAGTCACATACAACAAGCTCAAGGAGATATTTATGTTATCATTAAATTAGAATATATTACATCAAAATGATGTCTAACTCCTGCCCATTACAGGGAACAGGCAGTCTACACCACAAATATATACACACATCACTGGAAAGCTACTAACAACATGTCTACCTAGTACCCATGTGGTAGGCTGGTAGCTATATGGCACAATAGGCATGGAAACGTGTCGGTATTTCACAGCATACATAGTTAAATTTGACAGGCAGCAAATGAGTAACAGAGTAAGGTCTTATTTGTTTCAGCTTGTAGATTGTGGTCTGTGGATTGCAGCTTGCAAATTGTTACCTATGTTGACCATCTAATGCACCAAATAGACATGAGTATAAAATAGATTGACTTGCATGGCCACGTAAATAACAAAAAAGGAACTAACAGATGGTTTTAGCTTTAGTGCTTTATATGAGCGCAACAAAACTCCTAAAGATGAGCCATGGATACCTTGAGCTTAGGCTCGTAAACTGTCAAAAATGATGAATCATGCACAGATATGATGTCTTCTTCCTTTCGAGATAGCTCCTTTCTGTTCAAAGGTCTCTTCCTTACCTGAACGTGTGATGAACTAAGTCAGGTGAGTCAACCATTACCCAGTTGGCACAAACATATGAATGACTTGAACAAGAGTAACATACCACTACTTTAATCTTTGCTACATTATTTTCTCTAGCAGTGCTCTCCTTTTCACTGGTCACCACATCATAATTGTTTACTGGGACTTGCTGGCTCCCTGATATCACATCATCATCATCATCATCGATTTCCTTTGGCATAAAGGGCGAAGCCTCAAGTGGTTCGGATACTACATCCTGCCAACGGAAAAATAATAAGCTTAGAATAAACTGAAGGAAGACACTTCACACTGATGAATCAATATGAAACACTGTTTTTGTGCATCAATCATCTAATTGCACATATTTTCATGGCATACCTCGGACAGTAGCTCAGTGTCATCCATAGCATGAAGGTCTAGAAGGCCAGCCCCAAGGTCACCTCTAAGTTCAGGGGAATAAAACCCCTCTACAGGGTTCCCCCCACCAAAGCTCTGAGCTGTTGGTGTGTAGGGCTCAGACATTGACACCGCTGCAGACTCTCCATTAAAATTTAGGCTTCTTAAAAGTGTATAAAGTCTCTGCTTTTCTTCAACCGATTGTGGCCCATAGCCCTGTCAAGCAATAATGGTATTAGTGACCATCAGCCATCCAATAACACATGTTATTTAAAGAGAGTATATGCATATGTAAACATCCTATCACTAGGAAAACCATAATACTTTTGTGTAGTTGCACGCAATACTTGAAGCAAACAGCATCAGTAGAATACATAAGAATTTGTTTAGTTACATCACACATGACAAGAAAAAAACAAGGTGATGTATGTATATGTGTTGGAGTTCAATTTCTGGTTTATAGTTGGCACAAGTTTACAGTACAACAATCATACTGCATTCAAGTTAGAAGGGTTTCCTGGATGCCTCAATTTCGAACAAAGCCAATATGCTATACAATGTGAGCATACATGGTTTGCTGCAAGAGGTCCATGAATATTTCTTTCTTCATTCAGTACAGGCTTCGTTTTATCTGAACCGGAGACCAAATAAAATGGCACATGATATCTCTTACATAACAAACATAGACACATGAATCAAGACATCATCGCTTATTAATTTTCCTAAGATTATTTTCCCAGGAGTATGATCTTCAAAGGCATTCCAAAAGAAATAGAAATCAGCAATCAATGCCCCCTGAATGAACCATAAAGGATAAAGATTAGGTCCTCGATCCCATATTGGCATTTCCACCCTCCATTCAAACTATAGCAAACTCCATGCATTGCATAACTGAATGCTGGAAAGAAATAAGCAGTTGTTCGCAATCATAAAAGTTTGGAAGGTAGCTCCCTGCTCGATGATGCGTGTTTGTTCATGAATTAATGTGAAAAAATCTCATGAGCTTGCTGGCCCTCACTGTAATGAGTGCATGTCTTACAGCTGAACACTATCCTGGATCAATCAGCCGTCAGCCATAGCAACCGCTTGTAGATTCTAACCATGCTGACATAGCCCGACAACACAAGCAAATTGTACACCAAACCAAGCTGAATCCGATTCAACTCCAAGCAAAACAACAAACCCTAGAGCGAATCGCGAGATTCCAGCGCCTCATCTGGACAGCAACCCGATCCGAAGCACACGGCACTAAGCGCACCAAAGACGCCACCTTTACAATCCGCATTCCAACAACTAGATCACGCATTTTCTCCCGAGAGAGAAAGAGAAGGAGAGAGGAACCTCACCTGCATGAGAAGGTTAGGCAGCATGCTTCCGGCGCCGGCACCCCCGAGTCCGGCCATACCGCCACGGTAGTCGCCGCCGCCAGCGGAGGACGTCGCGAGGTGCTGCAGGCCCGCGGACTGCAGCCACCGCGCCATGACAGCGTCGCTCGAGTCCCCCATCCCGGCTTGACCAGTGGCCCCAGGCGGCTGCGCGGATGAAGCGGCGGCGGCGGCGGCGGAGCCCGCGCCGCCGCCGGCGAGGCGCTGCGACCTCCGCTGGGGCGCCAACTTGGCGGCTGGGTAGCGGGATCACGCGAGTCCCGACGCGTCGCGGGCGGCGGGGGATCCGGCGGCGGCGGATCCCAGATCTGCGGGAGGGTCGGGAATGCGGGCGCCGGATTTGAGGAGGGCGAATTGGGAATGGGAATTGGGGGAAGGGGAGGAGGAAGAAGAGAGTTGGGGTGGCTGGCTTCACTTTTTTATTTGTTTTTCTCGCTCTCCAAAATGGGTTCGCTGGTGAGACCGTGAGAGAGAAAGTGCTTTAAGAGTGAGAAAAAGGTGGCTGCAAAAATGGAGTTTTCAAGGTTTTTGATTCTGCAAACAAATAAAAAAAGTAAGAATCTTGGGAAGGAATAAGGGTGTTGCTTTGTTTCGAATTTTGGAAAGTTTGTGTTTGAAAAGGACTTGTTTGTGCATCTGGGGAAGAGGATGGCCGGCTTGTTTTTTTATATCAATCAACATGTTGAGTGTCGTCATTAGTGGTTTGGTTATTACCAGGTGATATGGTGGTAGTACCTGGCAGTGTTTATCACTATTCACTAGATAGCACCAAGTGGTGAAGCCGTAGGCTAGGACATGTTTTTATAATTGGCCAATAACAATCAATGAGAATTATTTCAACCTCCGAGATGGATATAGGCAAAATCGTAGTATGGCATTTTCAATTGTGAAATTTGATAGACATCATTACTTTGTGGCAATTTGTTTGAGAACTCGTGTTGTGTAGAGAGAGAGACATGCAAATAAATGAAGATGCAAATCCTTTCTTTTCCTCTTATGTTCATTATGAAATTTTATATAGTTTGGATTTCTACTGAATTCAAAAAACTAAGATCTTGGAGTGATAGAAATATAGTACTACTTCGAAGGGGGAGCCAAATGTGAGAAGGCAATCGCAGAGGCAGGGAAGGAATGTCACTATGTGGGTAAGCTGAAGAGCACGGAGCTTAAACTTCTAGAGGATCTAAAGACCAAGTAATGGCTACCGGAGTAGAGAAGCAACACATGGAAAATAGTACAAGGGCTAGTAGGAAGAAGGTTAGTAGGAGATGGACACTATGCAAGCTATGTTTTTGGGCTAACAGAGGCGTAGAGGGTGACATGGATGTACCAGGGGCACAATTCTAAGCCATCGTTGCAACGACATTATCGCTCCACCGTATTGTAAGACCCAACACTGCTATCATTTTTAGATATAATTTAGATCATACAGCCAAATCACTTAGTCCATTAGTCTAATTAGTCTAACATGTAAGGTCATCTTGACCCTCACCAGTAGTGCAACATAGTTTGTTTTGTTGGTTGATGGTGCTTGTATCAAGCACCGAGGAACAAGGAAAAATGTAGTGTAGTCATATGGGCAGATCCACCTATTTAGGTTGAAGTTTTTAGAGTAAGAACTGTGTGCACTTTCATCCATCCAAATCTGTGTAAGATGTTCCTCAATCAATTGCCACCAAGGGAATGATTTCCAGCAACTATATTCCACAAATGAATATTGCCCTTGAGCAAATTCCAAGATTTCACTTTAAAATTAAAATATTTCCTACTAGCAGGCTAGCAGGATAGGATTAGGCATGTGCCCGCTTCTATATTCTTAGGGCTAACATGTGCATTAAATAAAGCTGATATGTAGGATTTTTTATTGCATTAGCATTACACATAATTAAATAAAATGAGAGAAAGAGGATGTAAGTATGTATCTTTGCGAAGATATAGCTCGGGCTTGAGATTCAAGATTAGAAAAACGTCCTCATGTTTTGGGTCTATTATCATAGATAAGACCGCAAAATATTTAATTTTTATAGTATAGAAGAATAATTAATTTTCTTGAGTAGCTTAAGAAATAATAACACGATACCATGCATTGTAGGAGTTGTTTTTCGCCATATCTATTTAATGCTATCCGGATGACATGCAACAATATCAATTTACTTTTTATGCTCTCAATGTATGCTTGTAATCAAAGGAAGGACACGAATCTCAAACACGCAAAAAAAACATTATATGAATATGGTTTTTCAGCAAAGAGGAGAAAAATAGGACCGTGAAAGTTGGAGCAGGTATTTATCCTCTCTAGTATCTACAGTCGTTCATGTAAGTACACCCTTATCTAATTGATTAGATTAGCTATCGAACTGTTGACAACCGTATTTCTTCTTTTATCTCTTTCGTGATGACTGACAAAAGATCCCGGAACTAACGTGAACGAGTTGGAAAAATAAAATAAAATATATGTGTGGTCTTATACTTTTTCAAAGTGTTATTCATATCCCTAAAGTCTGAAAATGTTTTTTTTAAGTCTTTGAATTTGTCTCGTGATGTCATGCAGATTCCTAAACTTTCAAAATACATTTTATGACACTGGTATCATCCGGTTCCTACACACTAAAAATGCATTTTTCAAATTCTGAACTCATCGTGTGCGACATCACTAGTCCAAACGGTGAGCAGGACAAGGACTTCTCCTAGTTCTCGCGCTTTATATCTCGTCCCTTCGTGCCGCCCTTCGTTTTCTCCTTCGGCTTCGGTGCAGGCCCCTCAACCGTGCATCGGACAACACCACAACAAGCTGCACCTGATGGTGAGTATAAAAAAAAATGCACCTGTTGGCCTGCACTCTATGATGCCGGTTTGATGCGAGTCTCGTGCTCCACTATCATCATCCTCCCCGCATGATCCGATCTTGGAGGAAGCAGTGCTGCTAGTGGCAGGTGACAAGTTTGGGAATTTAAAATACATTTTGAGAGTTCGTTGGTCTAGATGATATATCGGGACAAGTTCACCCAGGACTGTTTAAAAAGAAAAAAAATAGCAAAAAATATTCCGCAGCGCATTGTTCACAGGCTAGCCAGGTAGCTCGGCTGCTCAGGGGAGGGCAGGGGCAGCAAGAAATACGCTGCAGCGGATCCCCAGTTGCGCTGGAGCTCGGACGCATCCCGCAAAGGATCCCTCCCTCCTCGTCCGCGCTGGCCAACGCCACGCCCCAACGGAAAGTATAGCGCGGGCCGCGCAGGAGCGTGCATATTCCGCGGCCGGCCGACTCTGTGGCCCATTTCCCGTCGGCGGGCGTGACTACCCTTCGGTCCTCCTGTCGGTCTCATGCCGGCCGCCGCCACGAGCAAAGCGAGCTGAGTCACGACGCACGCGGCCGAAGCAAAAGGAAGCAGAACAGCAGACTAGTATGTGGACGCACAATGACGGCCGGCTGCCGAACGCACGGGCGCATGCTTGGCAAGGGATGACGGGACGGAACGGGTGGTGGGAGATGCATGCATCGACCGACCCGGCCGCTCGGCGGTGGTGCAGCTTCCGGTGCATGCGGTACATGAACCGACAAGGACACGGTTGCTCGACGCATCCTGCGTCTCAGATAGTAGCATCTGGTCGGGATCTCTGGTCAGCATCCCAGCATGCACCCATACTACATGGCTTGTGCCGAACTGCCGATACAAACATCGATCTATCAACACATTCTTTGCAGTGTTTTCATCATATCTAGGTGTATACAGTCTATCTGATCCCTTTCTTTTGCCTCATCAGGCTCCAATCCATCTCCCATCAATTATTAAATTACCAATCGTCTTCAAACTTTCTACTGGGCTCGATTTCATCATCCTAGGTCCTGTATTCTACGTCAGCATGCCGCACATGAGCCAATAGACTCTCAGGGCAGTCTTAACCCAACTACTAAGATGGTGTCCGTAGAATTTAATAAGCTGCCACTTAGGGATAAAAGATGATGTGCAAAGGAAGTAAGTGAAGAAAGAGAAGGAAACCAGATATTGCATGAGATCTAGTTTCTACACACCATCCAAAACATAATGAGAGATGAGTAGTATTAAATTCAAATACGGAATAGTGGTGTTTGCATTGGAAGAGTAGTATCTAGTACTAGTTTTTCGATGATGTGGAGTTTATAGAAACTATGGCTGGTGTCTTGGGTTAGGACTACTCTCATAGATATTATTTCTTCCTTACGTTTTAACAAATATGGTTCAATGGTTAAGGAGAATGTAAAGTAAACAAAAACCTAAACCTTTTATGCGTAGACACAGGATGGATATAAGCCTAGGGCCACTGGGGCCATGGCCCTAGGTGTGGACTATCCATACTGTAGCTTAAAGGTTCAAAGGTCCAAGTACAGCTAGCTTCAATTAGCCCAAGCCCATTAGTGGCCCTAGGCGTGAGCCTGGCCGAGCTCCGCCCCCGATGGACACATGATCATCACTAACTTTTTTTGCTATGCTAGTGATTTCTAGGTTAGCACATGTACAACACTTGAATTGATATCGGTCTTCGACTATAGCACACCAATAATCTTACACAGACTCACGAACGGCTTGTAGGCGTGCCAAATCAAACCAGATATGAAGTTGGACTCAAATGAAAAAGGTCAAGTACTCAATTGGTCTGTTCGGTAGTTTGTTGATGGACGAATGTGAGTCTTGGAAGAAGGCTGAGGGATAAAATTTGATATGGTGATTGAACGGGACTCAATTTCGCCAACCTTCACAATCCACCTGAATTTTCGTGTTTGAAGCAAGAAACTTGTAACCCATGTACGAATTGACGAATGTGCTTGTCGTTTCCAAAGTACTCTCTCTTTAACTATTTTGAAACGGGTGGAAATCTCCAGGTCAATATCTTGCAAACGCATGTTTGGTTTAAGAGGGCTAAAGTTTAGCCCTATCACATCGGATGTTTAGATACTAATTAGAAATATTAAATATAGTCTAATTACAAAATTAATTACACAGATGGAATCTAATTCGTGAGACGAATCTATTAAACCTAATTAGTCCATAATTTGACAATGTGGTGTTATGCTAATGATGGATTAATTAGGTTTAATATATTCATCTCGCGAATTAGCCTAGGGATTCTATAATTAATTTTATAATTAACTTATATTTAATCCTTTTAACTAGCATCCGAGCATCTAACATCTAACTGACAGAGCTAAACTTTAGTCTGGTATCAAATACCCCTAAGCGAGTGAGAGGCCTATTGGTTTCTCACGTACGCGAGCGCACACACTTTCTCGCGGGTGACGTCGCCGCTGAAAGAACCCGGCCGCCGCACACGTCATCTGCGCATCGCATCACACTTCACACCACGTCCGCTTCCTCACGCACCGCCCGCTGACCGTGACCGCCCTCCTCCCTTGCCCCGGTCAAACCTGATGAATCCTGCGTGCCACCCGACGCCTAGCGAGCTGTTCCCGCTGACGGACGGGGCCCACGGGATCCGGGCCCGCAGGTCATGGAGTGAACGCTTCTCTCCATCGGTGCGGACACGCCGCCGCTTCCCTTTCCCTCTCCCGCACCCGGTACGGAGAGGCGGGCGCGGCGTCGTCTGATCCGCATCGGACGGCTGCGGGTGGGTGGGACAGCCGGACCGAGGAGGAAGGTACGTGTGGTTTGTTTCTTTTTTAAACACTGGAGTAGTACAGGACAACTGTGATTGTTTTTTTTGCCTATGGCACCCTGATGTTTATTTGTGAGCAAATAATAGTCCTTACTTGGATGTTACTCTAGCGGGTTCCCCATTGGCTACAGGCTGCAGTACTGCACACGGTGTGATCCTTGACTTCTTTAATAATAACCTTTCATATATATAATTAAATCCTTCATTAACTTTCTATGCTGTGCTCGTACATGCTCCTTCAGAGGTTATGGTCATTGCATAGACAACATCACATCCGAGTAACTAGCTTGTGCCTTAGTTCCCTACTATCATTTAGTTCCTAATATGCATATATTTGTTTGCTCATTAAAAAATGATATATAATTTTGCAAGCAACATGTTATCTAAATAAAATTCATTAAAAGTAAACCGTGACATAGCCATATATGATATAACAATTAGACAGCATAATACGCAACAATTCCGTTGACCAGCTCTAGGCTTGCTTGTATCCGCTCATTTCCCGCTTATCGGTGGAAATAAGCCATAAGCTCACCCAAATACCTTGCTTATTTCCTACTTACCACCTAAGCCGTTTCTCCCACAATCCAGAATACAACTAGCGCTCTGCTTTTTCTCCACGCGGCCTCGGAGGCGCTTCTCGCGCAAGCGAGCCGATTTTCCCCGATACCCTTCACCCCCGCGCCATCTTGATCCCGTGCCCGCCGCCGGCTCCGTCTGTCTGCCGCCGCCCCGTCCGTTCGCCGCCCTCCATCGGGCTCTGTCCGCCGCCCGGCGCCCTCCACCGGCTCCCTTCCCACACCTGTCGCTGGCTCTGTCCGCCGCCCTTCACCGGGCTCCATCCGCCGCCCGACACCCTCCACCGGCTCCCTTCCCGCACCCGCCGCTGGCTCCGACCGCCGCCAGCCCCGTCCGCCGCTCGGTGCCCTCCATCGCCTCCCATCCCGCGCCCGCTGCCGGCCCCGTCCGCCGCCTGCAGCCGGCTCCGTCCTCCTGCCACCCATCGGCCATCTTCCTACCCCTCTGCAGCCGCCCACTCCGCCGCAACCCCGTAGGCCTCCTTTGTAGCCGTCCCACACCGCCACAGACGTCGATTCGCAAGGAAGACCTTGCGGCAAGCAGGAAGAAGATAAACTTGAAAAAATAAAGGAAAAGAAAAAAAATAAGTGGATGACATTAGAATTCACTTATTATCAGTCTAAAATGAACTATATTATCAGCCTAAAATAAGTGGATGACATTAGAATTATTATCTTCTACTCATATTCACAACAAAAATGAGCTATTATTAGCCTCAGGGGCATTCAGGTCATTTTATCAGTCAGGATAGATAATCAATAGGATTGCCAAATACCCAGCTTATTGAGACAGCAAATTCTTTAGACAGTAGAATAAGCCTGCTTGATAGATAAACGAGTTCCACAAAAGCGTATACAAAAATGTCCCGGTACACAAAATGCGAAGCTGTCCATACTCCCAAGCCGGCGTCAGGTAAATTAGTTAAAACCGTTAGAGTTATTGAAATACCCAACTCCACGAGGACTTCTTCGCAAAACGCCCGTCTCATTCCCCTCCCCCTGTTTTGTTTTTCCGGCGTTTTTTCCTTCTCTAATTTCTCGTGGAGGCGAGCAGATAGAGAGGAGAGAGAACAAGAGAGAGAGAGAGAGAGGAGGCGCTCGGCGGAGGCGTTCCTCGCGATTGGACACGGCGCGAGCACCCCGAGGGCGCGCGATCCCCGAGGCACGGGGCACGGCCTCGCTGTCGCCGGGGCGGCCGTTTCGAGCCCCGTTTCCCCCCGGCTCGGCTCGGATTTTTCGGGATCCGGCCAAGAAATCCCGCGGTTGGTGAGGGGGAGGATAGGGAGGGAGGAGGGGAAGGGGGAGGGGATGGGCGTCGGTGCGGAGCCCAAGGAGGAGGCGGCGGCCGCCGGGGCTGCGGCGGCGGAGGAGGGGGCGGGCGGCAAGGAGGAGAAGGCGGCCGCGGTGTCCTGCTCGATCTGCCTCGACGCGGTGCTCGCCGCCGGCGGGGAGAGAGCCACCGCCAGGCTGCAGTGCGGCCACGAGTTCCACCTAGGTGAGTGCCCATGTACTCTGGATCTGCCGGTGGGTTCTTGGTTGCGAATTTTGTGGCTCAGTTGGCATGAGGACCTGTAAATATGACCAGTATCGTTAGAATTTGGTTCGATTTGGCGTAATTAGGATCAATTCACAATTTTATAGCTCTGGGTTTGCTGAATTTGGGTTCAAAGTCCTAAAGGTCGGATCTTTTTTTGGTGACCATAAAGTAGTACCGTTTTGCTGTAAAAGTTAAGTTTCGTGGGTGAATCTGTCTTATTTTGTCTGGTTTGGTAGACATCTAGGTGCTGTTTGTGGGCTAGATTGGATGTCAGAAGGATGATTTGGAGTGTATACAGTGCTGAATTATGTCTTAAGGTTCTTAATGTTGTTTTTTGGGTCTTGCTTATATGGGGATTCAGGCAAAATCTCTTCTGATTTGTAGGATGTTTGAACTAATATATAGGTTTGCAAAGAATTTACGCTCCCTCATTTAGAACACTGACTGGAACTTTGACTAATATTTCTACAAATATATGATATCTAAGTGAAAAGGATTATATTTCATGAAAGCATATTTCGTGATGAATCAACTAACATTGATCTTGCCTTGTCAATCTATCTTGTTCTTTATATATTGGTGGTCAAAGTACAACATGTTTTCCCTCCTCGAGTACGCGGAAGAGCTGCGTATCATTTCATTAAAGTATAAAAAACTGTACAGGCCGAAGCCTATTGAAACGTTACAACTTTTGTGCCACAAACATCAGGAATGACCCAACCCAAAGAGCAAACTAAGGATACAAAACACCTAGCCTATTCCCAAGAACTGACCCCGGACCTCCTTAGCTCCAGCAGCGCACAGTAAGGTGCTTTCTTCTTTGAAAAGTTGAACAAGTTTGACTGACAGGAACCCTAAAATGATTTCTATTTATATTTGGAGGATGTATATAGTTATTTAGATCTGATAGTGGGTTTGCAATTTTACATGATTTTCTAAGAAAATATTGTTTCCTTTCAATTATCTATACTCTTTGCACATGATTACTGAATGATGTTTATGGCTATTTTCTAAACATGGTCTTCAAATAGGGTTGGAATTTTGAGAACCCATGATATTGAAACATGTTTTCATGTGTCACAATAATTCTTTGGCTTGTACTCTACATGGCTATGCATAACGTACACAAGTCTATTGGTACAAAATCAGGATTTGCGATGACTGGCTGGATAAAATAAGTTATTGGAGATTAAATTAATATTAGTTTTCCAAGGCTTTGACTGCTGCCTGGTCTTTTAATATGCAATTTTGCTGTTTTTAGAAGTAACCGCAACATCACTGTAGTTGGATAAAGATGCTGATTGCTGATTCAGAATAGTCCTAACAAGGAATGTGCTTATTACGAGGCGCAAAGTTGTGCCAGTTTACTTAATGCAGCACTGATTATTCTATTATGGCATGTTACTAACTTACTGTAGCGTGCACTACTACACTAATCAGTAATCAATATCGAAGCACCGCTCTGAATTTCTTTGCTTGGTAATCTTTGGTATGCTAAGTATCATTTTTTTTTCCAGACTGTATTGGATCAGCATTTAATGCCAAAGGGGTTATGCAATGCCCCAATTGCCGCAAAATTGAGAAAGGGAATTGGCTTTATGCAAACGGTTCCCGATCTGCACATGATGTTAACATGGAGGAGTGGGCTCATGATGAAGACCTTTATGATGTTAGCTACTCAGAAATGGTACATGACCATGTCATCCTTACCCTTAAATTATTCGTGCTTGTTAGAGTCTTGGTTCTTCCTTGTTGTGTTGGCAATATGGCTTTTCCCACTCAATTTTCCTGTGGTTCAGTGTTACCTTTATCCCCTTGAGTATGCCTGATGCTTGATATGATTCCTTGTGCTTCTATGCAGTAGTATGCACATGCAAATGTTGGCAATGACCATGCTCAGTTGTTGAACTTTTCTTTTGGGTTTCATGAATAATCCTGAGACCCTTTTAATATAATTCGAATTAATGCCTGTGGTTACCTCTTACCCTTTTTAAAAACATTTATGGAGCTGATATATTAATCATAGTTCATATTACTCTAATAAACCATTTAGTTTAGTTTATTCCTGTTGCTTCCTCATTTGCTGCCATTGTTTAACTTATAGAGACAGTTCTTCTGCATGGCTATCCTGACATTTTTATTTTTGTGTTTTGTGCAGCCATTTCGCTTCCATTGGTGTCCATTTGGTCGCTTAGCACAACTTCCATCTTTATTTGAGTATGTTCTGCGTCAGATTATTATTTTTTACTGTTGTTTAACATTCTGTTCAACCATTCAGAATATACAGTTTCAGTACTCTCTCTGTTCCAAATTATTGATCACTCTAGCTTTGTCCTAAGTTGAACTCGTGTAACTTTGACCAAGTTCATATAAGAATATATTAACACTATAATACCAAATAAATGCAGTATCAAGATATATTTCATGGTGGATTCAATTGAACCAATTTGATGTTGTAGATGTTAGTGCTTTTTGTTTTCCTGTAAATTTGGTCAAAGTTAGCTGACTTTGACTTAGGACAAAGCTAGAGTGATCAATAATTTGGAATGGAGGGAATAACAAATAATGGCCAGTAGCTTTAACATACATGTTGCATTGCCTACTTACCTTGCCGTTATATATTCCTATGCATGACTAGTACCTCTTGCCCAACCCAAATCACCCATTTGGAATTTGTGGATGGTGAAAATAGGTCCTGTACCTATGCAGGGTAGATTTAAGAAAACAAGTGAGCAATCCTAAGATCCTGTAGTATTGATAATTTATTTAAGGGATGCAACTATGTAAAAAAATATTGATGGAGGGTGACTCAATTATTTGCTTTTTAGCTGAAAACTTAAATCATTTGCCTGGTGATGCAATCCTGAACAATCTCTAATAATGCATGAATTTATTTATGATGTCTATAGTGGCTTTCTTGTTATGATAGAGTATACATGGGTCTTTTTTTTTTTTTCTAAGAAGCATAGTTGACAATCCATATTGCCATAATGCTTCATATGCATTTTTGAATGAAGTACTAGACAAATTAGCAGGCATGGAATGTGTACATTAATAATGCGCTTATTCCAGTTATCTCCTAAGATCATATACAATTTTTCAGCTAGTCTTTATCTATCTATTGCTGAGAACCATACTCTTTTCCTGCTACCTGTACTGGAAAAAAATGGCGCTATTCACTTACTCTCTTCCCTTTTTTCTGTCAGGGAAGGAGAATCATCACCTCCAGTTACTTGTAAGTTCTATTGAATTGAATAACTTGTAAAATTGAAAATTATATTGAATAGGTTTGGATATTGGTCATATGCAGTTCATGACTTCATGGGACAGCATGTCTTCACGGAGCAAGTAGCTGTTTCTGCTGCACCAGGGACAACTCATCCTTGCCCATATGTGGCATACTTGCATCCTCTTCCACCGTTGACGTCATCGTCAAGCTCCCATGTCCCTGAGAGAACAATGGATCGTCCTGCATACCATGATCATTGGAACCCCCTGGCTGGGCCATCAGATGTTAGGCCCATGCAATCAGTGCAACCTGCTGATTTCCATCATAACCATTGGGCTCACATGCCCCATTCCTATGCCCAGCCCAACAGCAATAATGAACAGCCAGGGATCCCTTTTGGGACAAGGGCTGCACGGGTTGATGGTGATAGCCAGCGTCGAGCATCTGTTGTTTCTCCATCATACTTCAGTAACGGGTAATTTCGAGTCTATCTCATCTCTTATGAATTTTCCATGAAAAATATGAAATTCCATATTCTGGCATTGTACTTGATGAGAACATGCATCATTTCAGTAAAATGATCTAAAATAACAGTGGAAATGCATCTTTTGTCATAAGTTTTCTGTCCGTATTTCTTGCTGTTACATTAGTGCCTTTGCCTTGTCTGGTTTATTCAAACTTCCTCTCGGTGTTTGAACCTTCAACTAACATAAGAGCTTCCGAGAATAAATTTAAAAAAAGCTATATAGATTGTTACAGCACAAACTATGGCCATATAGTGTAGCATCTGATTCATCTATATCAATGATTTGGTTATAATTTTTTTTTGGTGCGTATGCAGGTCTGGTTCTAGATCTAGAGCTCCCAATGTTCCTCCACTTATGCCTCAGTTCATGAGGGCTCATGGCAGCATCAATGAACAGTACCAGCAGAATTCATCATCTAGTCTATTTGCTGGGGCTCATAGGTCAGGAGGCATGCGACCTGCCCCAGCACCTCTACCAGAGAATCCCACTTTTTCCTTGTTCCCGCCAGGTTCGTCTGGCCATAATTCAATGGAGACTGATGATGTGGGAGGAAGCCGGTTCTATGCCTGGGAGCGCGACCGTTTTGCGCCATACCCATTGATGCCCGTGGACTGTGAGACGAGCTGGTGGACCTCACAGCAGTCGCACAGCACATCCGAGCCCGCATCGGCACCAAGGAGACTATTTGGGCAATGGCTCGGTGTTGGCAGGTCATCTCCAGAAAACAGATCGCCCGAGGGCTCTTCATATCGGCAATTGCACTCACCTCGGATGTAGACCCTGCTGCTGAGAATCCAAGTTAATTTGGAAACCTGAGTTGCTTGTAAGAAACGATGGGAAACCCATTGTATTAAATTAAGCCGGGCTGCGCCGTGAACTGTGACAATTTGAGGGGCGAGAAACAGGAAATGACCCGGCTGAGAGGATATTTTCATTCGGTTTATGTGAATTCCATCTCGTACATATTTGAAATCAAGTTGGGATGTTCGGAGTTTCAGCATGCGACATAATTCTTATAGTCCAATTCCGTTGATTGATGGATGCCAATGCTATCACATTTGCAATGCATAGTATTAGTTCAGCTGAAGGTGGTTCATTTCCATATCATCAGTCACACGTCAAACAACCTTTCATGCAGTTAGCAGTAAAATGAAAATTTAGTTGAATGCTATTACAATTGACTTGCAATTGGTGTCGTTTGTCGTGTTAGTAAAGTATAAAATGTGGATGCTGTATTAATTAGTACACAACCTGACCAAAGCAATCTGATTGCTTATGGTCACCCAGAAGCCTGTTCCTGTGATGTGAAAATATTAGCTGCAAAGTAGCCGTTGAAACATATTTTTCACTCATGTTTTTATCCGTAAAAGGTGCAATAAAAAGTAAAAAAAACTTGTATTAAGAGGCCAATGAGCTTCACAACAAAATTGTCGAATTTGAATCTTTTCTGTGAACTGTGAGCTAAATAGTCTTTATTAGAAAAGACGTTCTGGAAATGTGCGGTTTACGGACGTCGCACTCGTGAAAGTGAGGCAAATTTTGCAATTTTCGACTGCATCATGCGGGGTGGTATGTACTAATGTATGCCTATGTCCTGACCTTGAGTTTGGAATTAACCGCAAAATATTGTATAGCGCGACCATAATTTTTCAAAATCCAAGAAAAAACGACTAAATCCCGCCGTCCCCGCCCTTTTCCTCCGTTCTCTTCGTCCACTCTCCTCATCGCTCTCTTTCTCCTCGCGATCTCGCGGAAACCCTAGTGAAACCCCCCCACGCCGTGGGGGGCGCAAGCCGCCGCGATGCTGCACGAGCTCCTCCTCGCGCTGCTCGGCTTCACCGGCGACTTCGTCATCGACGCCTCCCCCGCGCGCCGCCGCGCCGCGCCCCAGGATGCCGCGGCCGGCAGCGGCGGTGGCGGGGACGGAGACGGCGAGGTGGGCCCCGCCTTCCGCCTCGCGCCGGACCTCACCTTCCTCCAGCCCTCCGAGAGGTAAGGCTGCACCTGCACCCCCGCTCGCGGACGCAAATCTTTTTGCCTTTCTGGCTGGTGCCCGTGATCTGCGTAGGAATGGGATCTGTGTGCGGTCGTGGTGGGTAACTGAGTTAGGTGTGGCTGCGCTGCCACCGAATTCCGGAGAAATTGGAGAATTTTGCGTTTGGCGGTGTTTCTCGTGCTTCCGTTTGCCTAAGCACATTTGCCTCATTTGATGTTTAATTGGTTTTGAAATTATCACCGTTGCCATCCTAGTTAGATTTAAAACCATACTAGTAAGTATGCCTTTTGAAATTTGCAATGCAATCAATACGCCAGCTTTAAAATCGATCATTCTGAAGTTTTACAAGCTGCACTTTGCCATTTTCACATCAGTAGGGAACATATTTCATGCAATGATAACATTGGTAATTATATCCAGTCTATGCCACTGAATGCAATGAAAAATTTGATACGTGTATCCCCCAGAGTTCACCTTCACAGACTCTGTAGTTCACTCTTCCCAGATGTATTACTGACTATACTAGTGCTTTACTGCTTTTAGCATTGTAACAACTATAACATGACGTGATTATTGGGGTCCAACATCTTCAGACGTTGGTATGCTAAATGGCCTGTATTGTTTGCAGGAGTGCTATTGAAAGGCTCATTTCTCTGGGATTTTACTACAGAGAACTGAACCGCTTTGCAACTGAGTCTCGTGATCTGAGCTGGATTCAGTCCTCCGTAGGTGTTTCATCACCTCATGCTGATAAAACTCAGAAGGGAAAAGTGAGAAAAGGGAGTGTGTATAGGAGGGCTATTGCCAATGGTATTACAGAGATTCTGTCAGTCTACAGATCAGCTGTGCTGCAGGTTGAGCAAAATCTGCTGTCAGATCCATTGCCTATCCTTGCAACGGTAACTCATGGGCTAAATAAGGTATGCCCGTTAACATCTTCTATTAACATTTTCTGTTTTCAAATACCATATTCTATTTGGCAAAATCTATGTTGTATTCTGATAGTAAATGTTGTCTTATGATCTTTAATGCCTTGATTTATTTGCTTATTACTTATTGGCGTTTACCATATTCATTCCTGCACTAAATTGTAGTTTGAGGTTCTTCTGCCTCCACTGTACGAGCTTGTTATGGAAATAGAGCAGAAAGATATCAGGGGTGGACAACTTCTTAACCTTTTGCATAAACGATGCCATTGTGGGGTTCCAGAACTGCAAAGCTGCATTCAGAGGTGTTACTTCAACTACTTTGGTACATGTGACAATTAAAGAAAATAGAACTTCCATTATTCTAATTCCTTTTGTGTTGTTCATGGAAATTATTGTGTTCCCATATTAGTCACAGTTGCTTTGCAGCATTTTCTCTTGCATATGTCCCCTAACTGTGGAGTTTGTTCGTTCATTTTCTTTCTATTTGTTGAAAAAAGAATAGGCTACTTTGGCATGGACACCAAGTCATGTTCAACCAGCTAACATCTTGGATGGTTTATGGGATTCTTCAAGATCAGTACAGTGAATTTTTCATTAGAAGGTCAGCATGCCTTAAAGAGCTTTGTAAAGTTGTCTTGTTTAGACTATCCTGTTCCTGCTTCTGATCTCTCATTTTCACATTTCCAATTGTTTGCTGTAACCTGGTAACTGGAATGGGAATGCTCCACATGGATACACCAATTTTCACATGGCTTTTGAGCTTCTATTGCAATATTATAGATTTGCTTGCAGATCACATATTCTTCTTTTATCTTTCCCATATACCACAGTATTTTTTCTGTCGTATTTTAAATCCAGATCATATGCAGCCTAATGTGGTCGATCTGAGGGATATGATAAATTGGGTTGCTAGATATCATTGATTTAAAAAAATACTAAGTATTCCTCTCACGTGACATCAAGTACTCATAACTGTTGACCTATGGTATCATTCCTGACATATAAAGCTTTAGCTTCTCATCTTCATTTTCAGACAAGATGATAGGGATGGGGAGAATGACTCATCTCAGCGAGATGTTTCTGATAAGTTCATGCAGAAATTAGCTAAAGACACATCCCTGGCTAGTTGGCATACAGGATTTCATGTATCATTGGTATGCTTGTAGTCTTAACATGAAGTGCATGAATACTGTCTACTAATTGTTCGAATGCATAGTTATGTCCTTTGTTTTTGCCCCCTGCACTTCACAGGACATGTTGCCTGAGTATATCCACATGCGAGTTGCAGAGTCCATTCTCTTCGCTGGCAAAGCAATAAGGGTTCTTCGAAACCCAAGTCCTGGTGCTACATTGCAGGAACCTGTCAGCCAAAGCCAGAACTCTAAAGGATCTCATAGAATGCAAAGGTTTATCGGAGGTTCTGGTGCTCCAAAAGACCTGCCAAACTTCTCTAGCATCAGCGCAGAAGAACTGTTGCCACAAGCTGAAGCTGATAAAATTGATGCTATGCTCAAGGAGTTAAAGGTCAGTTGCCAACTAGGCAACTACTGCCGGCACTGTTTATGTTACCACCATCTTGTGTTGCATGCGCTTTTCATTGTTTTGCATTTACACATTTTTTTATCCTCATCTTTCTAATAAGGCTATACTGATGTGTGCATATGACTCCTTCTATTTGTGCAGCATTCTTCTGAGTTCCACAAACGGCTGTTTGAGTCTGCTGTCGGGTCAATACGTACAATTGCAGCTAATCATCTCTGGCAGGTACCGATGTTTTTTTTTTAAAAAATTTCTATCAATTTTGATTGCAGAGGGACCTCACCTACTATTCTTTTTTTAAAAGCTAGTGGTGGTACGTGCTGATCTCAATGGTCATTTGAAGGCATTGAAAGATTATTTTCTTTTAGCAAAAGGTGATTTTTTCCAGGTGAGCATGCAATTCTTTACCTGTGAAGTATCTTTGCTATTCCTTTCTTTTACTTGCATATATATCTCAATTTGTCCATTAATATAATACATTTGTGCCAAATTGTTCTTTTGGATTGTTTTCTGACATACGTCCATGCTTGTGAACTAGTGTTTTCTTGAGGAAAGCCGCCAATTAATGCGTTTACCACCTCGTCAATCTACAGCTGAAGCAGATCTCATGATCCCATTTCAGTTGGTAAGTGATATACTCCCCTTGTATTTAGATGATATCAATCTTATGTTCTTTTACTGTGATGTTATTTTCATCAACTTATCAGATAGCTGCTGTAGTTCTCTTATGTGCTGTGATACCTCATTTCAGCAAATAGATTTGATTTTTTGTGGCAGAGGTAAATTTTCTGTTCTTAATTCCCACAGGCTGCACTGAAGACTATTGGTGAGGAAGACAAGTATTTCACCAGAGTCTCATTAAGGTTAACATTTCTAATATTCTCACAGTAATTAATTTCAGGACCTTCCTAGTGGATGCCAGCTCTGAGATTCCCAGCTGTTTTTTTTCTATTTTGTAGGATGTTATCGTATGGTATGAAAAGTAGTACATCACAGAAAGATCTCCAAAAGCCTAATGCTTCTGAGCTTCCTACACAAGGAAAAGCTGCATCAGAATTGGCACTTGATGGGTGGGATAGTATTGCTCTGGAATATTCTGTTGACTGGCCACTGCAGCTCTTCTTCACTCCTGATGTTCTGTCGAAGTATGTATCATAGTACATAAGGAATTCTAAGCTAAACTCCTTTTGAGTTCTGCAATTATTTTTTGCTGAGTGTGCACTTATATCTTAAATTACAAAAGAGACAACTTGCTGGACTTGCAGTCCGGACAGTTCTTGCAGTATTTGCTTTCCTTCTTTTTAAGATACACCAAATCCTATCCAGGTATCGCAAGGTCTTCCAATATCTCATCCGATTGAAGAGGACACAAATGGAACTGGAGAAATCTTGGGCAGCAGTAATGCATAAAGATCATGCTGATTTTTCTGATTATTGCAAGGATCGAAAAAATGGATCTGCAACACAACTGCGTCGGCAACGCTCTAAGCCTTTGTGGCGAGTAAGGGAGCATATGGCTTTCTTGATCAGAAACCTACAGTTTTACATCCAGGTAAAAAATAAGCTATACTACATTTTATCAATTTTTTCTTTTCCATGTATTTGATTTCGTGATTTTAGGGTGTAAATGGATCACATTGAAATTAGATCCTTTTCTAGATGATATGAATGCTGGGGTTTTCTTTTGTCCTCTGCTTCTTTCACATTTTCTATTTCAATTAAAATAACCTTGTCCTTTCTTATTGAACTTCTTACTTTTCAGGTTGATGTAATCGAGTCCCAGTGGAATGTTCTACAATCTCACGTGCAGGATTCACATGATTTTACAGAGCTAGTGAGCTTTCATCAAGAGTAAGGAACCCTTTTTTTTTGTCAATTTATTTCTTTAACACGTACCTTTTTTGATTTATCATGTACAGTCATAAAATCTGTCTGTTGCTGGTAGGATATCTATCGCTTATTTTGTATTCTTTTTTTCCCCCAAAATGCTTAGGATAAAAAATGAGTTGGTTCGACATGAGCTTTTTTTTTTGTGGGAAGATACTGGTGTTCACTGTGTTCGAGAAAAAAAAATACTTGTGTTCACTAATCTATGCATCACACATTCATCTTCTCATTTCAATAGGATATTCCATGAGTTGCAATGTACTCTTGTTTAATAAATCCTGGTATTTAATTTCAACTGTTGGAGAATTCCATTTCACTGGGGTTACATGGAGATATCCCACTGTTTTTTGGTTACATGGCTAAATTAATGTTTGTTGCGGCGTTTTGGTTGACCATTACCTCTTGCACTGCAGGTACTTGTCAGCACTGGTTTCGCAATCCTTCCTGGATATCGGATCAGTCTCTAGAATACTCGACAGCATAATGAAGCTGTGCTTGCAGTTCTGCTGGAGTATTGAGCAATATGAGACTCGCCCAAACATATCTGAGATCGATCACATAACTGAGGTATGCCATCCTTTTTCCTGAACAAATGTGGAAGTGAAAGGACAGCTCTTAGCATAGCATGATCAGAAGTGTCTACACGTCACTTATTTTTTAGTAAGCATACTTCATTCTTGCTGCTATTTGATGATAACCAGGAATTCAACAAGAAATCAAATTCGCTGTACACTATCTTGAGGAGTAGCCGCCTCGCGGGTAGCCAAAGAGCACCTTTCCTGAGGCAATTCCTGATGAGACTAAATTTCAACTCTTTCTTCGAGGTACGCTCCGCGAACTATGGCACTTTGGACAATGACGGTACAAATGCTACCTTTTACTAACTGAATTTGATGACTTCTCTTTTCGATGATAGACCACTGCAAGGGGAGTGATGAACTCTGGCAGGCTGCGTCCCAGCACCGCAGGTGCCCAGCTGTAACGCTGACTTGTTGACTTCATCCCTTGAGGTTTACATGAGGACGCTGGTACGGTGCTACCACTTGCTGACATGGCGCCTGTGTGAAACATGAGAGGAGTTTGTAGTTTGTGTAAAAATCAGGATAGCACGTGGGTTCTGTTCTGGAAAGCGGATTATAGGTGATTAATGCTTGTGCTGTTGTGTTGTGTGCGTCTTGCCTTGTCTATATTTTCTGCGTTGTCATTTGTTGATACTTTGGGCCTCAATTGTCTGGCTGCAACCCGCAGGCTTGTTCAGAGTCTTGGTATTTCTCATCTAGAGTGCTGACGGGTGGAAATTCTTGTCCAACCTCTGGTGCCACGTCTACGATCTGTAACACCTCATCTAGCGGTTGGAGCTGCTGCTGCCGATGCTACCCATTGCACGGCGGAAAGACTAGAAATGGCATCAGCTGATCTTGGAAGGCTTAACCGGCGTGGGTCTCAGCGTACTCAGGAACACTACAGAGCAGGGCATAGGTTCATTGGTCCGAGCTGGAGGCATCGGCCATGGCAATGCGAGCAGCTGCTCCATCGCCAGCTGCACCGTCAGCTGCACCGTCAATGACATTGTAGTGTTATCCAGCAGCCTCGCCTTCGTCCTTTCTCCCCATCTTGTTTGCTGATGCTTCGCATGCCTAAAGTCCCCTCACATTCACAAATTGACTGGATGCGGAGCTTTGAACCTAAAGCAGGGGAAAATGTGTGCGACATGCCTCAATTTTCGTAGGAAGATGCAGTTTCTGAAAACACTCTCAAATCTTTATAGTCAGATCAGTAAATCAATGCAACTCACCGTTCTTCTACCAATCGTGGGCCTCCTGTAGTCCTGTTGTACTACTACTACATTAATCCATTAACCAAGACATTATTGGACAAAAAGCCAAAAACACGAACAGTAATGCGATAAGAAGCACCGACAGTTGCAAGAAATAGATGTGAGGGTTACTAAATCACTCCTTGTTTTTTTTTTGATGAAACAGGAGGGGAGCTCCTCTACTGGGTATGTATATTGAAATAAAGAAAAGTGGTACATAAACAAGCAAAGAGGGAGAGCCTCAAGAAACAAAAAAGATGAGAAAAATTACAACAGGGAGTCTAGCCATTGCTGCATTGGTTGCTTGAGCCTTTCATTTGCTATTAGAATAACTAGAGCAAATTCTTTCTTAAACCGACACCAACAGAGATTAACCTCTGGTTGAACCCTTTTGGAAATAAGATCATTTCATGTCATCCAAATACTCCATAAAAAAGGAGTGTGAATCTGTTGCCTGAAGCTGTTCAGAACTGCAAAAGTTTCCTCTCCAGGGGGTCTATTATGAGAATATGAGATGTACCTGTAACCAACAGACTTGAGCAAACTCGCAGTGCATGAAGAGATGTGCTAGAGTTTCCTCTCTTAAATGAGGGCATAAAACATAGTTGTAAGATTATAACTCCATAATTCTTCTTCCGAGCAAATTCCTTGTGCTCGCTGTCCTTATGAAGAGAGAACGGATCAGGTGCTCCCGTGCTCCCGTGCACCCTAAGGGCCGGGTGCACCTGATCCGTTCTCCTTAAGCAGAAGCTTTGCCCTTATTCTGACCAGAGGATTTCCATAACCAGGTAAAAGTAGAATGAACATCTCCATGTCCTACCAAGTGCTTGTAAGCTTTTCTAGAAGAGAAAGCATTAGAACGCCAAATATAAGTCCACCGATCATGTTCCATAGAAGCAGGCTTCTTCTGACAGAGGTAAATGGAACAACTGATTCGAAATCACTTGTTGTTTTTGCATGCCATCTAAATTTACATCCCGTGATAGAGAGGCATCTTTTTAACACCCAATGGTGTACCTGTGAACAAATTCTACTTCTTTGTGTATCTTTTTAAGAAGGCAACGTTTAGTTTTATTCATCAAAGGTGTCCTCCATGAGATTTTGTTTCATCTCCGGTTGAAGAATATATACTGACAGCTGTAACGGTGGCTCTTCATCCCTTGAGGTTTACATGGGACGCTGATACATGGCGCCTGTGTGAAACATGATAGGAGTCTGTAGTTTTTGGTTGGTGTAAATCATGATAGCGTGCCGGTTGTGTTCTGGAAAGTGGATCATAGTTGATTTGTGCTTGTGATGTTGTGTTGTGCACGTCTTGCCTTGTCTATATTTTTTGTGTTGTCATTTGTTAGTGCCGGGTTATTGGAGCCTCAATTGTCTGGCTGCAACCCGGAGGCTCGTTCAGAGTCTTGAGATTTTTCATCTAGATTGCCTGCTGTCTCCTCTTGCTGGAACACTTCCTGTCTGGCGATTGGAGCTGCTGCTGGTGCCGGACATGAGGACGTTACGGTACACCTCGAAACGGACAAGCCTAACTAATTGCACCGCTGGAAGGAGATAAATGATCTTGGCAACTCTAAAGGCGTTGGTCCCCTGCGTCTTCAGGATCTTTACTGCGCACCTCGCCTTCGTCTTCTCTCCCCATCTTCTTCGCTGATGCATCGCATGCCCAGATGAGTTTTGGACCTAAAGCAGGGGAAAATGTGTGCCTCAATTTTCGTAAGAAGCTGCAGTTTCTGAAAATACACAGGGAGAAGAGGAATGCCTCGATCTTCATAGGCAGCTCACCGCTGTACCAACCGTGTTTCAATTCCTCCTGTTGTACGAAGCTACGAACTTCATGGATCCATCAACCAAGACATTGTTATTAAAACATAAAGCCAGAAACCAGTGCGATCAATAATATAATGCGAGATGAGAAGCACCGACATACAGTTGCAAGAAATAAATGTGAGGGTTACTAATATAAATCACTTCTTGTTTTTGCTGTGCTAGTGCTACCGCCGCTACCACCGGTTCATGTAAATTACGATGCGTGCTGGTTGCCTGTCTTGCAAAGTGATTTGTTCTTGCGACGCTGCTGGTGTTGCTTACGTACGTCTTGCCTGCCTTGTCCATATTTTGTGTGTTGTTACTTTTTGATGTATGTTATCATGTTATCGGGCCCTCCCTCAATTCTATGGTTCCAACAAAGTTTCAAGGAGATCCTGAGTACATATTCTCTTTGGTCTGCCATCTACTTCCAGTTGCCACGTATTGCTAGATCAGCCTTGAATATCTGATCGACCTTCTTGACCTGTCTCGGAGTAGAGAATGCTGCCATTTTGTGGACATCAAGGCCGTGATCTCCTTCTTTGTTTCCCGACTTCTTTCCTGATGCTTCACACGTCCCTATGACAGTGATTCGATAAAAAGGTTCCGACCAAAAGATGAGAAAGATGCCTTCGCACCAGTTTTTGCAAGAAGCTTCACCTTCAGAAGCCACACAGGGAGGAGGACAGTGCAAGGTTATCTCATCTCTTTGTTCTTTACATGTCCATATAGCAAAAACTAACAAGAAGTTCTTGTCAAATAGCTTGAAATTTTGTTTGTGTGTAAACACCTGAGACCCAGAGGTCATTTTTATAGACAACTCAGCTCAGAAATACCTGCTAAAATTTGTACCTACACCTACCATGTGCTTTCCGAACTACCAATCATTTTTTTTTATGAAACAGGAGTGTGTCAATATATATATATATATATATATATATATATATATATATATATATTACGTTACATTACATGGGGAGGATGTAACTAAGAAACAAAGAAGGATACAAAGAAAATCAGAAAGATTACAAGATTGACACCCGGTCCAATTTGGTTGGCCCAACATGGTCCATGAGCGCAAGTACGTATGTTAGTACCATCTTGCTAGTTGAGCAAGGGTGGAGCCAACTTATAAGCCTTTGTCAATTAGCCATAGCACCTTCAGGTTAATCCTTTTACACGAAGCGAGGACGAAAGTGTAAGCAAAATGCTATGTGTATGTGTGCTCATCCTGGAAGGGCGGGGCGGAGCGGTTTTGGAGGACGGGATGTTACAAATGGTATCAGAGCCGACCCTCGCGGTTGCGTGTATGAGTCAGTAGGCGGGCATATGGCGCATGACGCGTGTGGACTCTGGATGGGACACACGACATGGGACACATGATATGGCATATGGTGCCGGCACTGGACGTACGGTCGTGTGCTAATAACCATAGCAAATTCATTCTTGAACCGAGAGCGGCATGAGGATAATTACTTCCATGAAGAACGGCAGCTGAAGTTGCGTCCTAAGACTGACCAGGATGTCATACGGATCGAAGGCAATATCTATATGGAGAATTTAGTATCATCCACAGCAGTCCTGCGCGAAGGGGCAATGCAGAAAGAGGTGCTCAAGAAGTTCCTCACCCATATAAGGGCATAAGACACAATTATAGAAAGGCATGACCATCTTCTTTTTTCGAAGAATGTTCCTGGTGCTAAGGTGATCTTTCAGGAGCAACCAGAAGAAGATCACCTTATGCTAGCTTTGGCTGGCATGAAGACTTCCAGGTCCATTGAAAAACAGGATGGATTTGCCTATGACCAATGAGCTGTTTATATGCTTTTGAATCGTCCATCCATCAACAGGACAATATTCCGAAAAAGAATGCAAAAGATAAATGAGGTCAATGATGTATAAGAAGCACTGACAGTTGCCAGAATTCTAGGGGATATGTGGTTTCTCTGTTTTTTTTTGCATGCCATTGAATTTGACATCTCGTTAGAGAGAGGTAGAAGATATTTGGACCACAAAAAAATACAGATAAATCAGGGGGGAAACTATTTTTAATGATTCGCCCCGATGTCTATTGTGTGTTCTAGCTCCATCAACAAAGCAGGGAGAGAGTACCATTAAGCATGCACTCTGTTGCACCATGTGCAAAATCTCTGAACGGTAAAAAAGAGTCACCAAAAGTAAATGCTGTAGTCTACTTTGTAATCAAATTTTACTTCATTATCGGAAATCTTGCGGACAAGATTCTTTGCAAAACTTTAGTTTCATACATCAATGGTTATGTAGTCTTGGGTTGCAGAATGTCTCGAGATTGTCTCCTTTCTGATAAAAGAGAACTGATTGGTGGTAAGCTTATCATCCTGATGCCTCCTGTTCCTAGCTAGACAGACAGCCTCTTAGTCTTAGCAACCGCATGGCTTGTATTTGCAGTATATAAGCATGCATGAGATTACCTCTAGATAGTTGGAGGGGCTGCTGTTCTCAATGATCTACCATCTTGGCTCTCAATGTGTTGAGGCGTAGGAGCCATTTTATCTATGTAGGTGTATTAAAGATTTAGTGCATCCCATAGAGTGAAGTGTTAGCAAGAAAAGTGATGCTTGGCGAGAGTAACAAATTCAATAGAGTAGCTATATCTGTTTTTCTTCCTTCTGGGAAAGCATTTTTCCATATCACGTCAGTTTCCCTATTTGAGAAAAAAAGAAGGTTATGACCGACACAATTGAAAAAACAATCGAGAATATATACAGATGATGTTAGTTCAGTCTCCGTTTCGATTTTATAGCTCGCTGTGAATAGATAATCTGGTGCATGTTGGCATGGGAAGCTGGTGAATTCCAACGAGGAAGACAGTCAGAATGGACTTCATACACACCTGGAGAATAAATTGCACTCCGCAGTTTAAATTCACGCAACAAAGTTTTGGCGGATTAGCACATTCAAATTATGCAATGAGGTCGATTACCATTACCATCCTGATCTGCTGGGAGATCTGGAAAGAGTGCAATGACCGCATTTTCAATCATCTAGAGGCACCATCTATGGTGGTCGCCACGCGGATAAAAGATGAGGCGGCAAACTGGATTATGGCGGGAGCAGCAGAACACTTAGCTAGATTTGTTCATAATATATCTGTAAATCTTGGCCGCCTGGACTCCCCTTTTTTTAATATAACAGGCAGCCCCTACTGCCGGTTCGTTTAAAAAAAACACATTCAAATTATGATGATATCTTTTCAAAAGAGTCCAAGCTAGCTAGCGGAAAAGTGATCTCTTTTACGGTACACAATACTAAGCTATACAATAACACTTGTCGCATCTCCAAGGATACCTTTAACTCAGTATCTCTAGTCTAGTTCTAAATATAATATATCATCCTTAAACGACCTACACCAGTGATTTATAGCAACACTCATAGGGCGCTAGGCTGACTTAAACAACCTGATGCCTCTCGTACCCACCTAGACAACGCATTAGATTCCGCATGTTGAGCAGCTGTAGTACAAACTTGCGTTGGAGGTTAAAACCTATTTTCCGCTCATTCATCTCTAGATACTCTAGGTGCTCTTGTTGAGGGGCCAGAGACATTTTGTAGTAGCTATTGGACGAATGGATGTGACCAAATGATTTATTGCATCCAACAAGACCATTTCAATTAAGGCCCAAGCACCGCAGATGCCCAGCTGCAAGAGTTCCCGTTGACACTACTTCATCGCTTAAGTTTTACACGGGGATTCTGCTACCACTGGCTGCTGATATGCGAGCAAACAAGGGGTTTGTAGTTTATACGTAAATTAATCATGATAGCGTGCTGGTTCTCCGTCTCCGTCAGCGTTGTTAATAATGCTATCAGGCTCATTTAAGTCCTGAGAATTTTCATCTAGATTGACGAAGGACTGAAATGCGACTACAAATTCTGTCCAGTGCCCTCTGCTGTCAGTTCGGAACAGTCTAGGAGTTTCTTGACCCTTCATTGTATCAGCTGGAGTTGTTACAGACGTTCATTGTGTAAGCTTGATCCATATCCAGCGGCAGAGGGGTGGTAAAGGGTCCTCTAATTTAGCTTAGCAAATTTAAGGATCAGGCTTAATAAAAGTCGGTCCATAATAATATATGATTTTGAGCTAAAATTAGATAGGCTGAGTTGGATTGTGAAGGAAGCATGATGGCCACACCCTTAAACGGCACCATCAATGGCTCAGTTTGGTGTTCCAGCAGCCTTGCCCCCTTCTCTGCACATCTTGTTTGCTGATGCCTCGCATGCCCAGATGCCCCAACATGTTACAATTATAAAGTATGATATAGGCCCAGAACCAGGGGACCAGAAGTTTTGAACCCAAACCAGGGGAGAATGCGTCTAACATTCCTCAGGTTTTGTAAGAAGCTGCAGTTTTTCTGAAACTAAACGAGGAGAAGAGCTAGCAATGCAGTCTGTCTACCTCATCTCTCTTCATTCTTTCTATCAGACCAACGTAGCCTCTGCTACTAGAGTGCTTGGTTGATAGCTTGCCATCCAGAGGCCATCTTATAAGCAGCTGAGCAAATCAATGCAGATGGCCGGACTACCTACCGTGTGCTTTCTCTTGTACTGTTTCATCAATCCATCAACCGAGACGTCGATAAAAAAAGAAGCCAAAGTCCAAAGATCCGCGAGATCATGAATGGCGCGATAAGGAGCACCGACAGTGTCAAGGACGTGGGGGTTAATTAGTTACTCTTTGTTTTTGCATGCCATCTAATGTAACATACCATGACAGATAAGCACAGAAGATGATACTGGGACGACAAACAAAATTACCGGTAAATATAATCAGGGGCAAATTAGTATTTTCTTTATACTTTTTTATGGCTTTACGAGTGCTCTACCTAGCTCTATCAACAGAACAGAGAAAATACTGCATCTCAGTGCAGCTCTTGACCCGTCCTGGGGTAGAAGAAAGTAACTTGATAGTGGCCACCATGCTGTGGACATCAAGGCGCTGGACTCTTTTTTTTTTTTGAAACGAATCGGCAGAAGAGCTGCCAATATTAAAAAGAAGTAGAGTCCAGATGGATCTAAACAACAACTTTCGTCAACTTTACAACATATCGGAGCACTCAAACACTCCTATACAAGAATCAAGAAAACTCAAGGCGCCTGGATTCTGATTTTGCCTGGCATCTCGTTTCCTGATGCTTCACATGCTCGTATGTCGTATGCCCTCGAACTGTGTTTTGATCCAAAGGTTTCGACCTAAACATGAGAGATGCGTGTGATTTGCATCAGTTTCTGAAAGAAGCTTCAGTTTCAGAAGCCACACAGGGAGAAGGCAGTGCAGGTTACACCGTCTTTTTGCTCTTTTCACGGCAATATGACTACAAGATTATCCGAAAAAAAAAGAAGCTACAAGATGTTCTTGTCGATAGCTTGCCATTCCTTTTGTGTTCAAACTGCTGAGATCCAGAGTGGTTTTATAGGTAGCTCTGCTCAGCTTTACCCTAACATCTGTACTGCACCTATCACGTGCTTTCTGAAGTACCTTTTTCATCATCAATCATTCAATGCACCAACCAGGACAATATTCCAAAAAAAAGCAAAAAATAGGAGCTCTTTTATGGTACACAATACTACTACTTAGATCTAGCTGTTCATTATTATGGGTAATTTAGTAATATTTCATTGTAAAAAGTGAGATTTCAAATTGAATGGTATTTTAAACTTTATGTTAGTGTCAAAAATAAAATTATAGGGATGCCATTTGTATTTTTTTTACCATGAAACACTTATACTACCTATACTACTCATGTGTACTACCCATACCATATGTGAAGTTTTAATAGTATACAATTAATCTTAACCGTCGGATACTCCTTTTCTAATACTAGTATAGCCTAGTATTGTGTACCGTAAAAGAGCTAAAAAGAAATGGGGTAAATGATGTATTAGAAGTACTAATAGTTGCAAGGAGTTTGGGTTCTCTGTTTTTGCATGCCATTGACCACAAAACAAAGATAAATCAGGGGAGAAATGGTATTTTTTAATGTTCTCTGTGGATTTACATGTCTATTTTGTGCTCTAGATCCAGCTACAAAGCCAGTAGAGAGTACCGTTATGCATGAACGCAGTTGCACTGTATACGAAATCTCTGAAAGTGTAAAAAAGGATGCACACAATGCAAGAGTGTGCTAGTCTAATTTGTAGTCAAGTTCTACTTCACCGCAAACATTGCTAATCACCCTGACGCCTCCAATTCCTTTCTAGACGACCTCTTAGCAACCGCATGGCCTTTTGTAGTATCAGCATGCTCGAGATTGCCTCTAGGTAGTTGGAGTGGCTGCTCTTCTCAATGGTCTATCGTATTTGGCTTGGAATGTGTTGATGCGTAGGAGACATTTTATACTAAGGAGGTGCATCGAGCATTTAGTGCATCCGGTACAATGAATAAGTCAGCAAGAAAAGCAATACATTTTTGTTCAATATCCCATCAATTTCTCTATTTGAGAAAGAAATGCAGGTAATTTTTTTTACATGTAGTCTCACTGCTGTTGGTGTTGTACGCGTTTTTTCCTTGTCTATATCTTCCACGTTGTTATTTGTGAATTCTATCTGGTTCTTGGGGCCTCAGTTGAGTATGGCAACACGCAGGCTTCCTTAAGTCTTGATATTTTTCATCTAGATTGACGACGGACTGAAATGCGAGTATGAATTCTCACCCCCTGAGTTGTCATGTATAAAAGCTAGAAAAGGAAATATTTCATCGAGGAGTTTCCGATCCTTCATGGCAAGTTGCTGCTGACGGCGTGCCTGCAGTTTGTCACCCACACAGGTTTTCTGATTCGTTCTTGCACGTGGAGAGATGAGCGTGGTTCAGAAATCTTGGGGAAGGCTTAACGGGCGTCGGCGTCTGCGTACTTAGTGAAGAACTCGGCTTTGCAGGGCATAGGGTCCTGCCCGAGGGAATGGATATCCATGTCTGTTGCGAATGCTTGGTCCATCTCCAGCAGCAACATCGATAACAAAGTATGTCCACCAAGCAGCCTCGCCTTCTTCTTTTTTGCACATCGTATTTCCTGATGCTTCGCATGCCGAGATGCAGCTACATACTGTAATTATGAAGCATGATAGATCGACCCCTCACATTCACGAATTGACTGGATCCGGAAATTTGAACCTAAACCAAGGGGAAATGTGTGTAACATGCCTCAGTTTTCGTAAGAACCTGCAGTTTCTTAGACTGCACAGGAGGAAGAGCAATGCGGTGGCTAACTCACCTCTTCATTATTCAGATGAGCGTAGCTTCTACAACTAGAGTGCTTGTAGATCAATAGCTTGCCATCCAGAAGCCATTTTATAGGAAGCTCAGCAAATCAATGCAGATAACCGTGTCTACCAATCGTGTGCTTTCTATTGTACTGTTTCATCAATCCATCAACCAAGACATTATTTGAAAGAAAAAAAAAGAGCCCAACAATCTGTGAGATTATAAAACAATCTGTGTGATTGATATTGAAGGGCCGGGATGGGCGACTGGGGAGGGGGAGGGGGGATATCCCAGCACAAGCCTATGTCTCGATTGCCACCCCCACCACATCTCACATTAAAACCTAAGGTGACACAAGCCAACTAGTGACGATGTCACCCTAGGAATGGATTAGGAATTCTCAAAGCAATGAGGAAGTGAAATAAGACAACACAGGTTACGAAACTCTCACCAAATTAACCCGTCAAAAGAGCTCTAATTGATCATATGAAAATAAACAAGCTAACTAGACAAAGCATGCAAGAGCTCATGTAACACCAGTGCTGCTGTACCACTACTGTACGTGCTGTTGTGTTCTGAACTGAAACTGAAAAGCAGTACACATCAGCCAGCACGAAAATTAAGAGCACCTAAAAGCCTTCCCGAGCACACTTGAGCAAGCAAAACCAAATAAATTAATACCCAAATGATTTGCTCATGATTGCTTGAAGTCAATTCATTGTTGCATCACTGTAGCTCGAAAATGACACATCACAAAGATTACTTCTATACTCAGTAGCTGAACTGATCGAAATGCCAGACAAAAATAAAGCTAGAGAGCTCCTGGCAGTCAACACATGCACAAGATCGGCACAGCGCAATGAACTTGCTTGCTAGTAGTTGACCGAAACACAAATCACTCTAATCTTGCAAGCTCACCGTGATTACTCTACCTACTGATGGTTTTCTGTCGAACACCAAGATGAGCAGCTCGCCTATTCCCACTGTCAGTCTGAAACCTGCACACAGAAAACAAAGAACAGAGAATAAAAGTGCAATGCGCTGATGCAGGAAACCGAGAGTGAAGAGACAGCCGCTGCTGCTATTTCTGATCCCTACACTATTGCACAGGACTGAACTGATTCCCTGAAAGACGATGCAGCTGAGTTGTTGCAATTTGCAAATCGATAAACAAAGGACCAAGCTTTGCTGCTGCTCTGAATCGCTTAAAGCACAGAGCCGAGCAGGATCGAGCACACAGCTAGAGAAATTCAGCGCGAGGAAAAACAGATCCACCGGAGCATACGATGGCTAGGACCCAAAGCAATAGAACCGGCACCGGACCAAACGGTGCTGACTTCCAGAGACAAAGCAGCCCGACGAGCTCAACCACGAATTCACAGAATTCGACCAAATCAACTCCGATTGACACAAGATTTGAACTGTAGGCACTATGAGATGTGATGAATCACCAGCTAAGAGATTCACCCAAGTGGCTCATGATTTGCCCATCAATTTCGCAAAGAACCGAAGAGACCTAGAAAAGAGGATCTCATAGAAAAACCTTAAATTCGAGATGCTCGTGAGGGGAAAGGATCAATTGATGATCAAGATATCTTCTCACATATCCTAGCACCGAAACCCCTCAGGAAATCCGGCTCAAATCGTCCTCGAAACCGACGAACGAAAATTCACAAGAAAATCACCCGAAAACGCAGAAAAAGAAAAACGCTCGGGTGACAAAGTGAAGCAAGCACGAGAATGAATCTTTATTACTCTACCTTATTCGGTTAAGCACAGTAAAAACTAAGATCAAAAGTCCCTCTCATCTCTCTCCCTCTCTCACCTAAATGCTCTATAAGAACCCCACCACCAAACAACCTACAAGAGCTCCATATCTACGTAGGCATCCGGAGTGGAAACCGATTAGAACGGCAATAGGAAAGCATCATCGGACCTGACGCGTTCATGACTATGCTTCACCTCGACGCAAGCTTCACGATGGTACCACGTGTCTTCCGACTCGACGCCGTCCGGCCGCACCGGACTCGCCCCCCGATTTTGAGGCCAAACCGACCAAACTCTTTTGCACACCCTGCAGGCGTGACTCACCTTCCGTTTTGAGGCCAAACTGGTCAAACCCTCTTGCACACCCCCCGCAGGCATGACTCACCCCCCATTTTGAGGCCAAATCGGTCAAACCCTCTCGCACGCCGCACACGACGTGACTCACCGATGTCGACGCGTGTTCGGCTGCTAAGCCTTCGACGCCTCGTCTTTCGCTCCCGCTCTCGGACCGCCTACTCGACTTGCCTCCGTCTCGCTTGACTCGATAGATGTCGTCTCCATTCTGTCCGTGTACTCTTGCTCTTCCGCGTACCATGTGGATTGCCTATGACTCCACCCGGACTCCTCAGGTCCCTCGGTCCAAGTCTACTCGTGTCCACTATTCACAGTTCTAGTATATCGGCATGAACCTTTTGCTTGACCTTCACCTCATGCCATCGACCGTCATGTCGCATCCAACACCTGCACATCACAAGCCAAGAGACACAACACATAAAATATATTTTACACAAACACCACAACACAACGCATACAATACAACACCTCCGGTTAGCTGTTAGCATAACCATGCACATATGAAATATGGACTCAACCGGTAAAATCTCAAATCATCCAGTCAATCACTCATCATAAATAGACCAAGTCACTTCTCAACTTAGTCTCTCATATATGGAGCACCAACTGTAGCAAAAAACATGGGGGTTAATTAGTTGCTCTTTATTTTTGCATGCCATCTATGTTAACATCTCGCCATAGATATACAAAAGATGACATAAAACAGAGAGAAAGAACACGTCTCCGTCCAGCTCTTGACCCATCTCGGTGTAGAGTTTTTAGATAATGGAAAAAATATTGCGATTTCAAACCCCTCGTAAGAGACGCATCAGACCACAATTATTACAAATACACTCAAAGTTTAACTCATAATGTTTAACATTATTGGCCAATTCACAAAAAGAAAGGCCATCCATGAGACGCAAAGAACTACATAGCTCTTGACTCCAGAAGTTGGCTTGCCTCGACTAGCTGTTCCCTACGGTCATCAATGTGTACCAAGTCTAGAACCGTAGCCAGTGTGTCCCCTGAATATAACTTGCAAAGAAGTTTTTGTCTACACTTGTTAAATACAAAATCGTTTCTTGTGAGCCAAATTGCCCAAAAAAATAGCTGCAGCTCCTGTCAATAATGATAAATTGTGCTCCAGTACCCCTGTTTAGACCAACTACTAAAAAGATGTTCTGTGTTTACAGGTGGAGATATATCTAATACAATGTGGATTGCACGCTATAGAAATTTTTGCATAATGACACTCAAAAAATAGGTGATGGATAGTTTCTTGCTTGCTACAGAAGCAACAAGTTTTACTTCCTTTTCGATTCCTTCTTATCTTTTGTCTGGATCACTCCCCTTTCAAGATACCACCTAAAAATTTTTATTCTGAGAGGAATCTTCATACGTCAAATTTCTTGCGTAGCTCTAGGTGCATATACATTGAATTAACTGTGAATGCCCCATTCTTTTGTAAGTCCCAAAGAAAAAAAAAATCCCTACCCTCATTTAGATTAATACGTACAAGTCACGCAACCAAGCTATACCACTCGGTTAACTTGTCCCCAACTAGCGCTCTCCAGAATGAGACATGGGATCGAATTGAGTACCTCTGTCTCCATTGCATGTTTTCTTCATACTATATTAAACAGATTAGGGTACTGTATTTTCAGCTGTACATGCAACTGTATAGGGATACAAGATCTTGACGTAGCATATTCCATCTAACCAATCTATATTTATTTTTATGTTGATCATTCTGCCAAAAGAATCTCAACCTATAAGTATTCAAATTTTTGAGGACTCCCCTCGAAAAAAAGAGAGCATGAACATAGGGAAGCTAGAGAGAACCGAGTTTATCAAGACTAGATGTCCCCCTACTGATAGAAGTTTTCCTTTCCACCTACTTAATTTTTTCTCTATTCTATCCTCTATTGACTTCCGATCCTTGTTTTATAATTTTCTATAATGCATTGGGATCCCCAAGTAGCGAAAGGATAAGAACCTATTTTACAACCAAAAAGTTGTGAATATTGAGATTCACAGTTCCTTGCATCCCCAAAGCAGAAAATTTCACTTTTGTGAAAATTAATTTTAAGACGTGATAATTATTCAAAGGCACAGAGGAGGAGCTCATGCTCTTTGCTTGTTCAATATCATGGTCCATAAAAATAATTGTATCATCCGTATATTGGAGAATCAACAAACCGCCATCAATTAAATTTGGTACTACCCCTTTCACGTCTTTAGCTCTAGCCACAATGGCCAACATATGACAACAATGTTGAAAAGCATCGGAGATAATGGATCACCCTGTCTAAATCCCTTCTTTGTTTGCAAGTATGGTCCCAATTCATCATTCACTTTAATGCCCACATTACCCCCTTTACCAAATGATTTAACCCACTCGCACCACTTTTGGTCAAAACCCTTAGAAGGTTTGTTGCAAAAATTCCCATTTAACCTTGTCATAAGTTTTTTCAAAGTCTATCTTTAAAAGCACACCATTCTATTTTTTTTGTGTGAAGCTCATGTAATGTTTCATGGAGAATCACTGCACCCTCCAAAATGTTCCTACCGGGCAAAAATGCTTCACATCTTATTTCCTGATGCTCGCCATCTTGTTTCCTGATGCTTCACATCCTCAGATGCCCTCGAACCGTGATTGGATCCAAAGATAAGCTTAATTTTGACCTAAACATGAGAGATGTGCTTGTGATGGGCATCAGTTACTGTAAGGAGCTGCAGTTTCATAAGCCACGCAGGGAGAAGGCGGTGCAGCTCCTTCTCTTCATTCTTTCCACGTTAATATAGCTACGAGATGTTCTTGTCAATGTCAATATCTTGCTATTTTTTTGGTGTGTAAACTGCTGAGATCCAGAGGCCATTTTTACAGGCAGCTCTGCTCAGCAATACCTGATAGCATTTGTACCTAACCTATCATGTGGTTCCCGTAGTAGTACCATTTCATCATCAATCATTCAATCCATCAGCCAAGTCGATATTCTGAGAAAAAAAATGCAAAATACAAATGGGGTCAATGATGTATAAGCAGCACTAATAGTTTCAAGGAATGTGGGGGGTCACTTAGTTTTTTTTATGCCATTGAATCAAGAAGGAAAATGAATAAAAGAAGCAAAATGGCAGAGTAATCAAGGTGCCGGACGATGTAAATGGTAATTTTTCGAAGCCAAAGTTGGCGATGGTAAATTTGTGAAGCCACTCGTACTGTTCTGGATTCTTTTTTAATTACCATTCACAAGTGAATGTTTACGGCCACAGATTTAGAAGCGATCGTGATTCCAACATAACCCCTTAAAAGCAAATTCCAGAGACACTGAGACTAAAAGCACTAGGCTTGAAGTTTTCTCCTGAAATTCCATCCATACTTGTTGAAGAAATCCAACTTGCGACAATTCTCCTTCAGAGTAATTTTCTCCTCCTCATTTCTATTCAACAAAATGGACAAATTAGGAATGGTTCATTTGAACACCACCTTATTTCTATTCAACCAAATGGCCAAACATAAAGCCGAAGCGCCTACAAGAATTTGTTTTCTAATCTGCAGGAAAAGCTTCTAAGCCAAGATCCCAACAAATTGGACACACTAGTAGGCGGTTGAATTCCAAACGAGAGATATACAACATTCCAAATGAACATTGCCATATGACAGTCAAAAAACAAGAGTTGTACAGCTCCTCAGAGTTAAAAAAACAGCACTGGGTACTTCCTTGCCATCTTCTTTTAGCAAGATTATCCTTTGTTACAACAACTCCTTTTTTCAAATACCGCATGAACACTTCGATCTTTAACTGTTCTGGATTCTAATTCGCTGAAATACAGGAGACAGTTAATTTGCATTGGCTGATCTTGGAAGGCTTAATCAGCATCAGTCTCTGCATACTCTGGAACACAACGGGGCTCAGGTGGTAGCAAAATAAAGTGGTGCAAAACCTAAGCAGTGGGGAGCCTTATGCTTTCTATAAAAAGCAGCGAAGGAAGCAATTGTTTGATTACAATCTTGTCTCCCCTCTCATTTCGTCTTCAAGAGAATGCAGATCACCAAGTGAGCAAGATTGACGCCCGTCTTTGGATCGATATGCTCCGACAAAGTGTAGATCAACGCTTACGGGTGGTTTGGTACTGGCATTAGGCTCATCGATATGAGTTGGAAGTGGTGATTAAGGACAAAGTTGTGCTACGCATCAGTGGCACCCTCTTCTTTGCTCCCCTTCTTACTTCGTGATGCCTCACATGCCCGGGAAGCCCCTGAGTTGGAAGCATGATCGATGTATCAACTACTGATTTGTTCAAAAGGACATAAACAAGAGAAAGAGGTGTGTGGCAAGCATTGGTTATTTTAAGAGGCTGCACTTCCTGAAGCCACACAGGGAGACGGAAACAATGTTACCTCATCTTTTCTTTCTTTTTCACATCAGTATATATACTGTGTACAGGGAGAAGGGCATACCAGATCACCAGATGTTTAGTTATGCTTTTCAAGTATGTATAAACGTGCTAAGATCCAGAAGCCATTTTATAGGAAGCAACACTTAATGACATATATACCGTGGTACTTTTATATAGTACTATGTCATTAATTCAACAACCGAGATTGTTGTTTTTTTTCCACAAAATAAATTGCAAGACCAATGGGATTGGTGGTGTGACAACAAGCAGCACTTGATTACTGTATCCCGTGATATGGTAGTTGAAGAGGTTGGGACCATAATGAAATAAAAGCAGGGAAAATACTGGTTTTTCTTCTTAGGAAACAGTCCGTTTCGTCAATATTGTTTCTTAGGAGTTACATTTTAGATTGAAACATCAGGTGGTACCGAGAATCAAGCACGATCGGAAGTAAGTTAAGTCGAGCGAAACAACCTTATTTGATACGGGAGTTGTAAATTTCATTTCTTATTTGACATTTTCATCACTTCTATCAATTAAGTTGGGCGATACGACCACCAAATCATCTTAAAACTTTTTTTTTCATAGAATCAATGGAGATGAACCCATTTTGCTTAAAAACACACATGTACCTTTGCAATTTTCAATTAAATTCACCAAACTAGACTACTTTTGAAAAATATTGAATTTTTATGGAACCAAAATACTTTCCAAATTTATGAGAAAATAATTGATGTTTCCCACATGGGATGCAGTAATTTACAAAATATTTATTTTCCCATCATTATTTACATAGAGAATTATGAGGTTGGCGTATTTAAGCACATAAAAATATAAGCACTAAGTTGTGCATATTAAGAAAAAAAATATTGGTTCAAGATGCTTCCAACCAATGCAATAGTCATGGACATTTACGAAAATATTTCATAATACGGGGGTATGATGTCATCAACGATCCGAACAAATCACGTTCTTGCGTGCATGAGATGTTTGAGGAGTATAGCGATTTTCATCGTTTTTATCATGCAGTTTTTGTTTCTTTAGTGTCTTGGGAGTGAAGCAGTGTGTTGGATCGAGTCTGTGCCGTCTGTCCATTCTCTTTCTACCGCTTGGTTTGGCATTCATCTCGATTTCCGAGTACCGAAGAAAGTGGTCCACCAAGGCATGAACGAGGTAGAGAAAAGCATTCTTTATAACTAAATGTCGACTACTTACACTTCAATCAATACTAACGAGGTAGAGAAAAGTATGCTCGACAAGAGCAGCACGCAGTCCCACCACATCCAGGGACTCAGGTTCCTGTCCGCAACCTCAATCCCTCGATTGCCCTCGGTGCCGAGGTGAAAATACCTTCTTGCCCAGTCCGGCAATCCCCGTCAGTTACGGAACAGTGGGAGTTGGCAGAAGGATACGGGGAGCCTCTTGCTGGAGCGTGCTGTCAAGGAGACTGACAAGGAAGTACGGAGCAAGAGCGCGAGATCTTGAGCTACCTCTCACTCCTCACTCCGTTCCGCTCGCCCAGCATTCTCGCTTTCTTCTTTGCTACCCGTCTTGTTTCCTGGTGCCTCACATGCCCAGACGGTCCTTATGTAAAGGAACTAAACTAGGAAGTATATATGACGGACCCATGAATCAACCTCACATATGTTGATCGGTTTCAATCCAAAGTTCTGACCTAAAAATCGAATAATGTGTAAAATGCTCCGGTTTTTGCAAGTTTCTCAAATCTCACAGGGCATATAAAGCACTGCAGACCCCCAGGTTATTTTATAGTCAGCAGCTAGCACCTGACGGGCTGACGGCTCTACCTAATTTGTTTGATTTCTGCTGTACTTTTTCACCAACTAATCGACCAGGCATGTATAGTTCAGAGAAAGAAAATGGAAACACCAATTGGATCAGTGTTGTGACAAGAAGCACCGGCCGTTGCAAGAAACGTGAAGCTGCTTAGTTACTCTATGTTTGAGCAGGCAATCTAATTTACTAGTGAAGTCAAAGTCGGTGAAGCTAAAAATAGTGGTTTTACCTGGCTTCTAATTCATTTTAACCTTAGTTTAGAAAACAGCTTCACGCTACATTGCCTCGTTTTGTGCAAAACAGATGAAGCCGAAGACGAAATAAGTCCTCCCAAACGGGACCTTAGCATACGTTGGTAGAGAAGTTGAAGATGTTGGGGACATAAACAAACAGGAGTTCTGATAAATCCTCAAGTGGGTAGTTTTACGCTTTTCTATGATTATAATACGTGTGTGTTGTGCGTTCTGAGCTTTCATTCTTTCAGCATTCAATTGCACTATATATACAGACGTGTGTGTTGTGCGTTCTGAGCTTTCATTCTTTCAGCACTCAATTACACTATATATACAGAGAGGGGAAGCAGATGGATAGAATTTTAATCCCCATATTTTTCACATAAAGTGCATTTCATTCCTCTTTTCCTTAGAAAGACGAAACTTCCTTTCTAGGTTCATCCATCAACAAGTGTTTCCGCAATAGCATATTGTTCTATGGAGTTAGGATCCAAAATAGGAATCAACAAGTGTTTCTACAGCTCTACCGCCCGGCCAATCATGTTCCACTGAATCCCCTCCTTTTTTTCATGGCCACATATCTTTACGGCTAAGGAGTGGGAAATCTTTCCTGTTACACAAATCAAATGTTTTATCCAGGAAAATTCACCTCTTTCTTCACAAACAATGTCTTTGTCATTTGATCCAGGAGATAGGAACAGCTTTGCCTCCGGGGTACTGAGCCTGGAAATTTCCTGAGCCTCCGGTTTCAGAATATGTCTCCAGATTTTCTGCTTATTGATACTGTACACCTGAACACACTCGGCAGGCTTACTATCCTGATGCCTCTCGTTCCTAGCTAAACTGCATCGTAGCATCCACACTGCCTGGACTGCTGTAGGTAGCCGCACTGGCCACTCTTTTCGATGGTTTGCGACCTTCGGCCTGCAATGTACTGATGAGGGGGTACTAGCAGCCATTTTATACTAGCCTGGGAGCTGTAACTCAAAACACTTGCTGCAGCATGCAAAGTGAAGTTTTTTCTCCTACCTACTCCATTTTCTATATTGTAGCATACTGTAACTTAGACAGGAGAAAGTCAGTTGTTTAGGTTAGAGATAATATCCAGGAAGCTGAACGACAGGTTCAGATCATCAGAGAGCACATACTAGGAGGAGAGAATTGACCTTTGAGGAAGATAATTACATATATCTCAAGGTGTCACCCATGCGCAGATTTAAGGTTAAAGGAAAGTTGTCACCTCGCTTTATTGGACCTTTCAAAGTTCTAAAGAGAATGGGAGAAGTAGCTTATCGATTGGAGCTACCCAATCAGCTCTTAGATGTGCATAATGTGTTCCATATCTCTCAACTAAAGAAGTGCCTCAGAGTTCCAGAGGAACAATTACCTATGGAGGAGTTCAATGTACAGGATGATCTCACCAACACTGAATATCCTATCAAAATCTTGAATACTCTAGCACGGGTTACTAGGAACAGAGTGATCAAGATGTGCAAGATACAGTGGAGTCACCATGTAGAGGATGAGGCAACATGGGAAAGAGAGGATGAACTAAAGGCATAATTTTCCTAGCTCTTTGCTAATCCATCAGAATCTCAAGGACGAGATTCATCTTAAAGGGGTAGGATTTGTAACATCCTAATTTTCAACTTTTGCAAATTAATAAAATTTGTTAAAATTTGCTAGAATTTAATTGCTTGTGTATAAGGACCTAAGAATTTTCTAAGGTTTTATTTACTTTCCGAGGCATTCAAATGTTTTTCTAAAATTTAATTAATGAATCATACGAGTTTATTATTGTATTCATGTAGGTGCTTGATTTTTTATTGTTTGAATTTAAATTTGTATTTGAATTCATGTTTGAATCTTTTTAAATAATAGGAAAACTTTTCTCTTCCTTTCTTTTTCTCTCTCTTCTTTTGGCCCACTCCCCCTTTCGGTCCGGCTTCAACAGCAGCGGCTCGCAGGATAGGCCAGCCCAGTAGCGGCCCGCGCTTCCTCCGTGCCGACCCACTCCCGCGCCGGCCTCCGCCGCCTCCCGATGATAGGCGGGGCCCGCCTGTCATCCCATCCGCCGTGCCGCGCCGCGCTCAAGCTGGACTTGAGCTCGATTCGATGCCACCCCCGCTTCGAGTCCGCACGCCTCCAGCCTTGGGCCTGCACGCCAAGGCGGGCTATAAAACCGAGCCGCCGTACACCTGAACACACTCGGCAGGCTTACTATCCTGATGCCTCTCGTTCCTAGCTAGACTGCATCGTAGCATCCACACTGCCTGGACTGCTGTAGATAGCTGCACTGGCCACTCTTCTCGATGGTTTGCGACCTTCGGCCTGCAATGTACTGATGAGGCGGTACTAGCAGCCATTTTATACTAGCCTGCGAGCTGTAACTTAAACACTTGCTGCAGCATGCAAAGTGAAATTTTTTCTCCTACCTACTCCATTTTCTATATTGTAGCATACTGTAACTTATAAAGGCCCAGGTCGAGCAAGCCAACTCGCCTCATTGAGTGCTCTTAGCCTCTTATTAGGTGTCTGGCTGCAGGGGCGGATCCAGAACGGGGCTGCGCCCCGGGCTGAGCTGTTGAATCACACCTAAAATAGTCTAATTTTGTCTCCTAAGCCTCATTTTGTTAGGCTAAACAGCACATAAGTTAAAGGGATTCCATGGTCTCGCCCCGGACTGCAGCCCGGGTAGCCCGGGCCCTGGATCCGCCCCTGTCTGGCTGCTTCAGCTCCACTACTCCTGTGTTCATTGATTCGATCATCTTCCAAGTCATTGTGTTCAGAAAACGCTCTACGTGTATACTGTAGCAATTTACACATGTACAGCCATATGGGCTATTGTAAAGACCGTTGCCCCTGTCCAGTAAATTATGTTTGCTGGACCTGGACATGCAAATTACATCGAATTTAACGCAAAACATTAAAGACAAAAATGAAGGAAGGAAACAAAAAAACTACTCTCCTAGGTGGATAGGTAAGATCCGCGAAGACATTTGGCCCCTGCAGCCGATCGAGTCCTGAGACCCTCTTCTGCCTTTGCCAGAAGCCCAGAAGCACGGCCACTGATGATTCCTTACGGTTGAGAAATCTTTGCATATGATTCCTAGCTTATTAATTACAATAGGCACGATGAGCATTCAGACAGTTTTATTTTTTAGACTGACGGCAGAGTTGCTATAGCCTATAGTTAGCCGTCCACTAGTGTGCCATGCACCTTTCCAAGCGGATGTTTTGTTTTTGGCCACCCATTGTGCAATCTCGCTGCTCAAATACGTCTGCTGTCCTGCATTTCTGCCTGCACAAGGGCAGAAGGTGTGTTGCGCCGCCATCCCCTCTAACCTCGATGCGCTAGCCTATTATGCGGGGTTCACTATCTGTTTTGCTTTGTAGGCCACACGAAAAATTGGCACAAGAACACCTTATGTTGCAGGTCCACTAATCGCTTGGCAGCATATTCTGTGCAAGTGTTTAATGAGCAGGAAGTTTTCAGGTGCGATTTGCATGCTGAGTGTAGTTATTTTGTAATTCATTCTATGTACAAGCAAATGATAAACAAACCCTCAGTATGTAGTTTCTCATTTCCTCCACATCTAAGACCATGCTCTTCAAGATGGCTAGCAACTACCTTTTCCATTCACACAAAGGATGTAAGCTCACACCTGTATATATGCTATCCACACTTTGTTGCTGATTAGCTCACAGCATGCATGTTCGTCAAGCTTATCATCCTGATGCCTTTCATTCCTAGGTAGTAGACTGCCTCTTAGCATCCAAATGACTTGACTACCACGTGGACTTCTGTTACATCAACATTATTATGCACCAAATTGAACTGCGCCTGCTCATCTCAATGGTTTGCCTGTCTTTGGATTGCAAAGTGTCGAGGCGTAGTAGGAGCCATTTTATACTAAGTGGGTGCATTGAACATTTACGGCATCTCGTACTATGAAACGTCATAGCAAGCAATAATGTGATTCTCGGCGAGTACAGAAAAACACAAAGAGTCGTAACTATGTTATATATTCCAGCCAGAAAGTATCCTCCCATATCCGATAAATTTCAATGCTCGAGCAAATGCAGGTTATGATACAAAGCCTTGAGAAACAGTCGAGCATCCATACAGAAGAGGCTACTTATTTGGTTAGATATATCTAGAGAACAAACAAAAAAAATGCCTCCTGTAGCTCATAATTTAAGTTTAATTGATGAAGAGGCCTCTCATACTCATTTTCACAATTTTCATTAGATTCCGCATGAACAGCTGCATTATCAAATGCATCGGCGGGAGAGTAACCCTATTTTCCGTTAGTTCCTCTAGATTGTCGCCTTGGTACGCTCTTGTCAATGTTCATAACATTTTGAGTGGCAGTTTGTTAAAGCATCATACACATTTTTCGTAGTTGGTAGATGTGAGCATGTGACCAAATCATTTATAATATTGCATCGATGACATATTTCTGTTTACAATTTTTCCTTCCATGTTTTGCTATTTCATCAAGAATGAACCGAAACACCATTTGAAAAATAGAAGCTACTTACAAATAAAAAACTAAAGGCATCAGCATTTTTTTTAACTGCTAGCTAGTTTTACTATGTATAAACTTTATGGACCAGTCAAAGAGCACCCTTCCTGAGACAATCCCTAATGGTACCAAATTTCAACTCTTTCTTCAAGGTGTACGTACGCACAACCGAGCCTGTTGCCATCTCTCAGCTGGCAGCTGCCATGTCTATTTGGGAGACAGGAACAGCTTGTTGACGCCTTTGCAGGAAGTGGCTGCTAACGGAAGTTACAACCTTTGTGGTCAGGGCATGGCAAAGTCACGAAGGACAGCAACCTTTGTGGGTTCCGCTGACTTATATCAATGGTAGTATGGTACGAGCCGGACGCATGGTCCATCCCCCAGCCGCGCCATCAGTGCCTCTAGAATGCCAGCCAGCAGCGCTGCTGCCTTCTTTGCTCTGCATCTTGATTCCTGATGCTTCACATGCCAAGATGCTCCTCAAGTAGGCATTTGTGATAGACCGATGTATAACCTCATACTCACTGAATGGCTAGATTTAAAGGTTCCGACCTAAACAAAGGAAAAGTGTGTAACATGCCTAGAGTAAGTCTGCTTCATATATCTCTTCATTCTTTTTCACATCAATATATATTGCTACTAGATGTTTTGTCAATAGTTTGCATCTTTGCATAAACGTGCTGAGATCAAGAGGCTGTTTTATAGGCAGCCCAGCACATGGATGGTGCACCTGACAATTTACCTATTGCGTTCTTTCTGTTTATTTCATCAATCTTTCAACGGAGAAATAATTCAGTAGAAAATGACAGAGATCAGTGGGATTAATAATGTGATAATAAGCCCTGACAGTAGTAATATTGCAAATGTGGGTGTTTAATTTGTTAATTACTCTATGCTTATGCATATGTCATCTCACTTAGTCCTTTGGTAGAGAAAGAAAAGATAATGCGACCGTAAACAAGAGTAGTTCAGATAAATCAAGTGAAAACGCTTTTCTGTTGTTCTACGTGTCTATTTGTAGTCTATGTACCATGTGTCTGCACTCAATTCCACCACATATAAAACTCCAAAAAGGGGGGAAAATATGCACCACAAAATATAAATCCCATAGTTTACTTGCTTTTCTAAACATATTGTACTCGCTCATATTTTCCTAAAAGATGCTTAAAGTTCGTGTCCAGTCATCTAACTATAGACACAGAAGCCTAGCTATGTCAACACCCAACTTGCACGTCACGTAACACTTGTAAAGAGAAATTGTTTTTTTTTCAAGAGAAACACTTCACACAAAACTCATGAAAGAAAAATATCTATAGTAAAGTTGAGCTAATTCGCTCATTCAATATGGATGGATGAGAATGCATCTTGGCTTTTGAAAGCCAAACACAGGTGATGCTTCCAATATGAGTTCCACACATCTTCAGGAAAATCACAATCATCCCATCCACCGTTGACTCCTACTCTCGAAATCTTTTACAGGTTTTCAGTTTGAGAACAATATGGATGGACAAAGAAGGTGTACATAGTTCAAATCCTGGTGCCTGCCATGCGCCTAGATAACCAGACAACTTGAGGTCTTTTGATGTATGCATGGTTTGTAACCCACTTTGAGCTATCTTAACCCAAAGGATGCGTGCCACTGCACGGTTCCAAGCAGTGGCGTAACTAGGATCTGAGACTAGGGTGGTCCAACTTAACATATAATCTTTTTACACTATAAAATGTAATATGTCATAATACAAGTATATGTAAAATTTGTCAAACATAATATGATCAAATCAAAAGATTGAAGGAGAGATGCCAGAAATGGCGGCAATGGCATCATTTTATCTATCCATGATCAGAACAGTCATATGGCAATGGGCTTGGGCTAGAAATTCAGGGTGGTTCGTTGCCCACAGGGACCACCTGTAGCTCCGCCCCTGGTTTCAAGGTTGTGGCGGCATATCTGAGGTAGACAAGGTAGACAAGGTGGTGACAATTTGCCATTGAGCCAGGTTCCAGCTCCGACATTGATCTTCCCTGCTTGTACTACCACCTTAGGCTTCTCGGCACCGTGATGTACGGTTGTTGGACTACCACCAACCCTCATCACTCTTGCATTCTTTCTCCTTTTTCCAATTATATTGTAGAATATCTTTGGGCCAGATCTCCATTTAGCGACATATGTTAGGCCAGCTGGCTGACTGATAATCCTGATGCCTCTCATTTCTAGGTCCTAGCTAGACAGCCAAGTAGGATCTCCTTGTGGCCTGTTGCATACTTGCATTATCAGCATATGCATGGGAGTCTATAACCTAATTTTCATTCCTTCCTCATCTTATATAAGATTAGTTCGCAACCAAGTAATTTACCATTTTGACTTCCAATTTGCTGATGGGTAGGAGCCATTTTATGGAAGCTAGTGTATCCAAATCATTTACTGGATTGGGCCATGGCTAGGCTATGTATCATTTATATATGGATGTTCCTTTCTTCATGGTGAACAATGGGTTCACCACAGGATTTGTCAAAATTTTAAGAGGAATACCTAAATGAAACCTTTTCTTGGTTGCTCTACACGCGCCTGGATGCTGTTCTCAGTGGTCCTAGATTTCAGTTTTCCAGGTACAGGAGCCATCTTACAGTAGGTAGGAAATCTTAATTGTGGAACTCTTTTAGGGTGCACAATACTAGGTTATACTAGTGTTCGAAAAGGACTAAGTATAAAAACACCTGATATGGTCAAGATTAATTGTATACTACTGAAAACTTCACCTGTAATATAGGTAATATACATGAGTAATATATGTGGTATAAAGGTATCATGGAAAAAAACACAAATGACATCACTATAATATTTTTTTACACTAGCATCACTATAATACATGAGCTCCGCTGGTATCTTACAAGATCATTCCATTTGAAATCTCACTTTTTACAATATAATAATTATTAAATTTTATGGTTAGATCTCGTCTATATTATACCACTAAGTACTAGTATTGTGCACTGTAAAAGAGCTCTAATTGTGTCTTTGCTACATTAATTTTAGTTGTGGTCATGGAAGGTGAGGAGACACACTGGAGATACAGCTTGGGGGGTCCAGACTAAGGAGACACTATGCTACCCGTTCATTCAGTTTCTCGGATCTACAGATTCATCAAACACTTACGAAATTTCTGCTTTCAAGTATATTTCCAATCCAGATGCCTCTCATGCCTTGCTAGATGACCATTAATTAGCATCCACATTAGACAGTTGCCGTGTCAACAACTCAACATAGACCTTTGGTTCCTTCAAGCTCTGGATAGCTGGGCAATATGCTCTCTCGCTCAATGGATCACCATCTTTGGCTTTGCATGCAATGTGCTGAGTGTCGGGACTCGGGAGGCATTTTATAGCTGGCAGATGCAATAAAAACATTTACAACATCCTGGACAATGAAGGTCATTCATCCACTATGCATTGCACTAGTTGATCAACCATTAACAAAACATATTTTTGTGAACTATACTTCGCCTTTTGGGGCTACCTGCAGCGGGTCCATTTCAATGATATATGGTCCTTTTCTTGCAAGAAGCGGCAATTTGGAAACTACACCAGGAGAAGAGCAATTTTATAACATGCCAATTCTTTCCTGAAAAATCTGATTATAGGTGACTTGTTCTGCTGCTAGAGCTCCGTAAGTCTTGCCTTGTCTATATTTTCTGCTGTTTCTATTTGTAAATATTATCTCTGATTCTTGGGGACCAATTCTGTGGTTGCAATGCAAACCACGGGATGGGAGTCCTTCGGTGTATTGATTCAATCTGGAATGACGCCAAGCTGAAATAATGCTAACACGACCTTGACCACTCGGGTACAAATTCACTCGGGGGGCCTGTTGCCGCCTCCCAGCTGCCCTGTCTTTTTTTTTTTTGAACGAACGGGCACGAGATAGTGCCTATTTCATTGATAGAGCAGGAGTGTACAGGAAGAATCTACAATCTTATATATGAGCTTCTTGATGCCTTCGGGGCAGCGGTTACTAACTAAAGTTACAACCCCTGTGGTCAAGGCATGACAGGATTGTGATGAACAGTAAATTGGGTTCCACTGTTCTTAGATGGCTTACCTCAAAGGTACCTGCAACCCTTGTGGCCCATCCCCAGCCATGCCATCTGTGCCTCTAGATCGTCAGCCAGCAGCACCGCTACCTTCTTTGCTCCGCATCTTGATTCCTGATGCTTCACATGCCCAGAAGCTCCTCAAGTAGGCATTCGTGAAAGACCGATGTATACTACTTCCAGTTCTACCATGCTTGGGTGCTCCTTTGCTCATACTGTAGGTTACTTTACATGTGTTCTCTCAATTCAACAGACAGTAATATCGATCGAGCACTCTAGTGAGCCAATGTGAAATGTGCGTTGCATTTTCATGCGCGCGTTCCTTGGGGATGAGCGGTATTGGGAGAACATATTGCGCAGCTTATTGTTCGCTGGCTGTTTGCGCGCCATTAGCTGAGCGGTTAAGTGCCGATACAGGCGTACTAGACTACTGCTCGGTCTGCCCCCATGAAGAAGTTTGAGAGATTTGGTCGTTAGACACCGATCAAGAGCCACAAATAATGTTGACCCACTTTCATATGGTGGCTGTGTGTCGATCGAGACATCAGAGATGGTATTCATGGCACCTAGCACTCTAGCAGCACCAGTCACAACCTCTTGGTACGGTCTTCAGAATGTCCATGGCCAATTGATTCTTGAATGTTTACGGACCATCAAGAAACGTGAACTGGAATGAAGAAAATAAATAAATAAATAAGTGTCAAACTGTTCAAGATTTGCCACTTTGTTGCAATTTGGAGCTTGAGCTAAGACAAGTGCCAAGCATAGATTTCGCATGATAAACTGGCACTTGCTTATATACTCTATCTGTCCAAAAATATAACAAGCACACACATTTTGAAATTTAAATTTTATAATCTCTGACTAATATATAACTAGTCTAACAATATGAATGGTTTGTGTTACAAAAGTGATAAATTTGGTGTTAGAAATTTGTTGTCAAAGTGTGATCAACCATGCCAAGTTAAATCGCATATTATATTTAGGGACAGAGGAGTAACAATAATAAGCATCGACATTTCATTTCAATCGATTGTAATAGTCTCCGGTACAAGAGCACATGTGTGCACATCAACACCTATAACATGAGCTTGCAAATTTGCGGCCTGTCTCAGTGAACTTCTTCAATGAAAATTGAACATCCTGCAAACACCCATATTGACTGACGTAAAGATGGACAATTCATTTATACTTGAACCTTTTTTTCCGCTGATACGTAGAATGAGAGAGATGGATCCTGACCATGTAATATAACAGTAGTGTATCTTTAATCGGAGAAAAAAAATTATATTGATAAACATTCCGGTTGAACTTCAGTTAGAAGCAAACTTCATCATCATTGTGAATACTACCTGGTAGTTTGAAAAATCACATATTGCCAACTCTAAATTACCATAGATGAAACCATCAATACATATAGGTTGTCATTAGTGACACACTTGCACTTGCAGCCATTCCTGTCGACCATGTCATCTACATCTATTAAAATTCTGAATTAGAAACTATAAAGTATCCTACTCGTGAAGGTTAAAGTACTCTTGCTGCAGCTTTCTCTGCAACCAAGAATGAAGCTTTCTTTATTTTCATCGTGGTCATATCTAACCAAGAGCAATGCTTTCAGCAAATTCATGTCTGCAACGAGGAATGATCGGACACAGAATACGCCAAATATCACTAAGGGTAGCAAAGCTGGAAGTGCTGAAGAGATTGTGGGGGTGTATACATCTGAAGATACAAGTGGAATTTGTGATCCTGATCTCTCTCAAGCCCAACCGACATGTATGTATACCAGCCTTGCCTTCACCGCCTCAGACCTAATTTTTTTGAGTAATACTTGCTTTGTAACGTGCAGGTATGCAGGGTCCATTTTATAGGCAGCCCAGCCCAGCACAAGGGGTCTACCTGACCCATACTTATACTGTGTGCCTTTTATTGTTGTACAATTTCATCAGTGCATCAACCAAGACATATTTTCGGAAAGGAGTGCGTGCATTTCCGCAGTAGTTGCCTTCTTTTTCTAGACCTGCCAGTGCCATATTTTCCAATTGTTTTCCTTGCCTTGTATGATCTTCTGAGATCGGACTATCTGGCCTAGTAAAATAACTGAAGTTCAATAGTTCTTGCTGAAAGCAAAATTAACACAGATACACATTCAAAATGGAACTCCAATCGAATAATGCATCTCTGACAATATGTACGAGTTGGTTGAATATATTTAAATTAATGTTGCAACAGATTATGGGCACTAAAATACTGTAAGATGAAACCATCTTTACTAGCAGTGCAGTTGACGTGTGAAATTGTTTAATTTCAAACACGCCCACGTTAATTAGTTGTCGTTCTTGTCCATGATCAGTCTCAACTTGCGATGCCCCTACAAGCTCAGAAAGCAGCATCACTGCGAGCCCCTCTCAGAAACTTCCTTACTGCCAGATTTTTAATCCTGCTGCCACACGTTCCCATCGCACCTATAGTGGATCGGTCATGCTGTTTCCTCGAGTACTAAAATTCAAGCATGAGCCTATACACTAAGTAAACATACATACAGAGAGTTACAGTGACTAGAAACTAAACTCCGTGCGTCTTTGATGGTTGTGTTGCTCTTTCTTTCTACAGTGTGAGAGGCATACTTGCCATTTTATAGGCACTGTAGACGCATACCTGAAGATAAAAGGACATGTTAACCAGAGTAGTGGTATGGCCGTATGGGCTTTATGTGAAAAAAAAATGCTAAGGCAGAGGGATAAAATAGGCAGGATCAAGGCTCGTCAGAAGGGCAATAATATGAAGGGCTACATCAATAATGCAGAGAATTTGTCAAATTGTTGGTGTAAACATATAAAGTTTGACATTTCAAAATTCTAGTGCGCCATATATAAAGAAGTAGGATGGAGTGCTTGCATATCCGAATGGAAAATTTGCTACTCAGTCTCTCGACTCTGTAACGAGGTGTGTATGTCTGGTTGTATGTATCCTGTGAACGTGCTGTTGCTGTGTGAAGTGAAGAACTGCTCCTGCTATTTGAGTATTTGTTATTCCTCGAATCTTGAATATTCTTGATGGCTTCAGTTGCTATGTATATGTGTGTGAGCCCATGTTTCGTCTTTGCCATCTGACCCTGCCAAACTTGTGTTCTCCTGCAGCGTTCGGTTGTCGCTGTCGTGTTAATTGTCTTGCGGTGGCTCGTCCGGTGGCTTAGGATAAGCAGAATCAGCGACGTGTGCTCACTTCGCCGGCGACGGTGGACAGCGGTGGCGCAAGCTCGAACCAGACGTGCTCGTGCAGTGCAAGTGTTGTATCCGCTCTCGGGCTTCCGGCGAGAGGCTTGTCCCGGTGCCGACTGCTGCCGCGCGCACCGGACGGCGCGCCACCAGGACTGGAGGCGACCAGGCAAGGCCCCAGGAACGAACTTGGCGCGGCACCAGACAAGTGCCTGTCCCGCCGTCCGGAACGCGTCGCGGCGGCGGTGCTCCTGCGAGCCAGCGGACGACAGCACGAGCGCGGCGGCACACCGGAGAGTTGAAGAGCGCGGTGCCAATGGTTAAAGCGTGCGGCAAGAGATCCAGCGTCCAGGAGATGGAAGGCGGGGATGGCCGGATTGCTGCGGTTCTTCGGCGAGCCGCGGCGTGATGAGCCGGCACCGCCGCCGGAGCAGCTACAGTAATCGATCGAGCACTCTAGTGAGCCAATCGTGAAATGTGCATTGCATGCGCACGTTGCTTGGGGATGAGCGGTATTGGGAGAACATACTGCGAAGCTTATTCTTAGCTGGCTTTTTGCGCGCCCTTAGTTGAGCGGTTATGTGCCCATATAGGGCTACTAGACTACTGCTCGATCTGATCCCCTGAAGAAGCCTGAGAGATTTGGTGGCCCGACACTGCTCAAGAGCCACTACTGTTGACCCGTCGTTACGGTTCTCGTGAGTCGATCGAGACATCGGAGAGTGCATTCCTTGCACCTCGCACTATAGTAGCACCAGTCACTTTTACCTCTTGGTATGGTCTTCAGAATGTCCATGGCAAATTGATTCTTCAATGTTTACACTATGCTTTACAGACCATCAAGAAATGTGAACTGGAATGAAGAAATATGCCAAACTGTACAAGATTTGCCGCTTGTTGCGGTTTGGAGCTTGAGCCCTTTTGGTTGGGCAATGGGTGTGAATACACCGCCTGCAGCTAAGATATGCAGCATAGCTTTCTCATGATAATCTGGCACCGGTTTATACTATGTCTGTCCGAAAATATAAGACGCACGCGCATTTTAAAAATTTAAATTTATAATCTCTGACTAATATATAACTAGTCTAACAATATGAATGGTTTGTGTTACAAAAGCCATAAATTTGGTGTTACAATAGAAATTTGCGGTCAAAGTGTGATCAACCATGCCAAGTCAAATCCCATATTATATTTTGGGACAGAGGAGTAACAATAGTAAGCATCGACATTTCATTCCAATCGATTGTAATAGTCTCCTCTTCTCTTTTTATACCAAGAGCTTGCAAAAATTTGCGGCCGGCCTGTTTCAGTGAACTTCTTCAATGAAAATTGAACATCCTGCAAACATCCATATTGACTTCATAAGCAAAGATAGACAATTCATTTATACTCCAACATTTTTTTTATCCGCTGATACCTAGAATGAGAGAGATAGATCCTGACCATGTAATCGGTGAACTTTATGTACGCAACCTCAGAGCTGCGAGGCGGTGAGTGGAAGAAGGCATGCGACACGAGGCTCTCCCTAAACATAAGGAACGTTGGATCCTCGTGTGAGAGAGAAATTTCCCCGAGCATCCTCTTCTCCTTGAGATCGTATAACCTAGCAGCATTGAACTTGCAGCTGTAGCGGTTTGCAATCAGGATGGCGCCGCCGCCGACCGAGTGAAGCCTGCAGGTCGAAAGTCGTGACAGCGGCACCTCCACAACCACAAGGCAGCGCAGCGTCCAGACCTCCGCATCGTAGTGCCGCAAGTCCCAAACGGCCAGCGACGTCAAACCCTGCATCACGGCCACGCTGAGCTCCCCGTCAAGCTCCAGCAGCGCCCTCGCCGTGTCGCCGGCTCGCTCCGGCGGCCGGGGCATGAGCTGGAACGTCTCGGAGGCTGTATCGAACGCCAGCATCTTGTTCTTGCCGGCGGCGGTGGCGGCCTCGGGGTGCGAGGCGAGCCAGTGGAGGATCCCGCGACGAGCCACGGGTGCGTCGTACTCCCAGCTCGGAGGACGAGGAGCTCGCCCGAGCCGGCGAGGAAGGGCGCCGCCGGCCGCGAGGATGTAGTAGTAGCGTTTCCTCCTGTACTCGACGTGGCAGAGGAGGCGGTACTCGCCGGAGGAGCCGTGCGAGTAGAAGCCGCACGCGATCGCGTGGAGACGGCGCGGCTCCTGACGCAGCGCCGGCAGGTTGGTCCACTGCCTGGTTGCGGGGTTGCAGACGACGAAGAGCCCCGGGCGTTGGGACAGCACGAGCAGCCCGTCGAGGGAGCAGACCACGTCGAAGCAGCGGTTGTTACGGCGGGTCCGCCCGTCCTCGTATAGCTGCCTCCGGTCGAAGAGGTGCGAGCGGCGGCTCTCCGCAGGCGACGTCGGGTCGTCGACGGAGAGGGACACGGCGCTCACTGCCCCGGCGCCGGATTGGGAGAGGATGATCATCTTGAGCGGGCGGCGGGCGGAGAGGCCGGCGAGGAAGGAGCCGTCGTTGGTGATGCGGCGCCACCTCCGGCAGACGGCGCGGCAGCAGAGCACGGACTTGTTGGGGAGAAGCACAAGGATCTCCATCAGGGCGTCGTCGCACAGGGCGTGGATGCCACGGCCTCCATCCGACGTCGCCGTCGACATCTCCGCCCTCTTCGATCCAAGAACTTGCTGCGCGTCGGCTCCTCCCGATCCGATCTGTTGGAAAGTAAAATTCGGTCATGGAGAAGATGGAAAGGGGGGAGAGCGAGGGGCCCGGTCAAATCAAACTCTTCATGTACAAACGCAGATTATTCCAGCCGCGTTTTTTCACGGGTAAAGAAGCGGAAAATAAGGAGAAAATCATGGAGGCGCAACGAATTTGTTCCCCTTTTTACCCTCGCTCTTCTCTCGTACAAAATACAAATTCTGCATGTACGTTATTGGGACGGCGGCTGATTGTACATGGATGCATTGTAAGACTTCGCAGGTCAACTGACATGGCAGCGACAAAGTGTAGTGACCATAGTTTCAGTTTTCATGCAACATAGTTGTGTATACTTGTGTTCTTTAAGGCATCTTTTCCATGATATGCCACCGCAGAACCTTGTATCAGTGACCATAGTTTCCACACTATCCCTGTCAGGTGCTATACCAACTGAACAATCGGCAGACATAATCAAAGTTTGGTTGCGTATGAATATCATATTTGTTGTTATGCTGATGATCACAAGCATCTTTATGTCTGTACCAGATCTTCAGCATTAGTTTGGTTTGAGTACTGTTTGTTGTACTGTTTTTTTTTGGGTCTTTACATGAGATTTGTTAACGTAGATGGATCTGAGATGAAACTGTACTACTGCTGGTTACTTCAGTCTGTCTCAATATAGGTTCAGATTCAGTCATGCATAATTGTGCAATGTCATGTTGTACATGAATGGGGCCAAACATAGAATGTACCAAAGCCTGTTCTGTTCTGTCCCACGGAGCTAGCCAAGAACAATGGCGTGTCCAACATGTGCTAGATAGGCATTCTGATCAGTGAATGGGAAATGACAGAAATGGACAATTTGAATCTTCAGAGAGACAGCATGAATGCGCAATAATATCATCAGCCAGTAACTGAATCATGCATGACTACTGTCATCTCTGGCGATGATTATCTTGGTCTCATGTCTCAGCTGATTTCTCGTCTGTCTTTTCACCTGGGATCCAAATTCTGTCTCGTCTGCCTGACGGGGGATGTCGAGAGGCAGAACTACGCGGGGTTTCGATTCGAATCTTACTGGGTTATATGCCAAGTTTTTTGGAGGTTGTTCAGGAGGCATGGAGTCAACCAGTGAACACGCAAGATGTCATTTTAATTACGCATGCATGTCAAGCTCATTCGAACAGCGAAGGCGCTGAAACTGTGGAAGAGACAGAATTTAGGTAACTTAGCATTGAGATACCGCCCAAGAGCAATGGACGCTCACGCCTGAGGAGCTAGAGTTTAGACGATACTTGAAAGCTAAATCAGTGGACCTCGCGCCAATCCAACGGACCCCAGCACTCTAGATTAACATGGATACGAAAAGGCGACGCTTGCACACGGTTGTTTATGATACATGCAAATAATAGGAAAAGGAAGTTACACATCCCTGCACTAACTACAACCCATGGAACGCCTTCATCAAAGATCGTAACAAAGGTACTTAGCAATTTTAGACCAATTAGTCTTATCAACAGTTTAGCAAAGATCATAACAAAGGTACTTGCCGACAGGTTAGCTCCAAAGCTTAATGAACTAGTTTCCAGATGTCAGAATGCTTTCATCAAAAAGTGATGTATTCATGACAACTTCATCTATGTACAAGGTGTAATCAAAGCCTTGCACAAATCAAAACGACCGGCATTGTTTATAAAGCTCGACATCTCCAAGGCATTTGACTTGATCAGTTGGGTGTTCCTCATTGAAACTCTACATGCTCTTGGTTTTGGTCAAAAATGGAGAGACTGGATCACAGCCTTATTAGCCACATCATCCTCAAAAGTATCACTCAATGGAGTGCCTGGGAAAAAAAATTTAAGCATGCGAGAGGCCTTCGATAGGGTGACCCACTATCACCCATGTTGTTCATCCTAGCCATAGACCCACTCCACAAATTAATCGAGATGGCCGCTAGTAACAACATCATAAACCCCATCGTCCCTTGAGCGGCAAAAATGAGATGCTTTCTATATGCCGATGATGCGGCAATCTTCGCGAATCCGGATCGAACAGAGCTGTACCATATCAGCCACCTGCTACATACGTTTGGCGAATGCTCCGGCCTCAAGATTAACATGAATAAGATAGAAATATTCCCCATTTGTTGCAGCGAGGATATCATCTCAGAAGCTTTAATAGACTTCCTAGGGAAAATTTCTTCATTCCCTGGTAAATATCTGGGATTACCTCTCCGCACCCGCAAACTCAGGAGGGTGGATGTTCAACTGCTCATCGATAAGATAGGAGGCAGACTGCCTGGATGGAAAGGGAAGTTGTTGTCCTCAGCCGGAAGAGAGACACTAGTAAAGAGTGTGCTGACTTCTTAACCAATTTACCACCTCACAATCTTCCCAGCGCAAAAGTGGCTGATCAAACAAATAGACTGACTTAGACGAGGATTTTTATGGAAAGGAGACGAACCGGAAAAGTTCAATGGAGGATACTGTTTGGTCAACTGGCCAACAGTGTGTTTGCCAAAAGATTTAGGAGGGTTGGGAATTCTCGACCTAGAGCAACTCGCTAGAGCTCTAAGAATTCGGTGGTGCTAGTTTCAATGGAAACATTCGGACAGAGCTTGGGTAGGATTGGATATTCCTCGTGACAAACACGACAAAAACCTTTTCTATGCCTCAACTGTTGTAGTGGTGGGTAACGGAAAAAAAGCTAACTTTTGGCACTCGTTTTGGGTGAACGGGGTGTCACCAAGAAATTTTGTGCCACTCTTATTCCAACGATCTAGACGAAAACAATTCTCAGTGCACCGAGCATTACATGACAACTACTGGATTGATCAAGTTTGCCAGCTCACAACTCAGGAGGAAATCTGGGAGTACGTGCACCTATGGTATGAAATTCAATTGCTACACATGGACAACAACACTGAGGATGAGATCTCTTGGAGGTGGACAGCGGATGAGGAATACAGACGAAAAGTGCGTACCGTATCCAATTTCAAGGCCAAACAAAAAAAAAAAGCTGAACATCACGCTAATATGGAAAGCCAAGACGGAACCGAAATGCTGAATTTTTGCATGGATCCTCCTACACAGAAAGATTCCAAGGGCCAATAATTTGGAAAAACGTGGATGGCCTCACGACCCACATTGCAAATTATGCAACACAGAGCCTGAGACACCTACTCATATCTGTAAGGACTGCCCATGCACCGTAGCAGTGTGGGTTCGACTGAGAGGATGGTTTAACTTGCAACACCTCCCCCCAGCAGTGCAACACGATCGCTCCATAGTTGGTGGAAGAAATGCAGAGCCCAGATTGACAGAGACGTGAATTCTCCATTTGATGGTGTAAGTGTCAGTTTAAATCTCCATGTCAAAATCCTGATACCTCCCACCCTCAATCTTGTTGAGTTGTTGAGACAGTATAAATTTTGCCGAGGAACTGAAGAAGAGAGAACTAACATGGCGGCAACCTGCTTCGACTGAGTACTATAATATAAGCCTGTGGACCAGCAGGGAGCGGTGCATGAACAAGCCACTAGTTCTGTTTTAGTGCTTCACCTACCCTCCTGTTAATCGGTAATCAACATTCAACATGGCATGATCTCCAAGCCTTCCGCACTTTGTCCCTTTTGTTTTCACTATCATGCACCACCGTTCTTTCAATTCAGCATTATAGTTGTTGTGTACATGAACAGCACGAAGATTTAGAAGAGGACAGCAGCTGCCAATTTTCAGGATAATCCACAATGCAATAGGGTTACCCTGCACCTGCAGGACACTGCCCAGCAGCATCTAATTCTAAATCTGCTGCGTCATAATTGTTAGTTAGGTGGAGGACAATGGTTTATAACTGTCTGACCAACAATTCATCCTGACTCCTCCCAGGCTTTTTTGTCTCTAAAGCTTGCACCCGTGCTGCTGACTAGCTGTGAGATCACTCCTGGAAAAGGGGAAATGAAAAATGCAGAGGGTTCCTTGCTTACTACAAAGAGAACAGGAAGAGAGAGAAGCTCACAAAGTAGATGAACACACAACAGAGAGGATAGCATTGGGACTAGCAAGAATCGCTCCTTCGAATAGAATGCTTAGTATCCACAAAGTCTATGATTGGTATAGGTAGTAGCTGAAGATCGGGACATGCGCATGAGCAAATTAACTATTTTCCAAGCACCTAATAATTTAATTAACAAAAGGACTATTGCTTTCTAAATTACGTTGAGATATGTATATAATGTATTCATATTATCCAAGTGCCATGACTTCGGATTCTAAGTTACACTCAGATACATTTATATTTGTATTTTTATTATCCTAGTACCATGATCTTGGAGTTATTTGGTTGGATAGGATCACTGTAAAAAAAATTTCAGGCTTTCCAGAAGAAGGATAGGCAAAATGATGAATTTATTTTTACCAAATCCAGTCTATTTACTTGCCAATAGTCACTTGTGACACCATCCTGGTTTCTTCTTGTTCCATATTTTTGTTTGGTCTATCACCATCATCAAAATGCATGTCGTTAGACATTGTGTTGTATGACTTCTGCTTAATCAATTTTGGTATCAAACTGCATGCTGCTAACATATACTTTTCTATTACTTTAATCAACATGAGACATTATTAAGAGTATGAATAGTATAGGTATAGATAGATAGTCTATGTGGCACAGCCACCAATCACAAGATAGATGTCACCTTCTCTCTTTTGTTTAATGTACTTCTTCAGTGAACAAGAAAATTTGTACATATACAAACATACACGGCCAGTCCCGCCCGAGTGTGTTATCTTGTCACGGCTTCAGGAAAGAGAGCCACAAACCACATTGATGTCCCGTTTAAGATCAGAGACACCTGGAGGTCTGGCCCGAGTGGTTTATCCTCGCAGCCTTGCTAGTATACCATGACAGCACGAGGGCTGTTCAAACTCGCTCATTGTCGTGGAAGGCATAGCAAGGCGCAGGCGACTTGTGGTTGTGTTGCTACTCAGGTTACTTCAATATAATGTGGCTAGCTCCACAGTTTAGCCTTCTCTTGCCTCCCACTGTTGGAATTCATTATGAAGTTTCTACTTCGATTGCTCTGCTGAACTGGAGTACTAGGCATAATTCTAATCCTAATGATTCTCATGCCTAGATAACCTTAGTTAGCATCCACATTGTGCCATTGCTGATCGATACAATGCACAGCAGGGATCCTCTTCCTTTTTTCATGGTTCCTTATGCTGGAAGTGGATTGTCTTCTAGGTGGTTTTGCATCTTAGGCTTGCAATATATAGAAGGTCAGAGCCCATTCTATAGTAGGAAGATGTAATCAAAACATTTACTGCATCCTAGACAAAATTAATGCCTTAATGTGTGTGGAGTACGACTATTAAGGTTCCTGGTTAGTATGTGCTAGGTCATTTTCAATCAGATGACAGGCTATAGCATGTCATATGCCCTAGAAATCAAATTTAAACACATCAAGAATCAAGAGCCAATAAAAGAACAGATATGCGCATTATGGTACTGTAAAAGAAGAATGCATCATAAAGCACAGGTTTACTCAAACCGTGACATTTCACTACCTTGTCACCAGAAATGAATGAATTAGACCAATGCGATTTGGGTTTTCAAAGCTACCACCAAAGGCCAATAATGATATATGCTTCCAACAAAAGCTATCCAGCAACATAATCAGGTAGCTCTTGTTACGCGAAACGCTCTAGAAGCAACTGAAAAGAGCAATGATGTGCAAAACCTCCTCCTCCCACTTCTCACTAAACTCACGGAGCAGATAAAGCATCACCAAAAATGGTTTCGAATCCCAATACCTACCATTCCAATTCTTATCTTGTTAGAGTACCATCTTTCATGCGTGTGTTGTAGTTACTATCTGAATGTTTTAAATGGAAAAGAATATGTAGACCATGAAGTGGCAAAGCTACTCTTCTACATATAGGATTCATTGTAGTGAGGATACCAAGTGAAATTTCTATGAACCCATTTGGGCTCATTGTTCTGTACTCCATGTGTAGCTGCTTAATTGTTGCCCAGAGCCCCAGACTTCCTCCGGGGACTGGGACACCAGATCGTCAAGAGCTGACAAGTCATGTGGTGCCTCTGTATTCTGCAGTGCCAATCAGACAAGTGTGGACCTCGAATACTGCCTGGTTCTTCTCCTCTGTTTCAGTCAGATACTAGGCTACTAGCTAGTCATCCAATCATCAAATGTTTTTAACTTGACAATGAAGCTGTGATGTTCTCTCCTTTGAGCCAGCAAATTCAAGACCTGCTTTGACTCACCATGCAACTTTGGATGGTGAGTCAAAGCAGGAGCATAGTCCTAGATTTGTGATCCTGATGCCATACATTCCCATCACACAAATAGTGCATATGTAGGTACCAGCCTTTCCCACGCTGTGTCACTCAAGGTTAATTAAATGGGCACATAGACAGTTTTAGCGACTACAAACTCAGCGTTGCTACTGAGATAAAACCTATAGGTTTAACTTTGTCTATACCTGACGCTAGTGTTGCTCTTTGTTTTAACATGCTGAGAGGAGTATTTGCCACTTTATAGGCACTAGATGCGGAACAGAAGATTGGGAATGTTAAACAGAGTCAAGATGAGTGATGGCTCGCACCAAACATCTGTTGTATAATACAGGAGTAGTTGCAGAATGCACTATCTCATTCAAGTGTGTATTGTGATGAACTGTTGTTATTCCGTCCAGAAATACCCAATATATGTTACCCTCGATCAAGTTTTCCACGAGAACCTGTAAGCATATTGAACCATCTTTAAATGTAGAGTAGAACTAACAAATAAAGTTCAGTGAACAATCTATACCACCCTTCCATTTGATCACGTACTGAGAGTATCTGAACACCTAACGTTTGCCGATGGCACAAGATACTGAATTACTGATAGCTTCTTTACAAGATACTGAATTAATGTTCGTAGTTCCAATCAAAACCAAACAGAGACAATTTTACAGTGCGGGAAGCGGCAGAACAGGTTCAGTAACGGAAAAAAGTTGCTGTGCGACCTGCTGAGGCAGTTATGGTATTCTAACTGACAGAATATGACTTGGAACCAATACACGAATGGCTTTACTCCGCAGTCGTGGATTCCCAACTGAATGGTGCATGTATCAATTTAAATCTCCATGTTGAAATCCTGTTACCTCCCACCCCCATCACGCCTCCGTGTGAGTTGAAACTGTAGATTGCTGAGGTAGAGAACTAACACGGCTGCTGCCTGCTTGGACTGAATACAAACTGAGAACTAGGGACCAGCAGGGAGTGGTGTATGGACAGGTCATTTTATAAGCCTGTGGTTGTACTTCAGTCTCATATGTTTGACTCCCACTGATGAAAAATACCGTCTCCCGGTTTACTGCTGCACCTACCCTTCGGTTAATCGATAACATGGCATGATTTAAAAGTCCTCTGCACGGTAGCTCTGTTCCTTCAAAGTTATTTCACCATCATAAAAGGTGTTTTCTCTGTGAAATCTGTGTACAACCACCTTTTTTGTCCAGTAGTAGGTATGTCAACAAGAAACTTTGGAAGGCTAAAATATTGATATACAGGAACACAAGAATATTTAAAGACTTTAAGAGTTTGCATACACACTCGATCATCATGCTCTATCCAACTAATATCCTTTATTTTCCAATTCATAGACAATAGAACATCAAATATTTAATAATTAATGTGCCACACAGATAAAAAAATTTAATTCACCAACATTAAGTATATGAAAAACATTTCTGCGCAGTTTTCTTTGTTGGATTTGGCTGACTTCTATTGCTTCCATTTCAGTGAAACAGGAAACACAGAGTAGATAGCAACCTGACTTGCTTACTGCAACTACAATACAGAGGGTGACATTTAATTTATTGGCCAGTGTACAACAGAGTTTTGCCATTCGGCTTATCGATCTATGACAAAAATTTCTTGCATATACAAAACATAATCTGCCATGCAAGTAGAGCCCTTTTTTTGTTCTTTAATTGCTTTAGGACAATAGTAGTATTTTTTGCGGAGTGTACTGGCTTACAACAGTGTCAAAAAATTAACATCCTAATTCCTTCCAGGCCTACAACTAATCTGTGACCTCAGAACGTCACTCCTAGCTAGGTCCTAGCTAGAAAGGGGAAATACAGGAAATACAGAGGATGCTTAGATGACTACTGAATCAAAAAAGTGAAAGAAATGGGTGTTTACTACCATTAGCAGTCCTAGAGCAGGCAGGGAGTCAGATGCAAGTATATGTTCGTTAAGACAAGAATCATGCTAGGCAGGACTAGAGTTCTTGCTGCGCATCTTGGCTGAAACGTGCAAGTCTGACAGGGCCATCGTGTCCGAGCTGCACCGTATCCCACTGCATGAGCAGAGTCATCGAGCCTGAGCTGCGAGTGTACCGATCTGCACACACGGTGATATTAGCAAGGGAAAAAGGTCAGGTAGTACTCGTCACTTCGTCGGTAGCTAAAGAAGATCAGTCGACGGGCTACTGCATATCGATCAGATCAGAATCAGATGTATGAGCTGCACAAGGATCGGAGCACGTAGTAGAAACGAGCCCAAGCATGATCGATTGATGCGATGCAATAAACAAACTTAGCAGAATTGAGTGCACTGGACGAATTGAAAATGATGGCACATGCTTATGCAGTTATGCTAATGGGAGAGAAGGGGAACGTGCTCACCTAGAGACGTGAAGGTAGGCAGATCCTGAAAGGACGCCGCTGTCGGGGATCACCTAAAAAACTAAACAATTTCGAGCACCGTTCGTAGGCAAAAATATCCTAACCTCGCAACAAGAAACAAAATTCGGTTAATCTCGCTAGTTCTGGATCAGCAAACAAAACTCGGCTAACCTTACATATTCTTTGCTACTTTGGGATTTCGAAGCTAACAACTATGGCTGATAAAGGGAGATTCATTATTTTTAGAACTTACAAATGCTATCACATTCCATCTGCTGGTGTTGAATTCTTTTGAGACCAACAGTCACGTCAAGATTTGCCGGTGCTAGCCAAAGGCTCAGAACTCAGATGGTTGCATGTTCAAATGCCAGATCCTGGTTTACTGCTTGTGGGGAGAATTCATGTCGCTAGCATGTCTTCTCATCCAATTCAACTGTTGTCTGGACAAGTCACAAAAACTGCAGTATCATCCAGAATAGGAGCACAGCCCTGGCAACTTTTGCTACATGTTGAAATCCCGGTACCTCCTAACCCCCATCAGTAGCCAATAGTAGTATAAGCGGAAGTAGAGAGAAATAACTTATGTTGGCAACAACCTCTATGGACTGAAACATAGAATTGAAGGGTGTGAGCCGTGGAGTGGTGCAAGAACAAGCAGTATATATATAGGCCATGGTTTTAAGATTGTACCTCACTGACTCTAGAAGAGAACGTGTCTCTATGACCGACAGAAATTATTTTCTTTTGTGTTTCACCTACCTAGCTCGCTTAACATGATCTTTTGATCAATTTACTTCACAATGAACGCAGTATCACCCAAAGCTGTGCCCTTGCATCTCTACTCTGTTATTGAAGGTCCATATGATTCAAGGCTGTACTGGAGTATATAAGATGATTATGGGTAATAGTACCAGGTTGATGACATATGTTACATAGTATTGTCCAATGTAATTGTAACACCCCAGGTATCATGCAACCCTTGGATGCTACACAACTACACTGCAAAATGCCAATCTAGAAAATTTCGGCAGCGTATACCTTGAACAAACACAACGCGGAAGCAACCATCGATAGACTATATATGAAGCGTGATTCTCCAACATAACAACCGCATATCTTTAGCAATATGAGCAAGAATAAGGATAACCTAACAAATCATATCCTTAGAAGAGCACATATTGGCATTATGTGGAATTGTGTGAAAATATATGTTGTGCAACTAACCCACTTCCCTCCATGCTAGCTTCAAAGGAACCTGGGGAGAGCAAAATAAGAGTGAGATTGGATAATCTCAGTAAGCGAACTACTTTAATAAGCTATTTAAACCACAGTAGATTAACTAATCATTTTATAGTAACGAGTGTTAGAAATATAGCTCCATCCATAGGCCATTGAAGCCCATAGGAATGCAAGGCAACAACACATATAATATCTCCACACCCAATAGGCCATACCATAACGCTTATCACCATAGGGAAGGTCCGCTTATCATATTAGTTTTATTGAAACTATATCACACCAATATTCAAATATCCATAAAAAAATGTGAATGACAAGAAGCTAACATACGAATCCCAAAAGTCATATCACAGTGTATATCGGCACAAAGTAACTTCATCACATCCAATATCCAAACATTCAGAAATGCATATCAATGCACATGAACTCCTGCCTTCATACCCATTAAGGTATGAAGCCACATGTCATGCCCAATAAACGATGCTACATGCATATGGATGCATATGAACTCCTGCCTTCATATCCAACAAGGTACGAAGCTATTTCGTTGTGCCCAATAAACGATGCTGTACCGGTACGGTCGCAATCATAGGTTCGCAACGTAACTCCAAATGCCATGCAATGCAATGCAATACCACAAGATAAATACCATCTCCAAAATCCAAATACCACATAACTCCATAATGAAAAGAGACTAAGCCATGATAAATATACAGAGAGATGCACAAAGAGATTATTCTAGAGAATCTCATGTATGCCAATTATCAACAAAAGTAAACAATTCTCCATATCATGTTATCTATAGGTCCCTTCCATTTTAATAGGTATAGGATAGAATGTAAGTATTATCATTTTAAATATGGAGAAAAGCACCAACTCCATAATCTAAGCCCAAACCATGTATATCAAATAGAGCTAGTTAACTTGAAACTTAATTCTTATGTTTGAACACGTATACTCAAAGACTTCTAAAAACTACTTCTGACTCAATTCATTTCATCCGCACATGTTAGCACTAGGAGACATAAAGTAGCGTGAATACCACACCAAGATCAACATTCCTCTGGTGCAACAAATCTGTCAGCTACTAAAACCACTATAGATTCCATAGAGTTCACTACCGTAGGAAAAAAACATATCATAGGATAAATCACACCATATGAAAAATATAATTTCAGCCTCAACCATTTTTCAAAACCCCTCATCCATTGAACAATCCATTCATCTACTCGCCCATTTTCCAGTAAAACCAATATACCCACTATACAGCTATATTAGCAATAACATATTCACACTTATCATAATTATAAACATCATGTATAAAATTTCAGATTATCACATATAATTATGTGTGCTACATTTTATAAATGGAGGTAGTAAAAATAGAATGTTAAAGTTGTAGCAACACATAGCTACGTTCACTTGCCTTTACCGGACATGTAGATGTACAAGCCTTGTAGCAACTCCTCCTGCTAAACAACTCATATTTTTCAGCACAACAACTCCAAATGGCATTCTCATACTGAAACATAAAGTGTTCATATGTCCAAAACCCCAATATGAATGAGAATAGATAAACTACATCCTTTGTCACCGTTATCGATGAAGAGCAGCAATGTTATCTTTTATGTATCTATTTTTATAAAACATATTAGGTGAAATATATATTTGGGAACTTAAGAGAATAAACTACAACTTTGGTAGCAAAACTATAATTTTATCAGCCCTCTATGGGCACCTAAAACACAACTCAAACATCACTTCTAAATCTGCCTAACAGCCCAGGCACCAACACATAAAAATTCATATCTCCTAAACTATAAAACCAAAAATTATGAAATTTTGCTGGCAGTAAACCCTCTACAAAAGTCTCCAAGTTTTAAGAGCCAATTCAGCCATTTACTAGATGAAAAACACTAATGAACACACCTGCTCAATCTACCAGGCAAACATGAACAGTCATAATAATCCGGCCATATCTCGAGTTCTACTCCACCAAAAATTGCAATTAAATACAATTTGGAAAGATTATTAAATACTCTAAAACTTTATAATCTATCTCAGAAATCAGTTCAGCACCTAAAGTATCCAAAATCCATGCCCTAGACAGACTGCTGAATCTGCTAGGAAACCACAACTAGAAATGAAGTTAAACTCCAATCCAACCTCTAATCCTTTAATCCCCCACGCCCAAAACCTCCAAAAATACTTAATTAAAGGGGATAGAGATGGATCCTACTCTTACCCAAGGCTTCCCCATGAAAATCCGCAAGGGATTGCATTCGAAGAGATCTACGCATCCACGGACATCGATTTTCTATATGAACTCTGAATACTATATATGAGTATTCAAACGGATTGCATTTGAAGAGATCTACGCATCCATGGACATCAATTTTCTATATGAACTCTAGATCAAAAAGTCAACTTTTACCCCGCTTTAAAACACCCGGTCAACATGTACACCTTTTACACTTTCTAACATACAAAGCGTATTTTGCTCAAAAGCACAATCTATTAGTTCATAGACTAGCAATCATACAAACAATGAATTCAAATATTTTATGAACTATACACCATTAATGACACTACAATTTCTAGGTCCTTACAGTAATAATCTCATTGTTTAAGTCTGCCCATGCTTAAATCTGGCACAATCTATATGAACAATACTAAGCATCCTGCTCTATCCAACTAATATCTTTTTTAATGCATAGGCAATATGGAGTAACTAAATAGTAAATGAATGCATAAAAGTGATGCAACACAAATTAAAATTTTATTACCACCGACATTAAGTATATGAACCCAATTTATATGGATACTTTTGTTCGTTTGATTCGGCTGTAGATAGGCTAGCTTCAGCGTAAAAATAGATTAGATGATAATCTAACTTGATAACTGCAACTGTAGTACATAGTGTGACGCATATAATTGAGGGTACACAACAGACTTCAGGATTTTGTCTAACTTATTCCGGATTCAAGATCGGAATACAGGGATTGCACAGTGTTTGCCAGTAATATTCAAACATGTGCAAAAAATTAGCACCGGACCATCTGATGTGCACAAATTCAAGAAACCAGAACATTAATTGTTGAAATGTTCAAGAAACTAGAAACCTCACTCATCAGTTGTTCAATGCCTGATACCTTCCATTCTCATAGTAAATATTTCAACATGATGTAGCCGTAGTAATAAGAACTAACTTCTACATTAGATCGATTGGATAAAATATAACTGATGCGGACACTTCAGCGCTAGCTGTCCTGCTGCTCCTTATAAGAGTGTAAGACAGCCGCAAAGACCTAAAGTACAGATTGTCTAGTTTGAAATGATGCTAACCAATTACATTTGTGTGTTTACATCTTTGATTGACAAGAAGATTTCTTGCCAAAGATGGCCAAACATTATAAATTTCAGTGTCCATGCTGCTCTGGTATAAGGATAATTTGGTTTCCTGATACTTTCCAGTTCAATGGTTCCACTCTACAGAAATCATTGGCCCTCTGTGCTGTTTCAAGTGTAAACAAATGCAAGCAATAACAATAAGGTAGTAGTTACCTGATTAACATCGGCTTCAAAGTGTGGAGGGCTCAAAGGATTTCTCCACAAACCATCTGCTCTGTCCTAGTACAGTTTCCTTCTTGTCAGATTGAAATCTAAGGCTAAGGAAACACTAGGGTCATGCTGTTCTTAACTGTACCCTTTTTCCTATATGATATATACAAGTGAGCTTCCAATTAATTCGTATAATCCGTGCCAGAGCCGAAAACCAGCATACTGTACCTGCAAGACTGTACGCAGTTCTAGTTTTCAACTACTGCAGTACCTGATTGATGACTACCAGAATCGCAATACATTATTCTTGCAGTTAACCACCATACAACTAGTTACATGCTTACACAGTTCCACACGATGATCCAAGGTTTGTTGGCCCAGTTCTTCTAATTTCCATACTATCTGTGTGTACTGACATTTCACATCGCCATCATGAGCATTACTGCGCAATCAGCCTTAACAGTTCCGTGGCTGTCATGGAACATTTGAGCCCAGCAGTCACATAGATAGCTGCCACTACTTGGGGGATCAATGCTCCGCAAGAATTCATGTCGCCAGCATGTTTTCTCATCCAGCTGTTGTCTGGGGAAGTCACATAATAAAATGCAGTAGGCCACAGAACAACAGCACAGCCACGGCACCACAAGCTACATGTTAAAATCCCGGTACCTCCCAACCCCCATCACTAGCTAATAGTAGCATAAGCTGAGTAGCTGAGTTGAAAGAAGTAACTTGTTGGCAACAACCAACAACCTCTATGGACTGAAAATAAATAAAAAAGGGCCTGTAGCGTGGAATGGTGCAAGAACAAGCAGTATATATAGGCCATGATTGTAAGCTCTAATAATGTGTCTACGACTGACACATGCAAAGATCGTTTTCTGTTGTGTTTCACCTACCCTCGCTAGCTACCAATTAACATGATCTTTTGAACAATGAACGCAGTGCCATCCAAAGCTCTGCCCTTGACATCTCTATATATACTCTGTTATTGAAGGTCCCGACTACTCAAAGCTCTACTATGTAAGATGATTATGGGCAATTGTACTAGAATAATGGCATATGTCACACAGTATCATCCAAAGTAATAATCTCATTGTTTAAGTCTGCACATGCTTAAATCTGGCATGATCTATATGAACAGTACTACTCATCCTGGTCTATCCAACTAATCCCTCCATTCTCTTACCTATTTACAAAACTGAATTTTTCTCTTTTGATAGTCCTATTTGAGTAGTTGTCGTCTCGGGTTTAACATGGATGACAATATAGATCCTTTTTGCATGGATACTATTGTTCGTTTGATTCGCAGTAGAAAGGCCTGCTTAGTCAAAACAGAGTAGATGATAATCTGACTTGATTACTGCAACTGCAGTACATATGGCGACTACATGTGTGCTGTTGTTGTTAGGATATGTTTCGAGTAGATGAGCAGATGTATATTGAGTCAGAAAATTGCATGAACTTGCAGACCAGCAGCCTCAGCCACACGATGTTTTCAATGAAATGAAAACAGAAGGTCATTGCCAACATCTTAGTCAAGTTGCCAAATGAGGATGCTCGCTTACCACTTGTGGGCAAAGGTCAACTCAGACAGGAACTCATATTACTAGGATGTAGTGCCTTGTCACCCCATCATTGGCCTGGGAAGATCGATCATTGGTACATTGAATTATGATCCTAAAAAACCGCACAAAGGTGGGATTCGCTGCTCCGTGTTGAAATCCTTGTACCTCTCATGCCTCCAACACTAGCTGATAGTATAATCCAAAAGCAGAGATCGAGAACTAATTTGTCGGCAAACTCTATGGACTGAAAGTAAGTAAAGCTTTAACAGAGTGGAATGGTGCAATAACAAGCCTTATATATATAAAAGCTCGGAAGTAGGGTTGAAGCTCACTCTAATGTGTCTCCATGACTGACTCATGGAAAAGGTTATTTTCTAGTGTACTGCTTCACCTGCCGCCTCTAGAAAATGGATATAGCATGATGCCCCTCTAGTATTTATGCCTCAGTGCTGTTAGTTGAAAATTAATAACATTATTCCTCTATTCGGAAAGTTTTATAATGTAATCAAAACAGACGAAATTTTTTTCAATTCCTTTGAAAGAATTCCATTGTAAATGTGATTGTAAAAGAACTACATTGTAAATGGATCTAAAGATTTTTTTAAAAATTTTAGGGTGATTTGTGACACATTTATAAGGTTGGTTGAATTATGTTGTTTTGTTTATTCTAGCTTAAATTGAAATCTAGGGTTTTTAAAGCTATTTAAGATAGCTAGGAGTACTGCACTCTTAAGAAAGGGGTGAGTCGTTTATAGTTTTTTGTATAAAGTTGATGCAACTATCTTGAAAAATCAATAAAAACTTTTTTTTGTTGAGAAAGTATTCGTCGTAGGTATTTATCCATCTATTTTACTTGTTCGCGGCTATTCGTAGCTCATAAGATTAATAGTCAAGAGAGACAAATAAATCACCATTGACACTTAGAACGTTTTGTGTTTCCTTTGGCTGTTGCTTAGGTGGCAATTAAATATACATTTTTCATTTCAATTGCTAGCAGACTAAGTATCACTCGCATTTGTGCAAGTTCTTCATTTCAATTGCTTAGTGTGTTTACTTGTAAAATAGACTAGCAATATCGCACTCTCCATCATACTTTTGTCCGTTTGATTTGTCTGGATTAACCAAAACTTTCTAGATAGACTCTGATATATAAATTTAGGTAGAATTGCAACTTAATTTAAATTTAAATGCGCTTTTCTATGAGTTCTGACTTTTATTCGGGCATGACCTAATGACCCTATAAATATGAAAGGGCTATGGTTGATTGAGGCATACGCAATTGAAACGTGTTGATATTATTTTTATGGCTTTTACTTTTATCCCTTTGCCCTAATCTCTTCCAAACCCTAATTTATTTGATAGTCTGCTGATGCCAGGATAATCCAAAGTGTGTTTACCTCGACAGGTTCTTCCTGGGTAAGAATTCATTGATCTACTAGTGAAAATTTGCGCCATCCGGAATTCTTTATGCAAAATCAAACTTGCCACTTTCCTTAGCCATGTGAGGAAATTGTGTTGATGGCTGCACACAAGGTGCTCCAGGAACTACACATCTTAGAGTCAACTGAACAAATCAATATCCTAATTCCTCCCAGACCTAGAACTAATAACCTGTGAACTCAGAACCTCACTCCTAGCTACAAAGGGGAAAAATGAATTGCAGAGGATGCCTTGCTGACTACTGAAACAATAGAAACGATAGAGATGGCTACAACGTAATATGCATATCACGTCGTCCATAATTAAGGTGCATCCAGGAGAAATTTAACCCAGTAGTAAGCATTATATTGGCCCAGGGAACACTGTACCTCTCTGTTTCATTCAAAAAATTAAAAAAAAAAACAAGGACTCAATCTGAGGGTGGGTCTTTCGCAGCTGCTCTAAATAACTCTACCATATGTAAGGTATTGTACTCTGACCACTTGGTGGCAGGGATAATTTATGTAACCTACCAAGATTCAACTCTACCAAAATGAAACTTAGGCTCACTGTCAGTACGGCCTGAAAATAATGGGCGCTCAGACTCTGAAAATAAGAGCGCACATACTGATATACACCATGGGCGCTATACCAACTACTGTCAACATTCAGCTCACTTCCTATATATACCTCCAGTTCTATCACGCTAGGGTGCTCCTTTGCCTCATATGTTACTCTGTTCTCTCCATTCTGTAGGCAATCCATCCAGCACTGTCGCTTGGGGATGTGTGGTATTGGGAAAACATACTGCACTAGGGTCCTCTCGACATTGTTTTTTAGGTGCCCATGTAGACCCACTACAATACTGCTTGTGTCGATCCCTTGTAGAGACTTGAGCTATTTGGTTGTCCTGACTGAAGAGCCACTTTCGACCCAGTGCCATCATTCTAATATGTCAAGATATCACAGATTCCCAGCACTGATAAGGTGGGCTAGGTGGTGCTAGCTTTGGGAGTAGTGGTTCGTTAACTTTTATTATGGAAAACCAATACTTTAGTCTTTAGCGAACAATCAAGAAATTTGAACTGGAATCAAAAGAATAAATAAAATGCTGAACCATGCATGATTTGCCGTTTAATTGTTGCAATTTAGAGCTTTGTGTCCTTTCAGTCAATGGTGTGATTACATTGCCAGCAAAATTTTTCGTCGTATTTTTCACATGATAAACTGGCGGCTAGCTCAAAATAAAAACAGGCATTAACTTTTCATCTCCTCTCGAGAGTACATCTGTGTAAATCGAAACTTACTAGAGGTTGCAAATTTTTAGCCTGTGTCGTAAATGTTCTTCAATGAAATGTGAACAGATTTGCCTATCACATCGATATCCAGTTATGACTTATGATTGCTGCCATTGTGGTCTGATACCAGTTCATGGGAACAACGTGTCCACCTTGAACTTGTCTCAGGCAAAAAATTGTTTGAATAATGGTGTATTGTGGTGTGAATCAAATTATGGAATTTTCTTGCAGTACAATTTAGGGTTGAAAACTGTTCTTCATGTTGGACAAAAAGTGGGATATGGATCTCCAGTGGACATATATGTTTCAAGTTCATGAGAAAAAGGCTTTTCTAAACTATTAATCTTACATATGTAGTCGTTCTGATCTAAGTAATTCATAATGTAATGAAAAAGTTGCTACCGTATGAGGCACTGCCTGTGTGCAGATGTATGTTCAATCTGAAAATTGTGTGAACTTGCAGGCCAGCAGACTCAGCCATATGATATGTTCAGTGAAATGAAACACAGAAGGTTACCAACATCTTAGTCAAGCTGCCCAATGAAGACGCTCGCTTAGTACTTGTGGACCAATTCAGGACGGGAACTCATATTACTAGGATGTACTACCTTGCCACCCCATCATTGGCCTGGGAAGATCATTGGCACATTGAAGTATGTTCATAAAGAAAAGCACAAAGGTGGGATTCGCTGCTCCGTGTTGAAATCCTGGTACCTCTCATGCCCTCAACACTAGCTGATAGTATAAGCCAAAAGCAGAGATCGAGAACTAAGTTGTTGGCAAACTCTATGGACTGAAAATAAGTAAAGTTTTAAGAGAATGGAATGGTGCAATAACAAGCCTTATATATATAAGCTTGGAAGTAGGGTAGAAGCTCACTCTAATGTGCCTCCATGACTGACTCATGTGAAAGGTTATTTTCTATTGTCTCAGTGCTATTCCTTGGAAATTGATAACATCATCTAGAGGAGATGCAACATATATTTTAATTCGACAGTAAGTATATAATTGGAAATCCAATATGCATGGACATTATTCTTAGTCGGATTCGACTGTATAGATAGGCCAGTTTCGATATGAAGAAACCACGACAGAGTAGATATAATCTGACTTGACTACTGCAAATCTGCAACTGCACTACACAGGGTGACGTGTATAGGCCAGGACACAAGGGTACACAACAGACATTAGGAATTTTGGTTAACTTACAACACATTAAAGCTTCACCTATATTCTGCTCAACATCCCAGGAGCTCACTTAATTTGGTCTGATTCTTACTGTCAAACCAGATTATATTGGCGTATTTCATGATTGTTCAGTTCAACATGTTGTTGGTGATCCTGAATTGGGACCAACAAAAAACCATTATTCGGCCTTCTGATTTCCAAATGTCCCATGATGCTGTCGGCAAAACACATGAACAAGAATCTTTCAAAAATCCCTTTGAATGAACTTCATTGAAAATGGATCTTATTTTTTAAAAAAAATTTAGGGTGAATTTTTGACATTTATAAGGTTTGTTGAATTATGTTTTTTGTTTATTTTAGATAAAATTGAACTCCAGGGTTTTCAAAGCTATTTCAGATAGCGGAGGTGCCACTCTCTTATTTAAGAAAGGGGTTATTGCTTTTAAGATTTTTTGTATAGAATCGATGTAATTAATGATCTTCGAAATAAATAGAAACTTTCTTGTTGAGAAAGTGTTATTGGTATTTACCGGATTGTTATACTTGCGCGTGGTTCTATTCACAAGGCTAATAATTCAAATTATTTCAAGTTCTTCTGAACGGGAAGTTTTCATCAAATTAAAGTCCTGCCCAACTGCTACCTCCAACATTAGATACTTAGTCAATTATTTCAACATGCTTCACCTTGTAGGAATCTGATGCCTCCCCTTGAACCAATTTCTCAGGTTTTCGGCGCTGTAGATACACTATAACTGCGACTAGCAAGCAAAACAGTTAAGAGCCTGCTACCCACATGGAAAGAGGATGTGAAAGCAAGGCGGCCTTCGAGCTAGGAATCAAGTGTTCCAAGGCGGCCTTCGAGCTAGGAATCAAGTGTTCCGTGTTTTTGAATCCCATCGGCTAACCTTCGTTAAAGTGGAGGACGAGTCAGTCGGGGTGTAAAAACGCCGTACCGCTGCTTGCCGTGCATCACGTAGGTTCTGCTCTAGCCTCTGGTCCCTAACAACCTCCCTCCAAAATCCTGCTACCTCCTATGCCTATTTCCATCCTCTTCGAACCATTTTTCTGGTGTTAAATGACACCAATTATGAAGAGGAGCATAAGCTGTTGTGGGACTTCACGTACTTTTCTTGACACTGGATTTTGGCCGATAAATCCCATAAAGCTCGGAGCAAGGAAAAGAATATTCTGATAAGGACATGATGCGTATTGGATAAAGATTTTTGGAGATTGGTCTATCGGCTGGCAAGTAAGAGGTGATTAGAGTAAAGAAAGCAAGGTTGGTGTCGGGGAAAAGCCCACGCGTAGAGGCAAAGTTGATTAGAATAAAGAAGGAAAGACTATGGCATGGGTGTTGGTCTACGTTATGGTGTTAGGGGAAAAAGCCCACGCGTAGAGGCAAAGTTGATTAGAATAAAGAAGGAAAGACTACGACACAGGTGTTGGTCTATGTTACGTGCGCCACATAGGAGGAGCCTGGTTAATCACGCATGCGGATCGATCTTCTCGCGGACAGGAAGCTTCATTAGCAAGGATTCTACATAAGGGAAATTAGAGTCCATATATCTTAATATTTACTTTTGTTCATATATTTATTGTTAGACAAGTTTTGTACAGGTCATTGTCGTAGGTGATCAGGAGTCATTAGTTTAGGGTATAAATATGTATCCTCTAGCCATTGTAAAGAGACATCTCTCGATCAATCAATACAATCTTTCGGTGCTACACCACCAAATCCTTAGGAGTAGGAGTAATGTAGCTTTTCGATGAGTTTCTTCTTGCGCGCAGGGCTGCATCAGTTTCGATCTCCGGCGAGCTTGTAAGTATAGTCACCCGGTCATTACGATCTCTAACTTTCTAAGTTAAGTCTTATATTCTGATATTCGGTCGTGTGGCTTGTTATCGAGTTAATTTAGATTGCAGGTAGAACTTTCTAAATTTTATCCAATATTTTTCTTGTCTTCGACGTTACTCACAGTTATCGAATATTTTAGATTTGAAAGGTTATCTTCATCAGCTCCCTCGCCTTGTTTAAATGTTCGCAGTTATCAGATTGTATCGGCTGGTAGATCTTGCATGCTTTTATTGCTTTACATATACTAGGTCTAATAGAATTTTACCCCTACCCCTCGTATTGCTAACCGTCTGGCCCTTGACGTCAGCTCGCCACTGTTGAGAACCGATGCTTCAGATGGGTCTTATCCGTATCTCACAGAAGTATGATGATGTCATCGAGCCGATAGGGGTGCGTACGAGGCCTTGCAGCCGCGAGCTTGTCTGTTAAGATTAACGGGTCGAAGTTAATGCCCTCTCACTGTGTTACCTTGTCTAAGTTCAATTACATAATCGTGACATTGATTAGATTTTGTTACCTTAATCGGTTTGCAAGCGGTAGGCAAGAGGTCATTGGTGATTGTGCTCTAGTCTTTTATATTGTCAGATCGAGGTTAATGCTCTCTCATTCGTGTTGCCTTATCTAAGTTCAATACACTTATCAAGACATTAATTAAGATCTGTTAATGTATATCTGGCTTGCGTACAGTCAGTATTAGCCGGTCCTTGTTGCTATGTTCTAATCTTTTAAGTTAGTAGATTGATGCCAATGCTCTCTCATTCATGTTACCTTGTCTGAGTTCAATACACTTATCAAGACATTGGCTAGAGCTGTTAGCTTATCTGATAAGCGCATGGTTAACAAAAACTCCCTTTTATGGTTGTTGCGTTACAATGTTTTATCTTAGCCCATCGGCTGACATAGCTCATGTCACATGCCATTAATATTTTATTTTTTTACACCGCATGATTACTGAATCTATCTGTCGTGGTGTTTATTCAAAAAATAATTACCTATGAGTTCGAAGGCTTCGCTGCCTGTCGGCTCATGAATTTTACGTTTTCCTTGTCAATTGCAGGTCAAATTGACTAGCACGCCTTGCACCACTCGCGAGTCGATTCGGAGCCTACACTGAAGTTAAGCAGATCTCCTAGATCCTCCCTATTGTTCAACGCAGAAGTCTAAGGTTCAGATTTTGCGTCAACAACTTTTCAATTTGCTATCAAAACTTTGAACAAAGGAAGGGAAGGGGAGTAAGAGGAAAAGAAGCGAAAGGGGAGCAGCGTCTCTCTCTCTATGTATGTATGTACTTGTTCATCTTCTTATATTACGTGTTTATATATGCTGTCTTCCCATATCAATATATACCAGCCATCGTCTCTCTCTCTCACTATGTTTTTAACGCTATCATTTAAGATAGCTAGGGAGTACCGCTCTCTTAAGGAAAGGGGAGTCCTTTAAAGATTTTAGTACAAACTCGATGTAATATAATTATTTTAAAAATCGATAAAAAACTTTTTGTTGAGAAAGTGTTTGTCGTAACCATTTATCCAACTGCTTTACTTGCTCGCGGTGCTATTTAAGAGAAACAAATTAATAAACCGCCACTGACATGCATTTAGAACGTTTTGTGTTTACTTTAGCTGTTGCTTTGGTGGAAATTAAATATACAGTTTTTATTCCAGTTGCTAGGAGACTATTAAGTAGCACTCGCATTTGTGCAAGTTCTTCATCTTCAATTGCTTGGTGTGTTTACTTGGAAGCTATACTAGCAATATCGCACCCTCCAGCATCCTGCTACGGTGCTACCTCCTATGCCCACTTTCATGCATCCTCCTCACTCACCATGTAACCATTCCCGGTTTTATATAAAGAGACCGATTATGGAGAGAAACGTAAGTGCAGTTGAGCTACTTGACGTACTCTATAGCACGATCAACGATGCATTTGAGCTTTGCGCGGAACCTTCGTGTCCTCTGTATGTTGATCAAAGTCCAGCACGGGGGATTCACCCTGGCCGCACATGGCTTGTATGGGGCACCCTGCTTGGGTGCGACGCCGAGGCGGACCAAGAAGCGAAGAGCCGCTTGTTGGGCTACGCGGTTACCCTCTATTTTCTATTTTATTTATGGTACCGTTCACAATGCATCATGAGATTGGAGGATAGAGATCTATTTATAGACTCCACCTACAGTTGTAATAAATATTCCACCTGTGTTCCGGAGAAATCTGTGTGACTCCTGAACCATATCACCAACCATGTTCTGGTTGATGATGGAGAGCAGACAGCATCGTGCAACACAAAGCAACAATAATATTCTTCTTGCTTGACGTATAGACTACTCCTAGATGCACGCAAGCACAACATGATTACGTACTCCCTGGAGATAATACTATTGTGGCACGTAACGCTGAGGCTTTCTTGATCTACGCATGCATAGCAAGGAGGGATGCCGTGCACAAATCAAATCTTGATGACGAGGGTGAATCGAAGGAGACGCGCGACGCTAACAGATGGAAACGGTGGTGATAGAGTTTTTTTTCGCGGAGCTAGGGTTTTCCACGTGAGTTTGCAGCGGAATCATGTGAATCCGATCGTAACCAGCTCTGATACCAATGTAGAAAATTGTGGGCTATACGGTCTACCCTCTATTCCTCTGCCTCATCCGTGGTGCCTCTCACAATGTATCATGAGGCTAGAGGGTAGGGATCTATTTATAGACTCCACTTCCAGATGTAACAAATATTCCATTTGTGTTCTGGAGAAATCCGTGTGACTCCTGAACCATGTCACCGACCAAGATAAGACAGGTCAGTTTAATGAGTCTAAAATATATTAGTCCTTAGCACACATGTGTGAGTCATGTGCCATAATCAGTTGTATATATAAGATCAATTCCGATCTGATCATGTGGGTTAACAGCCTGCAGAGCTGATCTCGCCAAAACAAACCCAACTCTTCCGTCGTGCTGTACCCAGGTCAAACATGTACATACATAATAAACATTCCAATAGAGTCGATCTCAACTTCAAACGCCCTCGGCACCTCGAGTACAAATTCCTCGAGTTAGATTCCGCATCAATAATTTCCTTGTCACTCGCATCAATGAATAATTCCACGTTAAAGTAAATATATATTACACCATAATATATGATATGAAATAAATGTTGATAACCACGGATAAAAAAAACCAACACCGCTGTCCATGGGACTGGGAAAGCGCGATTGGACTGGTATTGGGTGCCACGCATAGGTCTCAGATCGAAATACCGAAACCTGAAGAGCTGCAGCGGCTCAATATCCCAATGCCTCTCATGCCAAGGTATTGTTGTAGCACATTTTATCTTTTTATTTTCCCTGTTTCTTTTCTGTTTGCATCTCTTGATTCGTCGTAGGAGCAAGACATATCTTGTCATGCATGCTGGTAGAGGTTTTATAGCCTACCTTAGCTCAACTAGCTTATTTAATCAGCATGGCCAGAATTTTCATACTTCGGCCCTTGCATCATGTTCATTGTACGGTATACTTTCTAACATCTACCCTCGAGTTACCACATTGTCCTCTTGAGTGAAAGTTATTAGAAGGAAAAATGGAAAAAAAATTAAAGGAAAATGCATCTGCGCTCTTCCCCTCCAAAAGAAATTAAAACAAAAAGATGTTGATGCGCAGTGCCTATGCTAGAAACGTTAAACAGAGTCAGGTTTATCACGATAGCCTGTGTTTAATTTGTTGATCATCTGGGTACAAAATGGGATTTCAAACGGTTCAACAACGTGTCTAGGTAAATACACAGCTGGTTCATACCATTCCCTCCCGCAGAACAGCTGCTATATATCCTCCGATCTTGCCGAGACTGAAACTCAGCTTGAAACTGTAGAAAATCGACTCAACTTCTGCCGGATGCCTGCCCCCATGATTGGAAAACTTAGTCAATTATGTCTTCATGCCACACCTCACGACAATACCTCTCCACGCAAAATATAATTTCCTTTATCTGTTGTGAGCTCCTTTACTACTTAGTGGTATTTAGTATAGGGAAAATCTAAGTGTCTACTATTATAGATAATTTAGTAATTATTATATTTATAAAAAGTTATATTCCAATGGAATGATCTTGTAAACTTTATGCTATTATCAAAAAACTATTATACTGATGTCATTTGTGTTCTTTTACCATGATACCATTATACTATCAATACCACTCATGTATACTAACCATACCACAGGTGAAATTTTCAGTAGTATACAATTAATCTTGACTATCAGATGTTTTTATACTGGTTTTTTTCGAACACTAATATAGTCTAGTATTGTGAAATAGCCATTATACGTTACCATATCCCTCTCACTCTCACACACACATATATAGATAGAGAGATAGAACTAATAAAGTTCAGCGAACATCGAACAATCTACACCAGCCTTCCATTTCATCACGTACTGAAACAGAAAGCATCTTAACACCTTACATCTGCCGATGGCACAAGATACTGATAGTTTCTTTTCCTTGACTCTCAAAAAGATGGTTAGGTTAGTTGTTGGTAGTTCCAATCAAACAAAACAGGACAGTTAGTCTATGATAATGGCTCCAAGATTCAGGATATACAGTGCCAATTACTGTAGAACCAGGTCAGTCACGGAGAAAAAGTATTTGCCAAACCTCCTAATTAAGGTGGTTATGGTATTCCAATCGGCAGTACTTCACTACACAGGGAATTACCACCCAGGAAAAGAATGGGGAATGGACTTGCCACAAAAATCCCCCTCCAGGATGTTCCTACCCTGGGTTAGGGCTCCCTTGTTCCCAAACTAAGCCTTGAAGTTGAAACAGTACAGGACTTGCTCTTCTTTACAGTCGTGGATTCCCTACTGAATGGTGCAAGTCTCAATTTAAATCTCCATGTTGAAATCCTGATTCCTCCCACCCCCATGATGCCGCCGTATGAATTGAGACACTGTTGATTGCTGAGGTAGAGAACTAACTTGGCGGCTACCTGCTTGGACTGAATATAAACTGAGGACTAGGGACCAGCAGGGAGGGGCATATATGCACAAGCCATTTTATAAGCCTGTGGTTGTACTTCACTCTGATATGTCTACAACTCTCATTGATGAAACGAAAAAGTTCAAATTACTCCCCTCAAGTATAGCGAAAGTTCAGTAACCCTAAACTATATTTTGGTTCAATTTACCCCTTAAACTATGTTATTTGGTTCAACTTACCCCATAATGCAGTTTGTTATTTTTTTCTCCATACACAAGTTAAATTTTAATTTGAGACTGTGTATGGTGGTAGTGGACATCATAATCTATATTCAAAAATATTTTATTAATTTTTTATTATTATTTTTTATATAATTTTGTATCTCAAGGATAAATTATTTTAGTTCACCATCATGCATTGTTTTGTACATGATCAGTACGAGTACTACACTTTATGGGCTCGTGATCATGCATGTCCAATAGTTAGCTTAACTTCTTGGCTTTATATAGCATCATGCATGTAACCGAAATTTCGTACACTCGGCTTTATAGCATCAACATGCATGGCACCTTGCAGATGTTCCTATGCTCGATTTCCCTTTTGGCTACCACTTATTAGGTCATTTATTTTCGAGCACAGGTGAAACATTTTATTCCCTTTTATTAATTTTTTTTCTTTGAAACAGTGTGTCTCATACTGTTGCATTGCTGCTACAGCATACACAATCTGGATTCTTAAGTTTTCCCATCAAAGTTAGGCCAGAGACGATCATTACCACGTGCCAGTGCCAGACTGCCAGTCAACAGATTAATATAGAGAAAATTTCCTGTATGCTATTGGAATTTAACTCATCTCTTCTATGCCATCAAAATTTAGTCCATCCCCTCAGTGCCATTGAAAATTAACTCCATCCCTTCTATACCATTACTATAACTATAACCGTTAGGTGAATGTGAAAAAGATAATGTTGCCCCTAGAAAAGAGGAGAGATTATTTTTCATGCTATACCTTAGATGACATTGCAGTCAAGAATAATACTATGTTTATGTACAAAACAAAAGCAACACACTAGTACATATTAGGTAGGACCCCAGAACATTTGTGGCCACCGCGCAAACATCGTGCCTGACAATGGGTTCAGACATGCTTGATCAGCTCCATTAAGGTCTGCGTCGATTCAGTTGGGCGCGACGAAAACGAGAGGCACCGATGCGAGGGGACGGGCACCTCAACCCAGGGGCCGCGACGCTGGTAGACGGGCGGGATGAAGAGGCGTGCCGAGGCTGGTGGCGCGATTGGACTCGTATTGGGTGCCACGCATAGGTCTCTTTCTTTGACAGCGGCAGCGGCTCAGTATCCCAAGCGCATATACAACAGTTAGACGGCTACTGCAAGTTTTGCCACATCACATATAGATAGCGAAACGAACAGCTTAATGGAGGAGCTCTAATGGAGTGTCTATTTAACTATTCGTAAACTATTAAATGCACGCATGTATCCATGATCAATTATGAATAAGATCTTTGTATACCATTTTTTGTTGCTTCTTTGATACAAATGAGATCAAGCATAAATATAATGAACCCAAAACAATTTTTGTTAACCATAAATATATTCAAGTATACCATGTAGGTCTTTCATATTAGAGCAGATTTGCCTTTTGGCGGTGCATTCATAAATTGGATTGAGTTCATATCAGTCCTTTGCTGGCACCTAATACTACTTATCCAGGGTTTAGGTGTAAAACTTCATCATGTTTCAGGTCCAGTCTCATCTCAGCCTCTGCTCCTGCATATTTTCCAAGTTTTTGTTAGATAAGCCACCATTAATACTCATATGCTACTAGTACTTCAGTTTAAGTAAAAGAACTAGCCATGAAGTAGGATAGTTTGCTGAGATTTCCTTTGATGCAAGAGCCGTATAAAGTTATTACAAGGAAAAAGAATGAAAAAAGAATGAGTAGTTATTACAAGGAAAAAGAATGAAAAAGGGACAGTGCATCTGCACTCTTCCACTACAAAAGAAATAAAAAAGATGGTGATGCGCAGTGCCTATGCTAGAAACGTTAAACAGAGTCAGGTTTATGACGATAGCCTGTGGTTAATTTGGTGATTGATAATTTGTTGATCATCTGGGTACAAAATGGGATTTCAAACGGTTCAACAACGTGTCTACGTGAATATACTGGTCCACTCCCCCCGAAGGACAGCTGCTATCCTCACGATCTTGCCGAGACTGAAATTCAGCTTGAAACTGCTGTACAAAATCGACTCAACTTCTGCCGGATTCCTGCCCCTATGATTGGAAAACTTATTAGTCAATTACGTCTTCCTGTGCCACACCTTACCTTGTCCATCGTGAGTCCAATAAAGCTAGTTGTTTCAGGTGACCTCACAACAGTCCCTCTCCATGCAAAATATAGTTTCTCTGATCTGCTGTTTCAAACATAAGCAGTATTTACTACAATGATAGACATGAGAATTCCTCAGGTTGGCACACAATGATTGACATCATGCCCGTTCAGTACCTCCCTCACCAAACGCGAGCAAACCCGCCCACTCCTACGGTTTTTCTAACAACAAACAAAGAAAACGCCCGGCGTGGATCATAACTTTCCTTTCACAGCCACCAGCGGAGGTGGAGCGGAGATTGCAATGCTGTATCCATGAAAAATTCCTTCCAATAATCTTGATATCTCCCATGCCTATGCAAACTACTGTATAGTGAGAGGGAAACCTTTTCTTTTCACAAGCTGCGAGCCTTCATCAAAAAGTGGACATGGAAAAAGGACGCATATGCCAGCAGTAATATAGGCAGTGGCTGCAGCTGGCTCTGCTTGTTCAAGAACTGCGATTAGGAAAAAAAAATGCCATTCATTTGTACTGATTAGGCCCCATTCCAACTACCTGGCGGCAACAAGTCATCAGCTAACAATAATCACAATTCCTTCATTCTGGAAGAATAATTCCCCCATTCCAATTTTAAACACCTCATCCAATTAAGAATAATTCTGCTTAGGTCTCGAGCCAACTTGAAGAAATTGCTAGAAGAACAACTAGTACCACATCCATAGGCAACCAGCAGTAATTGATCCTGATGCAGAAACATATATATGCGATCATGCTAATTTTCACTAGATGGAGTGGCGACTATCTAATATAAAGTAGGAATTGGCGATTGAATTTCACTCATCATGTTCATCATATAGACTAGAGACTAGCTTATAGTACAATAGTAGCCATTGACATTGCAATTCTTCACGTTCACCACATGCATGTATGTTAAAACTTCAGGAATCCTTTCCAAAAGAAGATCCATTCTCCATTCAAGATCTTGCAAATTTTCTGTAACACCCCAGGTATCACGCAACCCTAAGATGCTACACAACTACACTACATTTAATAATTGAATCAAATGCGGGCGGTTCCTTCATAACCCAACAATGCTAGCGGACGAGGTATCTGCCAATCTTGGACATAACTCGTTGGCTAGCTAGAGTTTATGGTAGTTGTAGCTCGATGACAACTCATATCACAAGAAAGTATCTACATTAGACTCATCCTGGCTGCTGGCGATCACTATCATCGTTGTCTCTTTATGAACATTACACCGCACACTTCGAGTGCTACAGTCTGCATTATGAAATCCTGGTACCTCCCATGCATCCCTATGCTCATCACTGTATGTACATCGAGTACGGTAGAGAAAGGTATATAGATTGACTCAAAATGATTGAGAATTATGGCATGGAACATGAACATGCCGTTTTTATAGACCTAGCTCACTCCGACGTCCTTGGAATTCTGACTCAAAAAGTCATTTTCTATTGTACATTTGTACCACTTGACCTACTCTCACAATAATTAATATAACATGATTCATGTTTTCTTTCATATCTCAGCAATGCTCTATACATGCTTAACTGATTCACAAACCTTTTTGTCATGACAAATCAGACTATTGAAGTATAAATGATTTGTCCTGAAGACCAATCTCTTTCACTGAGAATGCACCAAAACCACTTTCAGCTTTCTCTGTTACTTTTTCAGTTCTTGCTTGTCATATAACCTTTTTAAAATCTATAAAATGACTTGCACTGTGGCTCGGTCTTTTTCTCCAAAACAGAGCAAGAAGGATAAACTAATAAATATGGGCGTTTAATACTTGCATGAGACAACAGGAAACCCCAGGTGCAGAAACCCATACACCCTAACATAACAAGCTTGCAATACCACCGATGTCCATTTTCAGGAGGTATGAGAATTATTTGGTTTGCTGATACCTTTATTTCATTCCTATGCTTCCACTCTATAGAAAATTTACTTCTATGCATTCACAATGAACTAATAATAGAACAACTCAAGACAGAGACATAGCTTCTTCGGTTCTTCCTTAATACAGAGACAGAGACCATGTCCCTTTATACATAAATGGACAACAACTTACAAGCATTCAGTGGAGGGATTTACTATCAGCTGATGAATCCAGCAGTTTACTTATCCCCAAAACAGCTTTTCGGACATCCGTAGTACGAGAGGTGAACAGATGGTTCATGTAAACATTATTGCTCTCGCTGTGATAATGGAGGTGGAGATCTCAAAAACAAAAGAATGGTTCTGCAGAAGATGGAAGGGTAGGTTCGCCGTATTGCAATTTACTGTGCCTCACGCCACTATACAACACCACGAAATTGTAACCCAATAACAAAATGAACCATGCATACATATAATTGACGCTACTTTAACAGCCATGGATCATCATATTGTTCAATTCTGAACAACATGAACTTATCTCTGGTTCTTAATACGGTTTAAAATAGAAGTGTTTAACTAGTGGAACACACTGGTTTTTGGAACTGTCAAGATATCATCATGGTTCCTCCCAAGCCACAAGGACAACAGTTAATCCCAATCATGTCAGCGGAGAGTACATTGATAGTCATGTGCAATCTGAAATTTTAGATTGGAGTATATGATCTGAGCCTTTTATTGTGATTCAAGCAACACTACAAGTGACCGTTTAGTTTCCTTTATTTAATGAATAATGTAACCGTACACTAATCGGCAATCTAAGATGAAGTCAGCTCCTGACTTGAGCATTGTTGGTCATCTAGAATGTCAACAGCTTCAGGACGGTCAATCAGGCACCATGTAGCCAAAGCATGCTCAGTTCCAGCGTGCAGCTTAGTGATTAGCTAATGGAGCACTTGTCATCCCGATTCCTCCCAGGCCCATTCATCTTTAGGAACATGCACCTGTGCTACCTACTAGCTTCAGGCTCACTCCTAGAAAGGGGAAACAGGAATTGCAGAGGATTCCTTAGTGAATACAATACCAAGAACGCAAGATAAAGAGATTCTCGGGCAAAGAAGAAAAGTACCTGACTTTGATCTGCTTACTCAACAGAACAAGTAACTTTTTTTTTTCGAGGAACTACTGAACAAGTAACTGAGAGCTGTTGCACATATATAAAGAAACTCTCCTTCAAAGTGGTTAAACTTTTCTCCTTAATATCTTCACTGTATTGTTTCACTTCAACTTCCCAGTAAGGGCAGCCTGCCAAGACAAGCGAATATCAGGTATTAACTTTACTCATTCTTAGACTAGTCATGACCTTGCTTGTAGAGACACGGTTAATTATCAAAAACTAATTCTGCACCAATGTCCTTCACTCCAAGATGCATCCATCACGTCCTCATCGAGACCAAGTACAGAACAGTCACTAAGAACTAGCCCATTCGATGCTTCCCAAGCGTAATCTGCACCCATGCTCCTTCTAGCTTGTATATGTTCTTGTAACTTAACACTATGCTGAAACAAAAAAAAAACATAGCAAGGACCAAAAGAGAGAGTCGTGTCATAAACTACATAATGCGGATGTGACTTCTATTAAACTAACAAACAGATAAAATTAATGTTGGCGAAACAGTTAGTGAACATATTAAGAGGAAAATGATATTGGATGAAAGGAAGGGCATGCTACCAGGCACAGAACTGAGAAGAGTATCATAATCTGCTCTGAGCTGTATGTATATGAATTTAAGAACAAATAAACATGGGGTACTCGACAAAGAGAGGCTAGTGCATGATACCTTTGCATTTGCTGCATTTACTTTTTGGATAATGGAAAAAAATCCAGCATTTGCATCATCAGATGAGCACAGCCAACCAAATGCAACATGTGGAAGAAATATTCTGATTTCCAAACTGCAAAAGCACCATAAAATTCAATAATCTCAGTCTCGCATTTTTGATATTGAACAGCAGGTCAAAACAATTGTGCATCATATTCAGCATTTGGAGCCATGATGTTACAAAGCTAACTGTTTCAATTAGGATTATCACCTACTTGGCAGTGAGATACATGCCACCTCTGACAAAGCTGTTGAATAGAAAAAACTTGCCTATGTTCCTTGCAGAGGTGTCAATCATATATCTTCCTTTAAAGAATCAAGACTCCGCAATATTTCAAACAATTCAGGATGAGATTGGTCGGTCATTAGAAAAACATGAACGCCATTGTACAATTCAACCCAGCTACACCCAGGCTCTTTCTTGACACACTCCCTGCTCATGCTCTCCCTGATAGTCCAGGTCTCATGCCAATCGTTCTCAGATGCATGCACACTTGATAGAGCAACCCAGTTGCTGTGGTTCTCAGGATCAAGCTTGATCAAACGGGATGCTGCAAGTTGACTCAACTTGGCGTTCCCATGTATTCGAGATGAGTTAAGTAATGCACTCCAAGCAGCAATGCTAGACTCAAATGGCATATTCTCAATGAATTCAAGAGCTTCTTCTAGGTAACCTCTCCTGCATAGAAGATCTGCCATGCATCCGTAGTGCTCAGGATGCATCTTAACTGAGCTTTGACCATCAGACATCAAATTGAAGTAGTGACAACCCTCTCTGACAAGTCCACCATGGCTACAAGCTGACAAAACTGCAATATATGCTATGCCATCCTGCTTTATGCCCAATTGTGCCATCCTATCAAACAAGCTGACTGCATCCTGTACCCGACCAAATTTGCCATAAGCTGAGATCATTGTAGTCCAAAGAACAGCATCCCGTGACGATGCCACCTTGAAGACAAGCTCTGCTGAATCGACACACCCACACTTGGCATACATATCCAGTAAAGAGTTCCTCACAACGACATCTGCCTCAAATCCGCCACCAACAACCCGTGCGTGCACTTGCATCCCCTGCTTCAACAATGCCAGCTCCCCACATGCATCAACAACAATGGAAAACGAGAAGCCATCCACACCAACGCTGGAAGAAACCATGGAAAAAAACAACCTCAGCGCCTCCTCTGCCTGTCCACTCCCAAGAAAAGCTGCCATCATCGAGTTCCAGGCAACTATGTTCCTCACCTGCATCACCCTGAACACTCTACAAGCATACTCAATGCTCCCACACCTCGAATACATATCAAGAACCCCATTCTCCACAACCGGGTCGACTGGACCATGCAAGCTCATCTTGATAACCCTGGCATGGATTTCCTTCCCGAGAGCAAGTGCATCCTGGCCGACACTGGCAGAAGCAAGCAATCCTCCGGACAAAGAGTACCCGTTGGGCTCGACACCAGAGCCCACCATGCGCCGGAGCAGCGCGAGGGACTCGCGGTGCAGTCCCTGGTGCGTGTGGCCGGTGATGAGGGACGTCCAGGAGACGACGTCCGGGTGGGGCATTTCGTCGAACAGGTCCCGCGCGTACCGCGGGAGCCCGCACCGCAGCGCGAGGTGCGCCAGGGAGGTGGCGAGGATGGCGGAGGCCGACAGGCCGAGCTTGACGAGCACCGTGTGGAGGGGACCGACGTGGGGCGCCGAGCGTCGGGCCGCCACGGCCTTGAGCGCGCCGGCGAGGGAGGTGGCGTCCCATGCGGGGCTCGGGCTCGGCAGAGGCGCGCTCAAACGCGACATGTCGCCAAGTCAGTGGCCCCCTGGCAGGGAGTGAGCCAGTGAGGAGAAGACGTTCTTGCCCGGACGGGGGCAGAGAACGGTGGCGCGGCGGGTGTTGCCGGCGGGAGAGCTGGGAACGCGGTGGCACGGAGGCTCGCTGGCGGTGTCCGCGCGAGCGAAACGGTAGCTCGCAGTTTCCGGGGGGTCCATTGTTCCCCTCCCGATCCGACATTTTATTTGAACTTTTAAAGTAGTTTTATCTGGTAGTAGCTTTCTATTTAAAACTTTTTTATTCGTAGTATAAGCTTTTAAAGGCTTCTTCTTTCACATAAGTTTTGGATAAAATTTCTTCACATAAGTTTATGGTAGAACTTTAGAATAAATTTTTCGAGATAATAACCAAAATAAGTTATCGAAAAAGGAAAAGTAAAGATAAAGTTCAACTAAATAAACACAAAGCGATAAACATAATAAAATATTGTAAATCGCAACAAAATAAATCTTTCAAAAGGACCCTAGTGTAAATCAATCCCTTTTGGAACCAAGTGATATTTCTAGCTTTCAACATATTGATAAGTTTAGTTTTTATTTTAGGGTGATTTAATTATGACCCTTTTATATTAATAAAGGTTTGTTGAATTTTTTTTATTTTCGCTAAAATTTAGAAACAATGTTTCGAATCGGTAATGCTTGATTTATCAACAGATAAAACAGTTGGTCCACTTTTAATTTTTTATGTCCAAGGGTTTGTCATAGCCGCCTCGTAGGTGTATATCCAATTGTTTTACTATTCGCTTATGATGCAATTTGTAAGGCTAATTAATAGTCACTATAATGAGAAACAAATTATGGATGATATTTGGAACATTTTGCTTACTTTATTCGATGGTTTGACGAGGTGAATGTTAAATATAGATTTTTTTTCATTTTAATTGATAGGAAAATATTAAAAATCGTCGCACTGGTGGAAATTCATTTTTTTTACATTAACGAGCTGATTGCAGGGATGCAGAATCTGTTGACTAATGAGCTTCTAATCATGGACCTAGACGGCGCACTTCAAGTTACATGATATTGTATGCATGGTACATCCATGCTTGAATTACTGATGGAAAATGGAGCTTTAGTCCTAGTTGGTAAGCCTCATAGCTTTATTCGGGACTAGGGGTCCTCCTCTTTAGTCCCAGATCATTCACCCGGGATTAAAGGGGCTGCCATGCAGGTGCATGCACGTGGCTCCTTTAGTCCTGTTTGGTATTACCAACCAGGACTAAAAACTTTTTTATTTTTAAATTTTTTTCCATATTAATGCTAATTGTTGCTTCATATGTAACCATTCTAGTGTGTTGGATGGGCTGGTCACAGAATAAGCTATTCTATAGCAATCACTCATTTAATGGTTTATCTCGTGGCACACTTTATTTACAAGTTTTGGTAAGGTCCACAAATTAGACTTTTTAATGGAGCCAGAGATATGTTCTCTCACTCATCAGTCACCATATAACATGTCTCTCATCAGTCACCATATAACATGTCTCTTCTCCCTCGCTCTCTCCTTAATAATGTACCCTCTCTCCTCACACACCTCTCCGCCATACACTGCAAAATTTTGACTCAGCTAGTAACTTTGACCACTATTGGAGGAGGCCTAAAAAGTACTGGTGCATCTGCACTCTCTTTTTTTTTTGAAACATAATTATGATGACGGACTGATCCTAGGATTGATGAAGTCACCAAAGACACCTCAAGAAAAAAAATTAAAAAGATCATGTGCACTGTCTATGCTAGAATAATCAAACAGGCTCAGGTTTATGACGATAGGCTGTGGTTAATTTTGTGATTAATTTATTGATCATCTGAGTACAAAATGGGAATGAGCACAACTAAGCAATGGCCTCCACTTGATTGTACCACTTACCTCTGAGAAGAAGTACTCGCTCCAGTCAGGACAAGGTTTCGTTTCAGACAACTCAAATGACCCGCAACTATACTCTTCTGCTGTCCGAAGTGTCAAATAATTCTCCCTGATCGGAGGAACTACGTGGCCATTCGATTTTCTGTTGGACGAGAGCGCTGCCCTGGCGACAAAGTGAAAACACACGCGTATGTTGACGGGGAGGAAACGGTGCCGAGAGCACTTAACCACAGCAGAGATCGTCCACGCTGTGCCGGCGAGAGCTCCATCTGCATGGGTTTCCATTGGTTTATGCAGCTGTCCAGCCAGTCGCCCAAGCCAGACAGGTACAAGTTTCTTTCTAGCCCACAAAACGCCCCCTGAATGTCCAGACACCTCCCATGCCTATTCCTGATTCGTTCTCTCTTTTTTTCAATACATGCATCTCGTCTTGACTCATTGTAAGACACGCATTGCCCCTACGTTGGCATATGTTTTATAGCCTGCCTTTCCTCTGGTTCATTATTTATACCATGGCCGGGGTCATATTCTGTCTCTTGCACCATGCATGCATTTACCTTCTTCCTGTGGTATTACTTGTATGCACCGGTCCCTCCAATCTTCACGCCGGTGGGAAATTAGCCTTTAGTCCCGGTTGGTAGGGAGCAAATCTTCCAAAAATCCATCCGGGATAAACCAATCGAGACAAAAGGGGGGTCTTTAGTCCCGAATCGTTCAACCGGGATTAAAGGGGCTGTCCCGGTTGGGTTTTCCAACCGGGACTTAAGTCCTGCTTGAAATTTCAGGTAATTTCATGCATCACATACTATATATGACACATGTGACATACAAATTTTTTTCTCATAATTAATATTGAAATCCTCTCCATTCTACCTCACATTTACTCTCCATTCTCCCTCACATTCTAGCTCAAAAATCCTCTCCATTTTCTACTTCACATTCTAGCAAATAAACTATCCATCTCCATTATACACATCAAGTTGTTTTAACTAATACGAATCGTATATAACAAGCAAACTATCCATCACATTCTAGCTCAAAAACATGTATAAATACAAATACTCTTCATTCTCTCTCTTTCTAACAAACAAACTCATTTTTCTCCCTCTCTAAAGCATAAAACAAAGCATAACAAGAGGATGAAGTAGCTAACCTTCACAACACTTTGGATGAGTGAAATCCCCACGGAAATAAGGGGAAAAAATTTAGGCAACACCTCCCCTAGACTTGCTTCGGCACCATGTAGAGGGGATGAAGCTCTCTGTCTTTGTAGAGTGGACTAGCTCGGGCTGGAGGAGGAAGAAAGGCAGAGGTCTTAGAATTCAATGGGGGATGAGTTTTTATCTCGGTTTAAAAGTCAAACCGGGACAAAAAGGAACACATTTTGTCCCGGTTAAAGTTTACTCCCGGTTGGAACCACCAACCGGGACAAAAAAGCGCAACCCTTTTGTTCCGGTTGGAATTACCAACCGGGAGTAAACTTTTTATCCCGGTTGGTAACTCCAACCAAGACAAAAAGGGTTGCACTTTTGTCCCGGTTGGAGGTTCCAACTAGGACAAAAGGGTGCCGTCGTTGGTGCCAGGATACTAGCCGTTACAACTGGGACTAAAGGGGACCTTTAGTCCCGGTTGCAAATACCAATCGGGAGTAAAGTTCTGCCCCATTCCAGCCTACCGTGGCGCGTCTCCTTTTATCCCGGGCCAACTTTCAGGACAAAAGGGGATGCATGGAAGGTGAGTTCTCTACTTAGTGTCACATGATAGTTTATCATCTTTGGTACTGTAAACAAGAGATGCTATATTAATATTTGTTGCCTATGGGGGTTTAAAATACATAGAATTTTGATCCATTTTTTTAACATAAATGACTTTGAACTTAGTAGAACTCTTGCTAAGTACCTTCATCTTATTGAGAATCAAAGAGACCTCGGATCAATGGGTGTCGTCAAATATGTCGCTATAAATCGAGGATGGTCTAGAATCACACTCTGAATGCCTCGCTGTAAAGCTAAATATTACTACCTCCGTCTTATAATATAGCTACTTCTAATATTTAAATTTTATCCCATAATATAACTATTTTTAAGGTCGTCTCCAAGTGGCTTATTTGGCATAAGAGGTCTAAAATACCCTTCATGCATGCAAATCAATTATGGCATGTAGATCTGCATGCAAGGTTGCCACCAATTAAATAGGAAAGGTATAATTATTCTAAAACTCTAGAGTAGCTATATTTTGGGACGGAGGAAGTATTGTATTCCTTCTAGACCTGCCCAAGTGTGCTCCATCATAAGAGAATTAATAAGGCCACGAGAGTACCAGGGGTTGCATGAGCGCGCTCCACGGAACACACCAAGACGATCTAGCAGCACCCTAGCTGCAATTAGTTTGTTTTTAATTTGCAACTTTGAACAAGGGAAGGAAAGAAAAGCGAGGGGTTATTTGTTTATATAAGCTGTCCTCCCTTATTCAATACTAACTAGCCATGATCAGAATCAATTTTTCTCTGTTACATCATTCACTACACATGGCAACTTCTCATCTGCTTCTGCCCCGCAAGAGAAGAGAGGCTACATTGATACTGTCCCCTTCTGGTTCTAGGGGTTTAAAATTCACTGAAATGCTTACCCTCTTCTTAACATAGAATTGGAGTATAATAATCCTAGCTAGGTTGCCGATGGTGTTCAGGCAACCACACTTTGAATCTGCACATATATATACCAGATTACGGAGGAATTTGGACCGCTGCAATTGGAGTATTATTTGGACCTTTAGGCCTACCGTACACTCGAGAACCAGGTGACCCGCCGCACATATCCACATACACACGCACACATACCCATCTTATCAATTTTCCTTTGTTGTACGTCTCTCTCACAGCTAATAGGTTTATTAACGACCCATTCGAGCTTTGCGCACTGGATTACCCAACACGATAGTTCAGCATGGTCACTCATGGCATGAATCCTCCTTGCTCGATCGGGTGCGACGGTGAGGCGGCCTGCATTCTGCTGTAGACCTGCTCATGGGATTGAGGATGTGCGATTGGTCTCGTCTTGGGTGCCATACATAGGTCTCAGAAATACCCAAACTCTGCCATGTAAACAGACTTAATATCCTAATACCTCCCGTGCCTACCAATTATTTGTTCGTTGCAGAACTTTTGTAACACCCAAAATTCCATCATGAAAATAATGTAAGCAACTCGGTCTAGTTTTTCGTGCTCTAAGGATTAAATAAATTACTTTATTTAAATTACGGTCTTTAAATAATTAAAGAGCACTTGAAATAATTTTAGAAGCAATAAGTGCTTGGTAGAGTTTTTCTTTTCTCTTTTCTTTTGGCTTTTGTTTGAATGCTTGCTTTTGAATTTCAAAAGAATTTGAATTGAATTTTGAAAACTTTAACTCTATTTAAATTCTCAAAAACCCTCCACCTCTCTTTCCTCTCCTTGGGCCGAAATCCCTCCTCTCTTCCTTTCCTTCCTTCTTCAAGCCGGATGGGCCTATCCGCCGGCCCATCTCCTTCCCCCTCTCTTTTTCCTTGCGCAGGCCCATCTCCCCTTCTCTTTTCTCTTGGGCCGCCACCTTCCCTCTCCCCCTCCCAACCGAATGGGCCCTTTCTATCAGCCGGCCCATTTTTCTTTTTCCCCCTCTCTTTCTTGCGCCGGCCCAACTCTCCTTTTCTCTTTGGGCTGCCACCTCCCTCTCCTTTCTTCCCCACCGACCGGCCCAAATCGGCCCAGCCGGCCTGCTTCTTCTACCTCCAGACGCCAGAAGCTCCAGGGACGCACGCACGGGTGCCGTGCGCCCCCGGTGCGCCGCCAACCGGGGCCCCCTCGCCTCCCGGTGTCCCTTGGCCTCCCGAGCCCCTCCACGAACTCGCGACGACTCCCCTCCCCCACTCCCGGCCTCAAATCGTCGCCCATCCTTTCCTCTCCCCGGAAACGGCCGCACAAGCTTGAAGGCCATTAATGGCCGGCCGACCTTCGATCTCTCCCGGGAACCCCTTCCGCTCCTCCCCGGGGCCTATAAAGGTCGCCATCGACCTCGCCCGGAGTTTCCGTTTCCGTTTTGCTACTCACCCGCCACTCTCTCGCACTGCCGCGCCGCCGCCCAAGCCACGCCGTCGCCCGTTCTGTCACCGGTGAAGCTTCTGTTCTTCTCCGGTGAGGCCCTCCCCTTCCCTTCCCTCTCTCCCTCCTCTCCCCCACCGAGGCGCCGCTGCCCGCGCGCCGGCGAGCTCGCCGCCGGCGAGGCCCCCCCCTCCCACGCCGGCGAGACCTCCCTCCCCGTCGGCCATGCTCCTGTGTGCTTGGTTGCCTGTTGGAGGAAGAAGATGGAGTTTTTGCGATCTAGTCCCTGAACTCTCTGTTATTCCTTTTACTTAATTCCTGTGTCTTGTAAATTTTCCAGAGAAGTCCCTGAAGTTCCTGCATTCTTTTACTTTAACCCGAGCCATGTCATTTTGTAGATCTAACCCTATCTTTCTCTATTTTTGCATGTTCTGTTCAGTATATATTTCTAAAATTCCATGCTAGCCCCTGAAGTATATAGTTAATTCTGTTTTAGCCCCTGAAACTTGTTTATCTCATATCTTCTTCGTTTTAAATCCGATTTCAGCGATTCTCGCGCTCACGCGATCGTCTCTGCATGAACGTTAGATTTAGGAGTTTGTTGTAAGCCTTTGCATATGTTTGTTGTACTGTTTTAATTATTCTTTGTTTGTTTGCCTTGTGTGATCGTGTAGACGACGTGACGTTCGCGGAGGAGCAAGTCCAAGAGCAGCCACCGTTCGAAGAAGAGTTCTCCCAGTTTGCCGAGGAAGGCAAGTGGCCTTCTCCCCCTGCATGTTCTTTTTGTCCCAATAATATCATGATTAAGCACTTTACTTATTTCTTGTATGTGCATAAATTTGACGGGAATGCCTATTAAGGACTTACCTAGTTTTAATCCTTATTCCTTGAAAACCTGTTTAATCATGTTGGGTAGACTTGCTAGTCGCTTAAATTGGGTTGGTAATGTGTTAATCATGAAACATGTTAATCATGCTTTATTTATGTTGCTATACCTGTTTAATTGCAAGAACACTTGTTTTAATCGGAACATGGAGAACCACCCAAGAAAACAGTACAACCACAACATCATATGGCTCTGATCTTAGCCGAATAATTAGGCATGTAGTTAGCTGGTGGCTTTACCGAAAGGGCAAGGAGGGGGAAGGTGTTGGGTGCACGATCCGGAGCAGTAGCCTTCGCTAAGGTGCTGTCTCATTAACGGGTTGTGGTCCGCATCGCTACTGAAACTCTAGCGGGCTACCAGTTATCTGCGTGTCTTTGTAAAGGCTTCGTAGTGGATCCCCCAGCCACTCACCAAAGGAAGTGTTTAAGGGCTTTGCAAACCCGGGCGACACGGGGGACCACGAGTTGTGGGTAAAGTGTACGACCTCTGCAGAGTGAAAACTGATATATCAGCCGTGCTCACGGTTAAGAGCGGCTTGGACCCTCACATGATAATTGAACTTAAAGATGAGATTAATCTGTGTTACCTTTACCTTTGGGTTATGTTAATGTTATATGCTTAATTGGGTTGGTATAAACTTATATCTAGTAATTAGGTGCTGCTAATAAAAATTTGACCAATTAAAACGCTAACCGCTTAAAAGCCTTGAGCCATTCCTTGTGAGCCTTGCATGTTTCCCCCACCTGCTGAGTACCAACCATAAGTGTACTCACCCTTGCCCAAACGCTGTTCAGAAGCTTGTGATGACGGGGAGTTCTTCGACGACTTCGAGGAGTTCTAGGCAGGCGGTCCACCAGTCAAGCCTGTGGAGAAGCTGCGCTGTGTGTGCGTGCGTGTTAAGTTATCGGTGAACGATTAAAGACCTTCGTGTCTATCACGCTGAGTGTAATAAAGTTCTTACTAGTTTATGTACGTTTTTGAGCACTGTCTTTGATGTATTCACTGATGACGTCAACATATGTGTGAAAACGGATCCTGGCACACATATGCGATGCATTCGGTTTTATCCAGAAACCGGGTGTGACAGAAGTGGTACCAGAGCTGTGTTGACTGTAGGACGCAAGCCTAGATAGAAATGGACGTGAATAAGGACTCATTTTCTAGCAAGCCATGTCTGCTCTCAAAATGTCTTAATTTCTCATAAAAATCTATTTTATTTTCATTCTTGTTAAAATTTGTTCATTTTTTTTTCTTCTGAGTATCTGTTCTTTCTTTTGTCAGATGGTCAGGACCAGGTTGACCGCTCGCAAAAGCACTGCAGGATACCAGGCTCGCATTGCCCCCGCTCAGCCAGCTACTCCGGTTCAGCCTGTGGAGGAGGTTGAAGAGGATCCGGAGGAGGTTTACTTCTACGTCGAGATGGAAGATGGCAGTGTCATAGAGGTCGACTCGGATGGGAATCTGGTGACCCCGACAGCATCACCAGCTGCCCCTGCTTCAGATGCTCCTGCACCAGCTATTTCTGCATCAGACGCTTCAGCACCAGCTGATCTCGCTCCGGCACCTGCTGCTGATGGTGGAGACCCGGACGACTCAGGGGATGATAGCGATGGTGAAGAAGATAATGATGAAGACGATGAAGATTACAACAATGACAGCAGCGGCAACGACAATACCAACAGCCAGGGTGACAACAATGGTGGAGATGAAGATGGTGGACAGCAGGATGTGACACCAGTTTGTGACTACCAGACTTCAGATGATGAGCCTGGATACTTTCCCACACTGCTCCGGGAAGTACTAGAGACTCTGGGAAACTCTGTGAAGCCCCTGTACGTCACTCACCGTATCACCCACGCCACCATGGATGACTACTACTCCACTCAGGTCCACATCAGGGAGCGTTTGGCGACTTCCAGAGGCTTGAAGACTTACAGGGCGCACGACTCCACTACGCCTCACGCCACCTACGCCGCAGCCGTCAGCGACGCCGCCAGGAGAGCTCTGTCAGCCCTCTGCTTCGCTCACCGCGAGGAGTTGAGCACCACCGTCTATCGACACCTTCCTCGCCGAGTCAGTGGTACTGAGGACACAGCTGTACCGTTGGGAGAAGCTGGAGAAGACCGCATCAACGTCCTTGCTCGAGTCACCGCTGCTCTCAACACCGACCTCGACGGAGCTACAGCAGAGCTTGCCAAGACACATGAGGAGCTGCAGGACGCTCACGCCAGGATCGCACAGCTTGAGGCACAGCTTGCAGGACAGGAACCACCTGAGGAGGCAGCCGAGCCCTACTACCCTACTCTTTCACCACCCCGCAAGAGGCTTCGCTATGGCACGTCTGGTTCTGTCACCGGTCTTCTAGACTAGGTTTTTTTCCTTCTTATAGGATGCCTACCAGTGTCTTTCGATAGAACCGTTCCTGCGAGGACGTGCGATGTAATAATGTTTGTTGGTTGAAAACATGCTTGTTTTGGATCTTTGTAATGTCTGGGATGTTTTTGTGGAGTGATGGCCACAACTGCATCAATTAATAAAATAAAGTTAATAGCTTTGGGTCTCAATCTTGGTTCGTTGTTCCTTTTATCTACCTTATCAAATCATCTTTCTTATACAAGATTTATTCCTCTAACACTCAGATGGTAAACACCAGGTCAGGAGGAGGACAAGATATTCCAAGTACGAGGCGTGCTCACGTGGTTAACCAACAGAATCAAGCACCATCCCTACCGCCTTCAACAATGGAACCATTTTTGGCTGCCCAGATGCAACTGCTCCAGAACCTCACTACAGCTGTTCAGAATCTACAAGCTCAACAGAATCAGCAACCACCCCAAGCACCTCAGGCACCAAGGGACAAGCACAGGGAATTCATGAGCCACCACCCCCCTACCTACTCACACTCGGTGGATCCGTTGGACGCCGATGACTGGCTGAAGGTCATTAACAAGAAGCTGGATATTACTCAGTGCAATGACCGTGAGAAAGTCTTGTACGCTGCGGGACGTTTGGAAGGAGCCGCAGCTGACTGGTGGGATGCTTACACTACTGCCCATGCCAATGCCAATGCAATTACTTGGGAAGAATTCAGAAACAGTTTTCGCACACACCATATACCAGCCGGTGTGATGAAGCTCAAGCAGAAGGAATTTCTAGCTTTAAAGCAAGGCAATATGACAATTAGCGAGTATCGGGACAAGTTCACACAGCTATCTCGTTACGCGCCCAATGAGGTGGACACAGATGAGAAGCGGCAGGAACGTTTCCTGGATGGTCTGATAGGGCCACTCAATTATCAACTGCAGAGTCACACATTTCCTAACTTCCAAACTTTGTTGGACAAAGCCATTGGTTTGGAAAGTAAACGTAAGGAGCTCGGGGAACAAAAGAGGAAATTTCAGTCTCAAGGCCAATCTAGTAGCAACACCCGTCCCCGCTTCAACTCACCGCAGGGATCCCAGTTCCGCTCAGGAGGACAGGGTGGGAGTTATCAACAGAATCAGCAGTTTCAACGCACAGCTCAACCGCCGCAACGTTTCAATCAACAAGCCCAGCGCAACTCAAATTCTCAGCACAACCGGGCCAACCATGCCACAGGAACACCAGCGCGCACTAATCAAGTAACTCCAGTTCGACCCAATGGGTGCTTCAAGTGTGGTGAGGTGGGACATTACGCCAACGCCTGTCCCAAGAACAACACACAGATCCCTCAGAAGACTAATGGTCAGAAGTCACAGCAGCAGTCGCAAGCACGCAATGGAAATCAAAACTCTCAGGGCAACAAGGGCCAACAAAATTTCATGCGTGGTAGGGTGAACCATGTGACAGCTGAGACGGCCCAGGAAGCTCCAGATGTTGTTTTCGGTATGTTCCTCGTCAATTCTGAACCTGCATCAGTTTTATTTGACTCTGGAGCAACTCATTCCTTTATAACTGATCAATTCGTGGTAAAGCATAACATACCTAAGCATTCTATGAAGAAAACCTTGCTAGTTAGTTCACCAGGAGGTGATATGGAAACTAGGCAAATATGCCCACGAGTCAATCTGAAAATCATGGGAATAGATTTCCTAGCTAACCTAGTGGTTCTAAAGTCCAATGGTGTTGATGTAATTCTTGGAATGGACTGGTTAAAAGGATGTGATGGAATTATTCTGTGTGCTAAGAGGTCAGTGTTGTTAACTAGCCCTCAAGGAGATAGAATTGAGTTTACAGCTACCGCCCCATCAGAAGAGAAGTGTTTAGTGAATCAGATAAAAGGAAAGTCCTTGGAAGATATCAAGGTTGCAAGTGAATACCCCGACGTCTTTCCTGAAGATTTACCAGGTATGCCACCTGACCGAGATATTGAGTTCTCTATTGATCTTTTACCCGGCACATCACCCATATCTAAAAGACCTTATAGAATGGATGTTAAAGACTTGGTTGAGTTAAAAAAACAAATAGAAGAATTAAAAGGTAAAGGGTATATCCGACCTAGCTCTTCGCCTTGGGGAGCACCCGTACTTTTTGTTGATAAAAAGGATGGCACCAGAAGAATGTGTGTGGATTATAGAGCTCTTAATGATGTGACCATTAAAAATAAGTATCCACTCCCTAGGATTGAAGATTTGTTTGATCAGATGAGAGGAGCAAAAGTATTTTCCAAAATTGATCTGCGATCAGGTTATCACCAGTTGAAGATCCGAGCAGAGGACATTCCCAAGACAGCGTTTACATCCAGATACGGCCTATATGAGTATACCGTGATGTCATTTGGATTGACGAATGCGCCAGCATACTTCATGTACTTGATGAACAAGGTGTTTATGGAGTACCTAGACAAGTTTGTGGTAGTGTTCATCGATGATATCTTGGTATTTTCTCGAAATGAAGAAGAGCATGAAGAGCACTTAAGATTAGTGTTACAGAAGCTTCGGGAGAATCAACTATATGCCAAGTTGAGTAAGTGTGAGTTTTGGTTGAAGGAAGTTTCCTTCCTTGGACATGTTATCACTGACGGAGGAATCACAGTAGACCCAAGCAAAGTTCAAGATGTGCTGAATTGGAATCCGCCCAAGAATGTGTCCGAAATCAGAAGTTTTCTTGGATTAGCAGGTTATTACCGCAGATTTATTGAAGGTTTCTCAAAGATTGTCAAACCTCTCACGTCATTGTTAGAAAAGGGAAAAGAGTTTAAATGGGATGACAAGTGCCAAGCAAGTTTTGAAGAACTGAAGGAGAAATTGACTACAGCTCCTGTACTGATAATGCCGGATATACACAAAGGCTTCGATGTTTATTGTGATGCTTCGCGTCAAGGACTTGGATGTGTATTGATGCAAGAAGGTCGAGTAGTGGCTTATGCTTCAAGACAACTGAGAAAGCACGAGCAAAATTATCCGACTCATGACTTGGAATTAGCTGCTGTTGTGCATGCATTAAAAATTTGGAGACATTACATGATCGGGAACAAGTGTCAGATATTCACCGACCACAAAAGCCTAAAGTACATCTTCACTCAGAGAGATCTTAATCTAAGGCAGCGCAGATGGTTAGAGTTGATCAAGGACTATGACTTGGATATTCAGTATCATCCCGGCAAAGCAAATGTCGTAGCAGATGCTTTAAGTCGAAAAGGTCAAGCTAATATGACTATAGCACGGTTGATATCTCAAGAGTTATGTTGGGAAATGGAGCGACTCAACTTAGGAATCGTTACACATACAGAAGCCGTGACTATGGAAATTGAGCCTACACTGGAACAGGAGATAAGAAAAGGGCAATTGACAGATGCTAAAATCAAGGAAATCAAGACTCTAATTGGGTTAGGAAAAGCCCCAGATTTCACTGAAGATGATCAAGGGACTATTTGGTTCAGGAAAAGGATCTGTGTACCGGAGGCCGACCATCTTCGTGAGCGTATATTGAAGGAAGCACATGATTCAGCTTATTCCATACACCCTGGTAGTACTAAGATGTATCAGGATTTGAAGGAGAAATATTGGTGGTATGGTTTAAAAAGGGATGTAGCAACCCACGTTGCTTTGTGTGATGTATGCCAAAGAGTAAAAGCAGAGCACCAAAGACCAGCAGGTTTACTCCAACCACTGAAGGTACCAGAGTGGAAATGGGAAGAGATCGGAATGGATTTCATTGTTGGGTTACCTCGCACTCGCGATGGTTATGATTCTATATGGGTTGTTGTGGACAGATTGACTAAAGTTGCTCATTTCATACCAGTTAAGACAACCTATAATGGAGCTAAGTTAGCGGAGTTGTATATGTCAAGGATTGTATGTTTACATGGTGTTCCGAAGAAAATAGTATCTGATCGAGGTACTCAATTCACATCACGTTTCTGGCAGAAGTTGCATGAATCAATGGATACAAAGCTTAATTTCAGTTCCGCATATCATCCGCAAACAGACGGTCAAACTGAGAGAATCAATCAAATCTTAGAGGATATGTTAAGAGCTTGTGCTTTAAAGCATGGAGGTAGTTGGGATAAGAGTTTGCCGTACGCAGAATTCTCTTATAACAACAGTTATCAAGCTAGTCTTAAGATGGCCCCGTTCGAAGCGTTATACGGAAGAAAGTGTAGAACACCATTATACTGGAGTCAGACAGGAGAAAGTCAGGTTTTTGGACCAGAAGTTCTTAAAGAAGCTGAAAGGCAAGTTCAAATAATTCGAGATAATCTCAAGACTGCACAATCACGACAAAAGAGTTATGCTGATACTCGGAGAAGGGAACTAACGTTTGAAGTCGGAGATTATGTGTATCTTAAGGTATCGCCTATGAGAGGTCTTCGACGATTCAAGGTTAAAGGGAAACTATCACCCCGATACATTGGTCCGTTCCAAATTCTGGAAAGAAAAGGAGAAGTGGCATATCAGTTAGACCTACCTGCTCAGTTATCGGATGTTCATGATGTGTTTCATGTGTCTCAGTTAAAGAAGTGTCTTAGAGTACCCGAAGAACAACTACCACTGGAAGATCTTAATGTGAAGGATGATTTGACCTACTCAGAGTATCCTGTCAAGATATTAGAAACATCTCAGAGAGTCACTCGGAGTAAAGTGATCAAAATGTGCAAAGTACAGTGGAGTCACCACTCCGAAGATGAGGCCACCTGGGAAAGAGAAGATGAGCTTATTGAAGAGTTTCCCCAGTTGTTTTCCAATCTCTCCGAATCTCGAGGTCGAGATTCTCTTTAAGGGGGGTAGGATTTGTAACACCCAAAATTCCATCATGAAAATAATGTAAGCAACTCGGTCTAGTTTTTCGTGCTCTAAGGATTAAATAAATTACTTTATTTAAATTACGGTCTTTAAATAATTAAAGAGCACTTGAAATAATTTTAGAAGCAATAAGTGCTTGGTAGAGTTTTTCTTTTCTCTTTTCTTTTGGCTTTTGTTTGAATGCTTGCTTTTGAATTTCAAAAGAATTTGAATTGAATTTTGAAAACTTTAACTCTATTTAAATTCTCAAAAACCCTCCACCTCTCTTTCCTCTCCTTGGGCCGAAATCCCTCCTCTCTTCCTTTCCTTCCTTCTTCAAGCCGGATGGGCCTATCCGCCGGCCCATCTCCTTCCCCCTCTCTTTTTCCTTGCGCAGGCCCATCTCCCCTTCTCTTTTCTCTTGGGCCGCCACCTTCCCTCTCCCCCTCCCAACCGAATGGGCCCTTTCTATCAGCCGGCCCATTTTTCTTTTTCCCCCTCTCTTTCTTGCGCCGGCCCAACTCTCCTTTTCTCTTTGGGCTGCCACCTCCCTCTCCTTTCTTCCCCACCGACCGGCCCAAATCGGCCCAGCCGGCCTGCTTCTTCTACCTCCAGACGCCAGAAGCTCCAGGGACGCACGCACGGGTGCCGTGCGCCCCCGGTGCGCCGCCAACCGGGGCCCCCTCGCCTCCCGGTGTCCCTTGGCCTCCCGAGCCCCTCCACGAACTCGCGACGACTCCCCTCCCCCACTCCCGGCCTCAAATCGTCGCCCATCCTTTCCTCTCCCCGGAAACGGCCGCACAAGCTTGAAGGCCATTAATGGCCGGCCGACCTTCGATCTCTCCCGGGAACCCCTTCCGCTCCTCCCCGGGGCCTATAAAGGTCGCCATCGACCTCGCCCGGAGTTTCCGTTTCCGTTTTGCTACTCACCCGCCACTCTCTCGCACTGCCGCGCCGCCGCCCAAGCCACGCCGTCGCCCGTTCTGTCACCGGTGAAGCTTCTGTTCTTCTCCGGTGAGGCCCTCCCCTTCCCTTCCCTCTCTCCCTCCTCTCCCCCACCGAGGCGCCGCTGCCCGCGCGCCGGCGAGCTCGCCGCCGGCGAGGCCCCCCCCTCCCACGCCGGCGAGACCTCCCTCCCCGTCGGCCATGCTCCTGTGTGCTTGGTTGCCTGTTGGAGGAAGAAGATGGAGTTTTTGCGATCTAGTCCCTGAACTCTCTGTTATTCCTTTTACTTAATTCCTGTGTCTTGTAAATTTTCCAGAGAAGTCCCTGAAGTTCCTGCATTCTTTTACTTTAACCCGAGCCATGTCATTTTGTAGATCTAACCCTATCTTTCTCTATTTTTGCATGTTCTGTTCAGTATATATTTCTAAAATTCCATGCTAGCCCCTGAAGTATATAGTTAATTCTGTTTTAGCCCCTGAAACTTGTTTATCTCATATCTTCTTCGTTTTAAATCCGATTTCAGCGATTCTCGCGCTCACGCGATCGTCTCTGCATGAACGTTAGATTTAGGAGTTTGTTGTAAGCCTTTGCATATGTTTGTTGTACTGTTTTAATTATTCTTTGTTTGTTTGCCTTGTGTGATCGTGTAGACGACGTGACGTTCGCGGAGGAGCAAGTCCAAGAGCAGCCACCGTTCGAAGAAGAGTTCTCCCAGTTTGCCGAGGAAGGCAAGTGGCCTTCTCCCCCTGCATGTTCTTTTTGTCCCAATAATATCATGATTAAGCACTTTACTTATTTCTTGTATGTGCATAAATTTGACGGGAATGCCTATTAAGGACTTACCTAGTTTTAATCCTTATTCCTTGAAAACCTGTTTAATCATGTTGGGTAGACTTGCTAGTCGCTTAAATTGGGTTGGTAATGTGTTAATCATGAAACATGTTAATCATGCTTTATTTATGTTGCTATACCTGTTTAATTGCAAGAACACTTGTTTTAATCGGAACATGGAGAACCACCCAAGAAAACAGTACAACCACAACATCATATGGCTCTGATCTTAGCCGAATAATTAGGCATGTAGTTAGCTGGTGGCTTTACCGAAAGGGCAAGGAGGGGGAAGGTGTTGGGTGCACGATCCGGAGCAGTAGCCTTCGCTAAGGTGCTGTCTCATTAACGGGTTGTGGTCCGCATCGCTACTGAAACTCTAGCGGGCTACCAGTTATCTGCGTGTCTTTGTAAAGGCTTCGTAGTGGATCCCCCAGCCACTCACCAAAGGAAGTGTTTAAGGGCTTTGCAAACCCGGGCGACACGGGGGACCACGAGTTGTGGGTAAAGTGTACGACCTCTGCAGAGTGAAAACTGATATATCAGCCGTGCTCACGGTTAAGAGCGGCTTGGACCCTCACATGATAATTGAACTTAAAGATGAGATTAATCTGTGTTACCTTTACCTTTGGGTTATGTTAATGTTATATGCTTAATTGGGTTGGTATAAACTTATATCTAGTAATTAGGTGCTGCTAATAAAAATTTGACCAATTAAAACGCTAACCGCTTAAAAGCCTTGAGCCATTCCTTGTGAGCCTTGCATGTTTCCCCCACCTGCTGAGTACCAACCATAAGTGTACTCACCCTTGCCCAAACGCTGTTCAGAAGCTTGTGATGACGGGGAGTTCTTCGACGACTTCGAGGAGTTCTAGGCAGGCGGTCCACCAGTCAAGCCTGTGGAGAAGCTGCGCTGTGTGTGCGTGCGTGTTAAGTTATCGGTGAACGATTAAAGACCTTCGTGTCTATCACGCTGAGTGTAATAAAGTTCTTACTAGTTTATGTACGTTTTTGAGCACTGTCTTTGATGTATTCACTGATGACGTCAACATATGTGTGAAAACGGATCCTGGCACACATATGCGATGCATTCGGTTTTATCCAGAAACCGGGTGTGACAACTTTTTATCTATGTTCCTTTTTTTTGTGTGTCTGCACATATATATCTTGATTTGTCGTAGGAGCAGGACATATATGTTCATGCGTTGTCGTAGATTTTATAGCTTTCCTGGCTTACTTAACCATGGCAAGAATTCACAATTTGGCCTTTGCATCATTTACTACATAAGGTGTATACCTCGTCCTCTTGAGTAAAAGTTAAAAGGAAAAAAAATGAAAAAAAGGACAATGCATATGCACTCTGCCCCCTCAAAAGAAATCAAAAGGAAGGCGACGCGCATTGTCTATGCTAGCAAAGACAAATTAAACAGGGTTAGGTTTATGACGATCGGCTGTGCTTAGTTTTGTGATTAAATTGTTGATAATCGATCTGAGAACAAAATGGGGAATCAGCATGCAGAGCACCACAAGTAAGATCATGGATATATTTCAACCGGCTCAGAAATGTGTCAAGTAAATACTCAAACATAGGGCTTCTTTCTTTGTCTCGAAGCTTGAGATTGTTCTTCCAATAATAATTGTAAGGTCCTATTTGCAAGATCAGGTTTGAACAAAAAGTCTGTCTCAAGCTAATATACTTGGAAAAGAAAAATCAAATACAGAGGTGACATTGATTTTGGAAAAGAGTCTAATTTACCTGCAACTATCACGGTAGCTTGATTTTCAACCCTAAACTGCAAAACCGGACACTGAACACCATCCAGCTATTGACATAGGACAATTTGGTCATTCTTTAGCTGATTTCATAGTTGGTTTTCTATTTTTTTGGGAATAATAAAGTATGGTTTAATCTTGTTGTGTAGGAATGGTTTCACACTTTTTCAAAAAAAAGAAGAAGAAATGATTTCCCACTCTCTAAGCCAACAGCCGGTAGGATTGGAAACTAAACCACCGATACCAAAGCAGCAAAGTAATATGAAATGGAAATGTAGGAAATAAAATTATGAAAGCTAAAGAGATGGTCTTCTTCAATTTTCTCAACTCAGGTTCAACTTTCTTTTAGTTACAATGCCCCCATATTTATAGGGAGATGAACAATCATAGTGTGAAATTACACTATGGTACAATTTAACTACCACATTTGAAGAAAATAGGATGTTGGTACGTCATGTTCCTCAATGATGGCTTTGCATGCATCTCTTTCAAATGGCTCTTTTCATGAACGCTCCAAGCTTTGTATGCCTTGACCTTCACCGCCCGGAACTAGTCCTTGCGACTTCTATCTTCACACAACACCATCAGAATCATACATTTGTTGGAAAAAAAAATAAGAGCCGTCCATCCAAAGGAATCATACGGTGGAAAGATAGTATCAGAGATACCTAGAGAAAGGTACCAAACCGGTTAGATCAAGTGCCAAAAATAGTGGAACCAGTACCAATTTAATTTGATTTTTTAACTACCTTCCTCATATCAATAGCCAGCAAAAATTTAAAGAAAAAGTATTTGGAAGTACCCACTAGTGCCTTACAACCATTGTAACACTGCTCAAATTAAATTTGAAACATCCTATTAGGATTAGCCTTAGTCAATTATTTCATCATGCTTGATCTCGCTGGTCTGATGGACCAACAGCTTAAACTGGCAGCACAACAGTACCACCGTGGGAAGCTAATTCTTTGCCTTCTCTCCTACAGATAGACGACTATAACTGGGACCTAGCAGAAGTCAGCTAACGGTAGCCCATCAAGCCATCTAGGCACCTCTCACTGATGAGCATCGGATGCCTGTGCTCCTAGAGTCTACAGAGATACATCCCAGAGAAACTAATGTCCTGCTACCTCATATTCCTATTCCGACACTCCTTACAGCATTGCATTGTACCATTCACCCGGTATGGCAGGCACTGATTATAACGATGAGAGACAAGCAGTTGAGGGACTTCGTGTACCTTTCAGTTTGCTCCCAAAAATTTCTACAAGGAAAGCAAGTTATATGATTATTACGTTTCATGTACTATTTTATCCCTCTCATGTTTTATATATGTTCTGACCTACAACTTTGATACTGACATGAGTGGCTTTGCACGGTACCTTCTTATCTCCGTCAACGTACGTCTTGTGTCTGTGTCTGTCTGTGTGTGTGTGTGTGGGGGGGGGGGGGGGGGGGGGGGGGGGGCGCAAGGTTGTCGATTTGAAAGGGATATTTGTAGTAAATGGAACTCATAGAAAATTAATTTGATGCTTAGCCAAAATATCAGCATGCTTTAATGTTGCTACTAGAACTGATCCACTGGCTAGTGGCTACTGAACTGACCACACAATTGTTCCTCCAGCAGAAATCAAAATTCCTTCTCACTTTTCCTCTAGATATCAACGCAATAGGCTATCCACTTTGTAGACCAACGCAGTTCACGGTCGTCATGGCCTCATGGGATACCATATTCCGATAGATATACTTTTTGTAATGCACATTCAAAAATTCAAAGTCCGGCTGCCTCCAGTTCCTATTCACCTTTGTGTTGAAGACACAAATTATGAGGAGAAACATTGGTAGTATAGGAAATTGGTATCCTTACGCAATCTCTGTTTCCGAAACTTTGGAAAAGGGATCGGAAGAGGTCATTAATATAAGGGGAGCACCGCATATAAAATTTCATCTGTTTCATCATTCTGTCCCTCTCATGGCTTCCTACGTATATATGCTGTCCTTCCAGGTTCAATATTAGCCATGGTTAGTTAGAATAAGTTTTTTTTCTATTACATCATTTACTTCACGTGGTACCTTTCTCAACTTCCAGCCCATAGAGAAAAGATGCTACAGTTTCAGCTTCAGTTGGTTAAAATGCGATGAAATCCTTACTCTTTCTTTTTTCTAACATAAAAGCGTAGTAGTATGATCTTAAATTTCCACAGCTCAAATGACCACACGTGGCATTGACCCCAAGCCTAGCCTGCAAGCCACCAGAGTCGACTGTTGCCCATCCATCGGCCAAGCTGAACTGAACCGCACCAGCACCCACAAAACGATGCGAGATGCAGACGCCAAGTCTCGAAGCGGGTCACCCCCATTTCTCCCCTTCTCAGCTTCTGTTCCTCTCCCTGCTGACTGTGTGTTCCTGCCATGGAGTACACTAAGCAAGAATAAGATGCTACATGATGTAGTACATGGATCTTCGGGTGTCAATTCTGTTGCTGCAAGTGGAAAAACTTCATGAATCGTTTTTGTTCCTATGAAGCTGACAGTGGGGCATGCAGATTTGCTCACATATTGCTGTCTGCATTTTTTTCGGAGGGCCTTCAGGCAGAGTGGTGCGGCCGTGCCGGGTTTGGGTTAGTTCAGATCGACATGGCACATGCAACACCTTTGATCTTTGACACGAAAACAAAGATCCTAGTCCGAATCGAAGGTTCTAAAATGACTTCTTCTAAGGTCTTTTCCTTGCCCTGAACACATCTTGACCGTGGTTAAACACCTTCGATCTTTGACGACCTGGAGGCTGCTGCAGCTTCGCTGCCCATGCATGTTCAAAGGTGACAGTCAATTTCGGCGATACCCAACCCAACACATGCAGTCCATAAGCTTCGCGGCTGGCTGGTTTTGACGGCGGTGCGACGTAAAGTCTCGGACGAACAGAAAACTGTTGAGAACAGCTCCAGCCTCCAGGTAGATGATCTAGTGTTTCTGGTAAGTTCCGACCTCTACACACACCGACAAGTCGGTACAAAAATAAAGTAGCATCGAGACTACTAGCCACCACAAAAGTGAGAGCTGAGTCCAAACAAGCAAGCTTCAATCCTATTTTTAAACTTCCATCCAAACTTGTTGAAGATTTCCATGACAGTAGATGCCATGAACTAGCACGCAACGCAAAAGTTTTTGTCAGCGCACAGCAGTTGGACATCCTGTTACCTCCCATGCTTATTGTACTGCCAACCTGGCTGCTACAAATCGCACACATGGGTCTTTTCCAGTTTTATTTCCTCGCTACACACGCATGCATGGTAGGAATTAGTACTAGCTAGTTTAGCTAGGGCTGCGATCGAGGCATTCAGGATCTAGGTGTTACATTGTTTCGCCATTATCCAAGTGGTTTAAGTTATGCATCAATCGGATTTACGTTTCTTTCACCGTCTCAACCACGTGAGGGCCCAAGGTCTAGCACATTCACGACGTTGGCCGGCACGTTGTTCGCTGGTCTGGTGGACATCATTGACGTACGCAAGGATAGTGATGACCAAGAAGGCAATGGCAGGGCGGAATGATGCTTCTCCCCTGCAGCTGCTTCCAAACTTTCTGTCTGAGTGAAAAAAATTCATCTTCTGACCAAGCACATGTGCACTTTCCCTTAAGGGCCACGTGCTCTCTAAAAAACCAAATACTAGTATGCAAGAGAATGATGAACCATTTATATTGTGATTAACTCCATGACCATGAGTGGAGCACATTATGGGCATCAGCACGCAGAGGTGCTTCAGGTAATTTTAAAAAAAAGAGAGAGAGGAAATTTTGAGAAAAATCTATAAAAGAAAACTTTGGTCAATCACGCAAAGGATCGGCACATATACAGATGAGTCACCACCAAATGTAACAAAAGCAAGGGATAAAAGTGGTTGTTTCCGTAGATAACCGATCCGGGGTTCCGCTGATCTGATTCATCATGTGGTGAGATATGGTCAACTAGGTGGCTGCCCTAGGTGCTACGAGCGGAGGGATGAACTGGCTGCAGTCTCGCCTTGCCTGCCATGCACCATACTTCTTCTTGGCAGGCTAGTTGATGTCCTGCTACCTCCCAGTCCCATGCCTGCTTTCTCCTCATGCAGGTGCAGATCATTTTTCACACGAAAACCCTGGACCAACGGATCCTCCATCCTGCTCCTTCAACAGTTTCCTCCTATATATAACGACTGATACTTGTCACAGTTTTCAGATAGCATGCGCTAGCTCGAACCACCCTTAGCTTCGACATTTATCACACACTTCAAACCCGTGCTGACGTTCAATGTCAGTCAATAAATTACAGGCATGATTGAGGTGCTCCTCTCTGGCAATCTGCATGCTGAGCAGTTGATTAAGAAAAATCGGCCTAGCAATTAACATTGAATACAAGATGCGGGGAAAAGTTGAATCTACAGATCACAACATGTTCCTGTGATGCCCTCTTGCAGTCTTGCGATCTTTATGAGGAGCATTTGCAGGGGAAGTGTTGGGGACTTGGGGTTGCCAACACATCTACGTAAACTACGAGTGTTTTCAAGAACGCTTAACTCTACTGTAACAAAAAACAAACGAACGTCATTATCTTTTGCTGCTTGGATGTGCGACACTCTGGGATTGAGTTTGTCTTCCGAAACATCATTAAATTATCATCTCTGCTCCAGCCAGACAAGGTGATCGTGATATTCAGACTGATATCTTCTATGGATGTTTGTAGGTGAAGGCTTCAGCAACCAGCTGGTGGACAGCATCACAGTTCACAGCGACACAACGTTCACCAAGTTGCGGGGCTGAAGCAGGCAATCAAGATGTCACCTTCGGTGCCTCGGTGCCATGGGCGAAGAATCCGCGACTCGGACCTGCTGGATAACCTGCTACCTCCCATGCCTACTCTATCTTCACAGCCAATTATACGCAATCTATCCTTCATACAGAGGTGCAGCCTAAAATGGAGATCTTCCACCTGACCCGACCGAACTGAAACAGTTTGTTGTGGAAATAAACTCAGAAGCTTATACATATCACCAAAAGTGGCCGGCAGGCAGGGGGCTTAACTGCAAAATCATCCTACCACTAACCTTATCCATTGGATTAGCATCTTGTGACCTTAATTCATAGTTTCCAAGGTTGCTCGGGGTAGATGGTTTGCACCAGATACGTTTCGTGTATATATATCTATATATTTATAACAATGCGTGCAAGGAGGGAGGGGCATAAAGATATGTTTCACCTGAACCACCATCATGTAGTGGAGTAGTGGACATATATAGCTACCGTTCCCAGCTGGTTCATTTATTAACCACGGTCAGAATCATCTATTTGTAAGGAGCGAGCAAGAAAGAAAGGACACTAGAATGATTTATAATTTTATATTATTAATAACATGTGAGAATGAGCTATCTTGATATCTTCCCTTCTTTTCACGTGCACATAAACACAGAAGCTGCTTCCTTCATCTCCCATCTGCGGAACTGAAATCGTTCCTAGGAAAAAAAAAACTCTCAATCTAGGTATGAATTGATGTTTCTATAACATTGTGAGACCTGGTCCAAATATGATGGCAACTTTACTATTGATGAGATTTGCAATGGCAAGGAAAAATGTCGTTTGCTGCCTGCTCAAGGACATTATAGAATGTTTAGAAAAAAAACAAGGACAAGGGGTGCCAAAGCTAGTGCACTCTGAAATGAAAACAGTGCAAGCACAAGAAAATGATTAATGGCGTAATTTTATTCCGGCTGGATCATAGGCCGCATGTATTACTGTGATTGATCCATTTGATCAGCTGAGCGCACTGTGGGATCATGTCATGGATGAGACACCACGATGCCACTCACGATCACCAGGCAAGGCAATCCACACCAACTGAATGCCCCAGTACCTCACACTCCCATCCATCAATTTTGTCACGCAGGCACGGCCAGTTAATTCGTCTTCCGCAGCTCCGCCCAACCCAACACTAAAACACAAAAATGAGAAAGATTAAATGATATATAAACTAGAGAAAAATTTATGTTGTAATTTGAACCATAGATTGTAGGAAGAAACACGAAAGATCAACAGAACTCCTTACTTTTGTTTCAACATTTGCATCCCTAGTCAGGATAGGTTACAAGGCGGTTAGTCTGAATTATCGTCGTTGCGACAATGGGCAAGGTCACTACAAAGAAGTAACAAGAGCGCGCATTGATGCGTAGGTTTGTTTGACTGCTTCTCTACACTTATATCAAGCACTTGAACTGCTCAGCTGGAAGAGGATGGCCTGCATGGTCTCGCCGGCTGTGCACCGCCGGGCCGAGCATCGGCAGCCCGGTATCCTTGGCAGCCACGGACTATGCTTCTTCCTAGCAGGCTAGCTCATGTCCTGGTACCTCCCAGTCCGATCCCGACCGTGCCTGCTCTCTCCTCATGCGGGTCCAGTCGACCACATATGTATTTCTTTGGGTGCTCTGGTTGTTGCTGAGATACAAGTTTGGCGAGCTTATATTCCTTAGTTTCGTTCAGCTGCAAAAAGCTGGAAAGTTTGGTTTTTAATGCGCAACGTAAAGCTCGGCCAAAGGCCGCCTTTTGGTCTGATTACACGCACAGTTCGGGCACAGAGTTTCAGACTTTATAAGTACAATATAATGGAATTGAGACACGTCTCAATTGAATCTTTACAAGGTTATACACAGAAACCTTGGACCAAAAACATTACAGCTGTATCAAATTGGCACGATTCAAACAAATTTGGATACACGAACAATTTACAGTACATGTTTTCCTACACAAGATGGAGTCGAGCTTTTCCTCCTTTTCTTACAGTACTGAATGTTCATACTAGTCAGAAATTGTCCTGAACGAGGTCCAAACATATGGTCTTGTCGGTCTGCATGCAGGGGTGGCATCACCCTCACGCACCAAGAACAAATTGAAATTTTTCTCCCCACACACCAACTGAAGAAACTTATGGGTCTACCACTTCTTCCATCGACGTTTGCTTATCTCTCTCAGGAACGAAGTACTATCCAGATTGATAAAGCACTGAAGAAGTGACGATCCGTGAGGAATGGTCTCCAGTCGATCTGCAAGCACGGTCCCCATGTCGCTTCTCTCTCTTCTTCCTTTGTTTGTTTCAGGAACCTCAAACGTGTCAACTGTCAAGGCCTAAACTCCGTCGCGCTGCATCAAGATCTCATCCCTCATGTCACAAACGCGGTCCCTGAATCCTCGCAAGGAAAAAGAGAGAGAGAGAATTGCCGTCCCTTGAATCCTTGCCACCAAAAAGGGGTAGTCTCTGAATCCTTGCCCAAAAAAGTATCGACGTCTCTGAAGACGCTGAAGTATACAGATTACAGGGCAGATACACTTCCTCATCTGACGAGAGCAAGTGTTTTCTTTTGATTTATTTTTTTTTTCCTATTCAAGGATGGATGGAGGTCATTTGGTGCTGCAGGAGTGTAGAGTACGGACTATTTAACTTTTTTCCATCATGTGAAGGTATGTGAGAGGGGTTAATTGCACCCCCTCACATAATGGCAAAAAATTAAATATGCGAGTAGGGGGCATAAATCCTTCCTTGCAGTTCCTTTATCCAAGAATCTCGGAACAGTCAGCTAGCAATGCCATCACAAACTCTGCTACTGTATATGTTGCCAGCCTGAGTCCTGCAACTGATATGTGCACAAACTACAAACCCGAGAAAAAAACCATCGCACGGAGAAAAAGATTTTTACACAGGGAAGGAAGGTAGCTCGTCCGACCTGCAGTCGCTGACAGTCGCCAGTCGGTCGGGTGCCCCAGAACCAATCCAGACTAGTGTGCTACAGCCAGATCACCATATCATACATGTTCAATAAGCATACACTAAACGTTCAGCATCTTGCCATGGAGCTCCAAACAGATGGTCTCCAGTCGATCTGCAAGCAGGAATGGCCTCAAGGCCAAGAATAAATTGAAATTGTCTCCCCACACACCAACTGAAGAAACTTATGGTCTACCATTTCTTCCATCGACGTTTGCTTATCTCTCTCAGTAACGAAGTACTAACTAGATCGAGAAAGCACTGAAGAAGTGACGCCTCAGTGATGGATTTGGCCTGACCTGGGTGCCACAAGGCAGAGGTGGACAGCGTCCATCAAGTTGCTGAGTGGAAGCAGGCAACAGCCTTGCCTTGTGTGCTATGGGCAAGAACTCTTCCAGTCAGACTAGCTGGATATCCTGCTACCTCCCATGCCTACTCTCTATTCACAGAGGTGCAGCCTATTATGGAGATTTTCCATCTGACACCCAGTCGCACTGAAAATAACTGGGAAGCTTAAACCACGCGTGCATGGAGGAAGGAGCATAAAGAAAACAAGAGCATGAATATTATTAATACTAGAATTTTATTCTGGCCATGATTCATATTAGCAACAACTGGGAATTCTTGAGCACGGCAGGCCCCTTCACATTGATAAAAGAAATCATGTCATGGATGAGTAAACCGGACACCATGCACGAACTCTCGACGATCCACACCAGCTGAATGTCCAGTACCTCGTATTCCCATCCTTCAATTTTGTCACGAAGGCACAACCTAATCATCTTCCGAGGCTCCGCCCAACCTAACACTGAAAACATAAAAATGAGATAATAAGTAAATAACAAACAGAGAAAAAAATTTGTAGCTTGAATCATAGATGTAGGAAGAGATATAAAAGTCAATAGATGATCAGAATTCAGAACCCATCATCAGAATCATACTTTCTTACTTGTATCATTTTACTTCATATTGTGCGTACCTTCTCATCTACCCTCTCAAAGAAATTACCCATTAGTTCAGCATACATTATTTTGTATTGCCATATCTAGTTTATATATACACATAGCCTGCCTAGCGACCCTAGTTTGTTTAAAGAATGTTAGAATCATATCTTTTTTATCTGTATCCTTTAATTCATGTAGTACTTTCTCATCTACCGTCTCAAAGAAATGACACATTATCCCAAGCGCATAAAAATAATTAAAAGCTGGAAAAATTAAAATAAAACCTTATTCATGTCTTCTACGGCTGCGAATATACATACAGGATCAGCTGAGCGCATTGTGGTGGAATCACTAGAGCACGACAGGTTCAATTCAGAAACGAAATGATCATGCCATGGACATGGATGAGACTATTCCTCGTTACCATGCACGAATTGTTGGCAATGTGCACAAGTTGAATGTCCCGGTACCTCACATTCTCATTCTCCCATTTTGTTACGCAGGCACAACCTATTCATCTTCCATGGTTGTGCGTGCCCATAATAAGACTGAAAACACAAACAAAGGAAAAAAAACAAACAAAGCTAAGATTTTTTTAAAAAATTAGATCATAGATGTAGGAAGAGACATAAAAAATCAATAGAAGATCATAAGCCACATCTCCTTACTTTCGTTTCAACATTTCATATATCTCATACTCTCATCGTTTTGTGTAAATCCTTTTGATTCAGTGTAAGGAACAACGAATGTACATTGTCGTATATTATTCCCTAGTTTATATATATAGCCTGCCTACCCTATATTTCAATTAACTATGCATTTTTTCTTGTATCATTTACTTCATATTGTACCTTCTCATCTACCGCTCTCAAAGAAATATCACATTATTGTCCCACCTCAAAAAAGCATGTGCAAGAAGTGACATCAGTGATCTACCAGGCCAAGCATGTGAACTCTTCAACTCAAAAAAAAAATTAAAAAAAGAATACAATCACAAAGCGTCTGATAGCAATCGACTGAATCACATTTACCTTGACAAACCAGCATAGGTTGTGAGGCTACCATGGTTAGTTCACTGATGATCAACTTTTCAAGCACTAGAACTGTTCAGCAATGTGCCTTGCTATGTACACGTACAGGAGCATATATTGGAGCTTATTATTACAATTATTGCAAAGGTACACATGGAAATGAACACGCAGCAGCAGCCAGCTTCTCTCTCCAGATCAAAGTATGGCTGAGCACGTTAAAACAAAAATAAAATCCAACAAAACCCAAATCCAACATGCAAAATGGAGAGCAAATAGAGAAGGAACTGGAGTTCCCCAACACATCAACTAACATTTGATGCTGGTTACTGTAATTAATTCATTGATCAGTTTAGCAAAATTTGGATATGGGTTTATGTCAGTGAATTAAGCCGTGCATGTAGTACATGTGTGAAACAGCAAGGTGATGACACATTGGCTGGCAGTTTGTAGTAGACCTTGTATGACTCTTCAACACATACACCAAGAGCTAGAAATTCAACAGATTCACCAAAAGGAATCTTGTCTTGGAAGCCATGTGCATGTACATGCACTGACCTGAGCCACTCAACATGAGCTGAATGTCCCGCTACCTCCCATGCCTATCCTATTCTCCACAAGCCACACAACGGCATAGTCTTCCACCCAACCTATATATATGGATGCAGGTAGAGGCAAAAAAAAATCAATATATAGAAGTTTAGAACCCAACTCTATTTAATCATTTAACCACCTATTACTTAATGTCTTTTTCTTTACACCTTTAAATTCATGTGAAGGTATACATTGTTGTGTATTGCCTGCCTAGCTACCAGCCCCTACTTCTCGTTTAAAGATTGGTTATTAGAATCAAATCTTTTTTTAATTGCATCCTTTAATTCATACAGTACCTTCTCATCTACTATCTCGAAGAAATACCACATTATTATCCCACATTGAGCGTAGGATGCCCTATATGCGAGATCTGCCAGAACAAGCATGTGCTCTCCAACAATTAAAATCACAAGCGCACAAAGAGAATGACTCGAATCACATTTACGTTGACAGATAGGATGTGGAGTTGCCATGGTTTACTTCACTGATCACCTGAAACAGCGATCACAGTCGTCTGAATTGTCGCCAGACAAAGTGACAGCAAAGAAGTAAAGGAGTGCACATGCGTGGACGCATCACCCATGGATTTGTTTGGCTGCTTTGCCATACTTTTCAAGCGCTTGAATAACTGCGACGCCAGGCCGGGCACGAGCAGGCCGGCGGCGCGGTAGAGCAGCGACACGGCGCCCTCCCTGTAGCCCTTGCCCTCCTTCGTTCACAGGAAGGCGCCCTTGAAGGGGTCCCCGGCCCCCACGCATTGCCGTACATGGACAGCAGGTACCTCGGATGGGTTCGGTATCGGACGGGACGGCTACGATGGATGGAGATCATATGGATACCAATTCCCATCCGAGCTCGGTGTCCCCAACACTAAGGATCTGCTTGGTTCCCTTGCTCACCCTTGCCTAATCTTGCCTAGCAAGGTTAGAGAACAAGCCAGCATGCATGTTTGGTTGCTTTGCTTGGTTTGAATTTGGCAAGTGAGCAAAGATTTCCTTACTTTTGAGAGAGAATCAAACTGGCTCTCCCCACCAAGGTTTGCCTTGCCAAGCATGGCAAGTGGACAAACTTAGGCAAGACAACGAAGCATTATATTCCCTAAGTTTTCTAGGAGTTTGTCCATGGCGGCCGCGACAGTCTCCGTGGTGGCGGCGCCCGCTCAGGGCCTGGTGGTTTCTTGACGCCGCCGCCGCCAACCAGCAACGATCCAATCGGGGGCATCCAGCAAAGGAGGGGGCATCGATCCGCCGCCGCAGCTCTTGGATCTTTGGCGACCCAGCGTGCGCTTCATAGCAGCCTTAACGGATCATCTTCTTCCACGCCGACCACCAGCAAACAGCTGGTATATCATATCTCTTTGATTCAAATTTTCTTTTTTTTACTTCCATCTCAAATTAACCAACTTTTGATCCTATCATCTTTTCCTTCCTTCAGGATGTACCGACTGCACTTTGGTTCACTGATTTACATGTATGGTTGGATGACGCCCCGGTTGGAAAGAAAAGTGAAGGAACGGACAAGTTTGATGAACGATTGCTTAACCCAAGCCATCGAAGCTGCTGAGCTGCTTCTAGCTGATCTAGATGTTTCTTCAGCGCAAAGCTCAGGTATCTTCTTCCTGACTTCGTACTGATAATTTACCGGTTACGATTCAGTTTTAGATACCGCACCGAGTATGCTTTGATGATAAGGCATTTGCTGCATTGTCACATCCTAGTGTTTTAGGTGTTGATTTTTTAATTAATTGCTTAGTTTTAGAATGGAACCTCTCGTGTCGTGCACTGATGAGCCTTTTTGTTGTGTTATTAGCTGCGCACTTGCTAACATTTACTTTTATGTGCTACATGCAGGACTTGGTAAGCAGCAGCCTGATGGTATGACTGGGAACAGAACTAGCGTTGACAAGTTAGAGGAAGCCAAGGAGCTGGAAACTCCCACCGAGCACTATCAAGCTGAAATCACCCAGCTTAATGAGTTGGAAGCTGAAATTTCCAGGCTCCAGATTGCATTGGAGTCTCGTTCACTAGGCGTGGTAAAAGTCGTTCTAATTTAGCTTAGTAATTTTAAGAATCAGGCTAAAAACGGGTTGAAATACTATATAATTTTGAGCAAAATACATATAGAACTGAGTTGATTGTGAAGGAGCCATAAGGGTCATGATTCATTACCACCCATATGTTCAACGGATTCACCAAAGGAAATCTCATCTTTAGAAGCCATGTGCATGTACATGCACGGACCCACAGTACTCAACATGAGCTGAATGTCCCTCTACCTCTCATGCCTATCATATCGATCTCCACAAGCCACACAACGTCACAGTCTTCCACCCAACTTATATGGATGCTGGTAGAGGCAAAAGAGATTACAATTATGCCATTACAATTCTTTACTTCTTCTATTTCAAATTATGCCATTACAATTCTTCTTCTACTTCGGATTTGCCATTTTGTACGCCTTTGATGCTCTTGGACCTACTTGCAGTCTCTGATATTTTCATATGGACAAAAATGCCCCTACTACATCTTCTATCTTCATATGCTGACGTGTGGGGGGCACCAATCATCTGCTTCCTCTTTCCTTTCTTCCCTAATCCATCTTCTTCCAATGGAACCACCTAGCTCTAGCCTGACCCGCGCTCTCATACGGCGCCGCCGAGCTCTAGCTCGGCCTTGCGCATTCGCCGCTCCGCGCACACGCCCGGCCTCGGACGACCACTGCAGTTGCCGACGAACATGAGGTAGTGGAAGTGGCTGGTCCCCGCGCTGCACTTGCACGCCCCCGCAGCGACCTACTTCCCGCAGCCGGCCAAGACGGGAGCGTGCGGGCGTACCCGCCGTCGGTGACGGCGCGTCAGCTGGTTGGTAGCCTTGGAGTTTGGACCTTGTGGCCTCCCTCTGTTCCCAGACTTTTGTACCTTTCTGTCTAACTCCTTGACGCTGGCATCCGCACCTTCTAAGGTCTCTATCAGCCCATCTCGTATTCCTCGGTTCAGATCAAATGCATCACCAAATCACCACAGGTTTGCTTCACCGGTTGAAATCGATGCATCACCAAATCACGATGGTTTTGCTTCACCGTGGCTATGGGTGGGGCGGCGGAGGCAGAGGAGGTCGGCGTGAGATGGGTGCGACTGCGACCTTCGGTGCCTTCAAGTCTTAGGGCGGAAGGAAGGAGGAGAGAGGAAGGGGATAACACGTGGGACACGTGTGTAAGTGAGGTGTAGCGGGGTATCTTGGGCATTACGAAAATATGGTGGCCTGCAGGTGGGTCCAAAAGTATCAAAGATGTAGAAATGGCACGGTTCAATCAACCTAAGAATTGTAATGGCATATTTTCAAATAAATGAATTGTAATGGTATATCTCCAAACTCGAGTTGTTGCAATGGCACAATTCTAATTAACCCCTAATACAAAGGAGAGCTTTTTTAGTTTAAAGTAGCCACTGGTGCTTGTTGGTACTTTTGTCTGTGATTTTTATCCACTGTCTATTCTTAAAAAACAATTAGAAAAATTAAATTTAAGGATTATTCTTTTACTTGGTCCAACTAATTTTGTAGTCTTCTCTTCGTTTACTTCAATGTATTTACTTTGTTTTTACTGTTAGATTTTTCAGGATGGACGGCTCTCATTTTTTCCAACCATTACTAAGGGAATAGGGAAGAAAAATCCATGTGCACTCCAACAATTAAAATCACAACAACCGCGCAAAACGAATGTCTCGAACCACACTTATGTTGGCAGATAGGACGTGGGGTTGCCATGGTTAGTTCGCTGAAACAACGATCACAGTCTGAACTGTCGCCAGATAAGTAGCAACGTCGCAGGCTCGCAGCAAAGGGCATGTTCGCTTCAGCTTATAAGCCGGCTGAAAAGTTGAAACGGCTGATTTATTGTGAGAGGAAAACACTGTTTGGTGGTTGATAAGCCGGCTGAATAAGCTGAAGCGAACAGGCTCAAAGAAGTAAAAGAGTGCACATGGACACATCACTCATGGATTTGTTTGGCTGCTTTGCTGTACTTTTCGATCGCTTGAGTAACTGTTCAGCAACTCGCCTAGCCATATCCATGGAGAGGATGGAAGCATAATATTGAAGCTTATTATTCCAATTATTTGCAAAGATACACATGGAAATGAACACGCAGCAGCAGCCAGCTTCTCGATCTCTGCAGAGTCCACACACACACACACACACACACACTCGATCTCAGCTAATCCCCAAAAGCTGGAAAAAATAAAATAAAATAGAACCTTATTGTTCATCTCTTCCACGGCTCATATATAGTATAGTAGGTAGGTCTAGATCGATCACGAACAGTGAAATTCATCATCATCATGGACGATCGATCAGGCCTCCTTGGCCGTCATGCTGCCGAGGCGGGCGGCGTTGACGTAGTCCCTGGGGCTGTGCGACGCGAGGCCGGGCACGAGCAGGCCGGCGGCGCGGTAGAGCAGCGACACGGCGCCCTCCCGGTAGTCCTTGCCCTCCTTCATCCCCAGGAAGGCGGCCTTGACGAGGTCCCCCCACGCGTTGCCGTACATGGACAGCAGGTACCTCGGGTCGATATAGTTGGGGTTGGGCGCGTCCCCGCCGTCGGCGATGGCGGTGCACTTGTACCACCCGTTGAAGTAGACGCATGTCCCGCCGTGCACGAACTCCGCCACCGGCGGCGCGTCGAACGGCACCCGTGGCACGACGTCGTACCGGTACACCACCCGGAGCAGCTCCACGGGCACGTTGGCGCGGAGGAAGGCGGCGAAGACCTTGTCCCCGACGCGCGGCTGGCCGTAGGTGACGACGGAGATGAGGCGGTCGAGGACGTCCCGCTCGCCGTGGAACGCCAGGAGCGCCGGGAAGATGGCGGCGAGCGCACCGCCGAGGCTGTGGCCGGTGACGACGAGGTTGGCCTTGGGGTGCTTCTTGAGCTGGTCCTGGATGACCTCGCGGAGCTTGTAGTAGGCGAGGGGCTTGCCGGCGTCGGCGTTGGGCGCCGCCTTGGGGAAGGCCCGGGCGGCGTCCTTGCCGTCCTCCTCCTGGAGGCCCAGCGCCTTGAGGAAGCCGACGTGGACGTGGCCCATGGCGCCCATGCCCAGCCACGAGAGGTTCACGTCCGTGGACCAGTCCCGCATGTTGAAGGGCTCCGTGCCGCGGAACGACACCACCACCACGCTCGCGTCCGCCGCCTTGTCCGTCATCACGAACGCCTGCGTCGTGTGGTCGCCAACGAACTCTGCACGAGTCCGGATTGTTCATCAGCATCCATGCACAAAATCTTGGGTAACTTTTACTAGCTAGTTTACTGCAGTTGTTATTGCAATGTTAACTTACTGTTCCAGCAGCTGTAGTAGCCCACGAAGTTGAACTGCAAGTTTCAGACAGCAGACACAGGGAAGATCGCATTAGCTTGCATTGTGATTACAAGTGGATTTGCACCTACCTACTTGGATATGATATGTTTGTTTATGCAGAATCGTATCATGGATTAGACAGTGGCGCGCAGTTGTTAATGGCAGATTAGTTACATTTTATATGGACGTTGTCATGGAGTCAGTGTCGTCAGTGTCACTGTAGTGTGCACATATGCAAGTGGGTCCTTGTGCACGTGATGTGTACACGCGATGGTACACGGATCTTGATGGAGCAATCGATGCATGGGCAAGGCTGTCCACTTGTCCCAGAATGATTGGTGCCCTTGTTACAATTGTTTGGCAGCAGTGTTACGTTGCCAATCGTCAGGCATAGTTGGCACGTTGACTACTTTGTTCGTCCTCGCATATAGGTACAGTAAACATGAACAAGATGTTCAGGAGGAATAATGTATAATTACGTGCATGTGTGAGTGGGTGGGTCCACATGTCAGCTATTTATTCCGGCAGAATTCTAATAAATAAGCAAAGCTTAATTTCATGGTTGCTAAAGCTTTCAATTTTTCCCTGGATTTATTTATTAGAACTAAAATTTTGACCCACTTATTTCCCTGTTTAATTTGGCCATTTACCGTCCACTACCGAGACCACCACCGGTTCAGTCCAGTTACCAGCCGTTATTAGTCTGCTGCTCTAAATTTGTACTGGTAAGATTTTTTTTATTGTTTTACTAAAAAATATAGTACCAGCTCTGTACCTTCCAGACGTTCTTGACGACGTTCTCGATGTAGGCGGCGTTCTCGTAGGCGATCTTGGCGGCCATGACGGTGACCTCGAAGATGGAGAAGGTGCGGAGGCGGATGAGCCGGCCGTTCACGTACTGCTGGTGCACGAGCGGCACCGACGCGCCGCCGCACTCGCCGCTCTCCACGTCGACGTAGTAGTCCTCCCCGACCGTCGCCGCCTTGCCGGCGCCGGAGACGCCCACCACCTGCAGCCGCCGGTCGTCGGGGCCGCCGCCCGCCGGCAGCGGCTTCAGCTCCGTCCTCCCGTCGATCATCCCGATCATCGACCGGAAGTTGGGCGCCTCCCGGTTCAGCGGGATCACCAGCTTACCTGCCAGTGTTCATCATCCATCGGCATATTTCTTAATTAGTTTTATACTCGGGCGTGTGATGTACAATTGTGGAATTGTATGGTCACTATCTGCTAAAGTGTTGAATTATTATGTAATTAATTATCTGCTAATCACATGCAAGTGTGTGATGCATTAGGTAAAAGGAGGACACAACTAAACTTGACAATAGGACAATAGAAAAGGTCAGGAGCAGGTGGTAATTTCTGTGAGGTCGATCTTGTCCAAGGCACCTGGCGAAAAATTAACAGATAGAAAGCTTGAAATGGCAACCATAAAGAAGCTAGAGAAAACCAAACGCAAATTAATGGTTAAATTACGGTTGCAAGAAGAACAATGTGAATGGAAGAGACAAACAGTTAATTACAAAAATGATTAAACTAACAAACAAAAAACATGTCAAAGTAACCATAATGAACAGATCAATTAAACTAACAAACAAAAAACATGTCGAAGTAACCATAATGAACAGATCAGATAGAGAAAGAAAAATGTTAAATTGACCCAAGCAATTCATAACAAACTATAACTAAGTGAAACAGGAAAAACATAAATGCATTGTTTAGAAGAAGAACAAATAAACTTGAGAATGCATGGGACAATAAAAAAAGTAGGGAGCAGGTAGTTTCTGTGATTCCGATCTTGTCCCAACCACTCGGCTAAATTAACAGAAAACCTTCAAAGGGCAACCATAACGAAGAGAAAATTAATAAAAAATCCAGTAGGGGGCTCCGATCCCCTGCTGTTCTAGTAAAAATTAACTTTCAAATTACGGTAACAAAATTAAATTAAAGAACTGCATAAGCTAAGGAAGATGAGAAACAACAGGCGAAAAATGATAAACAAACTAAAAAACTTATAACGAAGAACCATAATTTGTGTAGAGAGAAACAGAAAGAAAAAAGGTAAACTAACAAAAAATTCAAAAAAAACGAAGAGAAATATTAGGAAAACAAATGCTGAGAGAGAGTGAGAAAGGAAGAGAGCGAGACGTTCTGTGCATGGTCATAATGCACCGTTCAGTCAACTTTACCTTTGACGACATGCAGTCAAATTAAATTAGCACGCATGCATCAGCCTGCATGCATTTTCCGGTGCACGCGTTCTTACGGTCTTTGACTTGTTCTATTGGTGGCGAATTATAGAACACGTGTTGGTAGAAGTTCTTTGCAAATTAAGTTGAATTATGTCACAAACCAGTTCGTAATTAAGTTGATCATCATCCGCACCTGGTTATCTTGCAGTATAGTCATTCATTTGTGACGTCATATATACATTTACTTGTTGTTATCCAAAGATCAAATAATATTATATATGTGTATAACGATTTAAGATCTAAAATAAATGTGACGTTAATGGTGGTGTTCACGTATATACGTGCATACGTACATCTGAAGATGTTCAGGAAGATGCCGAGTATGCCATTGTTGAGCGCGATGAAGTTGAGGATGAACTCGACGACGGTGCCGATCATCACCGCCGGGTAGTAGGCGGCGGCGAGCGCCTTCTGGATGATCTGCGTGAGCAGGACGAACATGTCCCCCGGCGTGCTGCCGACGTCGGCGGCGGTCTGGTCGCCGGCCTCCACGAACGGGTAGCTGGTGATCGGGCGGCGCAGGAACAGCATCGACAGGATGTCGACGAACCGCACCTTCTCCGACCGGATGATCAGCTTCTCCGCCCCCATCTTGGGGCCGCCACCTGTGGCGAGCTGCTGCTGCTTCGCCACCATGGTCGCCGGACGGCGAGTGGTGCTAGCTCTAGCAGCTGATGATAGCTACACCACCCTAGTAGTAGGGCGCCCTAGCTGATTAAGCTAGCTACGTGTAAGTGTGGTAGCTAGCAAAGTGGAAGGCTCAAGCTGGCACGATGCTGAGATGGAGCGAAGGGGTGGCTTTTTATAGGGCAACAAAGAGGGTCGGGTTGGGGTTGGGCTGGGCTTATGATAGATACTGGACAGACGCGCCATGGACCGGGCTGGGCCGATGCCGAGCAGGGCCATGGGCCAGGATGTTTGATTGATCTGTTTCTATGATTGGGTTTGATAGGTAGAGGTGTCTGTCTAGGGTTTGCATGCAGAGTTCTGCATGTTTTCACATGTGACATTAAGTAAGGTGGTACTGCTGGAGTGTGGCCAAGTCAGCAGCGCGTGGATCATGTGTTGTGCTGATTTCCGGGGTGGTTTACTGACCTCCCTGGACGCTAGTCGCTAGCTAATAGCTGGCTGATGGGATCTGCACCGAGACTGTTGTACATATTTTAGCTTCATATATATGAGTACTGACATCGACATCTGCATATGCACTGTACTGTTATGGTGGACTTAGAAACTATGTATATCAGTCTGCTAGATTTAAATTTAAGGTGACTTAAACTTAATAACCACGGGGAACCTAGAGTCACCTGTGAATTAAGGACATGCAAGTGTTAAGTTACCTTAAAGCTCTTGAGAGTTATGGAAGACAGGAGCAGACTAAATGAATTGCCGAATGCTGCCACTAGGATGAGCGTCAGCAAGTCCGAATGGAAGCTTAGAAGTTGATTCAAGAGTTTGTTTCTTCGGTCAGTCTGTTTCTCGTGTTTAGAACTCGTGTTGAGTTTGAGGTGTGGGCAGTCTGAATACTGCAGGAAGCTTTCAGATTCTGATTGCGGAGGCTGGAACATTTTCCTTAATCTAAAAAAGTGTTAAGTTACCTTAAAGCTAGCATACCCCTAGTGTCTAGTTCAGGTAAGTTTGGATGCATGGGAATCACTACTCCAATTTGTCATATATAATCAATTTTCCATGGGGTGATCCTCTCTAGCTAGTTTACTTGAGCACATGTACCTGTGTAAAAAATATTTGTAGATCAACCGATTTAGAGCTTCAGCGGGGATAGATGCTCCTCATTAATTGAATGTTTTTTAGCTTTGCCTCACTGTATCTGTGTATTATTGTATCCTATTGTGTTGCTTGTGTTATTTCCTCCAAGCGGTGCTGCATGTACCATTTTAGTGGAGGCATCTCTTTAATACATGCACGAATGCCCACACGTAGGGATGTATCCCTCTACATCCACGGTAAGATTTTTTTTTTCTCTCCAGTATATACTTGTTAGATTTCACCAAATCTGAAATGGCATAATATAATCCAAAAGATGAATTAGGAGGAAATGAAATTTATATATTGCTCCGTTGTTGGTTAGGCCTTTTTTTCTCAGATTGGTGTTGAATTAAGCAGCTATCATTTCTCACAGTCCAAGATGATTAGTTGAGCATCACGGAAACAATCCCTCTGTTCATCCAAAAACAAACTCTTTTGGATCTACAGCCCAGCCATGGATCGACCAGCATTGATGTGCAGGGTTATCTCTCTTCCTCTCAACATCAGTCAATACCTCCAGCTAATTTTAGGTGGGTCATCATTCCATGTTATTTCTGTGGGAATAGTGTTCTAATTTTAGGTGGGCCCACCATGAAAAGGATGTAACTTTACAATGTAGAGATTACTACTATACACAGTTCACACTGTACCATTCCCATCGTGCAGAGTTATAGTAGAAATTAAGGCATTTTGCTTTCGTAGTGTGAGCTCTTCACTGTTTACACTACTTTTAATTTCATCGTGCTACTTTGGTTAGCTTCCGGTCCATTCTGTGCGAAGAGAAAGTAATCATCCTTTTGAAATAATTTTCATTTGCAGATCTTTTGCTAAAATTTATATGTATCAGAATATTTTTAGGGCCTGTTTGTTTGAGTTGCAGCTTTTGAGCTTTTCTGAAAAGCTGCTGCTGGCTTTTTACTTCTGAAAAGCCAACACTAACTTTTAAAAGGTGCGATAAGCTTTCTGAGCTTAAAAAGCTACGAAAAAGTAATAAAACGAGCTTTTTAGTTTTCCATATAAACTTAGCTTTTCAGGACTTCCAGCTTTTCGGAAGCTACACAAGAAATTCGTTGTTTCTTTGAGCTTCTGGCTTTTCACGTTGAGAAGTTGCCAGGAAGCTCAAACAAACAGATAATATATTGAAGTGTTGTCTCATCATAATTTAAAAATATACATGTTTGTTAAGTTAGGAACCTAATTTATCCCTAGATTCATTCAAAAACCGAAGTCTTTCATTTTAGCTAGACGACGCATATCTAGATATATAACCTCAAAAGTAAACGGATTCTATGCATGTAAATTGCATATATTAAGCAATGAGTGATGTCCACGTGCATTGTTATCCTAAGATGACAACTAATTAGATTTATGCACACCACGATCACATGCATGATGAGAGAGAGAGAGAGAGATCCGCGAGAGCTATCAACTAAGTGATGCACCAATATAAATAATTGATGATGATGTGTGTATAGTAAGTAAACACATCAAAAGATGGCTATAATGTCACAATCAAGAGACGGCAGCATCGCTGGCTGTGTTCTTATGGCAGTTGTGTTGCGTAAATGTGCTTTCATCCAAGGGAGATCTCACCAATATTTTTCAAGTAAAAACAAGGACTCCGATTGACAAGTTGTAACTGGCATGCTGTTGGTGCAGTGTCTTCAATTTCAGAAGAAGACGCGAGCAATTGAGCGCAACGTGTGAAAGCGATCGCAATTTGGTAATTTGTACATGATATAGACTTTGTCTTCGACCCAATACACGTTGTAATCTAATATGGTAATTTTGTATAAGATGATATTATTGTGGTCTTAATAGTAGGTCTCTGCATATCAACAAACTACATATGTACGGTTTAGCCATTTTGTATATATAATAACTAGATTTACAAACAGTAATAAATTGATTTGCAGTGGGACTAGAGTCTTCTATTAATTCACTGGCAATTTTAACAAATGGGCGTATGCGAATGAAACATTTACCATAGATCAGCCAATTGGGCAATTCCAGTGGGGTACTATGGCCTCCTAGGTACAATATATTACGTGGCTCTCACACGATATGGTTGCACATGCTGTGTTTTCTGTGTCATTTCTGCATCCAGTTAACATTTTGTGTGCAATTTTGCTATAGCCATCCCTTAAGTATAGGTATACATTTGACTATATGCATGTTTTGAACGGAGTACCACTTTTTAGAATTATATCGAATCCTGCACAAAAGTGTCAATCGTATGCTCTATCTAGGTTTCTCCTATGTCATTATTTCCCATTTCAAGTCACGTTTCTACCATTAGTAATATTCAGTGTTTTAAATAGCAGGCTAGATTGGAGCTCTAGTGGCTAACACTAGCTACCGTCATGCATGATAGCATTGTACTAATTGCTAAATAGGCAAGTACAACATATATCTCCAGCTAGGGCATGCAAGTTGTGGCTGGAGGAAGATGCAAGAATATTGGAATAGAGCATACGTGAAAGACATGAACCTTTCGATAGCCTTTTGATATATATAGAATGCAGGGAAGAAAAAGAAGGGGCAAGGAGATAAAGAGGAACAAGGCAACAAAGGGCAAGTTTGGCTTTTATGTGCTGACTTGTCAAACGGCATGAAGCATGTGATTGTGCGACTACTGAGTGCATGGCTAGCATTGTCAAAACTATGAGATGTTGAAGAGGATAGCATTGACAAAACTATGAAAAAAGAGTGTGCATCATTTTTTTTATATTACTAGAGCATTATGATTAGTAAATGTGCGCAAGATAAATTGTTGAGGTCAGGGAGGGATAGAGATGTTACAACCACTTGAGAAATAGAAGTATATATAGGTTAGATCTAAGACATTCTGATGTTGATGCAAACTTCCATGAAATGGCAACTAGGTTGATGATATGAAATATGTAACCTCTCTTACAAGGTACAACAAGGAGTTAGGACATCGGTATATCCATCTATCAAGAAACTCTTTTTAACCCGTTTTTTCATTGTTTTACACCAGTTGGAATTTATAGTATGGTACTTGTAAAAAAAAAGTCGAAAAAAAGTCGACTAGTACAGTAATTTGTTTGTCACATGTCAGAATGGTTTTCCATATGTGTGCGTGCTGAAAGTAAAAGAATGGCATAAGCATTCTTTGTGAGAAGTAAAAGAGAACAATAGAAGTAGCATAAAGAGTCAATCAAGTGTGCATCACATGCCGACCGCGACTTTGATTGAGACAATTACATGCTTGACATGGTATTTGGACGTAGTAATCATGTGTCAGCTACATATCACTAAAAAAAAGGGGTCCAATATTCTAATAATCTCATTTCAGCTGGTTGGAGCTACGTTGTATATTATGTTGTTGATCGATGGTGATGTGTAAATGTGCAAGCTTGGTTGAGTTACATAGATTATGAAGGGTATCAAGGGTATAGGTGCATTTGATAGATTATCTTTTATTTATCACGAGGAACTTTCATAAGGCCTCTAATAACCTTTTCATCCATTTTTGTTATCTTAAATTAGCTGATTTTATTATAGCTCTTTTCTACGATAACCAACTACTGCTAAAAATATTATTTTATGAATATAATATAGCCGCAAAACCACCAAGCATTATGTAGCGGTGCAAGCAGCAGGGCCGGTCGAGGATAACCACGCACAAAGCCACCATATGCAGCTGCTTGCTGAAAGAACAATAATGCCACTGGCATACAAGATACATCATACATATCGTGAGCTTGGTGGCTTCAAACACACAGAAACCCACACGAACTGGCACGCAAAAGTATCTGGATTGCTTGCTCTTCAACTTTCTTGCTGAAAGATCGAACTAGTATTGTTCACAATGAACAAACTGAACAATTGAGTAGTGCTGCAAAATTATCAAGAAAAAAAAACAGAAACATAACAGCAGAAAAAAGAACAAGAACGTTCAGAGTAGTAATCATTGTATCGTCAATGAATATATAAAAAAAATGCACATGGTACGTTACACTATCTAAGATAAACAAGAACTGTAAGCTTTTCTCGTAGTCTCTCTCAACCTGATAGCTCATAGGGTCTTCTGAGTAATTTTGATGAATATAATCCCCAACACCTAGAGATTTATGACACCGAGGTAATATACTACAGTACCGATGAAAGTTTAAGAAGCGCAAATCTTATTTTGACGTCGATAAGAATTTGATTTATTTTCACACAGGAAATCTCATAAGCAGTTAATTTACTGTAACAGGATAGGTAAAAGAGGACAGCAGGGAGACATAACGCGTCGGTTGTGTGCATCACATTGTCCTACTGTATAGATCTGTCATGATAGAAATCTTGACTAGCTAAGCAAGTGGTATGTTTGTCTCCGTATATAATCATGAGAAGGAGACAAGCATTTCAAGAAAGCTTAATCTCTGTTCAAGATGCATGGTTGGACTAGTCTTTTCTAAAAAAAATTGTTTACACATGCATATATTAAGTGTTTTTTTGTTAGTAGTGTTTTTTTTGTTTTTCAAATTATGCCAGCAAGTTTTTTTCCCTAAATATTAAGAATGTTCAACACTCCCGTACGTAAGGAGAGATCGTCGCAACATGGCACCTTCTTTTTGGACAAGTGTCTTAGGGCCTATAGCGAAGGAACCAACTATTTCCCTTTTCAAAGGTTGGAGCTAGCTCCCGCTTTTCAAAACAACGGCCAAAGTGTCATCTTTTTTGGAGCATATCTTTTTGATAAAGCGATCAAATAAAGTGGATATGATGCAGCAAAGTGTGTACCATATCAACACCAAAAGTGAATGCATATGCATGCATGTGTGCTGTGTAGAGATCGAGAAGTAAACTAGGGCGGGCGCATGATTGGCGCGCGCTCGCGGGGGTTGGAGAAGCACGCAACGACGACGCGTGCATGGCGGCCAGCATAGTCGTCGTCCGATCCATGCAGGATCGAGCAGCAGCAGGCAGCTTACACGAGACATGGATCAAGGCGCGATTGCTAGCTCCTGCAGTTACACTGCTAGTACGTACGAATTATTTTACCTCTCGAGCCTAGGCCTTTTATGCAAAAAAAAAACTATGTATTTAAAAAAAAGTAAAAACGATGTACAATTGAAAGGGAGGGTCGATCGTACACCCAATCATTGTGTATCTGGATCCATCCATCCATCTCAATACCAACACGCATGTATTGGGGTGTGTGATGCGCCATGCCCATGCATGCATGAGTGCAAGTAGCTAGGTTACTGACGGCGTCGATCGATATCGATCCGAATCACGTCACTGTACTGCACTGCACCGGTGGCCTACGTACGTGTGCGTGGATCGTCCAAGCTGGATGGGGTCGTATCGATCCGATGCGCCCTGCCGGTCGGCTAGCTCTCCATGCATGATCCGCATGGGCATATAGATGCACCAATACATTATCATGCATGGGTCAACTAGTTGCATCAGGCTTTCTCATATGGTGGCCCGTCCGCGTAGGGACGCAAAAGGTGGGCTGCTTTTGTCGTGTGCTAGCTCACGGTTTCTTTCCCGTCTCACGGTGTTCACATTATTTATAATTTTTATATCCAGCATATGCAAGATCAGCATTAGTTAGTTCCACTGTGGGAAAAGAGAAAATGATCATCTTTTTCAAGTAAAGTTCAATTGACATATACCTATCACTTATCCGTTGCCAAAAAAACATTAAAAAAAAGAGCTTTGCCGTTCATTAGGTCATCAGGATCTAGCTTTTACAGTAAATTTCAGACCAAAATCTTTCAAATTATCTGACAGCTCTGTCTAATTAGTCTGGTCAGTCGTAGTGTAATTGTCATGCATCCTACTCTGCTTATTTTAGGTGGGGCCTGACAGCTTGTTGATCAATAGTACTATCCCACATGCATTTTTATCCAGAGATAGACGACAGCTCTGTCTAATTCACATCGCCCATCACATGCATTATAAGATTATAAGATAGAGACAAAATGACAACATGTTGGAACGGTGGATACACATGATTATTGGAACATAAGCTCTCAGGAAAGGAATGTGCTCTGCTGTAATGCTCATCATATGGGAAGTCTGGAAGGAAAGGAACAAGCGTATTTGATTGATTTTCAATCAAGAGGAAATGACAACCGCTGCTCTTTTTGCAAAAATCAAGGAAGAACCCGGAGCATGGATAGTAGCGGGGTAAAGGACTTAGCACTTTTTATTTCTCGCGAGTAATTGTCTTTTTAGATGTGTCCACCCACCGGCTAGCCGGTTGTACAAACCCTCTCTATCAATGAAATAGGCACAAATTCGTGCCCGTTCGTTCAAAAAAATGTTAAGAGACAAATGGGCCACAGCTCAACTGAGATACACAGATGCCGTATGTAAACAAATCAGAAGATTGCTATAATCAATCAAGTTGATGGCATCCACACTGGCCGTTTGTGCATGCATTATTGCAGATATATACTAGATGATATAATAATTGTGCTTCCAATTTCGGGCCGGGGGATCGGCCAATAGTGTTTTCTGAATTACAAACAAGCTAGGGCTCTGAATGACAACAAGTTGTGCCTCCAATTTGTTGATCAATAGCGAATCTATTTCACCTTTTATCTATCATTTGTTGATCCTCCTCGCCCCTTTTTCTTCTGTCTAATCTTTTAAAGTGAATGCTTGTACCTGATGAACAACAGAAGTGAATGCATGTACCAAAAAATCAAAGGTGTGCACTGTACCGGCAGTATGCAGTATGCAACGCATGGCTGCTGCATTATTGATGATGTCGGTCGGAGGACAACTGGGATGGATGACGCCGAAATTAAATAAGCCAGCTGTCCCTCTCGTTCAGTCGATGATCGCCCCTGCTCCTATGCAGACGTCTGTATGTGTGTATAGTACTGTCAACTGTGTGTGCATACTGTGCAGCAGCAGCGTGAACGCAACACCAATAATCGACGCCGTTGTCATCATCTTCCATGTGTGACAACTGACAAGAAGGTCATGGTAGATTTTTTTTTTTTGAAACGAACTGCCGGTGGTTATGTTGAAAAGGGAGAGAGGCTAGAAAGCCCAAAGTATTTACAGATGCTTAGCAAGCTTGGAAAATTATACCTTATGCACAAGATTTGACAAATGTTTTTGCACCCGCGAAAATCCAGCTGGCAGATTCCTCCTTGATTCTTGATGCAACCACTGATGACTCTACACGATCAAAAATCCCAGCAAATGAGGATGATAAGCGATGGTAGATGGGCGATGGAGATCTTAGTTAAGGTATAGGTCTACAAGACTAATCAAGGAAGAAATCCATTACCTCCTTTCAACCCACTAAATAATAATGCATGTTCATTCACTAACGATTGATCACTGCCAATACAGATCGAGCAGCTGATTCAGTATACAGGTTAACGAGTCAGACTGATCGAGCTGATTCAGTGCACTCACAAAGCCAAGCGTTCCAGTGCCCCCAGCAGATTGGTGTCCTCAGCTGTGGCACGTATTGGAGCTGTCCACCGTACGCATCCAATCATGCGGACCCATCAATAATCTCCATCTCAAAATGAAATGCATGAGATGATGCATGCCAGTAACGAGCTTCAATCGGGCCGGCCCATATCACACTGTGACCGCTCGCTAGCCCGGCCTGGCATTCTCTCGGTGGCGAACAGTATTAGACTGGACTATCGGACCCGTAATAGGATTCTTCTTGGGCTTCACAGATGTTTCCTTCCGACAGTTAAGCGGCCCGCTCACGTCGCACACTGGCGGGCGGGTCCATGGTCCATGTATACGTGCTTGTTGCCTGGCCCAGTGGGTAGGATCATTTGCATTTTTCTTTTCCTGGCTCAACAGGCGGCCCAGGTAACTTCCATGATAGTTTTCAGTTTCTTCTCTTATTTCCCCACTATTTCTACCATCCACAACAGCATGCTTTATTATGCTTTAAAGAACGATCGGAAGCAACTCTACTATATATTCAACAAATCATATCATAAATCATGAAGCACATCTAAGGGCTAAAAAAGTGAGTTACAAATAGGAAAAATCTAACTCACTTTGCAGGGAGGAAATATGATTTGATCGACTTAGTTGTTTTGTAAATTAGCTCATTATTCATCCATATTCGAAGGATTTGGTCCCAACACTCGTCCATCCGAAACAAGGACGTATCGCACAGCAGAAAACTCACGTTACGTTATACATGTTCAGCTTGGTGGATGCCCATTGTTGCACTACGAGATCCGACTGTGCCACATGGTTTGGCAAGTTTTGGTCCTATTTTCTCGGGAAGTCAGGAGGAAAACGTTTTGGTCCTGTATTGAGACAGAGACGAACAACAACACACCAACCGACCAGGTTTCATTTGTTTGGGATCGATCGATCAAACATCTCAGACTCGGTATCTTACGTACGCTAGCTAGCTAGCTATATTCCATGAACGATGCCAGCACAAGACAGGTTTACATGGAAGCGTGTTTCTAGATGCCTTTTAAGATCAAGTTTGGAGTTAGTGAAGCAAGATAAGCTGCTTTCCATATGCTTGAGTTGGAAATCTCCTGCGGCATTAATTGGCATGTATATTCTCTAGAAAGGCAGTGAGACATTCACGTGGTGAAAAAATTTATTATACACAGTATATACGAGTATTGGTCTAGCTCAAGTTTGTCTCTACTGATCCAAACGGAGCCTAACTCAGTAACTTATCAAGCCAAATGCAAAATAAAGTTCACACCTCCACCTTAGTCCAACTTCACCAACTCGTTCCAGGCTTACGTTTCGTGTTCACCGGCATTCGTCAAGCGGCAAGCCGCAGCGCGGCGTCGGATTGATTGAGTGGTATGCGTGTTGCAGGCACGGCAGCTGATTGCACACAGGCTGAGGCGATGTGGCTAGTGCGCTATTGTTGCACTTTGGGTATTATTAAAATCTTGTGGCCCTATATATTGCAGTGCATAATTTTTTTAGAGTAACTTTCACCAACAGTAATTAAACTTGTCCCGAGTTCTCATCTTGATCCTGGTACTCTCAAAATGCACATAACGATCCTTAAACTTGTCCCGAGTTATTATCCTGATCCCAATACTTTCAAAATGCACATAATAGTCCCTAAAATTGTCCTGAGCTCTCGTCCGCGTTTATAAACTTGCTTTGGGCTCTCATTTACTTAAAATTTAAGTGAGATTTGAACTAGAGACAAGTTTAAAGACCACTAGAAAAATTTGCTCTTTTTTTTACTTTACAATGAATACCATGAGCTAAATTCCTGGCTACACCACTGCTTTGAACACTAATCTCCCTTATATTACATTGTCCATAGTAATAAAAATGTGTTCATAGAAAAATACTTTCAAATACTAATAATCTTTTATCATAAAATCTATAAACCAAATAATAAGCTAATGTTGGATAAATAAAGTTTGGGGTGCTGAAAATGTATGAGCACCATATAAAAAGAAATAGAGGAAGAATAGCCTTGGGAGTTCAATGTTGCCTCACCCCCTTCGTAGAACTTACTCAAGCCCATGGATCTACAGTTTGGCCTCACCAACTTTGCAACTAACTGGCATCACACTCAATCTGTTAAAGTTAGAAGTTGGAACCATATATCCAAAGAGTGAGGGCTTTGTGCTCAATTAAACTTCTAGAGATACTGATATATTATACAATTTTTTTATAAAATAATATTGCAAAATAACACATTTATGAAAGTAATTTGAACACAAATATATCTTTGTTGTTTTTTAAAATATCAAAACTTAATGCATATAAAAAGTGATATATATATATATATATATATATATATATATATATATATATATATATATATATATATATATGCAACAGAAGTTTAGAGTGGTTGACTTAAAGACAACTCTAGAGTGTCACTCTCATTGCAAGCCATGTAAAGAAATCCCGGTACATAATTTGAGTTTAGTTGCAACAAATGCCTCAACATTTTTGTTGGCCTTCGCAACAAATTAATGTGATGCTTTGCATCATCTTTAAACATTTTTTGTATTTTTCCAAATAATGCAAGAGAAACTATTTCAAATATTTCATCACTTAATTAATTATCAAATCCTAACATTTTCGCTAGATACGTTATCCCAAGTTTAGAGCCCTACTTGATGCCATTATGGCTTACCAAGCATCAGCACAAACGGAAGGTGTCCAAATGCCAAATGAAGCTTATGATCCATCCAACGGCATGAAGTGTTACTGTAATCTCGAAACATTTTAGCCGTTAGTGAAGTATAGCAAGTCGATCAACATATCAATCTAGAAGACTGTCTATGAACTAGATGATGCTCACTTAAAAGACATGGATCGGTGCAAGAATTTCACAGAAAATGTAGTAGAGAGCTAGCTTTGTCACAAAAAAAAATCATTATGTTTGTTTATCAAAAAAAAAGAACGATCAACGGCCCAATTTGGACACCTAATCGATCATGGCGAGTTCATGAGCTCAATTGCAGTGTGGTTCACAGCTCAACACATGCATGAAGCCCCAATCGCCGCGGCGGCAATGTTGGCGCCAAACAGCCTCACGACGCGCGCGCCGCCGTCCGCGCAGCAATCATCGCCGTGGCCGGCGCCGCCGTCGTTCCTCTTCCGCTTCCTGCACTCGATGAACATCCGGCGCTTGACATCCACCTCCCCGTCGTCGGTGCTGGAGGAGACCGCCGCCTGCGCCTGCGAGAACGCGACGGTGTCTCCGGCGACGAGGCCCTTCTCCCTGACGAAGCAGCTCCAGCCCCGGGTGAGCACGTAGCTCTGGCTGCTGCTCCAGTACGAGTACCGGAACCGCCACACCTTCCCGCCGGCGACGTCCTCGAAGGCGAGCAGCACGGGAGGCGCCGCCTCGTCGAGCGGCGGGAAGTGCTTCTCGGCGTGCAGCTTGGGCACCACCACAGCCGGTTGAGCCGGCCGACGTCGCTCGGCGTCACCGCCTTCTCGAACAGCGCCACCCGGGGGACCAGGGCCAGGGCGTGGTCGCCGCCGCCGCCGGAGCGCAGCGCCTGCCGGAGCTCGTCGTCGTATGTGTGCTTCCGCAGCATGTCGACGACCTCGGCCTTGGGCCGCGCGGCGAGGAACGCCATCTCGGCCGCGCCGGCGGGGCCGCCGGGGAAGTTGACGGCGCCGCCGCGGCCGCGTCGTAGGCGCGCGCGGCCGCCGCCTCGTCGGCGACCGTGCCGAGCCAGACGCGCGCGTGGCGCTCGTAGATCTGCGCGCCCCACCGCGCGTTGGGCTGCGGCACCACGCCCTTGTACCGCGACGACGACTGCGCCCGAGGCGACGCCGCCGCGGCATCATCGTCGCCGTCCATCCAGTCCAGCTGCTCCACCTCTTGCGTCGACGTCGACATGATGGCGAGCTCAGGCGCACAGACCGCGCCGCCGGCGAACGAGGCCCGCTCTTTGCCACGCGCTGCGTACGGCTGGGCTCCACCGACGGTATGCTTCTTGTTTGTGAAGTGAGAGTGACCTTGTAGCTAGCTTGCATCGGTGCTCTCGACGGCAATGTCAACATTGGGTTGCATTTCACGTGCTGTATTTGCAGAGTAAGACTGGAACAGTTTACGAGTGACGTGTAATGCACGTTTTTCGAGGTACCTCCTCGGCTCCTCCGTCCAGATAACATAATGGGGTGGTATAGAATCAAAATACTGAAAACACCATTTCATAATTGTGTAATTAGTACTAAAAGTCTTAGATAAATATGCAAGAATCTGTATGTAACCTCGTAGTGCAAACTGGTAAAATATAAGTCAGATAAACGGAGCACTGGATAAAGTAAGTTCTGCACTTGACTAAAGTTAGTTGGAGCACAATTTCAGCATTTGTTCTACTTAATACCAGCTTTTATACATCACAGTGCGACCGATTAATCTAGGTTTACCACCACTCCACCAGGATTGTTTTACTGACACTAGAGCCATGTTCAGAATTGCGACTGGGTTTCAGAGTACATATATATAAAGGCCCAGCGAAAGGCACCAGGTTAACTGGTTAACTACCATTGCACTCCACTCCAAAATAGACAGCTCTGCCTAAGAACAACAAGTCTATAGGGCTGTAGTAGTCTCATAACAGGGCCTTAATTGATTCAACCAGGATGAGGCCACTGCGTTGAGCTCAACGCCTTCTCTTGCCCTTCACCTTGCTTGCGTTCCACAGCTTCAGAGCATACCGAACTGCTTCAGTCGTCTGTGCTTTACGCCCCTCCTCGTAGTTCCACAGCTCAGGGAAAGGATCCCTCCTCCTGCCATTGACATCCTTCAGCTCATTCAGTGCCTTCATTACCGCAGCATAGGCTTCTTCACTGCACTCCTTCAGTTCCAGGAGCTTCTTGTCATCCTCCCTGATTGCTTCCTACACGGGCACAACCGATGCTCCATTACTTTCGGCGACAAGCAGTTCATGATTATCAGTAACAGTTGAGTAGTTGACAACAGCAAAAGATTCATACCAGCATATTTCCATCGACCATAATAGCCTTGAAAGGATTCCATTCTGGATTGCTAATTTCCTTCTGCCACTTTGAACACAGGATAGCGCTTTCCACTTCAGCATCCTCTGCAGAAAATTTCCGCTTGCACATGTTTAGAAACACTTTGGAGTCAAGCTCACCAATTCTCTTGATGCCTATCTGCGTCTGGGAACTAGTGGCGCCAGACAAACCCTGCAGGGCCTGCAATTGGGCCAAACATGAATTCTCATAAACAGCAAGTGCACGCAATGAAACTGAGAGGTACAGTGTAAAAAGTATCATACATCTATCAGCACGTCTCGAGCTTCTCGCAACTCATCACTGTTCTTGCTTTCTTTAGCAATTAAAGTTTGGTTAAAGCTTTCCACATCATTCAGTTCAGTGATCTTCTCACTGAGCTCCTCTCTTAGTTCATCTATCCTCTTGCCGGATTCAGAATCTTCATCTCCTGGCTTCAGCTCCATCACTTGTAATTTTCCCATCAAGTGCTTAATGTTTAACTCAAGATTGAGCTTCTTTTCTGACTGTATGCTCAACATCGTGAGCTTTTCTATAACAGCTTCTTTCTCTCTCTGATATTACCTCATAGCAAAACACCCACGACCATGAGTTAATCAAAAGAAAACAGCACGCAAACACATCAAGGAAACAGGAGCTAACCTTTTGTTTTTCCATAATCTTCATAACATTTTCATCAGCTTTCTGCTGCTCCAATGCGGCCAACCTAAGATGATTGGCTTTCAACGCATTCTGCACAGAAAAAAGACACATGTAAGTTGTATGCATAAAGCTGTCTAATTTTCACTCAGCATTCTGCTCCTATTACATTGCCAGATGACACCCAAAGACTGGCACTGACTTCATTCATTCACCGTGACAACATTAAAAGTTTTGCTCCATGATATCTAGCAACAAATGGTAGCTAGAAAGAGCACTGATGTTTTCTTTAAGCCCTTGTGATAGTAGAATGCAGATGGTCAGCAACAGATTATTTTCATCATTTTGACAACATATACTGCCATGGGAGACAAGAAAACTAAACACACTACACAAATTACCAAGCAGTTATGTAACTATTTTTTATTAATAAAATTGTGCCGCAGAAAATGGATCTCTCACCTTTTGCTTCTCTAACTCAAGCTCCCTACTGTTGCACTCACTTTGTGCAGACAACGCCTCAATTTGTTTGTTTCTTGTGTCAAGCTCATCCATCATTCCCTGGAGATCTGACTGTAGCTTCCGGTTCTCGTCAATAACTCTTCGTGTATTCTGTTGAGAATGCTGCCGCATCTTCATGATTTCTAGTAATAGTGAAAAAACAAAATATATGTCAGCATAACTTACCACTATATGTATATAATTACTCCAAGATGTATGCATAAATAACCAGATATTCTAGTGTACCTTGAGTATACGACTGGAGCAGTTGTTCCCTCTTCTGCATCAGTATGTCAAGTGATGCAGATCTCTTGTTGTACTCAGACTCAAGTTTCTCTAAATGCATCTCCTTTTCTTTAACTTGACAAGCCAAATTAGCCATCAGTTTGTCAGTTTTATTTGTCCCATCCTTCACAATATCATTGAGAGTTTTAAGATCACCATTTTTTCTCAGTAGCTCACCTATTGCCCCTAGAGAATTGTAATCATCAGCCCTTGCCATCCACCCAATAGACTCTGTACCTCCGCACTTCATTTCCTTCCAGCATCTTTTGCTGTACCCTTTCATCATAAAGTGATTCTCAAAGGCCCGTGCGTTCCTAAAACCACTCCAGTCCTTCCCAAACTCAACAATAGCATCACGTGTGGGTCTACCTCTGTTATAGACCGGATGGACCTTAACTGGATGGAAAGATGAGAAATGCTCCTTCAGCCTATTCGCACTTTTGCCAAAGAATTCATTTGGCATATTGACTAGGATGCCCATCCAGGGCCAGACAAACTGCTCATCTCTGGTATGTTGAGGAACCTGTGGATCCATAAGCATTGGCTGCAACACTGAGCCAACTGATGATTCAGCTGCCTTACTCTTCAAATGTTTTGCAAGAGCACGGTAGTCTGCCTTCTCTTTCTCCTGCGGGTCACGTGCAGCCCCTACTCCCAAGGCATGCTGCAACAGATCATCTAGGCTGCATTCCTTCCCTTCATCTGAACGAAAGGGGCATTGGTAAACGCCTTCATCACTCATCACTTTTAAATTTCCTGACACCAGAAGCTCAAAAGTGCCATCCCCACAAGCTTCAACTTCAGAATCTCCATCCGAGGTGTAGTCCATGGCAGAAGGCGAGGGAGAAGGCCAACAACCTTGGGGCCTGAGGGGAAAAGCCATGTTATGATCTCTCAATAGTATAGTATGCTAAAGAAGCATACATAAAAAAGGATATACCACGACCACGCATAACGTAGGAGGACAGAACCGGTTAAATACATATTGAATCAGCATTTAAACCTTAATCTAATAAGTTGAATATAGATTGAATCAGAGACGGAAGCTTAACATCATAGATTTCTACCACCCTTATAGCATCTTGCCATATCTTGCTCAAACTTGAGCCGTCACAATAGCACCACAATCTGATAAATAGTTAAATGCAACTGTTTTTTTGTTTCAACAACAGGGAGTATCCAGTGATGCATATTAGACTTGGTTACAGCAAAATTAAGCTACAGAAACTCAGTAAGCTAACCGACATGTCAAGTGCACGAGGAGGGTTGGGTTTTATATCCTAGACAAGGCACCTGACGAATTCAAGAACAGAGCACCAACAAAAGCAGAGCACCTTGGAAGCAATATACATAAACTAAGTCAACACGGCCACCCGGGTTATGCATTGATGTACTTCTTGGTTGTTTGCAAAACCCTCCTCCATCAGTACAGTAATCGATTTTACCAATCTTTTGGAAAAATGGCATCTTTCCCAGCATTCATCCCAAGAATCGATGTTCACATACATAAAGAGACGGGGTTACAAACAAAAAGAGGGGGAAATCGAAATTCTTGGCGATGAGGTGAGGTCCAAGAAACCCCCCCCAAAAAAAGGTGGTTTTTGCGGCCGCCTCCACTCCACCCCGCAAAGCACGCCGCCGGTTCGCTCGGAACAAGAGCGGTTGCGAATCCGCGGCACCGAAGCACAACTAGGAACGGGATTTTCTTCAACATTTTTAGAGGGAAAAAAGTGGAGAGAAACCCCCCCAAATAAAGCTAGGGCATTCGAGGGTTTTGCCTGAGGGGGAAATGGAATTGGGGGAGGAAGAAGAAGAGTTCGCTGCAGCGCATTCTCACCTGGAGCGGAGCGGAGCGAAGCGATTGGGACTTCTTGTGCTGCCGCGCTCCCGCTTGCTTGGTTACTTGGCGACGATCGCTTGGGTTGGGTTCGCCGCCGGCGGCAGAGAGGGAAAGAAGAGAAAGCGAGCCAGGAGGCGGAGGCGTCCGGAGTAAAGGAACGTGTACTTCCTAGACTATAAAAAAAATGGAGAAAATAGGACAAGGCCAAGGTGGACGCAATGAAGAGCAGAGGGAGATGGATCGTACATGGACGATGGTTGGAGTCGCTTCCCTCATCCAGGATCTCGGGGAAGTGGATCAAGTTGGCTCTTGCAAATAACTTGTACAATATCTTCCTTTGACCCTTTAAACGAAATGTGGTAAATGAAAGGAAAATTTATGGACCGACCTCATTATCTCCACCCGGGGTAGCGGAAGGAATTCATGTGATGCTTTGAATTTTAGCAGCGATTATTTGTTTGGTTTTTGTTGGAACTTAGGTTCGTTTGTACCTTTTAGTTTTTATAAGAAGAAAATACAATAATTTTATAAATACATCAGATTTTAGATACTATAAGCATATGTTTAGTTTGAGGATTGAAGTGCAATGTCGGACTGTATCCTAAAATGAGAAGGACTCCGATCTAGATGGATGTCATCGCTCCCTTCATCTCGCGTGCTCAAAAAACCCGCGTGCTTGAGCATGCAGGCAAGCAGTTTTTATAAGAAAATATAATAATTTGTAAACATATCGATTTTCGGAATACTATAAGCATATATTTAGTTTGATGATTGAAGTGCAAGGTCGGACATAAGAATACAGACTCCGACCTAGATGGATGTCATTACTCCCTTCGTCTCGCGTGCTTGGCATGCAGTCAAGCATGAGCGTGCCAAGCTCCACCGAGCAGGGTTAGCTGGCGGAGGACGAGCGTGGTGCCCTAGAAAAACAATGCAAGGTGGGGCGGGCAGCGTAGGACGGCGCGGCGCAAAGCGAGACCATGGGATGGCAGTGCTGACCTCCTTTGTGGAGAGCTCCTCGACGTGAGAGCGAGCTCGAGCTCCTCCTGAAGGGTGAGCTACGCGGTAGTCGAGGCGAGATGAGGAAGATTTGATTTTGAAGGGGGAGAGGACCTGCAAATAAACATGTGGGGCCAGGGTGCTAAATATTCATCCACCCCTTTAACCCCTCTTACAATTGAATCCTCTGACCTAACAAGAAATGGGTTGATCCCATTCTATGAACATGGAGGGAACGACCGTACCATACCAACCCACGTTGTTTAAAAAAAAAACAAGCGCATGCTAAAAGGTATTTAGATGTAACAAACTTTGCAGTTTTGGAAACTAGGGTTTTCTTAAACTATAGATTTAGTCTAAATGTATACATCTATTGTAGAAATAGCCTAGTCTTATGCAAAAGGCTTAATTAAGCTTTCTGTAATTTTTGTATCCACAAAAGACTTGAGGAACTGTTTGCCTAACTCTCGTTTTCTCCTATATAAAGGATCCAAAATGGTCATGGATCTTCCTCAAACAAAGCACCACGTTAACAAATAAAGAATATACTACCTCTGTATCAAAATATTTGTCGCTGTTGACTTTTTACTCGTGATGTTTCACCATTCGTCTTATTAAAAAATGTGTAAATATTATTATTTTCGTTATGACTTACTTTATCGTCGGAGCTATTTTAAGTACGACTTATCTTAACAATTTTGAATAAAACATATGCTCAACGTTGTGAGTAAATTAAAAGTCAACGGTGATAAAATTTTTGATACGAAAGGAGTATATCGGCAGCGCCAGTGGCACTAGAAAATAAAAAAAAATTGAACAGAGAAAATAATAAATGCAAATTAACACAACACTGTAATATATCGTGATAACTAGCTAGTGCGTTTGAGTAACCGGCTAACCGCTAGGTGCAGTAATCAGCGAGGCACCCCACCACCGCCAAGCTGCAGCCGGAGCCGGTCGAACTCCTCGAATCCGTCGGCGCCAATCTCAGTGAACGCCTCGATGAGCCGCGGCACGACGCCGGCGAGCGCGAGCCTCAATCCCGCCGAGCACGGCCGCCGGTCCCCGCTCTCCGCCGTGGCGCAGGCATCGGCGTCGAGCGTGCCGACGGGGCACCCCTGCATCAGGTACGCCTCGCACGCCCGGAGCACGAACCTGCCGCGGCGGCGGAAGTGTCCCCAGACGAGCGCCTCGAACCCCGCCGGCGGGCGGCGCAGCAGGTGGAGCATGGTCCGGAGCGCGAGGACGTAGGCGTTCTCGGCGTAGGGGAGCACGTCGCGCGCGCCCCCGGGCGTGCCGAGCGTCTCCTCGTAGCGGGCCTCGTTGTAGTAGGGCTGCGCGGTGAGGACGAGCACCTGCAGGACGGTCGACGCCGAAGTTGTCGAGCAGGCTCAGGCACACCGTGCCGGAGTTGTCCAGGTTGGGGTTCACGCTGAGGCCGAAGGAGTGGTGGCACACCTGCGGCGGCTCCGCGGGTACGATGCCGGCGGCAGCCGCACGTCGAAGAAGAAGAGGCCGTCCTGGTACGGCGTCCCCGCCGCGCCCACCATCGCCGCCCGGAGCAGGTCCATCCGGTCCTCGAACGCCCGCACGTAGATGGTGTCTGCAGGCAGGCATACCGTTGTCGTGAGTTTGTGACACGTGTCGTGAACAGTGTTTGATATCATCGATTACTAGCGTTAACTAGTTCATGCAAAATCTTAAGCCGATAAGAAAAGGTGGACGCACAAATTTAAACATAGTTGGTAGAAGTTTTTGACCACACAATGTACCTGGCAAGTTGTCTCGTAGAATTTTCCATTCCTTTTGCACTCTCTTGCTCCACTCCTTCCCACCACCAGCGCCCTGTGTTAAACAAATTTGAAAAAAAAAATAAAATACACCAGAGGTACATCGGTGCCAGTATACGAACACTGAAAATGCATTTTTATCCATAAACTTCTTAAGTAGGTTCATACTCCTTTACATGGGTATCTAGCTAGCGCTGATATAGTAGGCTGACTGGGCATCTTTTCTCTCATCCATCTCATCTTCCTCTCTCTCCTCCTAGCATTTCATCGAATATGCTAGGGGTGCCATGTCAGTGTGCCCGTCACCATACCATGCCAACGCTAGATGCACAGTCACCGTGCCATGCCAACGCTAGATGCCCATGTGAAAGGGTATGGACTTGCGGTGAACGACTTAACAAGTTTATGAACCAAACTTTTTCAAAATTTGTGGACCTAAGTAACACCTCTTAAAGTTAATGGACCTCTCGTGCACATTACTTTGGAAAAAAAAAGCACAACAACCAGCTGCTATAAGCTCAACTGTTCGCAGGTTTTCATATAACTTGTACAAGTTTGTGACAAGTACAGTAACAGTACAATTCCTACAACAAAGTGGGACTCAGTTTCTCATAGATTCTGACGACTGAATCAGCTTTAAAATAAAATTGATTAGGAATGCGCACCTGCTCCATGTCGTCGAGGAAATGGTGATCTGGAGGGCTCATCAGCTGCACGACGCCGAACTGTGTGAAGTGAAACGAATCATCATCATCACCATCGACCTTCTCCTCCTCAGCAAAGTCATCACCATTGAAGGAAATTGTGCGCTATGCGGTCTAGCCTCTGTTCTTCTGTCTTATCCGTGGTACCGCTCACAATGCATAATGAGGCTAGGGTAGGGACCTATTTATAGACTCCACTTCCAGATGTAACAAATATTCCATCTGTGTTCCGGAGAAATCCGTGTAACTCCTGAACCATATCACCAACCACGATCAGACAGGTCAGTTTAATGAGTCTAAAATATATTAGTCCCTAGCACACATGTGTGAGTCACGTGCCATGATCAGTTGTATATATGAGATCAATTCCAATCTGATCATGTGGGTTAACAGCCTGCAGAGCCGATCCTGCACAACAAACCCAGCTTTTCCGCCGTGCTGTACTCGGGTCAAACATGTACGTACATAATAAACATTCCAATAAAGTCGATCTCAAACTTGTTCCTCTACTGTATTCCAGCACAAACGTCCTCGGCACCTCGAGTAAAAATTCCTCAAGTTAGATTCCGCAACAATAATTCCCATATCACTCGCATCAATAAATAATTCCACATTGAGGTGAATATATATATATATATATATAATGACCATACTATATGATATGAAATAAATGTTGATAGCCACAAATAAAAAAATCCAACATCTCCCACTTGGCTAAAACATTTCAATCAATAACCTGAAGTCCCATGTCTCTAGTATGCTTAGAAAATAATTCCTGACTAAGTGGCTTAGTCAGTGGATCTGCAACCATACTAGTACTAGGCAAATAAACTAAACGGACATTTTTGAGTCTATTTATTACATCACGAATATAATGATACCTTCTCTCAATGTGCTTACTTTTACTATGGAATTTAGGATCTTTAGAGACCTTGATCGCCGCCATATTATCACAAAAAATAGTGACAGGTTGTGATGCACTTTCCACGACCTTAAGTGATGCAAGAAATTCCCTTAGCCATACGCCTTCCTTTGCTACTTCAGATGCAGCAATGTATTCAGCTTCCATGGATGAAAGAGCAACCGAATTCTGCTTCTTGCTACACCAAGAAATTGCACCTCCTGCCAAAGTGAATATATAACCAGACATAGACTTCCGGTCATCCAAATCTCCTTGCCAATCAGCATCAGTATAACCCTGCAGCTGAAGATTATGACCGTTAAAACATAAAGAATAGTCCAAAGTTCCTTTGACATAACGCAGTACATGTTTGATTTGTTTCCAATGTTCTTCCCCAGGATTCTTTTGATATCTACTAAGAATTCCAATAGCATGGCTAGACTTATTTATTTTTAATTGATCACTAGAATGATCTTGGCAAGAACCAATTTACAGGCGCAGCAGCTCTTGGTGTCTCAGCGAGATAAACTGAAATCAGAGAAACCATGTAGTGCCAATTCAAGTCAATGCATCCAAATAACCATGAGATTGCATTAGCACATGGATCTTGTCTGTAAGCTGGGCATGAAAATTGCTCTCAGAACTAGGCTCAATGTCTGAACGAGGTCAGCAGGTCAGAGGGGATTTTCGAAAGAGGGAGGGAGGCAACCTGCTCCAGACCATCTACGGCCAACAATCTACCTGCACAAATCATCGGTACCTTCGTGGAAAATCAATCAAAATCAACTGAAAACACACACGGGAGAAGAATAGAGGGCACCTTGCGATGGGGGGAGAATGAGATCTCATTAATCCGAAGAAATCAAGGTGAAGGGGGCATTAGGAAGCTGCCGTGACCGAGGAAGAACTCCACAAATGCGATTCCGTTGCAGTCAACCTGGATCAGAAGGTGGAACCGGCGAGGAATTGGAGGCTTCCGCAGGGAAGGGGTATATGAACCTGCCTCCGCTGCGCTTCCATGCCGTGAGCTAGTCGAGGAGGAGGGGCGGTTGACCACACGGAGACCAGCACCTAGCTAGCCATGTGGGATCTTAATGACTTCCGGCTACCATGGCCATGCCGCCGACCCGTTCGCCGACGTCTCCGACCTCCTCGTCCGCGGCCGCCCGAAGACGACGACTCCGCGGAGGTCGTGATCATGCGCCAGTTCTTCCCGGCCCCGGCAACGGCGGAGGCTGCGGGGGATGGCGAGTGGCTGCGGAGCGCGGCGTGCTTAGGGTCTAGGAGCGGCGGCGGCGGGGGATGGCGAGCGAAGGCGGGGAGGGATGGCGAACGGCGGCGGCGGGGGATGGCGAGCGACGGCGCGCGGCGGGGGATGGCGAGCTGGGGCAGTTCTGTGACGATCGACCCCAAATCTTCCAAGTTAATCCTAATCCGAGCCCCTGGTCACCTGTCTTAGCTTTTCAAGCCTAAGTGATCAACCTCCAGACCGGTCCCGACCCCTGAGACCCGACCCCTCTCCGCTGGTCTCCAGTTCCGACCCCGCCGACCCCAACTCACCGTCGGATTCTTCTAAGTCTTTCCCAACACACCCTTTCTATCTGACCGGTGGACCCATGAGATCTTTTTCCCCAGATCTTCCGCGATAGGCGCACTCGAGTTGCATGCCTGCTTCAGAGTTCCCCCGCCGCGTGGCTCAACTTCTCTGACGCCCGCCGCTCCGCCTCGTCTCTAGCCCGCGACCGAATGGATTCTCGCACCCCCTTCCCCAATCGCAGCGGAAGCCCCTCTGCAACCTTTCTGCAACACCTCGCCACCCGCGCCCATCATCACATCGCCAGATCCCGGCCGCAGAGCCCGATGTCGCCCGTCTTTTCCGTCACTTCGATACAGTCGCGCCGCCTGGTCTTCGCTACCCGACGATTCCTCCTCCGCCAACCCTGACCACGGCAGCGGAAGCTCCTTTCCCCGCCCTGTCAGAAGCCGCCCGACAATCTGTTGCTCCGCGCTCGCCCGCGCGCCCGCGGCCGCCTGTCTTCTCACCTGTGCGCCCTCGATTCTAGCGCCGTTAACCCGGTCACTTCCATCAACTCTACCACACGACGACGCCCGCCTCCGCCAAATATCAACCACCGGCATACCCGCTCCTGCGCCGCCCTGACGCCAGAGCCCAATAACCGCTGGCGTCATACCCGAAGTCCTACTCCACCGCCCTCGTCGCTCAATCGCCGCCCAGGCAGAGCACTCCATTGCTTCTTCCCCGGCTTTCGCGCCGCTCCCCTTCTCACTCCCGCGCCGCTTCCCTTCTCACTCCCCCGCCACTATAAAAGGGAATGCGCGAGCCCCGCTGGAGTTCCCTTCGCCATCGCTGCCTTTCCACCATTTCTCTTGCTCCCTGTTCGAACTCCCACAGCCACCACACTAAGTCCCTGAGGAACTCTCCTCTCCGCTCCACACCGTTTTCCCCAATCCATCCAGCCGCTTGACCCTCCGCGCTGCGTAAGAGCTTACTTGTGATCCACAAGAAGCACCGCCGCCACCGGAGCATTGCCTGACCTAGCCGCTGTTCAAAGCCTTAGTCCCTCCGCCCAAGTCTGCTACTTCCCGACCCCAAGCTTTCCTTGTAGGAAGAAGGTAAGCTGCCGACCCCTGGTCCGCCTCGTCCGACCCTTGTCCGCTTCGCCCGACCCCTCTTATCCGCCCGACCCCGGTTCCGTCTCGCCCGGCCCTGACTGTTCCGCCGATCCTTCTCCGCCTCGCCCGAGGGCTCGGCTGTATCCTTTTTCTTCAAACCGAGGGTGTATGTGTAAAACTTGGGGACCCTTCAGCGTTGAGTCTGAGGATCCCTAGCACACCAAACCCTCTAGTTTAAGGGTCAGATCATAAGTACCTTTCCTCCGACCCTTACCTCTTGATCTCCACCCACTCCCTTGAACCTTCCCACCCTCCTGCTTTTTGTCGCGAGTTTCTGGGCTCAGACTTGCGAGTGTTGCTGTTGAAATAACCGTCTATACTAACTAATGCATTGCATTCGTGTAGAGCTGCGCCTCGCCGACGGCTTCTACGAGCTGCACCCGGCGCCAGAAGACGACGGTTTAGCTGAGCTCCTGCCCTCTGAAGCCGAAGCCGCCCCAGAAGTCGAGCAGTTCTTTTCCTCCTTGCTCGAAGGCAAGCCCCGGTTGCATGAAAACCCTGTGTTGTTTTACCAGACTTGCGCATGCCTTCTTTAGCATGCTTGTGCATTTACGTATAGGAGTTGTTTGGAACCCTAGATGCATAACGTAGCTCCCCTGATCTGAACACTAGCTATTGGACCGAGTAGCTGCTTGCTTAAATAGGAAGCGGTAAAAGTCGAGTGATTTCCTGTCACTCGCGAGTTGTAGGAGTTGGCTGTCTACCCTTCTGTTACAACTGTAAGGACGATGGACGGGGCAGGGTTTTGGGTAACTCTTTGGTGGCCGGTTGATCGCCCCGTCTATCTATGAAACTTGACTAAGGCCCGACAGTGGTGGTGTTCGTGATCAAGTGTTTGAAAGTACTAACCTCATACTTAGTATGGGATGAGGAAGCCTAGTACCGGATTGAACCTAGATGTGAGCGGTCGCCCCATTGTTCTTGGAATGGAGTTTCCCCTGCTGGATGTCGCACGTGGTGGCATGCGTGGTCACAGAACGGCAGAGGCCGGGTCTGTGGAACCTTGCACCAAAGGAAATGGGCCCGACACGGGTTAGGGGATTGATGGGGAAGACCGACAAAGGAAGCGACCTCCGTGGTGCGCAGATGTCGTGAGGTTAGGTTCACCATGCATGGTTAAAGAACTCGAATCGATTCGTCTGCCTCTCACAGTTTGAGACTGCTTGATCGCTATGTCACCCTGAGTAAATGAAAAATCTGATGATGACATGGTTTTGTTGATATATACATACCTTGGTTGATTCTATGATTGTTTAGAATAGTTGCAAACTTAGACCGGATAATGAACTTAGAACCTGAGCTAAAACTGAAAAATAAGGTTCTATTTAGTGCTTTTGGGCAAACAAAACCCTCAGCCAAAAAGCCTTGCATGTCTAGTTCCGTGGAGTAGCTTTACTCCCTGTCGGTTAAGTCTTGTTAAGCTTAGTAGCTCAGCCTTGTTGTGGCTCCTGTTTTCAGGTGAAGTTGCTACTCCCAACCCTTCTTCTGCTGGCACTTGGCCGCCCCAGCTCCCTCCGGGTTGGACGGTCGAGTGGGATCCCTCCTCGGATAGCGAGGAGAGGGATCAGTGATGTCCCGGTTAGCCTCACCAGGGATGTCCGACCCTGACGCTTTGCTTCCGCTAGTGGTTTTACCTTCTGTTATTTTTGTTGAAACCTTGTAAACTCTGATGTTTATTTCATAACCAAACTAAGTGGTTAAGTTGTTAACTCGGTGGACTTGTTGTATTCTCTGGAACCGCTCACCTTAGTGTGGGTCTGCTAAAATGGTCCTATTCAAGTGGTTAAATCGGAAGAAATCCGACGGCACTTCGTGTTTACTCGGTTTAGGCATGAGCGTCGCGTATTATGCGGCTAAATCATGTTTAATCAAGTAGATCCAAAGTGGATCCGCCACAGGTTTCTGCTAGAACGGGAACGGGAGGATGTTGACCCCACGTTCGGAGGACCTGATAAAAAAATCGGAAAACCCACGTTCGCGGAAATAAACCGGCACCGGCGACCGGCCACGCTGACCACACCGATCGGCTCGGGTACGGAATAGATTATTTCGTACCAGGATATTGTATAGTATAATCCTATATATATATATATATAATGATCATAATATATGATATGAAATAAATGTTGATAGCCACAGATAAAAAATCCAACAACCATCACCACCTCCTTAGCAGCAGCTCGTCAGCACAGCCACACGCTCCGTCGTCTCACGGCCATTGCCGGTGGAGTCTTCAACTTCAAGGCTCATCTCCATTGACGGCGTCGACCCACCGCCCAGAACTGGTACCTCTTTCCTCGGGCCAACACTTGGCCAGGCAGTCGGATCAATGCGTGGATAAAGGCACCCAATCGCCCCGTCGTCGTGCCATCTCGTTGATGTTCGACGCGTGCGGCGGCGGTGGCGGCGGCAGGCTCTCCTTCGTGGTTGTCCTCCTCTGCTGCCTCGACGGCGTCGTCGTCGTCCACCCAGTCGTCCATTTCCTGTTGCATCACCAGGACGTCTTCGTATTGTACAACCTCTATCTCATGCGGCAACACCTGAAATTCACCAAAAGAGTGAAGTGCTTAATTTAAAAATGTATAGTATTTTAAATTTGAACTTTCTTGTGGACATTCATTTCGAGGAGAAGCTCACCTTCGACGCGCTGCCGTCGCCCCACTTGACTTGGATATACGCGTCGCAGAAATCAACGGCATGCCCCACCCATGAAAGATCCTCGCCGCCTGATTCCGATGGCAGCAGGCGTACGACCACAGCTCCGTGCCAGATGTCATGATCGTAATCCTTGGCCAGATCGTACGCGCTCACCGTCTCGTCGCGCTCCACCTCGCTGGGCTCCTCGCCGGGCGGCGCCGGCTTGAGCCACGACACGCGCGCGGTCCGCTCCTTGCAGTCGAGGCTTCTCACGACGCCGCGGAGCCGAGCGGCCGCACCATCGTCCTGACCGCCGTCGCCGTCCACGGGCTCGACGGCGCCGCCGGTGACGCGATTTCCCGGGACGAACTCGATAACATGCGTGTCGAAGGTCGACAGCGACGCCGAGGGCACGGCGCGCTGCCGCGTGCCGTCCTGCCAGAGCACGACGGCAGTGGTGCGGGTGCCCGCGACGGACATGGGACGCTCGAACGCCGCGTGCCTCCGTCCGCGCCGCCGCTGCCGCGCCCGGCTGTGCCTCCTGAAGAACGTCTTCCTCAGCTGCTGCTGCTGCTGCTTCGTCGGTTCAAGCACAGGAGCAGACGACGGCGACGGCGACGAACTGCTGTTGCCGCTTGGATCAGCAGGCGCCACCGAGGTAGGAAGATGGTGATGATCAGACGGTGAGGCAGCATAGCCGGCGGTAGTAGTACAACTAGCCCGCCGAGGTCCATTGTGGCGGGGGTCGCGGAAGAAGCAACGGTCGCCCACGGCCCAGTGGTTGTCGGAGCGGAAGAAGGTGAGGTCGCGAGGCCTCTGCTGGTGCGGTGGCGGGGACGCCTGGGTGAGGTGCTCCTTGGCGCCGGCGCCCAGGTGCGCCGACGCCACCCACTGCACGAGCACGGCGGCCAGCTCCACCTTGGCGACGGTGCCCTGGACGTGGACGCGGCGCTTAAAGTGGCCGTTGAGCCACCGGGCGGCCTCGAAGACCTTGGCGGCGGCCCGGACGCTCCGCCCCGGATAGAAGAAGCCGTTGTGCCGTCGCATCATGAGTTTGAGGTTCTCGCGGCCGGCACACAGCTTGCCCTCCGCCGCGCGGACCCTGCAGGCAGCGCCGTCGTCGAAGAGCACGTCGACGTCGACGGACAGCTCGACGACCCGGCCGAGCCACGGCCCGGACGCGACGTAGTCGCCCATGCTGAGCTCCGTGACGCGCCGCAGCTCGGCCGTCGGCACGCCCCTGGCGACCAGGCCGCCGCCTCCGCGGCCCTCGAGCTCGACCAGGTCGACCACGGTGTCAACGCCCATCACGAGCCCGACCTGGCCGCCGGGGTCCGAGGCGGACACGACCATATGTCCCGGGCGCAGGGTGCTCCGGTCCACGACGGTGAGGTCGCCCAGCTCCGCGTGCACCTCGGCGCCGCTGACGCATATCACGGAGACCTTGCCCTCCGGCGTGTCATCCCTAACGCCCACCACCCCGCGGTCTCCGTGCTCGCTGGCGTACTTGAATACCACAAAGTCCCCATCATGAATTGGAGACACCGGCGGCGCGGCATCGCCGGCCGTCTGCCCCGCGCCAGTGTCCATTGCTTCCTCGGGATCGATGTGGACTATTTTTCTCCCCCTACCCTCTCGCTTGCCGAAGAACTACGCCCGTGTCTGGATTTATAGCCGCGTGTACTTGGTCTTGTAGTCGATCAGGGTTCCGAGACTTCGATCGAGTCCGTATAGGAATACAAGAAAAATTCTCAGACCACGGTACTTTTGTAGTCGTAACACCGATGGACCGTACAAATACGTGCAATGTCCAATATCCATGGTCTAGTACAACTGTACGCAGCAGTTTGAAGGTACACGATCGATTACACATCATACACGAGTGCACGACATCTATATATCATCTTCATTCATGCGACCGGCTGCCGGCTGGCCTCCGGCAGCTCTCACCGTCGGCGAGCTGTGCCGTTGCCGTTGGAGAGCGCGTGCACGGTCTCCGACGCGTGCAGGGAGGCGGGGAAGAGCCGCCGTGCCACCGCCGTAGGCGTCGATGTCGAGGACGAGGAGCGGCTTCTTGGGGACTGGGACAGTGTTGGCGATGGTGGCAGTCCGGTAGCCGGTGAGCGCTCCCTTGCCAACCTCCAGGTGGAGGCGGAGCCGAATGCCCTCCTCGCCACCGACGGTTGCTGCTGCTGCTGCTCCGGTGTGGTCGGCTCCGACGATACCCCGGGCCTCCTTGTCGACGGCCTCCGCATGCTTCTGTCCGGCGTCTGCATCCCAAAGCAGCCGAAACCGAAATAGACAGTCTCAATATAATGATAATAATTTGACACGGTGCAGTGTAATTTAGTTACTGGTGTATGTTAATGTGCAATTATCAAACCGAAACACAGAGGCTCTCATAGGGATTTTCTGCAAAAATCCCACGAATAAACAGAGCCAAAAAGGGCAGGTGGTATGGAATGTAGGAATTTCATAGGAAAACAGTTCTAGATGACATCAAACTGATGGTAAAAACAAGTCTAACCTCTAGTTTTGGTGACAGCCCTTTCAGGAGGGCCAGCTTCCTCTCGAATGAGTTGCCTGCCATCTGCATGTGCAAGAACACAAAACCAGACAAGTCAGTCAATGAGGAGTTCATGCACTGCAGCACTGGTAAACTGGAGAGCTGTGCTTTATAATATCCCGCAATGTGTGTGCCCAGCACTTACAGATGATTGCTTTGAACTGTCCCAGTTGAAGAAGTTGGTGAAAAATGCTGGCTCATCCCCTTCTGTGACAATATACACTGTTGTTTCGATCGATCTTCTGTTCTGAAGAATACCATCCTGAAGGAACATCTGCAGAAATGTAGAAAACAAAGAGAACTGAGATATTTCACAGGGAATTGTGATTGAATGCTTATAAGAAATCAAGTTCTTAATCTCTGGTGACCTTCGCAATATCCAGTGCTTGCTCCTTGGATGTAACATCTGAGTGTAGTCCAACCCAGACATAGATTTCATCGTTGCAGTCCAGTATCAATGTCTCTTCAGTTGCCAGGTCATCCTGACAGAAGCTGAATATCTCCTTGACCTTGAAGATACGAACCAAACAAAACAGGTTACTTGATATTTGCTTTGGATTCTATTAGTTAGCCGTCTGTTTTGGAGACTCAAGTGTTCATTGCAAGGTAGCACTTACCTTGAGCAGACCTGCAAAGAGATTATACTTTAGACTTCGAGACACATCTATACAACAATACTGTCTAGAACACAATATATGATATGTGCATACCTTGTTCAAATCTACAAGCATACAGATGTGGATCTGCAGGCCAACCCTTGACATGCTTTTCTTTGGAGTATTCTGATCGTCCTCCTAACGCTTTCCAGAAGTCATCCGGTTCAGAGCCTTCTCTGACTAGCAGGGACTGTTTCAATGGCTGCAAAAATAATGCTATAATAGCTTAAAAGGGGATATACCACATGATTTTTCAATATTCATCTTGTTCGAAATTTTTTTTTCAATATTCATCAATGAGAAGAACACAAGGATTTGCTCGCAGTAATCTCCTTACACACAACTTGTTCATCATCCTGTCAAGTATATTATGGTCGCTTGGCAAAGAGAGGCTTCCTAACCAGGTAAAGTAAGAACCTCCGTCTTGCAAAATATAACAATGTGAAGAATTAAGTGAACTCGCAACCTGCAGTTTAATTATGCAATCCATTCACAGGAAAAGGTTTAGAGCACCACCAAAGAATCAAAGAAATATATGATTCAGGCTATGAAGCTAATTGTGTGCAGGCTCCTTATTTTTTGCAGAACTCACCAAATCAACTTGAATGGCTTGCATACAATCATGTTTGAGCCCTTGAACACGGAATAGAGCGACCCCGTCCCTCTGATGAGATCCATTTCTATCACTTTTCTGTAGGACATGATTCCTATATGCAGCACTCCTGCCCCCCTGGAATGGAAAGGAGATAACAAACTCAAATATCAATATCCAAGCTATGCATCCACTCCACTCCTTACATGGTACTTGGAATGCAGAACAAAAATTTATGCATGTATGTGTGTACCATGGTACCTTGAATATGATCAGTGACTTGAAGATTGAGAAAAATAATTCAGGCTCTCTTCCCTCAAACACTTGTGCCTGCGATTACATTTGCGAATGAATTGACAACACTGTGAACGGAAGTGTGGTGACATGTGAAATTTTCAGTGGTGTAGGGCTGAAGCAGCTGACCACAACTGGATGCCCTTTTACTGAATCAGCCAGATTAGACACCAATGATGCTGTGGCCATGCTATCTTCCTGCAGGTAATGCACAGATAAGAAACATGCAGAACACTGAAAATTGCACATGTATGTGCAAACAGAGCCAAGCAATAGAACTGCATCATACAGCTGTGGACAAGGTTTCTAACAGCCTTTCCTCTGATATATGAATAGGTTCCTTGAACGGAACTACAAAGACGCACCTTTACACTGTTCTTACCAGACCAAGCAAAGAACAGATGATAGTCTTTTCCATCTTCAACATAGCTATACTGGATGATATAACTGTCTCCTGTGTACAATTGCTCCTGCTCCTCAGTGCTAAGGAGGGTTGTACAACCATGGTCCACCAGCCAAACCTGCAATACATTTTATTCGATTTTAAGATTCTGCAGACAGCTGTATATATACCAATACATAGGCAGGGCATTTTACCTTCAGACTGCCATCACAACTGATGAGCTGCTGGGGTTTATCCTCTGGAATTTCTGTGACATCGTAACCCTGATGCTTGAAAATAGCTGCACCATGATTCAGCGTAAGACTATGTCAAGGTTTCTACCAAGTTTTACATGGAAACAATTGATGGACAAATCACCATGGTCACACCTGCCACTTTCTCTCGCCCAGCATTATATAACTTCATCCCAACAATCTTAGGCCAATGCTGAAAATGAAGCTTAAATTCGACAGTTTCGTGACCTTCTGTCATTATAACTGTACGAGAGGACCTGCCTTGGGAATGCACATAATCCTAACCAAAATTAAATAGAAATTGGTTTCAGATCTACACAAGTACGTGTGCAGAATATCAGAAAGGAAAGTTATCAGATTTCATCTGGCTCACTTCTAAGGCAGTAACAGATGTCTTCCTCTCTGAAACCAGCGTTGTCATTCCCATCCATAGGAATATTTCGGTGCCGCAGTCCAGTATGTAACTTCTGTCTGAGTTCAGAATTTCTCTATCTAACAAATGTGCCTCCATGGGAACAAGGATTCTCTTGTTAATCCTGCAGGCAGCAAAGTTGCCAAATATATCAGTACCTGCAACTGAAGACTAGTTACGTCTGCATTAAGCAAGGCTACTCACCAAAAAAAGATCTTTGATGGCATATTCATTGACTCCTCACTGACTGCTTCTGATAAATCACGAGGAATAGGGGCATAACCTCCAAACAGGTTCCAGAATTCGCCAGCATCAGAGTCACCAACAAGCTTCCCATCCTCTGCAATCATTGAAAAGTAAAAAAGAATTGGAGTTCTCACCTTTCCACCCCCCACTCTTATGCAAGAAGCAACTGTATATAGGTGTACCTATCGCTGCAATTTCACATCTGCCAGAGTGTCGGTTTTCCTTCAGGTGTTTAACAACATCCAATGCTTTAGCCCTTGTCTGCACGCTGGAATTACAGCCACTGAAAATAAAGATCTTTGATGCCGTGTCCACTATAAACACCCCTTTGTGATCGAGAGAGGACCGTGAAAATGGCACCTTAGACAGCATTAGAAACACAGCAGGTTGTCTTACATCAGCATCCAGCAAAACTGAGAAATGAAGGAAAATCTTGAGATAGCAGTCCTCCTTACTTCTTTGACACGAGCAACATGCTCTCCTTCGCACCTAAACATTGTTGTCCGGCTGGATTTGTGCCCAGATCCTACCATGTGCGGAGGGGACTGGGAGTGTACCGGAATAATGCACGGTTTGAAGTATGACAAGAACTTGTCAGATTCTTCACCCTGTGTTTCCCTGTACTGGACAGCGTGGGAGCCCAGTGCCGCATCCAACTCAACAGCCTTGTCTGAGGCCATCAGATAATCTTCCTAGGTGGTCACAACCACGATGCAGAGCAGAGGACAAAAATGAAGCCATAAGCAAAAAAGCGACAGCCAAGCAGAAGTGTTGATTTGAGGGACCATTGTTGATGCAGCAGCGCACACACCTCTTTGGCCTCCTCCCCAACCCAGTAATGCACGTCGTGGATGCGAACCCCGGTTTTCAGTTCAGTTGTCTGAGAAATTCGCACAACACATGAAATCGAGCGGTGTAATTCCACACCTGGGGAAGGCAATTGGTGGAGAGATGCTTACATTCAGAATGATGTAGCAATTCCTGGAGTAGAATTTGCCGTGCTGGGGTTTCGCAACCGGGACCAGACCGCTCCCCACAATGCACCAAATGTCCAGGCCACTGGAATCAGAGCAACAATTCTTACAGCATAGGGGGGGGGAAATGGTCAGATGCAGAGGACTATCAGCATCATCCCAGTCATCAGATTTATTTTAGAAACTATATGAGGAACCATATTTTTTCAGTGCCATTCTCTAAAAAAGCAACCATATTTCTTAACAAAAAGGGGAAATCATGCGAAGGGAAGCACAGTAAATTTGCTGGTACATTGTTGATTGGGCCCTAATTGATTCCTTAGCGAAAGTCAGCATCTTAAGGGGGGGGGAAAAGAGAACAAATAAAGACAGCAATAGAATGTGCGGGGCATATTCAAATGCGGATCAAATCTGGATTCTTGTCCTAGAGAACAATACAACCGAACAGGACAGTAAAAAACCGAAAGGGCAGGAAAGCAAGCAAGAGAGGAGGAGGGGACGCACGGCTTGTCGCCGACGCCTAGGAACGCATCGTCGACGCCCTTCATGGCCACCACGACGGGCAAGCGAGCAATGGGAGGGGAGCTCACTCCCACCCGCGGCTGCAGTGCTGTTGCTGATGCTTCAGCTCACCGAGTTTTTCTTTCTTGCTGATAAAAAAAAATGGCGAGCTACAAACTTTTTTCCCTGGAACTCTTGAGAAAAAGAATGGCGAGCGAGCTAACCGAGAAAGGGAAAGGCGAGCAGGCGGCTGGTAAATTGCTGGTAGAGCAAGCACTTCACTGCACTGGCCGTCTGGCCCCCTCCGCCTCCAGAGAGCAGAGGAGAGAGGTGGGAGAAAGGAGAGGCCGCGGTGGGCTCCACCACCCAACGAGCTCACCTCACTCATTTCGGAAAGGAAGGCCGTTGCTTTGCATTCAAGTCTAGAGCGAACGACTTTTAATACTGTGTGCGCCCTTTGACTCGTGTCTACCGATTCATCGCCGTACGGCTGATGGTCTGTACGACACGCGCCGACGCCCTGTTGGCGGAAGGTCTCGTGTTACCATCGCCATGCACCACGCGCATAAAAAGAGTGCAAAACTAAGGACTTGTTTAGTTGACCCCCAAATCTCAACTTGTGTCACTATGCAAAAAGAAGATTTCTCATCACATCAAACTTGCGGTAAATGCATAAAGTACTAAATGTAGACGAAATTAAAAACTAATTGCACAGTATTGTTGTACTTTGCGAGACGAATCCTTTGAGCCTAATTAGTCAATATTTGGACAATAATTCACAAATACAAACGAAACGCTACAGTGTTGCTACAGTATTTTTGGCACTCCAAAGTTAAGCAACTAAACAAGGCCTAATAATTTGAACCCTGTTCGTCAGAATTCGAGTTTGAAACTCGTGGGCACGCGCGCCCGAGTGTATTGTCTAGTTTGAAACTCGTGGGCAGATCGATCTGCTTTTTGTTTATGATGGGCTGATGTTAATAACAACATCGACGCGAAGATCATCCTCGTCGGATCCACCAGCACACTTTGGGAAGAAGAACTGGAAGGAGGCGCTGCGATCCGGCAGCGCATCCGAGCCATCCATGGACGCGACCTCGACCCGAGACGTCTGGAAGTGCTCGCGCAGGAAGCCCTTGAGGCGCAAGTAGTAGAGCTCGAGCTAGCTTGCATTTCGTGCTCCCCGCCGGCGCCGACGAGCTTCCCGTGGAGGCGGCCGCCTGAGGGCGCACCCGGACCGCAGAGACGGCGCGGCCGAACGGCGTCCTCGCCACGTTCAGCAGGATCAGGTGCTGGGCTTCGCCGCGGGCGGCGGTGATGAGGTTGAAGCCGTCGCGGAGGTGGACGTCGAAGGAGCGATCGGGGGTGGGCTCCGCGGTGCACGGCCAGCCGGGCGCGGCGGCGGCACCCCGCGCGCGCGCACTCGCGGGCGTGGTGCTACCGGTCGTGCTACGCCGGCCGGTCGGCGCAGCCGTGCTCGGCGTGCGCGCACGGGACGCGGACGGCGTCCACCATATATCTTCTCCATGGCGTGGCACCGCTGGAACCTGGTCGGGTCCCGGCACACGTGGCACTGGCCGCCCGCCGCCAGCTTGTCCCGGCACGGCGAGCACACCACGTGCCCCACGTCGCACTGCGGCCATGCAAAGATTTCAGGTCAGATGAATCAATCTAGATCTTGATCTTGTCCAATCGTATAGTGGATCGATCCGACGAGATCAAGATCAGAATTAGGGGAAGAAAATCTGGTAATCTCGGATACGGATCTGATTCAGAGACGAGACGACGTGTACCTGGAAGATGGGGGGCTTCAACGGGAGGAAGCAGATGCCGCAGTCGAGTGCGTCGGTGCGATCCACCGTCATTTCCCCGACGATTGAGCTCTCCGAGTGCGACGACGGTGCGGGCGATGGCGGCCGCGGCGGCGGCGCCGCGAGATCCCTGTCAACAGCGGCAGCGTCGTCCTCGGCATGTGGCTGCGGCGTCTCTTCTTATTCCTTCTCTTCTTGTTCTCTCGCCTGCTGCTGCTCGTCTTCCAAGCCATTTTCACCATCAGATCCATCTGGATGCTCCTGCTCTCTCTCGCTTTCACTTCGCTGCTGCGGCGGCTCTTCTTCTTCTTCCGGAAGACCATGTGATGCCTGCTGCTCATCTTCCACGGCATTTTCACCGTCAGATCCTTCCGAGTACTCTTCTCTCTCGCTTTCACTCTGCTGCTCCTCCTCCTCCTCTTCTTCTTGTACCTGCTGATGATCATCTTCATCAGATCCATCCGAGTACTCCTGTTCGCTCTCGCTTACCCTTTGCTACTGATCCTCCTCGTCGTAGTTCTCGTCTTCCTGACCCTCGGAACCGGGCTCCTCTCCGACCACATCATCGCCATATCGCGGATCCTCCGGCGCATAGGCCGCCGCCGCCGCTGCCGGCGGCGGCGAGTTGAGCGGCGACGTCGGAGAGTACGACAGGTACGTCGGCGGGTGCGACGAGGACGTCGGAGAGTACGACGGCGACGTCGGCGGATACGACGGGGACGTGGGCGAGAACGACGAAGGGGATGACGGCAGATACGACGGGGACGACGTCGTCACCGGTGAGGGAGGAGGGTAGCGAGCCCTCTTCTTCCTCCTGCTGGAGGAGGCTTGCCCCTCCACAGACGCCGCCGGCCGTGGCCTTCGTCCATGGCAGGACGAGCTGGCCATATCCACACACCATCGCCCCCATGGTCTGTACGTTTTATAGGCGCGGGGCTCCTCCGGTGAGCTCGCCTCCCAAATAATAAAACCCTAGCTATCGTTGAAGAATATGCAACATAAAATATGGTCTAGAGTATTATATTTACAATAAAGTATATGCATTAGTGTAGTAGTGAATTTGAAAGTTTTCTTTCGATCACATATTTTAGTGAATTTTCGCCATAAATTTTGAAACTTTTCTTTTGATCACCACCGGAATTCGTGATATTTTAGCAAAATTTCGCCGAAATTTGTAACCCTGGCTAACGCATGGCTTTCCTTCAGGGGTGGGATACCGTAAAGCCATGAATTCATTCATTTGTCCAACTCCATCGGTATAAAAGTGACTGTGTGCGCCTTAGATTGTTTTTTCTTTAATTTGCGAAATTAAATGCACACACTTACCCCTACCATACACGCACGAGCTTGTCACACCTTAAAATTGATGAAAATGACCAATATGTTTGGCTACCGACGGAGTCACTTCTAGGGAAAGAACTGCAATAACTATTGTTTTTAATAATGAAAAGATACCACATGTGTTTCGTGTTCTTCAGTGGATAAAATCAAATGCAAGCTTTATTGTTGTGGTCATGGGTAACAAGGTGCAGTATCCGTTCTTCTAGTAGCATATATATTAGAAATGTAGAATTCTTGGCCACATTATTAAAAAATGGTAAAATTGTATTGAACCCCCTCTCATAAGCCACCTATAGTTTGCATTGACATCTCCAATTAAACTTGTATTCTATATGCAAAAGAAAATAAGAGAAACTTCTATGAGCTGTTTAAGACATTTAACTAATTAATTTGACAACACATTTTATATTCCGGCTATTTTAGAAAAATTTCTCAAGTTATTTTATTGTTTAGTTTCCCACCAACAATAAGTATTTCATTGATTAACATCATTTCCTTCCACTACACAACTAGGAAGAATCCATTGAGCATGTGGCTTCTCATTTAACGTGTTATATAATAACTCCTTCCACATTAACCACATTAAGTAGTAGTGATAGCTTAACCTCTACGTTCGATTTATTGTATTTGGTTCTTGACAAACGTAATAATAAAGATGGAAGAACAAATTGATATGGAAAACCACATACAGTAATTCCAAAGTACTATGACCTCCCTATATAACGAGGCAGGAGGCGCATTTGCTTGCATCCAACATGGCGGTCACACAATTGAGACTCAACATGAGGGGTTGCAACACTGGCAGCCTGTTATTCGCGATGACCATCTTGTTCGTCGTGTTCCTTGGATGTCTTGCAGTGCCTGCACAATGTAAGTATATACACGTAAACTTTGCAGCTTCTCACTAGATGAATTTGTACATGTTACTGTACTGATGAGCACAAAAAACATTACGATTTAATTGATAGGTCATTCCCAGCAACGACCCAAGGCCGCCGTAGCTGCAAGAAGAAGCTACCCGAGTAACCTGCTGGCCAACACAACAACTAATGCTAGTGAAGGGAAGTCCACCTCGAGTGAGGATAAGTTTGTGTTGATATTCTGCATCATAACAGATAATTGCGACCCAAATGGGAACTGCAATTGCTGCGAGAACCAAAGGCCAAATCAGCCAAAATGTTTTCGCACACTAGAACAATGCCAGGCGAACTGCCCTGCTTGCAATCCGCACTGCCCACCACACCTGAAACAATCGCAAGAGCCCAACTGGTGAATGCAATAAGTGTTTTCATGAAATGATGTATCTTCAAATTGTTATGATCGATCGAGTGAATAATGTTGTACCATTGATTGTCATATATGGTGTCATTGTCCTTTTCGTTCACGCATATTTGGTGATGTTGTTACCGAGTTGTACATGCGCACGTTCGTACTACTACATCTACATGTTGGACGACGAGAAACATCCAAAGTTGCATCGACGAGAAGCAAAAGGAACAATAATGGACGACGGCGAGCCCGCGGTGCAGACACACGCGAGCCCGCGCCGGCAGCGGCCACGCCGGTGCGTCATGTAGTAATGTTCAGCTGAACTTGTAAGCCGGCTGAAAAATTGAAACGGCTGATTTGTTATGAGAGAAAAACACTGTTCGGTGGCTGATAAGCTGAAGCGAACAAGCTAAGTTACAACCAGGACCATGTGAAGTTCAATCCGACAGGCACGCATGGCGACCGCGGGAAGGCGTTTCCCAAGCCCGGCGAACAACTGGCGGAAGTGCTGTGCGCCGACGGCACCGTCGTGACCCGGGAGCTCCGTGACCTTACCGTCGTCGACCGGGGCAGCCTTTCTCTACCGGGGCCAGGCCGTCGCGCTGCTGTCGGACCTCGGCGGCCAGGTCGGGGTCGTCACGGGCATCGCCACGGAGCTCGACCTTATCCAGCTAAACGGCGGCGGCGGGGAAGAAGAAGGCGAGCCGGCGGTGGTCGCCATGGGCGTGTCGCCGGGCGAGCTGCGGCGCGTCAGGGAGCTCTGCCACGGGGACCTCGTCGTGTCCGGGCCGTGGCTCGGCGTGGTCGTCAGGGTGTTCCTCGACGTCGACGTGCTGTTCGACGACGGCGCCGTCTGCAGGCTCGACCCGGCCGGGCTCCACGAGCAAGCTACGAGTCAAGGCGGATGACCACGGACACGTCCCTGCCGTGAACAGCCCCTACTATCCCGGGCAGCGCGTCGTCATTGCCGCCGGCGACCAGCTACACCTTCGAGACCTGCCAATGGCTTAACGGGTGCTGGAACTCTAGCCGCGTCGAGGGCACCGTCTGCGAGGTGACAATAGCCGGCGCGCTCGTCTACTGGGTCGCGTCGGCGAAGCTAGGCGCCGACCGCCGCCTCGTCAGAGCGTCCGCGCCGCCGCCTTTGCAGCGCGACGTCGGCAGCCTGACCTTCGTCTTCTCCGATGCCGACTGGGGCTGGGGCGTCGCCGACCACTGCTTCTTCCGAAACTCCCATGATCGTCGTGGTGACCGGGAGCACGAGGAGTTCCAGCGGTCCATGTGCGTCGCCGACGCCCGCACCACCGTCGACGTGCTGTGGCAGGACGGCACGCGGCGGCGCGGCGTGCCCTCGGCGTCGCTGGAGCCCTACGTGGCGCTCAGAGACCACGACTTCTTCCCGGGAGAACGTGTTGTTGCCCATGTTGATTTCTGTGACGACGACGGCGGCGGCGGCGAGGTGCGCGTCGGCGTCGTCAGGAGCGCCGACTGCGACGACCACACCGTGCTCGTGTCATGGCTCAAGCCTTCGTCGCCGGGCGAGGAGCCGGAGGTCGAGTGCGACGAAACCGTGAGCGCATACTATCTCGGGACAGATTGCGGTATTTTGTACGGAAATGTCGTTGTACGCCTGCCGTCGCCGGAATCAGCCGGCGGCAGTGACGGCGGTGCAGCGGCACAACATGGTAAGGGAGTTGCTGCCCCCAACGCTGCCACCGCCGCCGCTAGTGATGATTTGTCATGGGTTGGATATGTTATTGATCTTTGCGACGACGGGCATGTTCAGGTCAGCTGGGGCGACGGCAACACGTCCAAGGTATGTACACTGATCGAGCTCTTTTACGATGTACAATACTATCTAGTGGTATATAGTATAGAGAAGAGAAGATCAAACCGTCCATTATTATAGGCAATTTAGTAATTATTACATTGTAAAAAATGAGATTCCAAATGGAACGCTCTTGTAGACTTTATGCTAGTGTAAAAAAATTTATTATAGCGATGTCATTTATGTTCTTTTACCATGATATCCTTATACTACATATCCTACTTATGTGAACTACATATATCACAGGTGAAGTTTTCAGTACTAGTATACAATTAATCTTGACCATTGGGTCTTCGAAAACTATCATGATCATCGAGTGAGTTAATTAATCCTCTGATTCCAATTCCATTCATATATGGGTGCCAACTTCAGGTGCTGCCTCATGAGATAGCTGTTATCCGACGGCAACATGTCGACGAGCTCTAAGACGAGCTCAATCAGGAACATCTCAATTGGATAAAGGCACAAGAGAAGTCTCAAGAACCTACCGCCACCGATAGCGATAGCACCACTAATGTTCTCGCTGAGTGTCAAACCGACAATAAAGGTGATCCCACTGATGGAAGTGAAGGACAAGATGACGATGGAGGCGATGAGGGTGGCGGTGACTCTGCCATGGAGGTAAAGGTGGCAGCCGGTGCTGCCAGCGGTGAGGGCTTGCCTCGTTTCCTACAGTTTGACGTTGTGCAAAGCCCTTCAGATCACCATTACCTAAATAACACGGTGCAGGTGCGTAGTTAATTTGATGATTTCGCATACACATATGCACGCTTATCCCTATAAAACAATGTACTTATATGATTATATACATATGTACTCACACCCTATGCTTACGGACCTAGGGTTTTTGATGGATTATCAGCGATGCAGTGATGTTCATACATATTTGTAATTTTGTATTGAATATGCAGGATGCAGAATTTATTTGTAAGCTATCTAGCTCTACATTGTAGTTAGAAAAGTGTTTTGGCTTAAAATTCTAAAAAAAAAGCAATTTGACACAGTTGTATTTTACTGCAATATATTTGTCAGAAGTTTATAAAACCGAAAGTATGTATCACGAAGAATTGTTTCTGTGCATCTTTTATATGGATATATCTTCAAAACAAAAGATTTAATTTGACTACACATATATCCCCTCTAATTGCCAAACATAGCTATTTCTGGTAGCATAACGGCCATTGGCCAATCTGATGTTTTAGTTTTGAATCGATCAACTGCATGCAGGGTGCTGGCGTAGGTAGAAAGTGGACGAAGAGAGTGCAAAACGAGTGGAAAATTCTGGAGAACAGCATACCAGCTGGTATACACCACAACTGAAAAATTCTACCACGATTTCCTTAATTGTGTGCTTAATGATGTTTTACATTCACTTTAATTTCCATGTGTATGGTGCAGAAACTATCTACGTTCGGGCGTTCGAGGACCGGATGGACCTCCTCCGTGCGGCAATGGTGGGCGCGGCGGGGACGCCGTACCAGGACGGCCTCTTCTTCTTCGACGCGCAGCTGCCGCCGTCGTACCCCGCCGTGCCGCCGCAGGTGTACTACCACTCCTTCGGCCTCAGCGTGAACCCGAACCTGGACAAGTCCGGCACCGTGTGCCTGAGCCTGCTCGATACCTTCGACGGCGAAGGCCCCGAGCTCTGGTCGCCGGCGGCGTCGACCGTCCTCCAGGTGCTCGTCTCCATCCAGGGCCTCGTCCTCACGGAGCAGCCCTACTACAACGAGGCCGGATACGAGGAGATGCTTGGCACGTCCGAGGGCGCGCGCAACGCGCTCCCCTACGCCGAGAACGCCTACCTCACGCTCCGGAGCATGATGCAGCTGCTGCGCCGGCCGCCGGCGGGGTCCGAGGCGCTCGTCAGGGAGCACTTCCGCCGCCGCGGCAGGTTCGTGCTCCGGGCCTGCGCGGCGTACGTGCAGCGAGGGTGCCCCGTCGGGACGCTCGACGGCGAGGCGCGCGCCACGGTGGAGGAGAGCGGGGAGCGGCGGTGCTCGGAGGGTTTCAGGCTCGCGCTCCGCAGCGTCGTGCCGCAGCTCGTCCGGGCATTCACCAAGATCGGCGCTGACGGGTGCGAGCAGTTGGATCGATCGGTCCCTGAGCATTTTCGGCCCTCCCCTAGTACTTTCTAGTAGCTCAGTAATTAATTTTACAAGTAGCTCTCTTCGGTGTCATGGTTATACAAGTTTAATTAGGAACTAATGATCAGCACTAGTACTGCACTTGATACGCCTTGTCATTCACATTTTGACTTGTCAGTGTTAAAAGAAGAAAGATGTACTGAATCTGAGGATTCTCTTCATCGATTGAATGAGTGGTATAATTACATTTTAATCCGACGTACATTATACTACGACGTAGAGCTGTGACATGGAAATGAATACTAAGCACACTTGATCATTTGTACTCTGTTTGCGGAAGAGAAGAAAATGAACAACGGTGAACGATTTATATGAATCATATCTCTTGCACCCGCAACCGACTGCAGAACGTACAAAATAGAAAAGGAGCCATGAACATGGTACGGGGTGGGTGTTCATGATGGTCAGACTGTCCCCTACGTGGCAGTGAATCACTACCTAGTTGGTGGAAAGTCTCCATGGCAAAGTTCTGCACCGTCTTCACTCAGGCCTACCGCCAGACCAAGACACGAGCAAGAGTGAAACATGAGCAAACGCCCGACTCCATACCAAACACATGTGACCGCGATCTGCAGTATCAGGCTACCATCGGCGCAGCATCTTTCTTTGAGACTTGGCGTCTTGGCCGGGTGATCTCGCCTACTGTAACCGCTGTTACATATGAATGCAATTCCACTGGGATGTGAGGGATCATCGTGTCAACAAAACAAGTAGAGACATTTGTTTCTTGCATCAGCCAGTTTTCGCAACAATGCAATACTAGGTTCAACAGGAGTACATGACGTAGAGAGTAGACTGATGTTCGTTCGCGTGTGCTTCAGCAAGGAGCAGCGATCACGTACTCACGTTGGAGTGGTTGTGTGTGCAAGAAACATGGCCCCCGTAGCGTGAGCCAGACGGACTTGCTGGGCTGAAAGGCTAGTACCGGGCCGCACAACCCAGGTAGGGTCTTTATAGCTGGTCCAGGAAATTCAGGGGCCTAAAAAAAATCCAGACATCTTTGGCCCATGGACATCTCTAGGCAGGCCTGACTGCCTGAGACAAATTGCAAATGCATTTTGATCTAGATCGCAAGTCTTTTGACGGGGAAAAAGAAATTGCAGCCGCGAGCGGCACGCCATGGGCCATGACGTGAACCAGATGTCAGCAGAGGCGAAAGAGGAAGTAAATGCGCCCTGATAGGCGGCGACTCGTGAGGAGATCTGGCCCCCCTATCTTCAACCTTGGCGTCTCTCCCATGGCTCTACTCCGAAAGGCGACGTCGACCTGGCAAGTGGCAGCGCGCGGCGGAATCTATGGCTCACCTCACCTCACCTCACCTCGCCGCCTTTGATCTCTCCGGGGATCGGATCGGAGGGGAAGAAGGCCAAATCGCGCTGCTGTTCCCGCGCACTCCGCACAGTCACCCGCATCTTCTCTGCTCGGTGTTCGGTGCTCCCTTCCCGTGGACAGGACCACTGCTCCTCCCGCCGCTTACACTGAGAGCTACAAGCCTCTCTGTGAGCCTGCCACTTAGCTTGAGCTACACTGCCGACTCCATGCATGCTAGCCACAAGCCCACAACAGTGACGAGCAGATTCATAACAGCACTGCCAAGTGCCAACACACGTTAATTTGAGAAGAACACAAAATTCTTTTTTTTCTCTTAAAAATACGCCTACATGCTTCGAAAACGAGTAGGGAATCATTAAAGCGGCAATGGATCGGAGAATCTTTCCCAGCCGCTGCAGACGGGATGGACTCACACTCACTGATCTCCAAAGCGAGACCTCTTTACGCAAAAGGCAGCTCGACGTCCGTTTCTACATTTCTATCCATTAGCTCTCTTCTCTCACTCATAGTCTATGGTGGTTTATCTTCTTCCCCGTAGTGGTTATCTGGTGGTCTCATATCCTTGCCATCTTCTTCAAACCCCAGGGATGCGATGGGACCCCGTGATCCGCGGTCGACGGTGCCCGGCCGGGCGGTCATGTCGATCCGACCGCCCCACCACCACCCACGCTCACCACTCGCACAGTTTCCTCGCTTAACGCTTTGCGTAAAGCTCGCCACACATCTATATTCGAATCCTCTCCATCCATCACCTTTTTCTGTTTGCTGGAATCTTGCGAAGAATGACGACTCAATTATGCCTTCACAAATGGCATTATGGCATACCAACACATGTACATATGATGGAGACAAAGCATATGTTTGGCACATAGCACTGGTAGCACTGGACAAGATTCCGCACAAGCTTGAACCTAGGGTGGTTCTTTTTCCTGGGGTTGGGACAGGGTGATTTTAGAGTTTTAAGGCAACAGAAAAGATGACTTATCGACTATCGTAAGTGTAGTTGTCTGTTAAGTCGTTTTAGGATTGCATTGGACCATTGAAACTATTATGCGGTCTGTAGATGTTGTTTTTAATGTCTCTTGTTTTACATTCTTCTTTCTTCGCTACAATTTTCCTAAGTTTATTGGGGCCATAGTTTTGTTAGTATTTATTTATGGTGTATTTTTTTTATTTTTTTTATAATGAACAACTACAGTACAATGTAGTATCTAAACGCGCGCACAAACACACACTACACCCACACATGCCCCCAACGCATATGTTCAGGACCTGCAGACTTAATTTTGGGAATCCAACTTGGGCTGGTGTGCTCCTCTCCAGGAGATGTCACCATTGCGATACAAGCATGTTCGCGTATTTTGACTATTTGATGTTCCTACTGAGCCATGGTCGTGCGGTGAGAGGGATTCACATAAATAACTACCTCGGTAATTCTTGTTATAATCATGAATTTGTTGCGCCACAATGTGTATATGATCTTGAATATGTTTATGTCCAATGTGTATATGCCATGGTCTAGCCCCCGATCATGACAGTTCGATCTACCTTGCTACAACCCACATGTTCGACACTAGTCATGTAGCTTTTGTAAGCACTAGCTAGTCAGGCCGAGTTTGACACTAAAATGCTGAACGAAGCCTGAAATGACTTAACTATCTTGGTGTCCACTTTTTAGCCTTTCTTAGCATGGTCTGTCAATACTTCTACAACCAATTTTCTTAAAGATGATGTACATGTTTCGTCCTCATCTCAACTACTAGTCCTCTTTTGATCTCATCAATTTGACATAGTTTATAAAAAAATACTATTATTTTTTTAAGTATGCATCCATAAGTATCATTCTCATGAATAATTCTAAATATTCTTGTTATATGTATTGCAGATCAAAGTTCTCAAATGTTCCCAAAGAACTATGCACATCCTCTTTTGATAAGCAACAACTTGACGAATCTTAGTTTTTATGGCCACTACATGTCAATGTTCAGTGGCACGTATGTATAGTTTGACCCTTGGCACACACCCCTATACAGCATGTCAGCATATATAGGTAGCATGCCAAGCGTGAAATTCTCTCGTTCTCCCATTCACTGTGCCACAGGTTAGGCCTCTAGAGTAGTGCAGCAATATCGAGTTTAGATTATCACAAATAATAAGTGGTTTAGGACATCAACACAGTCTAGAAGACAGAATTTTAATCAGCAATTGCTAGGGATCGGACCTATCATATATAAAATAAAATAAATATTATATATTATGAAATTATTTTCATGGTAAATCTATTAACATTCTTCTTAAATCAACAATATATATTTACGAGGAAGCACCCTATAAGCAAATAATTTTGTGCATGCATTTTGTGTGCTGCAGTGATGCATATACATTTAGTGCTGAATGGGTCCCTATTTGCCATATATGAGATCATGCAATGGTGATGTTAAAGCAAGTAAAAGTAGTGGCGTAGGGTTTGTTTCTCTATCACAAGGATTGGTGGTATCAAATCTAAGGATTCCATCCACGAGGAGAACTGCCAATTTAGATGTGCCTCTATCTAATTATTGAACACCTAAACCTGCCCCTTGTCGTCGCGTTTGATTCTCTTCTCTCCCTTTCTTTTCTACTCCCTCCGTTCCAAAAAAATAAGTTATTTTAGGATTGTCCTAAGTCTTTGACCAAGATTATAGGAAAAAAAATACATATATTTATGGTATGAAATAAGTGACATTAGATTTATCATGAGATATATTTGTACAATATATCTATTTGATACCATAATCATTAATACTTTTCTCTATAAATTTGGTCAACGTTGAGAAAATTTGATATAAGATAAACCTAAATGATTTGTTTTTTGGGACGGAGGGAGTAGTTGCGTACCGCTTTTCTTCTTTTGCAGCTGATCATATAGCCTCTCTCTCCTTATCTTGGAGGAGTCACATACCAAGGCCCATCTAAAGCTCTTTGCTCCTGTCACTTGTAAGCAATCATCTCCTCTCTCACACACACCCGTCATGGTGGGCATGAGAGGTGCCTACGGTGGTGGTGGTGGTTACAGCAATGGCAATGAGGGCCGGCCGCTTGGAGGAGCGGCGGCGGCGGCGGCTCCAATGACGACGACGTCGGCGGAGATTGCGGGGATGGCGGTGCACAAGGTGGCGACGCCGCCGCCGCAGAGCACGGCGAGCAAGATGAAGGCGAGGGTGAAGGAGACCTTCTTCCCCGACGACCCGTTCCGGGCGTTCAAGGGGCAGCCGCTGGGGACGCAGTGGCTCATGGCGGTCAAGTACCTGTTCCCCATCCTCGACTGGGTGCCCGGCTACTCCTTCTCGCTCTTCAAGTCCGACCTCGTCTCCGGCCTCACCATTGCCAGCCTCGCCATCCCTCAGGCACGCATGCATCTCCTCCTTCCACCCTCTTCCTTTCTCTGCATAGTTCCCATGAAAATCGATTTTTTTTTCCTCTCTCGAATCACTTCATTTCACACGACACGATCTTTGAGCTGTACGCTTTCTGTGGATAGATCCTGCTGATGTTTTTCACACGGTCGTCAATGAAACTTGGACGTTTCAGCTTTTGTATTTGGAAGCTTGTTTAGAGAAATTTAAACACCTTTACTAATGTGTGTGCCAACTGTATTCCTACTGTATTAACTTAATTCCTGCATGCACGGACGCACGCATCGTTGTTGTTGGCTGCAGGGCATCAGCTACGCGAAGCTGGCAAGCTTGCCTCCCATAATCGGCCTGTGTACGTATACCTAATTAATATCGCATCCCCTTCCGGGCCTTCTCTGCTAATCGGTCAGCTTCCTTGTTTTTTTTTTTTGTCTCTGCAATTTCAACTCTCTGTCCATGGCGCCTGTGTAGATTCGAGCTTCGTGCCGCCGATGGTGTACGCGGTGCTGGGGAGCTCGCGGGACCTGGCGGTGGGCCCGGTATCGATCGCGTCGCTGGTGATGGGGTCCATGCTTCGCGACGCCGTGAGCCCCACCGCCGAGCCCCTGCTGTTCCTGCAGCTGGCCTTCACCTCCACCTTCTTCGCCGGCCTCGTGCAGGCCTCCCTCGGCATCCTGAGGTAGTAGCTAGCGACAAGTCCCGTGCATGCTTCACATGCCCACAAGTCCACAGCACACATGCTGACATGCATATGCGTCTTGTGATGACCTGATGATGATCAGGCCAGCTGCATGATGACAACCATTGCTTTGTCGCAGGCTAGGGTTCATCATCGACTTCCTGTCGAAGGCGACGCTGGTGGGTTTCATGGCCGGCGCGGCCATCATCGTGTCCCTGCAGCAGCTCAAGGCGCTGCTGGGTATCGTCCACTTCACCACCGAGATGGGCCTCGTCCCCGTCATGGCCTCCGTCTTCCACCACACCAAGGAGGTGCACGCAGCTAGTAGCAGCTCTCCGACACACACACACACACACACACACACACACACGCACACGCACGCACGCACACGCACACGCACACGCACACGCACACGCACACGCACACGCACACGCACACACACACACACACACACACACACACACACACACACACACACACACACACACATCCTTTTTTCGAGGCAGTAGCTAGCCAATCAACGTGTGCTCATCGTGTTTCTGTTGTCTCCATGCGGCGTTGCGACGCAGTGGTCGTGGCAGACGATTCTCATGGGCGTCTGCTTCCTGGCGTTCCTGCTGACGGCGAGGCATGTGGTACGTACACATCTATACACTCCCGTCTCTTCTTCGATTTCCCCCTTAACTTGTCGTGTACTCCATCCCGTCGTTGACTCCTGTCGTCTACTGGTATGCGTGTACGCGACTAATACGTGGCGCTGCTCAGCACCGTCGAGCGCTTGTCAAGTGGCCGGCAGCGTCTTCACGTTTGCCTTTGTGCTCTTTTCCTTTGTCTCTAGCGCGTGCTATACAGCTGCCCCTGTGCATGCCCTCACTCGGCAACAACGGACGGCTAGCTCACTAGCTGGTGTTTGTGTCGTGTACTCGTAAGCTAAGCTAGCTATCTTGATCGTTAGCTTAGGCGCTTAGCCTTCAGCCGCGCTAGGTTCTCATCACCGTTACCCCATGGCAGCGGAAGTCAGAAGATTCTGGGAACAATGGGTAGTGCCAGGGCCCGGCCGGGAAGGTAATCATGCTCATGAAGGCAGATGCATGTTGGTTAAGTCACGGATGAAATGATCAGTCTGCATCGAATCTGACGATGCATGGAAGGATCGGATCTGCGCGTCATTTTTCAGTTATGGTCCACGGAATCTTGTTGCTGGGTCCTGGCAGCCACATGTATACATATTTGTATGATAAACAGTTTTTCCAAATTACTCCCTCCGTTCCATCCAAATTATGTCATTCCAACTTTCTTAGAGAGTCAAATCATTTTATGTTTGATCAAAATTACATAGAGGATCACAAAGATTTATGGCACCGACTATGAAAATATATGTAATGAAGAAGCTAATGGTACTTATTTGGTATCATGAGTATTAGTACTTTATTGTATAAATTTGATCAAATTTGAAATGTTTTGACTCCAAAAAAGTTGGAATGATCTGTAATTTGGAATGGAGGGAGTATCGTTGTGTTCGGATCCAGAAAAAGAAAAATGAGTGGAGATTCTCATTTGGTGGGCCACTGAAGCTACAGACCCGTTTGGAGCGGAGGGAGTTGTTGCGTTGTGTCTTTGTGGGATCCAAAAAAGTTTGTTACTTATTGAACAGCGTTGCAAACTACGAGTTGAACTCAATATTCGCCAGATTTTATTCTCGATATAATTCATCTTCAGTGACACGTATTTTCTCTGTATGCAGAGCATGAGATGGCCAAGACTTTTCTGGGTTTCAGCATGCGCGCCCCTTGCATCTGTCATCATCTCCACCCTGCTTGTTTTCCTCTTCAAAGCTCAGAATCATGGCATCAGCATTGTAAGGACAAAAAAAAGGAGTGAAAAGGATTTTGGGTTTTCCTACTTACATGTGCAAATATCTGACATTAAAGACATTTCTGAATATAATCCTTCCACCGCAGATTGGGCAGCTCAAGTGTGGTCTGAACCGCCCCTCATGGGACAAACTGATCTTCGACACCACATATTTAGGCCTCACCATGAAGACTGGACTTATCACCGGGATCCTCTCCCTTACGGTATGATTTATTGTCGATTTTATCATCGTAATCGTACATTATGTTTGACATAATCTACGGATAATATACTCCATGATGTTGTTTCACTATGATTAAATAATCTCAAGTTTTTATGGCCCACACTAATGGGATGTCGATTTTATTTCACCATATCAGGAAGGAATTGCCGTTGGTAGAACATTTGCTTCACTGAAGGACTACCAAGTAGATGGAAACAAAGAGATGATGGCTATAGGGTTGATGAACGTTGTGGGATCATGTACATCCTGCTATGTAACAACAGGTACAGTTTTTGGACCCAAATAATTTGCTTATATTCCTTGCAGATCAACAATGAAGACAGGGAATGACCAGTAGCTAAATTCTCTTATTTTTCAACAGGAGCATTCTCCCGCTCTGCTGTAAACCACAATGCCGGCTGCAAGACTGCCATGTCGAATGTGGTCATGGCACTGACTGTGATGGTCACACTGCTATTCCTGATGCCACTGTTCGTGTACACACCGAATGTTGTCCTTGGAGCAATCATCATCGCTGCGGTTATCGGCCTGATTGATGCCCCTGCTGTATACCAAATCTGGAAGATGGACAAGATGGATTTTCTCGTTTGTGTTTGTGCATTTGCTGGCGTTATCTTCATCTCAGTCCAAGAAGGCCTTGCAATAGCGGTAAAAAGCAGCCTGATCTTGGCATTCGGGAATATTAACTGATCAAATATGCTCTGTGTAGTTACCAGTTACAATTCATTTCTTCAAATTTGCAGGTTGGCCTATCGGTATTTAGGGTATTGATGCAAATCACGAGACCAAAGATGATAATTCAAGGGAACATTAAGGGAACTGATATTTACCGGGATCTACATCAGTACAAGGAGGCTCAAAGAGTTCCTGGAATGTTAATCTTGGCAATTGAAGCACCAATAAACTTCGCTAACTCCAACTACCTGAATGAAAGGTAAAAATGCTTTCTTTCAAAAAATAAAGGTAAAAATGCAATAGAAATTTTCTGACAGTTTAGAATGTGTCCTAGCATTTCATTTACATGATGACCAAGTTGCTATAAATATCTATCTGGCATTTCCATTCGCAGGATTAAAAGATGGATAGAGGAAGAAAGTTCCGCACATAATAAACAAACTGAACTCCATTTCATAATCTTGGATCTGTCAGGTTTGTGAGTTTGATTAATTTTTTCACTTCACTATCTGGAATACTCATTGAAACTCCTTTTTGAAATAAAATTTTCATTTCAGAAATAAAAGTAACAACAGCTTTACATAGTTCTTTATTAGCTTATCATTGTATGAGAATATGATTCCTGAGTTGCCAATGCTAGCTAAAGTAAGTTTTCAAATTTGTATTTCCTACCTGAAAGAATGAAAATGTGAGAACTGAAATGTTCTGAAAATGCCGTGTACAAATTAGTTTCATTTACTCTATTTTGTGTACTGCTAATATTTCCAGTAGCATGTTCACTAGCATATAATAAAAAATTATTTTTCAGCTGTTCCTGCAATTGATACAAGTGGCATAGCACTCCTCATTGACATAAAGAAAGCAATAGAGAAACGTGGTCTTGAGGTATGCTCGTCATATATGAACGCTCAATTTCTCACACAAGATGCAAGCCTGCATACTCGTGCGGCGAACTAAATTTTGCTTTCACGTAGCTTGTACTTGTCAATCCTACCGGAGAGGTCATGGAGAAGATACAGCGAGCAAACGAGGCTCTAAATCAGTTCAGGTCGAATTGCCTGTATTTGACCACTGGGGAAGCAGTTGCTTCACTTTCTGCACTTGCCAAGATGACAAAGCCCTAGAGTGGATTGCCAAATTGTCAGTGTTCATCCAATTGCACTGATAAACTTTTTAGTGTCAGATTTTTCGTCACAGAAGGTTCCTCCAACAAAGGAGCACGTCACAGCTATGTTTGTACCTAATCTTCACAATCCTTCAGATCTATCTTATGCAAATTCAACAATTGAAAGTGAAGTATTAAGGATATGTACATTCATGGATATCCGTTGTTATTTGTCTGCATATAATAGTAGTTCTTACAGAACTTTCCCATTGCTATTTTAAATACTGATATTTCAACAGTACAGGACAACAACCCCCTCACTCTCCTATTTCCCACCCCTATTTGTGTATTTACTGGTTACTACTAATTTCATGGTTATACATCAATCATTAGTGTTCTGGAGGTGCAAAAGTGCATACGAAACTGAAAACTTCTAAATAAACTCACACAGTGCATAAGAATCATCTTGGAATTTCAGATGATTGTATGAACTCTTTCTCCAAACTGTATTGTCTAGTTCCTTCACTGCCTCTGTTCCCCTTGAACGACTTATCTTGTGGAGCGTTTTGGCTTGTTCTTGTTATCCTAGAATTGGGATGGACCTTTGAGCCTTGCACATCTTCAAGTTTTGTCTCCACTTGCCTCATTGTAGGCCTTTCTTCACCTTTTAAGCTTAAGCATGTTTCTGCGATATTTGCAATCACTTCGGCATCTTCAGCCCCTCCCTCTTCGATAATTTGTGGATCTAGAACATCCCATAAGCGATTATCTCTTTTCAATGACACGAAGTGTGATGCTAAACTTGTGACCTCTGATGAATGAGAAGAGAAAACTGGTGCAACCTTTGTCAGAAGTTCTGCTAAAATAACGCCAAAGCTGTAGACATCGCTCTTCTCTGTGAGTCGGCTGGTGTAGTAGTATTCGGGATCAAGGTACCCGTGAGTTCCTTGGATGGCTGTAAGTATTCCTGTCTCATCTATTGAGATTGATCTTGACGCTCCAAAATCTGATACCTTAGCAGTTAAATTATCAGTGAGTAGTATATTTGCAGATTTAATATCTCTATGGAACACAGATATGGAAGCGGCAGAGTGTAGATACGCAATGGCCTTTGCAGTTTCTAGTGCAATCCTCAGTCTGTCTTTCCATGGCAAAGGATTTTCACTCTGTTCATGAAGATGGTATGATAGGGTTCCATTCGATATGAACTCATAGACTAGTAAAGGAACTTCTGTCTCTAGGCAACAACCAAAGAGTTTCACCACATTTCTGTGATTAGTCTGTGAAAGTATGACGACCTCATTTATGAACTGATCAATTTCCCTTTGAACCACAATTTTGGACTTTTTAATGGCAACAACACGTTGATCAGATAAGATGCCTTTATAGACTGTGCCATGGCCTCCACGTCCAAGGATACGATTCTGATCAAATTTGTTTGTTGCTTGCTCTAGTTCTTCTACGCTGAAAATCTTCATCCTTTCAGCTATATCTTTGTTTGATGAGATTAATTGTTGGAGAAGCAACCCATGATTTCTCTTGAAAAAAAATTGTCTCAGCTTCTTGGCTCTTTGTTGCTTGAGTTTTTTTGTGATTTTGGCAACACCAAGAAGTGAAAATAGTAGGCCAAAACCAGAACTGATTGCTATTATTGTAATTAAACCTGCATAACATAAACTCAACAATTACAATACCATACATGTGTTTCTTGGGATGCTTTTTACAGCAGCCATCTTAGATTTGTTTTCCACTTCTCGTTTTGAACTCAACTAGTTCTGGAACCTAAATATACCCTCTATCAAATGATACTGATATTGGAACTGAAAAATGTAGCAGTAGTGGTACATGTTTGTACCTGGAAGGCTCCAGATGCTTTTCTTTGGTGAGCACCGGTGTGTCCCAGGCAAATTGATGCAGGTTCCATGACATGGGTAAAGATCTGGCAGTTGGCACTCATCAATATCTGAAAAAAGGGTATTGAAAAGAAGAAGAGAGACGGGTGGTTACAAAGAGCAAGCATTGCACATAACCTTTGAACGTATACAGCTGTAGGCAGGCACAAAACATTGCCAAGAACGAAAGATACGAGCGGTACAAATAAAACAGAACACAGAAGTGGTAGATACCTTGACATCCATCACTGACGTAGGGATTGCCCTCATATCCATCAGAACAGTTGCACCGTCTCCGGTCGTAATTACCATCAATGGTATAGGAAAAACCATTCGAGCTCAGGCATCTGAAGTCAGAAGATCCGGGCCCTATAGGTGACAGCACAAACAAGGCCTCGTCGCGTAAAATGTCCAACGACCACTCCAGCACCGCGGGAACACTGTCCGCCATGACTACGTTCTCGTATTCGTAGTACAGCTTGCTGTAGTTGCTCGCCATCTCAGCCTCGTTCCTGCTGAACCAGTCCTGATCAACCACGAACACTGACAACACGCGCGCGCTATCGGGTTGCCCTACCAGGTGTTTAACCTGGACGCCGTACGACGGGAGATCCCCCCAGAACGCGATGGAGGTGCGGCAGCAGCCGACGCCGGAGCACGAGGCGGCACTGAGCGTCTCCGAGCACACGGCGGCGCAGACGCTGGATTGGGCGGTCGGGCCGCCGAGCGCGCTGTAAGGGATGAGCTTGGCCACCATGTTGCACCCGAACGCCACGAAGGAGTTGCGCGCGCTCGATACCCTCAGGGGCCCGGCGGCGGGCGCGGGGACTGACCACGAGCCGTTGAACTCGGCGTGGTCCAGCCACGAAATGTTCATCCGGATGCGTACCGTGCCGTCCGGCAAGGAGATGCCGAGCACCTCCACGCCGTCGCCCAAGAACAGCCTCGGCGGGTGCTGTTCCTCGTCGCAGGTGAGGTTGAAGCCATGGTGGAAGCAGCCCTGGCCGATGCCGAACGGGTACGGCACGCGCACGTCGCCGCAGGTTTCTGGGCAGCCAGGCAGGGTTATCGGTCCTGGTCCTGCCAGCAGCACTGTCGCCAGGAACTTCAACTTGAGTGCTACGACGATCATGCCGATCGTCGCCTGCCGGGGTGAGACGACGGTAATCGTCATCTCCCATCTCTCGCGCGCTTTACCAAACTGAGATGGCGTTAGGATTTTCATTGGTCTTGTTATTAGTTTGTTTTGTTGACTTCCTAATTCCTAGTCTAGCGGACATTAATTAACGACAGGTGCTACATGGACTTCTATGCCATTTCCCATTCATGTGTGCATCCTAGTAGGCTACAATGTTGACAACCTTCCCCTGCAGTTTCTATTTGAAATAGTCAATAATTTATGGTCTTACGTTAGTTGATTATCATAACTGTGGTAATATGTTTGTTGGGAATGATATTGTTGGCAATTTATCAAAAATGTTGGTAAAGTTAGAAAAAATTCAGTCACACGAGCAAATTGCCAAGGATTACAATACTCATAAAATGACTAATAATATGTTACTGCACCCCCACGACACTTTCCATCATCGCTTATCGCTTGGTGCATATTTTTTATGAATCTAGACATAGGGTATATCTTGATGCATAGAAAAAAACTATAACCTTAAAAAATCAAAATAGCGTATAATTTAGGACGGATAGAGTATATGTTATATTCAGAGCAGAATAACAAAATACATTAGTTAATCCGGATGTGCCAAATACAGACCACCAATACTATGGCATTTTTTGAGGTCTGGGAGAGGTGAAATTTCTGTGAAATATCCAACTACAGTGACCAGATCAACTGTTTTCTCGGCAACATGATACATTCAACATTCAACATTCAACATTCCTGGTCGGTACCCTTTTCACGCGTGGCTTTCTAAAGAAACTGCTGACCAGCGGTAGTTTTCGACCAATAATGCGTTTCCAGTTTCCAGGAAACAGAGTTAGTATTAACTGAGCCCAGTGCCAATGCCATGCTTTCACCAACGTCTTCAACTCTGACGCATCTCCTCCAGTGAAGGAATCGATCCCCACAGGCCACGCCAAGTTCCGATCATCGTTCCTGTCCACCCAGCACTCCAACGCAACACCTGCCCAGTTACCATCTCAAAGTGCCCCTCTCTGACACGTCAATTCCATGATTTGCGGGGCCGTTGGGGGCTTGGAGCGGTGCTGGCGTGGTAGGTTTCTTGGCGTGTGACTGCCGCCGAATCCTGCAGCGGTAGGTAGCATTGGCGGGCTCTCTTCCGATCGTTTTCGAAGATTACCGTATTTAGTCGGAATTTTACCGTCGGTAATTATCGACTTCTCCAACTTACATCTCACGGCCCATCATTGCTGCAGCCCGGCGAGCTGAAGGCCGAAGCACAGTTGAGCTTCGAAGTCGCTGCTGGCCTTGCTATATGCCCAAGGCAAACAAAGTCGATCTCGACGCCGGCCCCAAGCTCACCGGCCTTCCCTCGACCTCCTCGGCCCGTGAAGGCGACCTCGCGACAGGCTGGGGACTGGTGGTGCTCGGCCGGCGTGAGGCTGCGGGCCTGCCGTGCCGCTGCGTTTCGGGTCAAGTTGGGTTTGTCCAGGCTGTGCTCTCCCACGTTGGGCTGCATTTGCATTTTCGTGGGTGGCGTTGGGGGTTTGTCGAGTTTCGGGCTTGGCCCAACGTTTTAGTCGTGACGAGGGTGAGCCGTGAGCGCGAGCGAGTGATGCACGGACTGATGCGTGCTGCGCGCATGCTCGCACTCGCACTGTCGCACGCACGGTGATTGGCGCAGTTTTTTTTTCTAGAACCTGGTGCGCCGCACTGACGACGACCACTCCATTTACTCCCACGATCACGATGGCACGATGCATTTGGCCGGCCAGCGTCTCGACCTCCGCCGAGTGAGCTCTGCTATGGCCGAGTGGTGGAGTGGCCTCTTGTCGCCAGATGTCAAAAGGGTGCGTGGAAAGTGGCAATCCTTGGCCACTCCCACTGTAGAGCAGCCGACCAGAGCACACCAACCCAATTACTCCCTCCGTTCCAAATTATAAGTCGTTTTGACTTTATTAGATTCATAGATTTTGTTATGCACTTAGATATACCCTATGTCTAGATACATAATAATATCTATGTATCTAGAAAAGTCAAAACGACCTATAATTTGGAACGGAGGGAGTACAGCTGAAAGCTCAGTGCTCTCTATCCACACACCACAGGCAGTCAGACACACAGGCGATCGGTAACGGTGTGACTGATGGTATCTGGCTACTATCTGGACTTCTTTCACTGCTCCCTAGGTAACGGTGTGACATGCGATGTTCCAAAAGACAAACGATGCCAATCTTCATTTGCCAATTGATAGTGCATCTGAGCCTATCCCCTTTAGCTTGGGGGGTGTTATCTAGATAACTAGTGCACCATGCAATGTGCTCTGTTTAGGTAAATCCGAAGTTCTCCCTGATTGGAGCAAGTAGTTTTTTTTTTACCGCCCTTGGGTACCCCAGCTGACATGTCGGCATGACGGCATGGCTTGTTGCCCCTCTATCACGCGCGCACAGCTAGGGCCGCAGGGCGTCACGGCAGCTCAGGTTTTATCCAGAGTTTTACCATCGACGCCTAGCTTAACAGAGACCTGTAAAGACAGTGCACGGCAGGCCAAAAGTAGTCAGACGTGCGCACAAGTAAAAGGCATGCAGGGCTTCAAAAAGAGTCAGACTAGCTTCCAAGCGATCTGACCATTCCCCTGCTCTTTTCTGCAACTTGCACGTAGAAATCAGACCTCTCTATCACAGTCACGGGATCAATCACTCGCCAGTCGCCACTGCCGGCGGCCGAACATAAACTAGCTTAACGCCGGAGCATGTCGTGATCGTGCGCCGCTGGCATGCGCTTCGGAGCTCTGGTCGTCGTCGCAATGGCGGAGCTTGCCTCGTGTTTGTTTACTCAAGTGTCTGCCTCTATGGCTCTACGGGGTTGCAGCAGCATACTAGTGGTCTCGAGCGAAAAGGTTTGGCAAGTGCATGTGCCAGACACCGCCGTGATCGGTGCGAGGATAATTACGTTGCGTCAGGACTTTTCTGCCGCCTAATACAAAGTTAGTCAGACGAATCGTTTTACATGATTTGATTAGATGGATAATGTACCCCGCAAAATGCATGAACACTATGACCCAATTTGGAATTAAGAAAAAACAATGGGGTTCCTACACTGGTATTACGGTGACATTGTCTTATCGAACTTGAATTCAAGTGGCTACACCATTTCTTCCTTCTTCTAAGTGCGTGCTATAGCTCGCTGTTTAATTCGTCTTTTCCTATTCGGAGTTCGAACGGACATTCACTGCCAAACCAAGATCAACCCTATTTCAGAATCCATATAGTTTATAGCAGAAGTGATGACAAAGGGAATGAAACGGGCACAAGGTCACGGCAAGTTTGGGCGATCCGCAACGATGTATCAGCATGCACGGGTCGCGAAAAGTAAGAGCACGCCTCTGTGTTCTTTGCTTGGAGTATGCTTAATCCTAGCCAGCACTCTGCTTAAAGCAAACATGCTGCGTGCCTAATTTGCTGACCCTGGTCATGCTGCTTACGACCAGCAGCACCGCTATTCACACCTGAGCTTAAAGACTAAGCGGAGATTTTGGGTCGTAGTTATTGCCTGATTGGTCTCTAAGGTTGGTTGCAAAGTCGTATGCTATGCCCTGAATCTCCACTAGCTTAGCGAGCCTGCCCCACACTTTGGCAGTAGCTTTGAAATTCTTGTCCGGGCCTGGAGTAAAGAAATGCAACTGGCAGAGGATCTCGCTTGATCCTGGTTCCAAGATACCAAGCAAGATGGATTTAGAAAAAATGTTACAGCAGCGCCAGTGCAACTGTAAATGGAAAATATACTTTCTCTCTTTTTTTTAAAAAAAAAAGAAGTGCTATGGAATTCCAGAAAACAATTGCAAGGCCTAACAAAGTTATATGATAGCGTTTGGGGTTGTGTTTAAGAGTGATGAAATTGTAGAAGTTTGATGCACACTGAGCTTACCCAGCAGACGCCCTTTTACAGTAGAGTGTTATCTTCAAGATCATGCAGCAGCATTATTCTGCATGCAAATAAAGCTTTTCCCTACGTGTGTCCCCTCATTTCTTACTTTCCGGCTGTACACCACTAAGTTAAACAATGTCCAAACTGTAGATGGCAGGAGGCACTACGAGTGCAGTACGAGAACTAGCATGCTGATACCGCGATGCCTATAAATACCAGGGCGCGTTGAGCTATCCTTGCAGCCGCAGTGCCCACTGACCACTGAAGTCTCAGAGTTCTCTGTGCTTAGCAAGTTCGAGTTATCAGCACGCAATGGCTTCCATGCATTCCCTAGCTTTCTATACCCTGGCCCTGCTGTTCGCTGCGGCTGCTGTCTCGGCGCAGCTCTCCACCGATTTCTACGAGGAGACATGCCCCGACGCGCTCGACATCATCGAATCCGCCGTGAGAGCTGCCGTCTCCAAGGAGTCCCGCATGGGGGCGTCCCTGCTCCGCCTCCATTTCCACGACTGCTTTGTCAATGCAAGTGCCATAAGCCACCTTCAGTTTTTTCTTCAGCCTTCCATTTTTCTTCTGAAACTCCAGTATGCACAATGTTTATTAGGAGTTTCTGTCTTTCCTTCTTAGCAAAGTTAGCATCTTACAAATCGAACCAGCAATTGAAGCAAATTAACGAAAATTGAGTTAGAATCTTGCACTGTTTGCACATGGAGAATAGATGCGTAGCATGCACAGGTGCGGGACAGTGCGGCGGTGTACAGTCAGTTCAGTTAAAATGTGGCGCGCACTCTGCGGCGTGCTTCAATTTTCAAACAACTCTCTGTCATTTCTAACAGATCGTTTAGTCTCCGAGTAAAATCATGGAGTGTCTTTCGTGGACTAACAGTTGACTGCAAATGAACTTTACAGGGCTGCGACGGGTCAGTGCTGCTCGACGACGCCCCAGGCTTCACCGGCGAGAAGACCGCGGTGCCGAACAAGAACTCGCTCCGCGGGTTCGAAGTGGTTGACGACATCAAGAAGCAGCTTGAGGACGCCTGCAACCTGACGGTCTCCTGCGCCGACATCCTCGCCGTGGCCGCCCGCGATTCCGTCGTCGCCGTAAGCATCGCATGCACAATTATCATCGAGACAAGTACTAATTATTTCTTCCCATGCATGGCAACAAACTAAACTGTCGCCTCTGCAGCTTGGCGGGCCGACGTGGGACGTGGAGCTCGGCCGTCGGGACGGGACGACGGCGAGCCTTGACGACGCCAACAACGACCTCCCGGCGCCGACCTTGGACCTCGGCGACCTGATCAAGGCCTTCTCCAAGAAGGGCCTGAGCGCGACCGACATGATCGCGCTCTCGGGCGGGCACACGATCGGGCAGGCGCGGTGCCTCAACTTCCGCGGCCGCCTCTACAACGAGACCACCAGCCTGGACGCGTCGCTGGCGTCGTCGCTGAAGCCGCGGTGCCCGAGCGCGGACGGCAACGGCGATGACAACACCTCGCCGCTGGACCCGTCCACGTCCTACGTCTTCGACAACTTCTACTACAAGAACCTGCTGCGGAACAAGGGCCTGCTGCACTCGGACCAGCAGTTGTTCAACGGGGGCTCCGCGGACAAGCAGACCACCGCCTACGCGTCGGACATGGCCGGGTTCTTCGACGACTTCCGCGACGCCATGGTGAAGATGGGCGGCATCGGCGTCGTCACTGGATCCGGCGGGCAGGTCAGGGCCAACTGCCGGAAGGCGAACTGAAGTAACAGCAGAGGATGTATCAGTCACTGTGGTGTCAGCCTTGGTAGTGCCGTGGTCAGTGATCAGCGCGTGCAGTGTGTTGTGGTCTGCAGAAATGTTCCTTCTATCATGTCGTAGTCTGCTTCGAACGGTTGTAGCACTACTTCACCAAAATAACATGAAGGAATAAATACAGCTCTTGGGATCATGGATGCTTTTATTTGTGCGCTGAATTTGATCAGAGTAACCTGAATAAACATTGGTCAGTAAATCATTCCTCAAGAATCTGATGAGCTTCCTTTCAAAAAAAAAAAAAGAGAATCTGATGAGCGCCCCTTGGTACAAGATCTGGGCCTCGAGGCCGACAATGTTTTACTGGCTGGGCACGAGCCCAGTACTTGCACTTTTTGTGCTGGTCGACTACTTGCAATGCGAGACGCGTTCGATTTGGAGTTAAAAAAGTCTATAATATTTTGGCTTGATGCTCTGTGTTTTCAGGTTATACTGGATAAACTAGACTTTTGCACAGGTATGTACTTTAGAATACCAATAAAGTTGTTAACATCACAAAGCTTGGTATCTTCTTATGATAGCTAATATCAGCCGTCCTTGAATCTAAACTAAAGCTCGGTCCTCGGTGTCCAGTGACACAGAATCCACTATGCAAATCGAAACTGCCGCACAAAGGCCGTACCCCCATCGCTTCTGCATTTTATATTTCAGCCTCTTGCTACGGGAGAAGGCACATTAGGCATAGCTTGTGATTTTTGTTTAAAAAAACCAAGGCAAAATGGTAAGCTATAGTATGTCGCAGAAAAGGATCAGAATTCTGTCCCCGTCTCAACTCTCAATTTAAAAAGGTTTCCAAACACCCGGAAAAGACAAACAAAAGCGGAAACGGCTTGACTGACGTCACGGCCCCACCCTACCTCCTCGTCCCCTCCCGCGCGCGGCCTGCCGCTCTTGTCATCTTCTCCTCAGTCCTCACCAAGTCACCATTGCCGTCCCCAAACCCCCGTCGCCGTCTCCCGAACCCCTCGCCCTTTCGCTGTCGCCTTCCATTTTCCAATCGCCAACCACCTCGCCTCTGCTTAGTTAAAACCGTCGCCATGCCGTCCGCGGAGTCCCACTCGCCGCTCCAACCCTCCCCCTTCCTCCCCTCACTCCCCACCCCGCGGCCGCGGCGATGCGGCCCTCCTCCGGCCCCGCTTCCCGTTTCCTCACGCTCCTGCTGGTCGTCGTGATCGCCTGCGCCGTTCCGAGGGTGAGATGCTCCGATCGGCGGTTCCCGCATCTCGACCGCGTCCGCGAGCTCCACCGCCGGGAGGGCTCGTCGTCGGCCGAGCAGGAGGCCGCCGCGCGCGGGCTTCTCGAGCGGATCCTCCCCTCACACTCCGCCAGCTTCGAGTTCAGGATCATCTCCAAGGTACGCGTGCTTCGCTGCTTGGGAGTCGTGAGGTCTTGAATGTTGGCAAGTGCTGTATAAATAGAGTTTGCCGAGAGATAAAGGTGCAGTGAGAATGTGGGCTAGAATCGTAAGCCAACGAAGCGTGACGGGAAAACCATACAGTAGTCCATCGATGTAGTGAGTTGTCAATATCCATTTTAGCTGTCAAAAGTCAAAACTGAACCATACCCACAAAATGCATGTACACTGTTTGCCTTTTTGTAATGACCCTGTTGATTTATAATTCTACCTAGGCAAGCTCATAATGTTTTTTTTACTTACTGATGACAAGGGTTCACAATATACTACACTGCATTGATAGGAGCAATGTGGCGGGAAGGCATGCTTCATCATTAGCAATCACCCGTTGTTTGATGGAGAAGGGACTCCTGAAATATTGTATGTTCCCCTTTGTACTTTATCAGTAATTGCAAATTATATCTTCAGCTTGCCTGACATTTACAATTTTTTCTGTTTCTCTTGATGCAAGAGGACCATGTTCATGCGTTATTGTCTTAGCATTTTTTATTTGATGTTATGTTCATAATTTGATGCTTTAGGTGAACTGTTGTTGTTAAATCTGCATATCTACATATGCAAACAATGAATTTATAACCATATCTTCTTTTAGCTCACGATGAGTTGATTACATTTACTCTTGATTGTATGACATCCATTAAGGCATTAAGAGGTGTGACATGCACCAAAAAATGATGTAGTGAACTAGCATGCCTGGCTGTACATTCTCTTGTGTTTCTATATCAGAACTCTTCTGATTTTTGTTTATTATAACCTATCCAAAAAGCAGTTGCCTACACAAATTTTGGGCCTCAGCAGATTCCACTAGAATCACGTGCTAATCCTTTTTGCTTGTGCAATTGGGTTATACTTAAGCGGTTATGCCTGCTCCAAATGTGCAGGGGTAACATGCCATCTGCTATGTTAGTTGAGACTTGCAAGTTTTGTATGTCTCAGCAACACCATTCTAGTTTCTCATAAATTATGTTTCTAAGCAATGCATGTATGCATGTGTTAGTTTTTACATACAGAAACCAGACAGGGCTTAACAACTTTGTGTTTGTCATTACTTGTGGTCAGGATACTTGGAGTAAGTGGGGTGGAAATTTCTGCTGGTTTTCATTGGTACTTGAAAAACTATTGTGCAGCACATATATCTTGGTATAAAACTGGTGGTGCACAATTATCATCCATTCCGCACCCTGGGTCATTACCTCGTGTTCCTGCTGCTGGTGTATTTATTCAAAGACCCGTTGACTGGAGCTACTACCAGAATGCAGTTACATCCAGCTGTAAGCTGTTAACTTATTAGTACTCTATTATCACTTTCCTGTATTCTAGTAGGATAAGTCATTTTTTCTGCTTGAAATTTCTAAGCATTTTAATTGAAGTGGGTTTTTAAACACTATGATGTGTTGCCAGCTACCCTGCTACATTGATGGGGTTGCTCTGTGCTCTGCTTGTTATATTACGTTGTATTTCTTTTCTCTCTCTGTTAAGATCATGCATTTCCAGGTCCTGTTTGTGAATATCACCATCAGGACCAGTGTTACCTTTCCTTCTCCCAAAAGGTTGCGCTGATTTATTCCCGTTGATGCCCCCATGGACGTCTTGGCATGATTAGTTTCCTGATTGTATCACCTTACCCCTTGTTTTAGTTTTTTGTTGTTACCATTTGGTTCCATTTTGGGGGCTCCTGTGAACTTTTGGTATCAATTTTCCATCCATGTAAAGTAAAACATATTTCTCAACTATTTTTCTCTGATTTAAACTGTTTTTCTTTCCCTTTAGATTCTTTTGCTTGGTGGGATTGGGAACGTTGGCAGAAGGAAATTGACTGGATGGCTCTTCAAGGGATCAATTTGCCTCTTGCTTTCACTGGGCAAGAGTCTATATGGCAGAGGGTTTTTCAGGTATATACATGCTTTCTTTTTTAAACCAATCCGTACACTGGATAATTCGATACTATGTATTTTCATGTGTCCTTAAGGTCTAAGGTGTTGAAATGGTGCACGAAAGCAGCCTAGAATCTTCGGTAGAGATTTAAGCAGATGGATTGGTGCATACCACAAAATGCCTAGGTGCGATATAGATTAGCAGGCGGAGCAGCACATCACTGCATTTCCACATGTAGTGCCATGTTGTGATTGTGCTGACAAAATGATTTAGGGGGTGGTTCTTAATATTGGCCTTTTGTTGGGGAATGTCTGGATCCCTTTTAAAAAAAGATGTAACCGCATTGGTTCTTCCGATTGATCCTATAGTATGTTGGCTCACTTTTTTTATGAGACTGTTGGTACTCTTTTATCTGAAATAAAAATATACTCTGGTTGTTGCTTTACTCTTCTGTTAACCTGCAAATGCGTTCCTAATATTTTCTGCCTTATTCCCTTATAAATTCTTGAAGAGGTACAACATTAGCAAATCAGATTTGGATGATTTCTTTGGTGGGCCAGCTTTTCTTGCATGGTCTCGAATGGCTAATATGCATGGGTAAGTTACACCTCTGGTATGCTGTTGGTCCCTCACATCTAAATTTTTTATTTTATATTATTCTATTTTGATCTGATATTCTTTTGCAATAATATTGTGACAATGTATCTTTTAAAATTATTTTCATTCATTCCTCAACCGCACAAGACAGTAATTTAAATTTTAGGTTGTCACTGGGGATTAGTTTGCTATAAAATATATAACTGCAACTAGGGATGCTCACATCTGGATATGTCAGATTAAGACAGCAAAAGAAAACTGATCTTATGTGGAGTGTCGGTAAAATAGGGATGTGCAAGCTCAAAATCTTTTCTTTGGGATTTGGTACCCCTTTTCTGAGTCCTATGTCCTGACGTTTATCTCTGAGCATAACTCACTGTCTTAGCTGCCAACAAGACTTTGGTGTCATCTTTAGTACCTGACAGGAATAGATAGTCAGTTAGTCACCACTGCTACTTTGTTGTCTTGGATGCAGATTTTTTTTCTGAACTCTTATTTCGAAATATTGTATACTACTTATTTTCTGAACTCTTTTATTTCGAATTATTTTATCAGATGGGGTGGGCCCCTTCCTCAGACCTGGCTAGATGATCAACTAGCTCTTCAGAAGAAAATCCTTTCTAGGATGTATGCTTTTGGCATGTTCCCAGGTAACACCTGTACCATTCTAACATTTCTGGATTTTGTGCAGTTACGTGAACAAATATTTTAATATTATATAGAAAACTCAATAGTATGTGATTTTATACAAATATATCTTTGTATTGGTTTGTACTTTTGTGTTTTAATTTGTTTAATTACTCGATCTGAGTTTTTTTAGTTTAATCTCAGCATCACTTCACTTCTTTTTTACTTGTCTAAGGCTAATATCTACCTCTGTTGCAGTTCTTCCAGCATTTTCTGGCAACATCCCAGCTGCATTAAAGTCAAAATATCCTTCAGCTAAAGTCACTCACCTTGGAAACTGGTAAGGACGATTTTGTATCTTCTTAATAAACCTTGATATATACCGTATAATTTTTCCGTGATTGAATACTTAAAATATAGAATATGGAATCATGGTTGTAGCTCCTGGTTTGTGTCTCACTACTGATTTCCTTGCAGTTTTGTGCCTCCACTGTAGCTGTCTTTCATTGATGTACCTTATATTGCAATTTGTGCTTGCATTGCGCATCTTAGCATCTTAACCTGCTACAGTTGATCTAACTGGAACAATCACTCTACATACTTGTGGTTCTGGATGCCATCCATGATTGAGACACCAGATTCATAACAACTTAACAAGCTTATGCCCATTTGTATTCTCAGTCTCATTTCAGCTTAAGTGTTTCATCATATGAAGTATCTCGACTTACGCCAGCCATACAGTAACACTGCTTCTCAACTAAAGTGAAGCAATCCAATGCTCTGTTGATCTTTGCTGACATCTTTTTTCCATCATCGCACGTGCTTATTTGATTTCTCTTCTATGGTATTAAGGTTTACAGTTGACAGCAATCCAAGGTGGTGCTGCACATATCTTCTTGATGCATCTGATCCTTTATTTATTGAAATTGGAAAGTTGTTTATAGAAGAACAAATCAGAGGTAGGATCTGTTTTGGTCAAGCTGTTCTCTAACACCATAATGCAAGATATTTTAATGTCAAACCTGGAATCCTGTGTTTGCTCTGTAACTAAATCTGCTGACTGGAAAACTTTCGTAACAGACAAATTCAAACTATCTAAGTTTCCAAAATTCTTTTCCAGTTGTAGTAAGTTGTTTAAGAACGCTAATATATCATTCATGTTTAAGGCTATCATGTGAATGAAGTGTAAATCTCAGTCCTTTTAACTTGTTATTAACCCATTGTTCATGAAATAAACTGTTCTTTGAGTTAGCCCCTCTGAGTTATCTTATACGTCATATCCAAAATAGTATCATAAAAAGTTTGCCCCAGATATTTGTTGCTAGACAATCACGATATGCTTTCATATGGTGTAGCACTTTGATCGGTGTCATAAGCAACATACTACACGATAGTAATATCCAAATCATGCTTCTTTGCAATAATACGTAGTTATTTTCTTATAATACTAGCACATTTCACTTTAGCAATGCTGGCTTAAGTTCTTTTGTGCTTCCTGACCACATCTTTGGTTGAACTTGTTATTTTGTGAAGATGGAATAGTTAAAATCATGAATTAGATAGCAATAAGAATAAAACAAACCAAGTAGGTCAGATGTACTATTGGAGGGGATGTAAAAGAAAGATTGAGGGTTAATATTTCGTTTTGTATTTTGCCTTTCTTCGGTTGAACTCAGCTGCTGCTCCCAGAACAATATCTTGATTTTGAAGTCTCGTGAAACTGGTCAGTGCACTCAGAAAGAGGAAAAAAAACACAGGGTGAAATTTTGCAATATTTATCAACATCCGAATTTCCCCCCTGCCACAAGATTGATGGCTAACTTTTACATTATTTTTTCCTGTTTTGTAAAGAGTTTTTTTACACTTTTCATAAAAAAAAATGCAAACCTTGATGCATTGTTGTTCTTTTCCACAGAATATGGTAGGACAAGTCACATATACAACTGGTATGATTTTTCATCGTCCACCTCACCGGAAGTTCCTGATTGATGAACCTGTTTTCATTTATTTATATTTTCAACATGTCTAGTGATACTTTTGATGAGAACACTCCTCCACTAAGTGATCCAAACTATATCTCTTCATTGGGTGCTGCAACGTTCAGGGGTATGCAAAGTGGTGATGATGATGCTATTTGGTTGATGCAAGTAAGTTCTCTGTGTTTTAGTAGTTTGCTAATTTATTACCTGCAATGGATTTGTCTGCAAATGCAGTTATTAAGGATATGATATGGCTATGGATGTCTTGGTTGATGCACGCTACGATTTTACTTCTGGAACTAAATTTTGATGCATTATTCCCCTCTCTAGCTGTGAAAGTTTTCTTGCTGCATAGTCACACCATATATGGATGGATCTCTAACATGTTTTACTGCGCAGGGTTGGTTGTTTACCTATGATCCTTTCTGGGAACCCCCACAAATGAAGGTGAAACTTTATTATATAGTTTGATAAGATATGAATGCTGTAATTTTATTAGCTTTGTATATATTGGTTTGTCATTTCTTCAAAAATGTTATAAGAGTAATGGGATTTGAAATTCATTTGACCTGGATTTTTAATGAAAAAAATGTTACATTGCTAATTGTGTGGCTAGCAGTTGCTTCGGAAAGTATGTTGGATGACTACAATTACTGTTGCAATAATGTGAGATGATCACATTTATTTGGTCAATGCAAGCCTTTTGTGTTCCAATAACATATTATGATTTGTTTCAACTAACACCAAGGAGGGACAATTTCCAGTGGTTGTTATCTATTAGGTTGCTGTCTTGATACTAATTAAGAAGCCCATGCCTGCAGTGATCCACGATCAAATGATATGACAACCACTGTATTTCTAATAAGTTAACCGTTCCTTATACACTCAATTTCTGCAATATTTCTGCTGAAAACGTGAATAGGCCTTGTGAACTTAAAGTGGCTAGATACATCTGTAAATCGTTTTTTTTCTATTTTGAGCGTGCAGCTTCTACATAACAAGATTTTTCTGTGTGGGGATACAAATCCTTTAAATTTCGATCTGATTAATCTCAAAATCTGTGGTTGTTAGGCACTACTGCATTCGGTTCCAGTTGGCAGAATGATTGTCCTTGATCTTTATGCTGAAGTTAAACCAGTGTGGATAAATTCTGATCAGTTCTATGGTGTCCCCTACATCTGGAAAGTTCTCTTTCTTTTCTTGTCAATACCATCTATTATTGTCCACATATTTTCCTTTATAATGAAACTTGTGTCATCCGTTTTCAGGTGCATGCTCCATAATTTCGCTGCAGATTTTGAAATGTATGGTGTTTTGGATGCTTTGGCTTCAGGGCCCATTGATGCTCGACTAAGTGATAACTCTACAATGGTATACAACGAGCTGTTTCTGCTGCTGAACTAGCTTATAAAAATATGAAATGTGATGTTTTACTTATTAGCACATTACTTTTGAAGGTTGGAGTTGGTATGTCTATGGAAGGTATTGAGCAAAATCCAATTGTTTATGACCTTATGTCAGAAATGGCCTTCCATCATAGACAAGTTGATCTTCAGGTGAAATAAAAGAATATTTTCTAGAAGAGCTTTATGTGCAATATTCTTCCTTTCTTATTATACTAATTGTTCAGTTCTTCTTTAAGTTTCTATGGTGGTTTCCCTTTGTACTAGCTATTGAATGCAACCGATTTTTGGTTTGATCGGTTTTGTATTATTTCCAGGTTTGGGTTGAGACATATCCAACAAGAAGATATGGGAAACCAGTGAAGGGACTGCAAGATGCTTGGTGGATTTTATACCAAACTCTATATAACTGCACTGATGGTAAAAATGTAAGTTGATCTTTCTCTAAAAAACTATGCCATGCTCAGGCACTGTGCCGTGTGTCCTGTCCATCCAACATTACACAAGCATATACAAGGAACAGAAGGTTGTGTGAAGTAGCAAGATCATAGATATCAGATATGCTATGCTGCTAACAACCTGGAGTTTTTGTATTTATTTCAGTTACATCTTACACCATATGATAAAGATCTTTGCTAGATCAATTTGTTCTGTGACATATAGCTCTTATGGTTGTTCTTTTTTCCTTTTGGTTGCGAATGCCAATTGAAGTTGATATGAATTGACTTGGGCTAGCAGGAAGAACCAGGCTAGCCATCCTCCCTCTGGAGGCTCTGACTGTTTTTGTCTCTTCTTGCTTGCTGATTACAATGTTAACCTTTAATAAGTCTAAAAAAAATGTTGTCCTTTAATAGGCACGCACTAACCATTGCATCTCATTATACCTAATAAACTAACAGCTACGAGATAAGGCTAACTAATTGCACACAAGTGCTATACTACTACGCGCATGCTGCTGCCTTGCCGTATGCACGTCCACTGCACCCACCGCTGAACTGGCCCATGGCTCAGCCCATAACAGAAGTAGACGCCAATTTAATCCCGCGCTTCTTTTTATTCTTTGATCGCATTCTTATCTGTTACTCTTCTCATGAATTTTATTCTGGTAACAGGACAAAAATCGGGATGTGATAGTGGCCTTCCCAGATGTTGAACCTTTTGTTATTAAGACACAAGGGTTGTACATGAGTTCTGGAAAACAATATTCTACAATACCACCGAAGAATTACGAGAAGGGCACCTCCAATGATGCATATGACCATCCTCATCTATGGTACAATACCAGTGTCGTTGTACATGCCCTGGAGCTTTTTCTTCAATACGGAGATGAAGTATCTGACAGCAATACCTTCAGGTGAGAATACAGGCGCTCTAATTGCCTGGTCCATGCTACAAAATAATTATTCAGTTCATCTTTGGGTGTTGCTACTATTTGCAAAATAATTATTCAGTCAGTCTTTAGTATGCTCAGAAACACTATTTGCAAGCTCAGAAATGTGGTTGTCTTCCATGGACTGGGTGCTAGTGACACGCTTTTCTCTCTGAATAACAAATTGTATATAAAAAAACCTTAAGAAACTCTGTTTTGTCTTGATATGTTCTGCCATTCCACAACCTTTTTCCATACATTTCTTTTATATTGCTTTTAGAATCACCACTTACTCGAATTCTTACTGTACGATTCGAACTAATGCTCCTTTGTATTGTGATCATGATCCCTTTTTTGCCGTTTCAATTAATCAAATTTGAATAGACACTGAAACATAATCTGTGTGGGATATTGAAGCACAGTTCACTGCACTATTATTTTGTAAAATGTGGCGAGGCCTATAAATGTTTGCAACATCATTTCATGGTGTTAGATAAGTCAATGAGATGATGTGTCACATTAACAGGTATGACCTTGTGGATTTAACTCGTCAAGTTCTGGCTAAATATGCCAACGATATCTTTATAAAGATCATCAAAAGCTACAAATCAAACAGCACGAATCAAATGATCACCCTGTGTCAGCATTTCCTCAGCCTCGTGAATGACCTTGACACACTACTTGGCTCTCATGAGGGATTTCTGCTTGGGCCTTGGTTACAAAATGCCAAGGGCCTTGCACAAGACCGAGAACAAGAGATACAGGTAATGATTTTTCTCTTATCATTCTTCACTGGATGATATAGCATCATACGTTTTGTATCCTAATCACAAATTCCAATAGTTATTTGTTAATGAAGGTTGGGATGGTTCCATTCTGACCTACCTGCTTGATCCATCTTGTTCTTATATCGTTATGTGCACTAAGGCATTGTAACAGACCATACATGTGCTACGATCAGATCATGATCTTGTGGTGCATGTTATGCTAGCCAGGATAGCAAGTACTCATAACAGTATTCTAAGCTCATGCGTTATTCCTGAGATTGCTGACGCACAGCTACATTGAAATCATTGCAGTATGAATGGAATGCTAGAACGCAAATTACAATGTGGTTCGACAACACTGAAACAAAAGCAAGTTTATTGCGCGACTACGGTGAGCTACATGCCACTTAGCCCCATACTGCTTTCACATTGCTTTCATGGATTTCTTTCTAACAAATTTGTTCCAGCAAATAAGTACTGGAGCGGCCTGCTGCGAGACTACTACGGACCAAGGGCAGCCATCTACTTCAAGCACCTGTTACTGAGCATGGAGAAGAATGCTCCTTTCTCGCTTGAGGAATGGAGGCGGGAATGGATCAGCCTCACCAACAACTGGCAGAGCGATAGGAAGGTGTTTGCAACCACAGCCACAGGAGACGCTCTAAATATATCACGGTCGCTTTACATGAAGTACTTACGCAACGCTGATCTACTTGAGCTAGAAGGTACATTCTCCCCTGGGAAGTCTGCAAGCTTATAAGTACCAGGTGTGCGGTGGTGATGATGGATTATGATGCACTCAGAAGTTCAGATTCGCAATTAGCTTTTTTTTTCCTCGTGTATTTGCTTCGATGAACATTTCAACCCTGATTGAGGATTGAGCCACACATCTCTAATTTACCATCGTTAGATTCTGACCCAACGTCTCAAGTTTGCTCACTTGCTCTCCCAGCATCTCAGAGGCAAACATTGAGCACCAATCAGATCGGCACCCATGTTCTGTTCTGAATATTCTGTATCCCAAGGTGTTAGGCTCCCCGTTTTGAAACTGAAAGTAGGAGAATGTAAGGGAAGAAAAAAAAGAATGAAACTTGGTGGGGTGTCAGGTGTGGAAATAATCGGCCCCAGTTCAAATGCCAGAATTATACGACTTCTTATGAGAATCATGCCGTTTTTCGGTGAAATCCGTGCCTTTCAAACACGACATCGGTCACCTAAATTCTAATTCTCGAGCGCAGAGCTTAGTCAGACGCTTCGACTACTATATGCTTGAAGACTACTCTAGTTGTGCTGAACGCCTGAACCTATGGCTTGAACCAACTTTCGGCAGGTGAATCCGTAGTGAATGTGAAGATTACTGATCTCGGCAAAACATACCAGATGATATTTCAGTACATAGATATATACAGAATTTTTTTCTTATGACTTTGGAAACACTAGCTAAAAACTCCATCAGGTACAATCCTCGCTTTCAAACTCCTGTCTTCCAGGCCACCAAACAGTGCAGGCTTAACATCGCGTTCATGTTCATAGCAAAGCAGGCAAGTATTGAGAAGAGAGCTTATTAATAAACACCGCGTTCAAAAGAAGGC